>NC_054378.1:9678195-10278195 GCF_017654675.1 Xenopus laevis
GAGGTATGACATTTGAAAGCGACACAAGTTTAAGGTTCCAAAAAAAAAAAACCAAAAAAAAAAATACTGTACTTCAGATGTGTACAAGGCGGCTTGTTTGAGGGCAGGTTTCTATCCATCTGTTAAAGGGGCTTTTGTTTGTTCAAAGTCTTCCACTCCATGGAGCAGCTTGTCAACATTTCCAAATTGGCATCAAAAACATGGGAAAGGTGTGTCCACTATATCCAAAATAAGAGGGGGATGAATTTACTCACCGAAGTCAACTTAGTCGGGTTGAAATGCATCAAATCCTACTAAATAAAAGGCGGAAATGTGGTTTAATAAACAGGTTTAGCTTTGAGTCAGACTTATCTGAAAAAATATTTTAATATCAATTAGGGATGCACCGAATCCAGGATTCGGTTCGGGATTCGGCCTTTTTTAGCAGGATTCGGATTCGGGCAGGCGAACTGAATCCTAATTTGCATATGCGTGAAATCGCGTGACTTTTTGTCATAAAACAAGGGAGTAAAAAATGTTTCCCCTTCCCACTCCTAATTTGCATATGCAAATAAGGATTCGGATCAGCCAGGCAGAAGGATTCTGCCTAATCCGAATCCTGCTGAAAAAGGCAGAATCCCGAACCGAATCCTGGATTCAGTGAATCCCTATAAATACAATTTAAAATTCAATAATAATGCATATGCAAATTAGGATTCGGATTCGGTTCGATATTCTGCTGAATCTTTCGTAAAGAATTTGGGGGGTTCGGCCGAATCCAAAATAGTGGATTTGTTGCATCCCATAATTATTATTGTGTTTATTTTAAGGATGCACCGAATCCAGGATTCGGTTTGGGATTCGGGCAGGATTTGGCCTTTTTCAGCAGGATTCAGATTCGTTGGGGAGGGAAATCACGTGACTTTTTGTCACAAAACAAGGAAATTAAAAATGGTTTCCCCTTCCCACTCTTAATTTGCATATGCAAATTAGAATTCGGATTTGATTCGGTATTCGCCCGAATTTTCACAAAGGATTTGGGGTTCGGCTGAATCCAAAATAGTGGATTTAATGCATCCCTAATATCAATGGGGGGAGAAATGCTCTTACAAATATAATGTATTTTATATTATCAATATCAATCCATTTTTATTTTGAGACAATTTAGGTCTAACCACATATCCAATTCCTGACAATTACACACTATATTTTTTTTAAAAAAGTTTTATTGATGTTGATATGTAGAAGGATCCCCAATAAAATCAAGTATTATAATTATTTTTCAAAAATATTTTTTCTAATGTAGACAACTTTTACCTTCAGGAATTATTATTGAATTTTTAATTGTATTTATTATTATTGTGTTTATTTTAGGATTCGGTTCTGGATTCACCAATGATTCGGCCTTTTTCAACAGGATTCGGATTCCTTCTGCCCAGCTGAACCCAATTTCGAATCCTAATTTGCATATGCAAATTAGGGGTGGGGAGGGAAATCACATGACTTTTTGTCACAAAACAAGAAAGTAAAAAAAAGTTCCCCTTCACACCCCTAATTTGCATATGCAAATTAGGATTCGGATTCGGTTTGGTATTTGGACGAATTCGGACGGTATTCGGTAGGTATTCAGCCGAATGTAAAATTCTGGATTTGGTGCATCCCTAATATCAATGGGGGGAGAAATGCTCTTAAAAATATAATGTATTTTATATTATCAATATCAATCCATTTTTATTTTGAGACAATTACATACTCATTTAGATCTAACCATATATCCAATTCCTGACAATTACACACTTTTTTTTTTTAAATAAAGTTTTATTGATGTTGATATGTAGAAGGGAGCCCCAGTAAAATCAGGCATTTTAATTATTTTTCAAAAATATTTTTTTAATGTAGACAACTTTTACCTTCAGGAATTATTATTGAATTTTTATTTGTATTCATTATGATTGTGTTTATTTTAGGATTCAGTTCTGGATTCACCAATGATTCGGCCTTTTTCAACAGGATTCGGATTCCTTCTGCCCAGCTGAACCAAATTCGAATCCTAATTTGCATATGCAAATTAGGGGTGGGGAGGGAACTCACATGACTTTTTGTCACAAAACAAGGAAGTAAAAAATGTTTTCCCGTTCATATGCAAATTAGGATTCGGATTCGGTTCGGTATTCACCAAATTCGGACGGTATTCGGTAGGTATTCGGGGGTTCGGCCGAATGCAAAATTGTTTATTTGGTGCATCCCTAATATCAATGGGGGGAGAAACGCTCTTAAAATTATAATGTATTTTAAATTATCAATATCAATCCATTTTTATTTTGAGACAATTACATGCTCATTTAGGTCTATCCATATATTCAATTCCTGACAATTACACACTTTTCTTTTAAAATGAAGTTTTATTAATGTTGACGATATGTAGGAGGGGGCCACAATAAAATGAGGCATTTTCATTTTTTTAATTTCAAAAATATTTTCCAATTTAGGCAACTTTTACCTTCAGGAATTATTATTGAATTTTAAATTGTATTTATTATTATTATTGTATTTATTTCTATTATTTTCTTTATTATTATGGAATTTATGATTAGATATTTTATTTTATTATTTATTTTTTATCCTTAATATATGCATGTTTATAATTAATTTTTATTTTTTATTAAATGTAATAAAAATGTATTCAATGAATCACTAATCATTTATTTGTATTTCGTGTATTTATTTAAATGCAATTATTTTATTTATTTATAAAAAAAAAAAGCCAAGTCGGTTTTTCAAGCTATTCCATTACGTTTTTGTCCCTGTTTCGTTCTGCTTTTTAGTATCCGACGTCTGGTGTTTTCATATGTGATTTCAAAAACACTTTAGAGATGGAGAAATAATATCGACGTCTGAAAAATTTGTCCAGTAGAGTAAAAAAAATCATTATAATATATAGGACATAGTGTTACATTTTTATTTTTTTTATAAAAAAAACGCAAGAACTTTTGTTGAACAAAAAAAAAATATGTAGAATTAGAAATGAAAGAGAACACGGCAGCAGATTAATCTTGAAGAATTTGTGAACTCCTATTCCTCGAAGCGTTGGGTTTATAAGAGTTTCTATCGCAGTTAAGAATTCTGTCACAACATACACTTTATAGATGCCGGAGGCTGATTGGGCTACTAATTGTGTAGCACGTCAAAACACTTGAGCATTAAAAAATGAGAAAAAAGGAGAATGAAATGCTACTATTAAGAAATGGAAAACTGTACTGCTCCGATTTGGCCTCTCCTTGGCTGTATTAGACCTATGAATGACAGGCTCCCTGCTTGAAGCTCGCTGAAGTCTCAGACGTCCTCATTCACTGACAGTACTGAGGCCTTTTCACACGTTCCCCCCACAGCAGTGTTTGTCCCCAAACACTAAGGCTGAAACACAATGGCATTCCACATCCCACACCCCTACCAACAGCACAACTACATTACAAGAATGCTAATTAGAGAAACCAGTCCCTGAATTTGCACAGCAATTTGTTACAATATCGTCCCTGTTACTAGTTTATGGAAATATTGCATTTCGGTTCCCAGAACGATATCGACATCTTGCTGACGTCTTTTCGAGAGACCCAGCCAACAGAAAGAGACAAAAATATGCATTATACAGTAAATGACAGATAACCATCATAACCGTAAAACCATTGAGTTGTTTTTTTTTTAAAAAAAATGAATGTATAATGGAAAGCTGCTGAGTAGTAGGGATGGGCGAATTTTTTCGCCTTGTTTCGCCGCGGAAATGACGGCCATAGACTTGTATGGCGTCAAAAAAAATTGACGCTCGTCAAAAATAAATTTGCCGGTGTCAAAAAATTTTTTGACAACCATAGGGGCAGATTTACATAGGGTCGAATATCGAGGGTTAATTAACCCTCGATATTCGACTGCCGAATGTAAACCTTTCGACTTCGAATATCGATTGAATATTGAACGATTAAATCCGTCGAATCGTTCAATTCGAAGGAATTAAATCCATCGATCAAACGATTTTTCTTCAACCTAAAAATTGATAGAAAGCCTATGGGGAATCGAACGATTCGACGGATTTAATCGTTCAATATTCAATCGATATTCGAAGTCGAAAGGTTTACATTCGGCAGACGAATAACATGGCACCTCAGAAGGTTTTAGGTGGCAAAGTAGGGGGTCGAAGTTTTTTTTAAAGAGACAGTACTTCGACTATCGAATGGTCGATTAGTAGAACGATTTTTCATTTGAATCGTTCGATTCGAAGTCGTAGTCGAAGGTCGAAGTAGCCAATTCGATGGTCGAAGTAGCCAAAAAAATCATTCGAAATTCAAAGTTTTCTGTATTCTATTCCTTCACTCGAACTAAGTAAATGGGCCCCATAGCTTTAATGGGCATCGTCGACATTTCACCGGCGGCAAATTTTTAATGAAACGGGTCAAATTCGCCCATCCCTAATGAGAAGTGATGGGTGAATAAATTCGACAGGCGCGTCCAAAATTGTTTTGGATGCCGGCAAACTTTCACGGAAGTTGTGTGAATTTATTTGCCGGCGGCAAAACACGTAATTTCGCCGCCAGCAAATAAATTCACAAAACTTCCGTGAAAGTTTGCAAAGAATTGACACGAGCGGTAAAATCCGTGTTTCATGAATTTTTCGCCATTTGAGAATTTCGTGGGAAATTTGTACATTTTTCGGCGAAACGAAACACATCATTACTGCTGAGAATTATATTTCCTTTCATTGTGCAAATTAACCATTTTTGGCTTCAAATAAAAGGCCAAGAACCTGTTAGCAACTCAAATTAGGAGGGGTCCTTAAAGGAATTCTGTCATGATTTTATTTCTAAATGACACTGTTTACATTGCAAATAATTCCCTCTACAATATAAAATGTCATTTCTGAACCAGCAATTGTATTTTTTTTAATTTATAATAATGGTGTGTAGGTGCATCTAAGGTCATTTTGCCTGGTCATGTGATTTCAGAAAGAGCCAGCACTTTAGGATGGAACAGCTTTCTGGCAGGCTGTTGTTTCTCCTACTCAATGTAACTGAATGTGTCTCAGTGGGACCTGGATTTTACTATTGAGTGCTGTTCTTAGATCTAACAGGCAGCTGTTATCTTGTGTTAGGGAGCTGCTATCTGGTTACCTTCCCATTGTTCTGTTCAGGCTGCTGGGGAGGGGAGGGTGATATCAATCCAATTTGCAACACATCAGTAAAGAATGACTGAAGTTTATCAGATCATATGTCACATGACTGGGGGTAGCTGGGAAACTGACAAAATGTCTAGCCCTATGTCAGATTTCAAAATTAAATATAAAAAAAATCTTTTGAGAAACGGATTTCAGTGCAGAATTCTTTCGGAGCAGCACTTTTAACTGATGTGTTTTGAAAAAAAACGTTTCCCCATCACAGTATTTTTTTAAGGCATATTCCACCATGTTTGCTTCATATTAGAGGAAATTACCATTAAATTACCCTGGTTTCTCACTGTTTCTCACCTGCATTTCATACTTTAAACAAGAATGTTCATTTAAAGTAGGGGTTCCCAACCTTCTTCACCCGTGAGCAACATTCAGATGTAAAAAGTAGTGATGGGCGAATTTGCGCGAAATTCGCGAAACGGCGCTTACGGCGCTTAATGGCCCTTACATTCATTTTCAGTGCCTGACAACAAGATTGGAGGTTGTCAGGCAAACCTGAACCCCTTAGTGCCATTTAGGAAGCACCTGCATTTGGGGTATGGCTGAATTCTGCTTGATAAACTGGGTGCTAAGTAAAGAAGCAAGTGCTGGTTGGCACAGGGCAGCCCTGTCCTTACCGAGTAAATTAGGAGATAGAGAGGGGCAAGGAGAAGAGACACTTTTAGTGCCACCTGTGAATACACCATGAATACAGTGACACCAAATACAGGCAGTACTGTATTCATGGTAGGAACACAGGTCTCTGTGCTCTATTTTGGAATTATTCAAAGGGCAGGGTGCAAAGTGCAAGAAACATAGTGGACTGAGCCACTTTGCAGCCGGCCCTATACTAAGTACATGCATTATTTACAGAACCAACACACGCTGCTACTTCCGTGTTAGTGCTGTCGATTCTACAGTCTGCGGCACAGAAGACGTTAAATGACAAATAAGAAAGATATAATATTTGGACTGTAAACCTAGGGTTATAAGTTAGTTAAATTCAGCTTCTTCTGTATATCGTAACCTGGGAAATATTCAGCCAAAAAGTATATACCCCCTGCCTTTCACCCAAACAGAATGGAAGAGTTTGGATCTGATGCACCGTTTAAATTGCAAGCTCTATAGTGCAGGACTCTCTTTATCTGAAGCCTCTCCCTCTTGTACAAGATGCCTGTGCATGTTTCTGCTGTCAAGAAATGGAGTTATTTTTATTGGGTTATTAAATCCCAAAGTCAAATATTTTTACAATCCACCTCCGCTCCCTAGAACTCGTAGCCACGATTCTTTTGAGCAAAACCCACGCAGGCATCAGTTCTTCAGTTCTCCAGTCTCTAACAACCGAGTAGGTGGCGCTGTTGCCCTAAGGAGTCAGGACATAAACTTACAAACTAAAATAACTGTTGAATTTTACCTAAAATGGCCATTACGAGATCAGCTGTTGTCAAAAAGAATTAGGCACCATAAATAGCGATGGGCGAATTTCTCCCGAAAAATTTCAAAATGAAATATATTTGTGTAATGGATTTCGGTGCAGAATTCTGCTGGAGCAGAACTATTAACTATTAACTAGACATGGGTATGAGGGCTTAGCAACTCTGTGCCCTCGCAGATAATAAACGACGGGGATGGGATCTTTTATCAGGAAACCCCTTATCCAGAATTCTCTGTAGGACTAATAGTCCAAGGAGCATTTTAAACACCCCTGTTTTCTACCAGCTGATAGCAATGGTGACAGGTGGACTTCCAGTGAGGTCCATCTTGTATTCTACATTATTAAAAGGCCCCTTATCCAGAAAAGCCCAGGTGCCTATACCTCTGCAAAGATGTCCACCTGTTGCCATATCTGTGTGTGCCAGGCAGGCCACTTCTTCTTGATCAACATTATAAAGGGACAGAAGTGTTTTGTCCACTGCAGGATGGGAAAAGTTCTCCAGACACCCATGAGCCATATTCCTAATAAAAAGACAGTAAGCTGCATAAATCTATGTTGGTGGTAACTAGGGATGCAGCGAATCCAGGATTCGGTTCGGGATTCGGCCAGGAATTAGCCTTTTCCAGCATTTGGATTCGACCGAATCCTTTTGTGTGACCGAACCGAATCCGAATTTGCATGTGTAAATTAGGTGTGGGAATGGAAATCACGTGACTTTTCATCTCAAAAAAAGGAAATTTAACATTCTTTTCCTACTTTTTCCTTTCCCCCCTCTATTTTGCATGTGTAAATGCACCGGATGTTGGTGCAAATGCTTGAAGCTAAAGGGATCCTGTCACCGGAAAACATGTTTTTTTCAAAACGCATCAGTTAATAGTGCTACTCCAGCAGAATTCTGCACTGCAATCCATTTCTCAAAAGAGCAAACAGATTTTTTTATATTCAATTTTGAAATCTGACATGGGGCTAGACATATTGTCAATTTCCCAGCTGCCCCTGGTCATGTGACTTGTGCCTGCACTTTAGGAGAGAAATGCTTTCTGGCAGGCTGCTGTTTTTCCTTCTCAATGTAACTGAATGTGTCTCAGTGGGACATGGGTTTTTACTATTGAGTGTTGTTCTTAGATCTACCAGGCAGCTGTTATCTTGTGTTAGGGAGCTGCTATCTGGTTACCTTCCCATTGTTCTTTTGTTTGGCTGCTGGGGGGGAAAGGGAGGGGGTGATATCACTCCAACTTGCAGTACAGCAGTAAAGAGTGATTGAAGTTTATCAGAGCACAAGTCACATGACTTGGGGCAGCTGGGAAATTGACAATATGTCTAGTCCCATGTCAGATTTCAAAATTGAATATAAAAAAATCTGTTTGCTCTTTTGAAAAATGGATTTCAGTGAAGAATTCTGCTAGAGCAACACTATTAACTGATTCATTTTGAAAAAAAATGTTTTCCCTATGACAGTATCTCTTTAACACTTTTTATTACAAATGTCCAGGGAACCTTAATAAAGACAAGAGAGTTGATATAAAGCCCTACACATGAGCCCACTGTAAAATGAATGTTCCATATGTTATAAAATGTCTGGCGAATACCAGTTACCCAAAAAAGTAAGTTAGGACTTTTGCAGGCAATTCTGCTTCAACAAAGGAAAAGTCGCCAGCGTTTTTGGAACTTTAACGCATTTTCGGCAGACAGGATATTGTGTAAGTGACAGAAGATTGAGGAAGATGTAACTTCTTTTTAGCACTTCACCTGGTCTGAGGTGGCAAAGTCAGCTCTGGCGAAAGAGCTAACGTTCAGTAGAATCCGCACTTTACTGAATTTGTGGAGTAACTACCTTTCGCCAGAGCGAAAAGTCGCCTGGTGATAGAGTGAAAACAAAGGCTAGTGACGGTCTCTTTCGCTAGGCACCTGCGGGTGAATTGTCGCTAGCATTAGCTACTTCGCCCTTTAGTAAATCTGCCCATTGGTGTCTACTAATCCCAGGTAATTATGCAGGAAGTAGTCAACTCATCCAACTATCAATTGGTGCTTACAGTGTTAATGTTTGTTTTGTACTTTTAAAGGGGAAAATCCAGCCATACAGCTTAGATATAATTAATATGCTGCAATGTGTATATTAAATAATCACAAGTCCAGAGTCCCTAGATTCAAGGGAGAAGTATGAGAGGCTGCAGGGCGGAATGCTGATCCCATGCCAGGTATGCTGGTTGAGCATTTGGCATCCATGACTTGGCCGAGGCTCGTTTAGTTTGGCAGCAATAATTGGACAATACGGAGTAAAATTCAAAATAAATCCCAGGCCAATCACAGGCTAATCATAAGCAGAAACAGCCGGTCAATATCAATAAATGAATATACAGTGTGGGGCTGGTGCAATAATCTCTATACATCGCACGTCACTGGCGTTGTTGGACTACAGCTCCCAGCATTTTGTCTCCAGTGGGGAGAAAAACAGCAATATAGCAAGAGTAAAAGTATTTATTTTTAAAAATGCACCCACTTTAGTGATGGGCGAATTTGGGGCGTTTTGCTTTGCCGAAAAATTCGCAAATTTCCTGCGAAATGGCGAAAAATTTGCGAAACGGCTCCGTGTCCATTTTTTTACGCCGGCGAATTTTCGCGGGGGTTTCGCAAATGTATTCGCGGGAATTCGCACCTGGCGAATTAATTCGCCCATCAGTAACCCATATTACTGGGGAAATATAACATCAGTCTAGTGGTGTAGGTTTATACTATTTATATATGTGTGTGTATAGGTGATCTGACAGTTGCCGAATGAATGCCAATGTTTGTTCCAACCTCATCTAATAATTTTGGTTATAATAAATGTATTTTAATAACAGTGTATTGTCCTTTTAGCCTGTCTGTGAATTGATTTCAGGGGTATTTCCAGAAAGGAGCCTTCATGAGAGGGGATGTAGCTGATCAGCTCCGAATATGGGTCAGCTCTGACTGCCAGCGAACTCCTTTCAGCCGAACAACTGACTTAACCCCGTTAAGTGCCGGCAGTAATCACCATATCCAGGGGCGTAACTATAGAGGAAGCAGACCCTGCGGCTGCAGGGGGGCCCAGGAGGTATAGGGGCCCCATGAGGCCCTAATTCATATAAAATTTCAATAAATATTGGAGAAACAAGTCAGCCTCTAAACATTTTGGGGCCCTGAAAAATTATTTGCTTTGGGGCCCAGTAATATCTAGTTACGCCACTGACCATATCCATCTCTCCTTCATGCTTAACTGGCACTTGCGGGGTTAAGTCAATTATTCTACTGACGGGAGGCAGCCATTTCTTAGTGGTAACTTATACAGTCTGCCTGGCTTTGGAGCAGTTCATTTGATCAACCTGGACAATTTGCAACTGGTCTTTTTTTTTTTTTTTTTTTAAACCGTCAATTTTGCTGCTCTCCTTTATGAAATTAAACATGCTAATGAGTCCAAAACATATCACATATACACAATATATACTTTATATTTCTAATATGAATATATTTATTTAATTTAAATCATACATTTAGATTTTAAAATGTTTAGTGCAAAATAAATGGTATACAGGTATGGGATCCGTTATCCAGAAACCCTTTATCCAGAAAGCTCGCATTACGGGATGCCTGTCTCCCATAGATTTTATCCAAAATTTTAAAAAATGATTCCCTTTTCTCTGTAATAATAAAACAGTAACTTGTACTTGATCCCAACTAAGATATAATTAACCCTTATTGGAAGCAGAACCAGACTATTGGGTGTATATAATGTTTACATGATTTTCTAGTAGACTTAAGGTATGAAGATCCAAATTATAGAAATATTCGTTATCTGGAAAGCCCCGGGTCCCGAGCATTCTGGAAAAAAAAGTCCCATGCCTGTATATAATATGTATAATAAATGGAAACTCATTTTACTGCCAAATAAGCCCCATGCAAAGAAATAATTCATTACAAAGAGCGAATCGGTGTACAGGTATGGGATCCTTTATCCGGAAACCTGTTATCCAGAAAGCTCTGAATTACAGAAAGGCCGTTTCCCATAGACTCTGTTATGATCATACAATTTAAATGTTTAAAAATCCTTTTCTTTTACTCTGTAATAATAAAACAGTCGCTTGTACTTGATCCCAACTAAGATATAATTAATCCTTATTGGAAGCAAAACCAGCCTATTGGGTGTATATAATGTTTACATGATTTTCTAGTAGACTTAAGGCATGAAGATCCAAATTACAGAAAGATACATTTTCCGGAAAACCCTAGGTCCCGAGCATTCTGGTCAATGTCTCTAACACATCTTTATATGTGTAATATTTTCAGTCACTGAGAAAGACACACAGAAAGCAGATAAAACCTGAGACTACGTTTTTATTACAGGTATGGGACCTGTTATCCAGAATGATCAAGACCAGGGACTTTCTGGATAACAGATCTTTCTGTAATTTGGATCTGCATACCTTAAGTCTACTAGAAAATCATGTAAATATTATATAAACCCAATAGGCTGGTTTTACTTCCAATAAGGATTAATTATATCTTAGTTGGGATCAAGTACAAGGTACTGTTTTATTATTATTTTTCAAACCGTGGATTAATTGGCTAAAATTAAGTCTATGGGAGACGGCCTTTCTGTAATTTGGAACTTTCTGGATAATGGGTTCCTGGTCCTGGATAACGTAGTAGTGTGATTTTATCACTTATCTTTCTATTCAGACCCTCTGTTCCAGTCTGTCATTCAAACCTCAGCCTGGTTGCTCGGGTAACAGGGACCCTAGCAACAATATAACAACCCAAACTGTAGCGCTGCAGAAGAAAAAGTTAAACGGTTCACTAAAATCTAGTTTCTTGGCAAACTCTTTTATACCCAATGGATCTAATATTTAATCCTCGCCACAGCCTAGTATTATAAGGTTGAATGATTGTGATAGGGATAAAAGGGGGATGTACAGCCCCCGCACCACCATCAAGTAAATAGCAATAGCTACACAAAAGAATCTATGACAGAGATGACAAATGGATATGAAGGGTTAAAGGGGAACTATCGCAAAAATGAGAATTTAATATAAGCTTCAGCATACTGAAATAAGAAACTTTCTAAATACAATTGATTAAATATTCTGCATTGTTTCTGAAATAATCAAGTTTATTTTCACTATTCCTCTCTCCGCATCTGTTTCTCTTCATTCTCTCTTCATGCAGCAGTTGGGTGTCAGATATTCATTGACAGTTAGATCCGATATATCTTATAGGGGGGCTCCTAGAAGATGTATTAGACTCAATCTATTAAAATCACAAGACATCATGTCTCTCTACATGCAGAATGTCTGCAAAAGGCAGTTGTTAGATTCTGTTTGTAATGGAATCAGTTATTTGAGTGAGCTCTAATACATCTGCTAGGAAAGGGAAATATAAGATATATTGGATCTAACTGTCAATAAATATCTGACACCCAACTCCTGCATGAAGAGAGAATGAAGAGAAACAGATGCTGAGAGAGGGATAGTGAAGATAAACTTGATGATTTCTTAAATGGTACAGAATATTTAATTGATTTTATTTAGAAAGTTTCTTATTTCAGTATGATGAAGCTTATATTCAATTTTATTTTTCACGATAATTCCCCAGATGGCAACGGGTAAGTGAAAGACAATTTGGACTTTGCGTTGGTTTATGTCACTGCCTGCTGTAGAGAAGTATAAACAGGGATATAGGTGAGATATTAATTGGCCGTACTAATGGTGACTCAATAGTTGGTGAAGTTGAAAGGAGCAGAGGCTGAGCATGCAGAGACAGGCTTCAGATGAGGCGTCTCCCCTCTACCAGACACATACAATTATCTCTGTTATTCCAGCTGGCAGCAAAGCAACAGAGTCCTACCAGCGTCGGTGGCACCGATACCCACATGTCACACCTCTTGGTGACATTCTGCCAATCACCGACCGGTACAAGGGAACAGCAAAAGCAACAAAACTATAGACCGAAATAAAAAGTCTCACAACTCACCTGGCTGCTGACTTTAACCGTTTCTCGCCCCACGACTCGGATATAAAGCTGCAGGGCTGAAAGCTTCTCCCTTAGAGAACCAGGCTGGTCCCTGCCAACGTCTGGTGGAGAAGGTGGTGGGTTTAGTCCAGCAGAGGAGTTGGAAATAAAAGCTTTTCTCTTGACCCCTCTGAAGTCCAGTTTGCAATTAGAAGCACTTCTATGTATCCATGACCCAAATATAATCCTAAAACAGCATCGGCAGACCCCAGGACACCGCAGCGGATGCATTTCTCTCCAGATCCCCCTTCCTAAGAAGCCTGAGCACACCTGAGTAGTTGTGAAGTGCGCCTAACTAGCTGCACACAGTGTCATGGTGTGCACTGATTGCCTTATCTTCTCATTTATCACAGATGAGTTGGAACAAACCTTGCTGAAATTTACTTGTATTGTCCTCATCACATTGTGAGATATTTGTTCCGCTTCCCTTTGCAAAACCTCCAGCCCCGTCACTACAACATTGCTTATATAGAAGGGGGATTTGTTCAAATTGGCACATACAACAGGTATCCCTAAACTGTATATCACCTGCCATATACAGGAATCAGTATATAAGGAATCAGTAGATATATAGTTATATATATCTACATATGTATCTCTCTCTCTCTCTCTCTCTATATATATATACATTTATATATATATATATATATATATATATATATATATATAATACACAAAAGCCATGAATATCCTGTAAATTATATCCTTATAAACGGTGAGTTCTGATGTCATCAGTTATAAACGGTGAGTTCTGATGTCATTTCTGTCACATGACTCACATGGGGTATAACTTTCTGTCACATGGGGTATAACTTAGGCCCATAGATTCCTCTCCAAATAAAAGAAAAATCATATTAATACAGTGGAATGGAGGAAGGACCATCATGCTCACTGTAACTTCACTTGGTAAAGACATGAACTTAACTGTAGTGGACGCTTAAGGGGTTGTTCACCTTGAAATTAACTGTTAGTATTTTGTAGAGAGGGATATTCTGAGTAGTGATGGGCGAATTTATTCGCCAGGTGCGAATTCGCGGCGAATTTGCGCGATTCGCGGCAGGCGAATAAATTCGCGAAACGGCCGCGAAAATTCGCCGAAAAAATTCGCCGGCGTCAAAATTTTTTTTTCGAAAAACTGACGCCGGCGTAAAAAACGGGCGCCGGCGTCAAAAACGGGCGCCGGCGTCGAAAAAACGGGCGCCGGCGTCGAAAACGAGACCGAATTTCGCGAAATTCGCGAATTTTTCGGCGAAGCGAAACGGTGCAAATTCGCCCATCACTAATTCTGAGACAACTTGCAATTGGTTTGAATTTTTTGATTATTTGTGGTTTTTGAGTTATTTAGCTTTTTATTCAGCAGCTCTTCAATTTGCAATTTCGGCCATCTGGTTGCTAGTGTCCAAATTACCCTAGCAACCATGCATTGATGAGCCATAAGCAATTTTATGGTGAGTGAAGAAATTTATTTGAAAACACAATAAAACAGTTGAATCAAAAACATAAGGGCAGCAGCGTATCAACCCCTCTTCGAAAAATCATTGAAGGGGCCTAGTGCAAATTGCAATTTTTTCCTGCTCTCTACTTTTACATGCAAGATAATCCTCCAATGAGAATGCTGATTCCCAGCACCGTGGCAGCCATCTTTATCTGTTATTATACATACAGGGATTATTGTGGCATTATGGCTTCATTATATGACACTGAAATCAGACGTGGGGATAAAGGACAGACTTGTTAAGTGCTTAAAGTTTCCAACTCCAGTTCCAGGAACAAAGAGCCAGTGTTATACAGATCATCATGGATTCTCATTGGAGGATTATTTTGCATATAAATTTACCCGCTGGCCCTGGGGAGCTGGGGAAGCGTTTTCCTGAGCAATATTGCTTTTAGGATACAACGCTGATATTGCTGGACTACAGCTCCCAGCATGTCCAATCCTTGATAATATGTTAAAGTTTGCTGGGATTTGTAGTTCAGTGGTGGAGCAATGCAGTTGGGTTTAGAGTCCCTTTAAATAGATATCAAATCCATCTCTGGTTGATAGTGGCCATGTTGCCTATTTTGGATAAATTATTCTTCATAGATTTCACAAAGGCAAGTTATTCTGTACAAGTGCGTAACTACAGAGGAAGCAGACCCTGCGGCTGCTGGGGGGCCCAGGAGGTATAGGGGACCCCACGAGGCCCTAAAATAAAGCAATTTCAACATATATTAGTAAAACAGGACAACCTGTGCATATGTTGGGGGCCCTAAAATTAATTCGCTGTGGGGCCCAGTAATATCTAGTTACACCACTGATTCTGTATATGCTGAAGTGGAAGGGGAATGCGTCAATGACTGTAATCATTATGGCAACTTCCGATCATCCTCATGAATGTAAAAGTGCAGGAGAAAAAAAAGTGATCTTCTGTGTTATACCTAGAGATCCCCTCATGCATTTCTAATAAAGGAGCCAAACATGGCATTTAAAGGGGCCAACCTTCCTCTTTCTTCGCCCGGATGCGCAGTAGAACAAAAAGCCGAACTTTAACTAAAAAGTCAGCTATTTATTAGTCCTACTGCACATGCATTTGCCCCGGGAAATTTGAAGAAAGAAGAAGCCGGAAGAAGATCTCTCTGTGGTGCACACTGGTATAACCGGGCCGGTGCAGTTTTCTGCTGATAGGAGCACCGGCCCGGGGGTTTCAGGTAAGTCAATACAATCACATGGGGGTACCTAATATATGGCACCCCAAAGTGCTAACAGACAGGGTCGGACTGGCCCGGTGGGAGACCGGGAAAAAACCCGGTGGGCCCCTGTCCTAATGGGCCATTGCCGAGCCAGACCCCTCTGCAAATCTCCTGGGCCTTCCTAAAAAAAATCAATATGCGTGCCGCACATCGCACTTCGCGCATGTGCGTTGTGCGGCTCCAGCTGCGCATGCACGCTGGTGCAGCTCTGGCTGCGTATGCGGGCCGGCGCCGCATGAGAGCAGCTCTGTTGGAACATCCGCATCACTATTATAGTGGGGCCAGGGGGTCTGGAGGGGGGCTCTGGACAGCAGTTCCGGTGGGCCCAGGGCCGCCCAGTCCGTCCGACCCTGCTAACAGACTTTCCTTCCCCTTTAAGTTAACTTTTAGTATGTTACAGAATGGCCACTTCTAATTTATTTTGGTTTTTTATATTTTTTATACTTTTTTAATTATTTGCCTTCCTCTTCTGACCCTGTCCAGCTTTCAAATGGGGGTCACTGACCCCATCTAAAAAAAAAACCCAAAACAAATGCTCTGTAAGGCTGCAAATGTATTGTTTTTATTACTCGTCTTTCTATTCAGGCCTCTCCTATTCATATTCCAGTCTCTTATTTAAATTAATGCATGGTTGCAACGGGAAAATTTGGACCCTAGCAACCCGATTCCTGAAATTGCAATCTGGAGAGCTGCTGAATAAAAAGCGAAATAACTCAAAAGTCATAAAAAATGAAAACCAATCGCAAATTCACTCTCTACATCATACTAAAAGTTTATTTAAAGGTGAACAACCCTTTAATGGGTGATGCTCTAGAAATCTGGCCAGACTTTTCTCTGCTCTAATGTAACATCTGCTGTATATTAGTGTTTACATGCTACATGTCAAGTTGCATTGTCTCTTAGGTGCTTACGAGATATGCTTTAGCAGTCGCATTCCTAAACCCTGATGCCTTTCCGAATTTGGGTTTCCATTGCACGGAATGACACGCACACGACTCTTGTACTTACAGCACATCTTTCACAGCCGCTTTGCTTTGCATGGTGATCCCGTGAAATTGACGGCATTTGCCTGTGGGGTCTGAGCGATTACAAGGCTTCCGAATCAGAGGAATAATTTGTACAGTGCCATGCAATCTAACTAAACATTACTCTTTTTTTTGGAGGAGGGATAATAATTCATAAATCGGAACATTTTACGGCACCTGTGCATATTTAATGATCCCAATGGTGACGCTCAAGGACAAAAGAGGGGCATAATTGTGTTCTTAAGATTCTTAAATCCAGCGTGAGTCATGTCTTTCCCTTTAAGCAAACAATGTAACCGTGCATTAAATATGCCGGCACATCTTCTGCTCGGGCAAGTGGACCAAAATGGTGTGAATTGTTAATGCCTTGCTGCGGCTTTGGTTCACGGCTTGTGATTGATCATTTGTAACTATATCAACCCCTTGTTGCATGAAATCAAGTTTGCCTTAATGGGTTCATCAGATTTTTTGGGTTAAATTGAGAGTGAAGAGGTAACTGTGTGTGCAAATAAGAGTCGCCGTGTTCGGGGCAGGCCGGGAAACAGCATGGAATCTAAAGGCGATATTCAAAAGCACTTCACTCATCACACGCTCGCTGATTCTGAATGGGGTCCAGTTTGCAGGGGACATTTTGGGAGTTTTCCAATACACTCCAAGTTGCTTGACACTTCCACCAATGAGCCCCGTCTTCTTTGGAGTTAACAGGCGAGCGTAAAAGGTCAATGTATAGAGCTGTGTTAATTAAATGAGCTTGAAAGAAGGCTCTCTCTTTATTTCATTCTACTTTAAAGCCCAGCCAGGTATAGAGTAATATCCACTAACAATGCCCAGGCCTAGAGAAAATAGGAACACGTCTGAAATACCCAAAATGAGAACATTGTTCCCCCTCCTAGAAAAAAAAAAAACAGTTTGATACGTTATTATAACATAGTAACATAGTAAGTTAGGTTGAAAAAAGACACATGTCCATCAAGTTCAACCTTTTAACTCTATTTAAACCTGCCTAACTGCCAGTTGATCCAAAGGAAGGCGAAAAAACCCCATTTGAAGCCTCTCCAATTTGCCTCAGAGGGGAAAAATTCCTTCCTGACTCCAAAATGGCAATCGGACCAGTCCCTGGATCAACTTGGACTATGAGCTATCTCCCATATCCCTGTATTCCCTCACTTGCTAAACACCATCCAACCCCTTCTTATACCTATCTAATGTATCAGCCTGTACCCCTGATTCAGGGAGACAATTCCACATCTTCACAGATCTCACTGTAAAAAAAACCTTTCCGAATATTTAGCCTGAAGCTCTTTTCTTCTAATCGGAATGGGTGACCTCATTTCAGTTGGAAAGACCTACTGGTAAATAAATCATTAGATAGATTATTATATGATCCCCTTATATATTTATACATAGTTATCATATCACCCCTTAAACACCTCTTCTCCAGAGTGAACATCCCCAATTTGGCCAGTCTTTCCTCATAGCTAAGATTTTCCATACCTTTTACCAGCTTAGTTGCCCTTCCCTGTACCCTCTCTAATTCAGTAATGTCCTGTTTGAAAACTGTACGGTATATTCTAGATGGGGCTCCTCTATAAAGTGGAAGAATGACCCCTTCCTTCAGTGAATTAATGCCCCTTTAAATACAGCTCAAGACTTTATTTGCTCTTGATGCTGCTGACTGGCATTGCTTGGTACAGCCAAGTTTATCATCTACAAGGACTCCAAGGTCCTTTTCTATAACACATTTGCCTAGTGCAGTCCCATTAAGGTATAAGTGGATATTGTTACATCCCAGGTGCAGGACTTTAGATTTATCAACATTGAATCTCATTTGCCACTTAGCTGCCCAGTTTGTCAGTTTGTCAAGATCATGTTGCAAGTGCCACATCTTGGATGGAATTAATTGGGCTGGATAATTTTGTGTCATCTGTGTCATCTGCAAACACTGATACATTACTTACAACACCCTCCCCTAAGTCATTAATGAACAAGTCAGAGGCCGGTCTAAAACTGAACTAAGCTCTCTTAGTGCTCAGGGTGTGTGTCATCAGGACCTGGCGCCTTGTTTACATTAATATTTATGAGAGCTTTATGAACCATATCCTGAGTCAGCCACTGACTAGATTGAGCTGTGCAGCTATGAGGTGTGCTGGGAACTCTGACTCCTATATTGTATACACTGAAGAAAAGAACTAATTTAGCACATTTGCCTTTTCTATATTCTGTACCATACTGGTACCATTATTTCAAGGAGCAACACACTCAACCCGCGTCTTTTTACTATTAATATACTTAAAAAAACTTTTTGGGGTTATTCTTAGCCTCTGCCACAATGCACTCCTTATTTCCTATCTTTGCCTTCCAGATTGCTGTTTTACAACATTTATAATAGTGTTTATATTCATTAAATGCAGCTTCTGTCCCCACAGACTTGTAGTTTTTAAATTCCTTTCTCTTCTTTCCTATTTACTTCTTTACTTCTATATTAAGCCACATAGGGTGATTCTTAGTGCTTCTACAATGGAATAAATTGAGAATAGTAATGATTTTATATCTGTAAGAAACTTACCGTGGTGGTCTAGTGGGCAGCGGGGTCCACACCGCATCCTTGGCGTGGACGCCTGCTGCGCCGCTCCTATCCTGCCCTTGCCGGCGCCATCTTTGATTCCTAGGGCCTCTTAAAGGCGCAGGCCCACTGGTGTGATTGCGCCAGCGCGCAGCGGCGCGAAATTGCACACGTTTTGGCGCCAAATGGATCCCTATTTAAGGCCCATTCAGACCTGTAGCCAGTGCCCGTTATAGGATCATTTCATGTGGTTTCCTGAGCTTTTGCTACCTGTTTCTGAATTTGCTATCCTGACTGATTATCCGTGTTTGACCCAGCCTGTTCCTGACTACTCTGCATTCTGTATCCTGACCCTTGCCTGCCTACGACAACTCTTCCTGCTTAACCCCTTGCTTGATCACCCGGTTTGACCCTTTGTCTGTTTGACGATTCTGATATCCGCCTGCCTCGACCCAGCCTGTCTGACCATCCTTCTGCCTTATCCAGTCTGTCTGATTATCTGGTTTTGACCCCTTGCTTGCCTAACGATTCTGTTATCTGCCTATCCTGATCCGGTCTGTTCCGTTTCCACCTGACACCTTGTCCTTGACCTTCTGCCCAAAGACTCTTGCTATCCGGTCGTGCCCCTTTGCCAGCCAGAACACCTCGCCTTGTACCCCTCGTTAAGTTCAGGTGGCATCCAATTAAGCTGAGGGCTCCTCCCGAAGCCCAAAGGTGGTCACACTACTGGTGAAGCCGAGCCGAGACCAGGGTCCTTGGCATTTGTTCTGGTATTCGGTGCCGGCCGTGACAATATCATTATAAATGACAACCATGTCCCAATCTATGCTCTGGGCAGCCCTCAAAGCACTAAAATTAGCTTTTCTGAAATTCAGGGTTTTTGTTGCCACAGTGCAGGGGCGTAACTACAGAGGAAGCAGACCCTGCAGCTGCAGGGGGGCCCAGGACGTATAGGGGCCCCATGAGGCCCTAATTCATATACAATTTCAATAAATATTGGTAAAACAGGTCAACCTCTAGACATTTGGGGGCCTGAAAAATAATTTGCTGTGGGGCCCAGTAATATCTAGTTATGCCACTGCCCCAGTGTATATTTGTTTTTTACACCAGAAATAAAATGATATAATATTATGGTCACTATTACCCAGGGGTTCAAAGACTTGTACATTTGCTATAAGTTATGGGTCATTAGAGATCACTGGATCCAGAATAGCATTTTTTCTGGTTGGCTCTTTGACATCTTGTGCCATAAAATTGTCATGCAACAAGTTTATAAACTTGTTCCCATTAACTGTCCTGACAGTACTGTTGTTTTTATCAATGATTTGATTGGAGTTTGATACTTTATTATTGTAATGTTCAGTTGGAAATGTTCAAACCTTTTAAAAAGAGTTGGTGTAAAGGAGAATGACGCCTCCATTGTTATGCTAAATGCCCTGAAAATAATAGTTTTAGAGAGAATCACCCCAAGCAGAGAGATTGCAGTGTAATTCTGTGTAATGCAGTGGAAATGACGGGGAGCTTTGCAAACATTGGGGGAGAGCGTAAATATACTTTTGTTGAGCGGAACAGAGGGAGACGGACAGCCGTCCGTACAGCTGGCTGGACACAAACATATGAAAGGTTCCAGGACAATAAGAAAATTGTTACTTTATTTCATTGGAAAGGTCTATTACCAGTCCCAAGGCTCTTTATACAAAAATGATGGACTACGTTTGTCCCTTTAATTCATTATTTAATGTAAATCCATTGCATAAAATTGAAGCAATTTCAATTCATAAAATAACAAAACATTAAATAAACCCAATAGGCTGGCTCTGATTCCAATAAGGATTAATTATATCTTAGTTGGGATCAAGTACAAGCCACGGTTTTATTATTACAGAGAAAAAGGAAAAAAAAAATAAAAAATTTGGATTATTTTGGTAAAATGGAGTCTATGGGAGAAAGTCATTCCGTAATTCGGAACATTCTGGATAACGGGTTTCTGGATAACGGATCCCATACCTGTACCAGTGCTTCCCTATTGTATGCCTCGACCCTTACATGTGGGATGGTGCAGACTGACCCCTTCCCAATGCAGTTTTTTATTTTCATTTTTTCATTTTTAAAAATTTAAATTATATGCTTAAAATTGAGTACATAGGAGATGACCTTCCCATAATTAGGAACTTTCTGGATAATGGGTTTCTGGATAATAGATCAGGTATGGGATGCATTATCTGGAAACTCATTTTCCAGAAAGCTCTGAATTACAGAATGGCTGTCTTCCATAGACAAATGATGGAAAGATCCGTTATTGAAAGGCCGTCTCTCATAGACTCCATTATAATCAAATAATCCAGATTTTTAAAAATGATTTCCTTTTTCTGTGTAATAATAAAACAGTCGCTTGTACTTGATCCCAACTAAGATATAATTAATCCTTATTGGAAGCAAAACCAGCCTATTGGGCATATTTAATGTTTATATGATTTTCTAGTAGACTTAAGGTATGGAAATCCAAATTACAGAAAAATTCATTACCCAGAACCCCCTGGTCCCAAGCATTCTGGAAAACAGGTCCCATTCGTGTATAAAAGATATCCATACACACACACATCAATAAGTTCTTCTCAGTTTCAATTAACAAAGAAGCCAAACACATATCCGCCTCTGAATGTAATATTGGAAGATATGACAGTAATGGCGCCTGTCTGGAAGTTAGTGTGTTTATTGACTTCCAACAACCATATAAAAATCATGCAATATAATTAGTGTGTTGCAATTACTACTGGGAACGCACACATATTTATTATCCAATGATCAGATGCATAATGTGCTCCCTCAGTGATCCGCACGAAACGCTAAGGCTCCGGGTCACGATCAGCGCATGGAGTTCAGCGCCACTGTTTTAAAACTGAGCTTGAGAAGAGCCACGGTAATGCAGATGTACGTAATACCTATAAAGCATGGCCAATTACACCGGATAACTGTCACCTAACGGGGTAAATTATCTTCAAAAAACATGTATCTCTGCAATTTCAGAACGGAAAAGTGTTTCAGGGCCTTTAACACCATTAACAATGTGCAATAACATCCACGACGCTGCTCTTTATTTGAAATGTAAAAAATAGTAAAATATTCTGTTATTGTGGTACATCTGTAAATCTCCAAGCCCTTACATATGTTATTTTCTTTATTGCATATCTAAATGAAGTGAGACTTGATGAATTGGGAAATAGTCAATACATCCGTACTGGCATAGGGAATTTAGCAATGGAAAAGTAACATTACTGGGGGTGTTAATTTGTTAGGCATCCCCCGATGGCATTAATTGCTTAACCCATAGCCAGACATCAGTCAAGGTCCTTTATAAAAAGGGTGGGTTGGCGCCAATCCCCCAGTGGCATTAATTGAATAACCCAGTGATCCCCAACCAGTAGCTCGTGAGTAACATGTTACTCAACAACCCCTTGGATATTGCTCCCAGTGACCTCAAAGCAGGAGCTTATTTTTCAAATTGGTTTGGAGGCAAGTTTTGGTTGCATAAAATCCAGGTTTACATCCCAACAGAGCCTCCTATAGGCTGCCAGTCCGTATAAGGGCTACCTAATAGCCAATCACAGTCCTTATTTGACACACCCATGAACTTTTTTCAGGCTTTTGTTGCTTCCCAACTCTTCTTACTTTTAAACGTGGCTCACAGCTAAAAAAGGTTGAGGACCCCTGGCTTAATCCATAGCCAAACCACCAGTTAAGGTTCTTTATAGAAAGGGTGGATGGGTGCCAATCCTTGAGTGGCATTAATTACACAAGCCATAGCCAATCCACCAGTGAAGGTTGTTTCTAGAAAGGGTGGATGGGTGCCAATCCTCCAGTGGCATTAATTACACAAGCCATAGCCAACCCACCAGTGAAGGTTGTTTCAAGAAAGGGTGGATGGGTGGCAAATCTCCCAGTGATGTTAACTGCTTAACTCATAGTGAACCCACTAGCAGAGGTCCTTTATAGAAAGGGTGGGTGGGTGCCAATCCCCCAATGGCATTAATTACATAACCCATAGCCAACCCACCAGTCAAGGTCATTTATAGAAAGGGTGGGAAGACACTAATCTCCCAGTAACCCGGGCCTAGGAGGGCAAGATTTTACGGGTGACATGCTGACCAGCCACATACACATTGATTCCAAAGCACTGGGGACAGGCAGCAGATACAATAGTTTTTTACATTTCCCACGTGCCAATCCCCAGTGCACCAGACCCAATAATGAATATATGTACATGTGCAAGAATGAAGAGGAGGGGATGGGGGTGATGAACAGAAGCAGGCGTAGGGGCACCCACTATGTAAATCAGGGCCTTGATGTGGACTGCAACTCCTGACGCCCCCTAACTTGAGCCTGCAAATAACAGGGTAGGGTTGGATAGGGGCTGGATAGGGGGATATCTCCATGTCTCCACTCCATTAGAAAAAGGGTGATTAACACAGTTATGGGGGATTATAATATGCTTTGTTTGCACACAAAAAATAATTAAACACCTTTGTTTGATTAGCGATTCGATTTTCATTGTTTGCGACCAATTTGAGACCTCAACAGCAGGGCCGGAACTAGGGGTAGGCAGAAGAGGCATCTGCCTAGGGCGCAACCATAAGGGGGGGCGCTTGGCAGATACCTATTAAGCGTATTCCGCCTATCCCTATTCCGTAGTCCTGTAACTCTCCCTTTTCCTCGTTACCCCCTCCCTCCTCCCCGTTACTCCCTTCCCCTCTTAGCCACTCCCCTCCCAACCCCCTCTCCATCATTACCCTCCCTACCCTCTGCTAGTGCGCATGTGTGCATTCGTTCGGAGGCGTGCGCACATGCATTCGGCGCACGTGCACATGGGGTAGCGGGCTGGCCGGCCAGGTTGCCTCCCAAAGTTTGCGAACATACGCTACAAAATATTTAATGAAATTCCAGAGCAAGTCTTAACACTAACCTTTGCTTAGTGATAATGAGCACAGTAATATTCAACATTAAGGGGCATATTTATCAAGGGTCGAATTTTGAATTTGAAAAACTTCGAATTCAAAAAGACAAACCGAAATTAAGTCGAAGTTTTTTTTGGTCGAATTGGTCAGTTTTCAATCGAATAGGTCTGTATTCGGCCGAATTCTAATCGTACGAAAAGTAATAGCGCATTCGAATCTCCGGGAAAAAAATCTTTGATTTTTCAAAGTCCACCAATTGACTCCAGATAGGTTCTAGGTGGTCCCCCATAGGCTAAAACAGCAATTAGGCAGGTATTAGATGGCAGATGGTCTAGTCGAATTTTTAAAGAGACAGTACATGATAAATTTCACTTTTTCAATTTTTCTCAAATTCAAATCGAATTTGGACTATTCCCTAGTCGAAGTACACAAGAAATAGCTCGAAATTCAAGTTTTTTGGATTCAAAAATTCACCTTTTGATAAATCTGTCCCCAAATGATTGAGCAGTGCTAAACATTCACTAAACATTCGCTAAACAAACCCTTGCAATTTTAATTACATTCACCTTTCGAGCTGAATCCAAGGAGCAGGTCTTGGCCTGCACTCATTCTTCACATGCCCAATGCGGTGTGCAAAAATGGCTCTTTTGCACTTTGCACACTGAGTGGTGCACTGTAAATAACTCAAGTATTCTCCCATTGTGCACACAGTGGGGCAAATTCACTAAGGTGCGAAGCGCCGAACGCTAGCGTTTTTTCGCTAGCGTTTGGCATTTTCGCTACTGCGCAAATTCACTTATGAATGCTGGCGTAGTTTCGCTAGTGTTACTTCGCAACCTTACGCCAGGCGAATTTTCGCTAGCGACGAAACTACGCAAATTCACTAACTTGCGCAGTGTACTGAACGCTACCTTTTACGCTAGACTTCCTTCGCCACCTCAGACCTGGCGAAGCGCAATAGAGTAGATAGGGATTGTTTCAAAAAAAGTCAAAATTTTTTCTAAGTCCCAAAAAACGCTGGCGTGTTTTCTACATGATGGCTGATAGGCTGAAAAAGATCGAAATTTTTTTGGGGCTCCCCTTCCTCCCCCCTACATTTCCTGACTCATGGCAACTTACCTAGACAGTGGGCACATGTGTAGGGCAAAATAAAATTTTTATTTGCTGATTTGAAGGTTTTCTAGGCATTTGTAGTGCAGATACGTATTCCTCCATTGAAATTTGAATTTCGCGCCGTATGCAAATTAGCCTTCGCTAGCGCAACTTCACTTTATATAGCGAATCAACACTAGCGCAACTTCGCAAACTTACGCTACCCCTGTGCGCAACTTCGGATTTTAGTGAATTTGCGGAGCGCTGGCGAAAATTCGCCTGGCGAAGTGCGTCGAAGAGCGGCGAAGTTACGCCTGGCGCAACTTCGATTCTTAGTGAATTTGCCCCAGTGTGTATACTCTAAACAGCTTCTTACCTTAGCAGCAAAGTTGGAAAGCAACAATGGAAACTTTCCGCTAATGAAGGCGCTCATGCACGATTCTCGTCATTGTAGCGAGATAACACAGTCTCATAGCACTCGATAATCCATACGTTCTGCGCAGGATCTAAATATTGCTGCTAAATAACAGTATTTCCATTAGCATTGCTTCAGTGATGCATTAAAACAGTAGCGACAAGAACTCCTACACACAAATACTCACACCTACAATAATAGAGATGTGGCACAATATATTGGAGCAATATAATTAGAACTAGTAAAAATACCATTGTGGAACATGGAGCTTTCATTGATCTCCCAGGTGCTTTTGTTACAGCACAAACAGTCTCTTTGTCAGGTATTGCTGGAACACAGAAAATTACACCCTAACTCTTTTGCTTATTTCTGCATAATTATTATTGATATTCCCTAGATTTATAATGTTCCCAGTGTGGCTAGAAACTGTATATATTATAACTGACTCATGAAAACTCACATACAAATGCACTATAGGAATGGCCTTGCAATATGTTTTATGTTAAATAATTATATATATAACAATAGATAGATAGATAGAACATTCTTGTTTGAAGTATGAAATGCAGGAGAGAAACAGTGCGAAACCAGGGTCATTTAATGGTAATTTCCTCTAATATGAAGCAAACATGGTGGAATATGCCTTAAAGGGATACTGTGATGGTGAAACATGTTTTTTTTTCAAAACACACCAGTTAATAGTGCTCCTCCAGCAGAATTCTGCACTGAAATCCATTTCTCAAAAGAGCAAACAGATTTTTTTATATTTCATTTTGAAATCTGACATGGGGCTAAACATATTGTCAGTTTCCCAGCTGCCCCCAGTCATGTGACTTGTGCTCTGATAAACTTCAGTCACTCTTTACTGCTGTACTGCAAGTTGGAGTGATATCACCCCCTCCCTCCCCCCAGCAGCCTAACAACAGAACAATGGGAAGGTAACCAGATAACAGCTCCCTAACACAAGATAACAGCTGCCTGGTAGATCTAAGAACAGCACTCAATAGTAAAATCCAGGTCCTACTGTGTCATATTGAGTAGGAGAAACAAGAGCCTGCCAGAAAGCAGTTCAATAGTGCAGCACCTTCTCTTTCTGAAAGCACATGACCAGGAAAAATGAACTGAGATGGCTGCTTCACATCAAT
Source organism: Xenopus laevis (assembly GCF_017654675.1). NCBI lineage: Eukaryota > Metazoa > Chordata > Amphibia > Anura > Pipidae > Xenopus > Xenopus laevis. The sequence goes on from NC_054378.1 coordinate 9,704,753, forward strand.
ATTACAACTAATGTTATCCAGAAAGTTCTGAATTAGGGAAAGTCTGTCTCCCATAGACTCCATTTTATCCAAATTATCCAAATTTTTTTAAATTATTTCCTTTTTCTCTGTAATAATAAAACAGTAACTTGTACTTGATCCAAACTAAAATATAATTAATCCTAATTTGCCAGGACAACGCTAATTAACTAAAATCCAAAGTTACGGTCCAGGGCGCCCGAACGCTGCAAAGTTGCAATAGCGTTACTGCGCCAAGCGAAGCGAAGTTGCGCTACCATTGGCTAATTTGCATACGTCGGGAAGTTAAAGATGAATGGACGTATATGTTGCAGCAAATATATTACATTACACAAGCCCAGGGAACCTTAATAAATAAAATAAAGTTGTTATATTGCCCTACACATGAGCCATAATATATATTATGTTCCATATGTTAGGAAATGTACGGGGGAAGCCGGTTACCTCACCAAACATTTTATGCTCTTTTGCAGCCTATCACCCTGAAAAAGGAAAAGACGCCAGTGTTTTTTGGGGCTTAGAAAAATGTTCAACTCTTTGTTTAGGAAGTCCTATCTACTCTATTGCACTTCATCTGGTCTGAGGTGGCGAAGGCAAGTCTGATGCAAGAGGTAAAATTCAGTAAAATCCGCATCTTAGTGAATTTGCGCAGTTACGTCCAAAGTTAAGCCAGCGACCGTTAGTAAATCGGTGAAGTACCGAAATGACGTCACGCTGACGAATTTTAGCTCGTGTTAGTCACTTTGCCCTTTAGTAAATTTGCCCCCAGGTCCCGAGCATTATGGATAACAGGCCCCATACCTGTACAGGTATGAAATCTGCTATCCGGAAACCCATTATCCGGAAATTATAGGAAGGCCATTTCCCATTGACTCAATTTGAATAAAAAAATTTACATCTTTTAAAATAATTTCCTTTTTCTCTGTAATAATAAACCAGTATGTTGTACTTGATCCCGACTAAGATATAATTAATTCTTATTGGAGGCAAAACAATCCTACTGGGTTTAATTGATGTGTAAATGATTAGTAAACTTAAGGTACAAAAATCCAAATTATTGAATGATCCCCTTATCCAGAAAACCACCATCTGGATAACAGGTCCTATATAGGGAAGGGTGAAATTTTTTCGCCTTGTTTCGCCTTGTTTTGAGTCAAAATAAAAAGTCGCGCGTCAAAAAAATTTCGCCGCGCAACAATTTTTTTTTGACGCCCATAGACTTTAATGGGCATTGGCGACATTTCGCCTGCGGGATATTTTTGGCGAAACGAAACGGGTCAAATTCGCCCATCCCTACAGGATGCCAGAGTTTAGGTGGTACTTCCCAAGTCCTGCTGATGTTCCATTTGATGTTCCACTGCCAATCTCCATGATTTCATTAAACCCCTACTACTAACAAAGTTAAAAAATGGGTGCCCCAAATCATACGAACCACGGAACCTAAGACACTGACAGTGACTATGATTACGTGTCTCTCCTCTGCAGTTAGTAGGCTGTGCACAGCGAGAGCGCTTTCCCAGAAATACGACCACTAGCTTCCCACTAACCGTGACATAAGCTGCTCCAAGCTGTCTACTCTGATAGCCAGCATAAATCATCATTTGTGAAGGGAACAGATGTTCAGGGTATAAACAGTAATACAACAATTCAGACATAATTAAAATTCACCTTACCCTGCCTTTATCACTGATGGAGAATTCATTGGCCGTCTCGGCACCATGGAAAATATTCAGACTTCAGCGGCAGTTGCTTTTCTCTCACTCCATTTTTAAACTCCTCTACTTTAAAGTACAAATAAATGTTAAACTAAGACCGAACAAATTTGATGGTTTTTACTCAACACATTAACTTAGGATTAATGGTTAAATAACCCTCGATATTCGACCGTCAAAGTAAAATCCTTCGAATATCGAAGTCAAAGGATTTACCGCATTTAGTACGATCGAAGGATTTTAATCCATCGATCGAACGATTTTCTTTCGATCAAAAAAAGCTATGAAAGCCTATGGGGACCTTCCCCATAGGCTAACATTGATGCTCGGTAGGTTTTAGGTGGCAAAGTAGGTGGCCGAAGTTTTTTTTAAAGAGACAGTACTTCGACTATCGAATAGTCGAACAATTTTTAGTTCGAATCGCCCGATTCGAAGTCGACGGTCGAAGTAGCCAATTCGATGGTCGAAGTAGCCAAAAAAAACTTCGAAATTCAAAGTATTTTTTATTCTATTCCTTCACTCCAGCTAAGTAAATGTGCCCCATAGGGGGTTATTTATCAAAAGTCCGAATTTATCTCAATAATTTCTGCTATAAACTCAGATCAAATACACTCGGTTTTTTACCTTTATTTATTATAACGCTTTCCTGAAAATTGGCTTCGGGCAGGCCACTAACCGCTGGGCCCTGTGGGTGGGGAATATTTGCATAGGAAGTTAGGTAGTTAGGATGGAGTTTAGGATGGAGTTTAGGATGGAGTTTAGGATGGAGTTTAGGATGGAGTTTAGGATGGAACAGCGCCAATTGTCCTTTGAAAAGTATAAAATGCAATTGCAAATTTTTTATATCAACCTGCAGTTATGCTGGTGGCAATACAACCTAATGTCATGTTATATTATGTCACTTGTCAATAGACCAATTGTTTCTGTTTGGTAAATATATTGTACCCTGGTCACATTCCTGCCATTGGAAACTCTTCCTACATTCAGCATTCAAATTCTTTGTCTCTGCTTGTTGCTGGGCGTCATCCCCTATGGCCCAAGGCAAAAATGGCTATCTCTAACTAATTATGACAGTAGCTGTCATTAACTTTTATAATCAATAACACTATCCTGACGTGACATCTCAAGCACGGAATGTCTCAGAGTTACGTACGTTCGGTTGGACTGGCCAACGCCCTGTCTCGGGCGTCAATCAAAATTCGGTCAACTCCACCTGAACTTTGTCATGAACTGTTTGGGAAAATACGTTGTGACACTTGCGTGTTTGGGTTGTGAAGGGTCGTAGGTACCATAAATATTTGTACAAAATCAACGCACTGTACCGTGTAGAATGAATACTTAATAAGCAAAACAAAAGTTAGATTAGCAAGAAGGAAAACATTAGGAAATACTTTAATGATTCGTTAGAAAACCACCGTTATTGGCACAGAAGTCAAAATAATAGTCACACAATTGAGAAAGCCCTTGGAAGGTCATCACTTTGTTGTGTATCTCAGTATTCTATCACAACAAGAAGATCATTGATGTACCTTTAACGTGGAATGAGTCTCATTGGGGAGTCTTGTCCATGTGATTAAGGGGGTTATTTATCAAGGTCCGAATATCCGAACCTCGAATAATTTGTAGTTTTTGGAGCAAAAAAATTTTTTTGTTAAAGGCCGATGGCCTAAAAACTCAGAAACCCAGGCATCTAAAAGCTCTTGAGATTCTGTATAAGTCAATGGGCAAGGTCCCAGTGTCTGCGCTGGGTTTTGGTGCAAAAAACTCCAACTCTGAAAAAATCATAGTTTTTGCGGAAAACTTCAAACAATTCCGAGTTTTCAGGGAAAGCTCCGAAGTTTGCCGGATCCTATTTTTTCTTCATAAATAAGGTCCATTCGGGAGTTCAGAGTTGCTTGATATTAGAAATACTTAGATAAATTCAGACCTTGGTAAATAACCCCCTAGGGGCTGATTCACTAAGCTCGAGTGAAGGATTCGAATGAAAAAAATTCGAATTTCGAAGTATTTTTTTTGTACTTCGACCATCGAATTGGTTAAATTCGTTCGAATACGAACGAAATCGAACGAATCGAACGAAAAATCGTTCGACTATTCGACCATTCGATAGTCGAAGTACTTTCCCTTTAAAAAAAACTTCGACCCCCTACTTCGGCAGGTAAAACCTACCGAAGTCAATGTTAGCCTATGGGGAAGGTCCCCATAGGTTTGCTAACCTTTTTTTGATCGAAGGATTTTCCTTCGATCGTTGGATTAAAATCCTTCGAATCGTTCGATTCGAAGGATTTAATCGTTCGATCGAACGAAAAATCCTTCGATCGATCGAACGAACGTTTAGCGCTAAATCCTTCGACTTCGATATTCGAAGTCGAAGGATTTCAATTCGAGGGTCGAATTTCGAAGTATTTTTTACTTCGAAATTCGACCCTTAGTGAATCTGCCCCTGAGTTATATATGAATATACAGCAACTTTTGGGAAGACCAAGTCTCCCTAAACCTCCCTTTTCTCCACCCTTGCTGCTGACCAGAGATAATTACCAATAAGAATGCTGTTTTAAGCACTACAGTCGTCATCTTACAGATCTTGAAAAAATGCACGTACCATTGCAGAGGCTTCAAAATGGACTCAATGGAGAACATCTATTGAGGCAATTCATTGAGGTGCATGCATCCATGCTCTTGTACGTGTACATGCTTGCAAGTGAGTCCACCCGTTCTTCCCTGATGAAAGGTACACAACTGAGACTATTGATGCTAGGGAACCCTGGCCCCAGCAGTAGCTCCAGTAGCATTGCCTCCATTGGTGACCAGACTTGCCTCCAGTGAATCTAATACATATGCCATTTGAAATAAGTGCTCCAGAACACCTTCTCTGAATGTAAGACACAACTGGTTTCCATCATAAAACATGCTTAAAGGAAAACTATACCCCCCAAACAATGTAGGTCTCTATTAAAAGATACTGAGTAAAACAGCTCATGTGTAAAACCCTGCTTCATGTAAATGAACCATTATCACAATAATATACTTTTCTAGTAGTATTTGCCATTGGGTAATCATAAATAGAAAATTGCCATTTTAAAAAATAAGGGCCGTCCCCTGAGATCGTAAGATTCACTGTGCACACATACAAACCACATGTAAGGTCACATGAGCCAATTAACAGACAGAGTTCTGCCTTTTGCTTCCTCACTTCTTCCTGCTCCTATCAGCGATCACCTTCTGGCTTCTTTGTTTTTCAAACGGCTGTGCATGCGCATTAGAGCGATAAGCTGTACTTTAACTAAAAAGGCGGCTATTTCATTCTACCGCGCATGCGTCTGACCCTGGAAATTTTAAGATAGAAGAAGCCAGAAGAAGATCGCTCTGTGGTGCTCGCTGGAATAATCTCGGCTCGGTGCATTTCTCTCCAAATAGGTGCACCAGCTCGGGGTATCAGGTAAGTAAATGCAATCACTTGGGGTGCCCAACTTTTGGCACCCCCAAGTAAAAAGACCTTTCCTTCTCCTTTAAAGGAACAGTAACACCAAAAAATGAAAGTGTATCAAAGTAATGAAAATATAACGTAGTGTTGTCCTACACTGGTAAAAGTTTTGTGCTTGCCTCAGAAACACCTTTATAGTTTATATAAACAAGCTGTTGTTAAGCTATGGGGGCAGCCATTCAAGCTGGAAAAGAGGAGAAAAGGCACAGGATACACAGCAGATATATAAAACACCATTGTATTCTACAGATCTTATCTGTTATCTGCTATGTTATCTGTTCCCCATGGTTACGCATCAGCTTCTTTATATAATCTATAGTAAAGTTTCTGAAGCAGACACAGAACTTTTAGCAGTGTAGGGCAACACTACATTACTTTATTTTTTTGGTGTTACTGTTCTGTATAAGTGCACCCATTTTAGAGCATCAAACCCAGATGCAAATAAGAGTTTGTCTAAAGTTATTGTGCATTATGGATAAAAGGCATGGCGATTTGCATCCAAAATTAAACTTCGTACCCTACTTGTAAAGTAATTTCAGGTCTTTTTAAACCCCAGCTTTGGTGAAGTCTTTAAAATAGCGGCACCCTACAAGGAGAGTAAAAGACAGCTGCTGCAGTTCGGTCTCTCTAATAATCTCAGCTTTTAATTGCATTGCACCAATCCCAAGTGTAAATGTGGTGTTACAGGATAATGCTTACATGCCATAAATGTCACAATCGAGAAAGTTCTATAACTGGGAACATTCGCTGCCGCAGCTGTCAGAAATAATAATACATTGTTCCCAATCAAACCGTGTCCACCTTCAGTTCTGATGCTATATTTGAATAGATTTACCTTATTATCAACGTATATCAAAAGTTACTTACCGTATAAGTCGTCCTGGGTATAAGCCGAGGTACCTAATTTTACCTCCAAAAACTGTGAAAGCTTATTTACTCGAGTATAAGCCTAGGGTGAGAAATGCAGCAGTTTCTGGTAAGTTTCAATCAAAAAATTGAGGGTTTCTGCTCCATTGGAGGTGCTGGCGTCTCGTTTTTGGATGCCGGCGACCATTCTTGGATGCCGGCAAATATTCTTGGAGACTATTCTTGGACGCCGACCGTTTTTGCGTTGACCCGAGTATAAGCCGAGGTAGAGTTTTTCAGCATATTTTGGGGGCTGAAAAACTCGGCTTATACTCAAGTATATACGGTATGTGAATTTCCAGACTTTCCCCTGGGAAGAACTGTCATGACTTGCTTCGTATGTTTCAAGTCTCTTGTGTTCAAGTCTTGTGCAGACCTTGATAGACTAATAAGTTCCATCAAGAAATTTACTGGGTTGGGGATGGACAGACATGGGTCGCTGATGCCATGGAATCCACAAGCTTTCCTGGTTATGATGTTTTGAAGGACATAGTTGTAGTCTGGCTTCTTTGGGGCAAATTTACTACAGGGTGAAGTGGCTGTCGCTAACAAAAATTGGCCAAAACGGCACTTCGCACGGACATCGCCAATTTACTAAAAGGAATAGAGGACAATTCGCTAGCAAAAGAGCTCATCACTAACAAAGTTTTGCAGCCTTTCACCAGGCGAATTTTCGCTCAGGCAAACGATTGTTACTCCGCAAATTCATCAAAGTGTGAATTTTCCACTACGTTACCCTTTTTGCCAAAAATGATTCGGTCGCCCATTGACTTTAATACATTTGGACATAAAAGTCGCGCATATATAAATTGTCACGCTTCAATATTACTTTGAGGGCCATTGACTTCAATGTGTTTTGCGGAAAATTCGCACATTTTTTGCCGAAGCAAAACGCCACAGATTCGCCCATCACTGCTGATATTTGTTAAAACTTTAGTTCTCCTTTAAAAGAGATGTTTCATGGCACTTCGCAGGGACATCGCCAATTTACTAAAAGGCGTAGAGGACAATTCGCTAGCAAAAGAGCTCATCACTAACAAAGTTTTGCGGCCTTTCACCAGGCGAATTTTCGCTCAGGCAAACGATTGTTACTCCGCAAATTCATCAAAGTGCGAATTTTCCACTACGTTACCCTTTTTGTCAAAAAGGATTCGATCGCCCATTGACTTTAATACATTTGGACACAAAAGTCGCGCATATAAAAATTGTCACGCTTCAATATTACTTTGAGGGCCCTTGACTTCAATGTGTTTTGCGGTAAATTCGCACATTTTTTGCCGAAGCAAAACGCCACAGATTCGCCCATCACTGCTGATATTTGTTAAAACTTTAGTTCTCCTTTAAAAGAGATGTTTCATGGCACTTCGCAGGGACATCGCCAATTTACTAAAAGGCGTAGAGGACAATTCGCTAGCAAAAGAGCTCATCACTAACAAAGTTTTGCAGCCTTTCACCAGGCGAATTTTCGCTCAGGCAAACAATTGTTAGTCCGCAAATTCATCAAAGTGCAAATTTTCCACTACGTTACCCTTTTTGCCAAAAATTATTCGGTCGCCCATTGACTTTAATACATTTGGACAAAATAGTCGCGCATATAAAAATTGTCACGCTTCAAAATTATTTTGACGCCCATTGACTTCAATGCGGTAAATTCGCACATTTTTTGGTGAAGAAAAACGCCACAGATTCGCCCATCACTGCTGATATTTGTTAAAACTTTAGTTCTCCTTTAAAAGAGACGTTTCAGTTGAACAAATTAACTTTGTACCGACGGCGCCGGGGGCCGAGATCTGAATCTTTTTACAAAAGATTTCGTTGGATATGCACGATTTGATTCCTTTTTTTCCCAAGCACACCTTCGGTCCCTTCTCTCAGAAGACGAGTCGCATCTGCCACCTGCTCTAGTCTGTGTCCCTGTAACAAATGTTGAGCAACAAAAAGATTGATTATCAGTCATAAAATAGTGTAGAACACCAGATTTTGGTAGGTTAAGCTTGCTGATCCAGCAAGAGAAGGTGTGAGATTTACATCAGTGGGTGCCAATTTTTTCTTTCTTTTTTTTTTCTGGTTCCTAAAAAACAGCATAATGCGGCACATGGAAACACTGGCAAACAAAGCAGGACAAAGCATTTCCATTCATTTCTTTCCTTGGCCGAGAGAAGAAGAAAGGGAAGGAATGGGGCAGAAATGAGCAGAGACGGCGAGAGGAAGCAATGTGCTCGGTGCATTTTCATATTCATTTTACTGTCTAATCAAGTGTAACAATAGCTATAGGAATGATAAAGCAGCACGCGCCCCGCAGGGTGCCCGACACTTTGACATACGGAGGGAAGGCAAATCTGAACAGTAAGGAAACTTTAATAGGGATAAAAGGAATCACAGAAGAAGGATATGAATAGAAATGCAGAGGAAGGAGACCTGCACCAATTTTACTCCATGTATAATATAAGAAGTCCATGGCTGAGAGTAACAAAGGGTTAGGGAAACTAAGCTTCCCCCAAAATAGGCCAATAACCATATACAGTATTTAAAGGGAATAATGCTTCCATATAGTGGCATAAGTTAAGTGGGGGGGCACAGGGGTGTAACCAACGCGTAGGCCATCCGCGAAGGCGCTGGAGCACTGGGGAGCAGCACGTCCCCAGTTCTCCCCATAGAGCGTCTGGGCGGCATGCCACCCCTAATAAGTTGCCAACCTAGGCCCGGGCCTATAATATAAGACCACTCCAACAAGGATTCTGCCCCCTGTTCTCTCCCCTATACTGAAAGTTGGATGCACTGAGGAAAAAAAACAAGGCAGGAGCTAAGCAGGGGTCAGCGATACCAGCACATTTTTTTGCAGGGGGGCCTGGCTCTGTTTCTTTACACCCCTGCTTTCATAGTATTGTCCATCATTTTATAGAGCTTTTTCCAACTCCAGCTTAAGGGCCACTAGCCAAACTGATTCAAGAGGATCCTCCAACGAGGGGGGTGACGTTTCCACTTTAAGATCCCAACATCCGTACAGCATTATATTTGCCCTTCTAGTGTCTGATTACACAGTAATATTGACCAGCAAAAATTGCACAGTAATTGAGTATATTAGATAAAAGCAAGATGGTTGACTTACTGCTAGTAGGGATAATTGTTTTTGGAGAATCTCCTTGGATCTACAACTAATATTGGATTAGAATCAATAAAGGGGGATCTAACCTCTTTCATTTTGAAGCCAAACTATACTATACTGAGCTTCCTATCTCCTAAGTTGACAGACCAAGGGGAATGATTCACCTTGGACTGTCAACTTGGGAGATAGGAAGCTCAGTATAGAAGCGTTTGCACCGAATGGCCTCAAAATGATCTTTTTGGCCCAGCATTTTACTGTTATCACATAGGGAATTTTAATTCCCTTCTACATAAGTTTCTCCAGCGCCCCTGGGCCACAATAATATAAGACCACTCCTACAAGGATTCTGCTCCATGTTCTTTCTCCTATACTGAAAGTTGGATACACTGAGAAAAAAAAAAGCCAAATAAAAGTGATAAGAGATATCACTGAAGGATTGATGCTCCTCAATAATTTCTTTTGTTTCAAAAACCTGGAAAACCGATACTAATTGTTTCTTGGCTATACGTGAAGCTAACAATGGAATTAGTGCACTTCGCATGAATAACGACTTGACAGCTTACAGAGAGCAGGAGTGGCTTCATAGCTAAGGAACAGTGAATTATCAGCACAATTTTACACGTGGAATTCTAGGGCCCAGTCAATTAATTTCTACAGTATTTCAGGCTGATGCCCCAAAAGGTCACATTAAGGGGCAAATTCACTAAGCGCCGAAGCGCCTAACGCTAGCGTCAATTCGCTAGCGTTGGGCATTTTCGTTACTTCGCAAATTCACTAACGGATGCTGGCAGAATTTCGCTAGTGTTACTTCGCACCCTTACGCCTGGCGAATTTGCGCAACGGACGTAACTACGCAAATTCACTAACGCGCTCATTGTACTGAACGCTACCTTTTACGCCAGACTTCCTTCGCCACCTCAGACCAGGCGAAGCGCAATAGAGTAGATAGGGATTGCTTCATAAAAAGCTCAAATTTTTTCTAAGTCCCAAAAAACGCTGGCGTTTTTTCTATATTATGGGTGATAGGCTGAAAAAGATCGAAATTTTTTTTGGAGCTCCCCTCCTTCCCCCCTACATTTCCTAACTAATGGCAACTTTACAGTGGGCATATATGTAGGGCAAAATAAAAATTTTATTTGATGTTTTGAAGGTTTCCCAGGCATTTGTAGTGCTGCTACATATTCCTCCATTGAAATTTGAATTTGGCGCCGTATGCAAATTAACCATCGATAGCGTAACTTCGCTTCGCTTAGCGAATCAACGCTAGCGCAACTTTGCAACCTTACGCTACCCCTGAGCGCAACTTCGGATTTTAGTGAATTTCCGGAGCGCTGGCGAAACTACGCCTGGCAAAGTGTCGCGAAGTGCGGCGAAGTTACGCCTGGCGCAACTACGAATCTTAGTGAATTTGCCCCTAAGAATTCCGAAGAATCTATTTTTGCACCCTAGGTAACCAGTTTAAGCCGTATGCCCAAATACCTGCCCATACTTGCCTCTAACCAAACATTTTTCTCATGTTCTTCTGCATTTGTTCAGCAACATCAAAGAAACAATGGTCTCAAAAAAAAAGGAACTGACAACAAAGATAGATACTCAAACCTTACTCTGTTCAACCTTAAATGCCATGATATGAGCCAAAGGACTATACTCACTCCCTTCTGTTGAAGCCCATCTTACCAGGAGAAGAGGATGATGGTCTTATTCTGGGAGTCTAAGGGGCAGATTCACTAGAGGGCAAATTGTCGCCAGCGACCGCTTCGCCAAGAGCAAATTCGTTACCACTATGCTTATTCACTAAAATGTGAGGTTGCGTCCTGAGCGCCGAACGCTGGCGACTTTTCTCTAGCGATACTTCTTCAGTGCGAGCATTACATAGCGAAGATTTGCTAGCGTTTGTTTGTGCCTACCGAAAATTCACTAGTAATCTTACGCTTAGGTCAATTTGAATAGGGGAGGCGCATAAAAGTCGTATACACGTTTTTTAGAGATATTGGTGTAAATGCTTGAAGTGGCCACTTTTTATTACAAATGTCCGAGGAACCTTAATAAAGACATAAAAGCTCCTCTAATGCCCTAGACATGAGCCCACCCTAAAATATAAGTGGCAGGCCAATCAAATATGTTAAACAAAATGGTCACACAAAAATCTTTAATAGTTCGGACTTTTGAAGGCAATCCCGCTTTAAAAATAGAAAAATTTACTGCGTTTTTTTACACTTTTTATGACTTTCCGGGGTACAGGATATGATGTCACTCACATCAGACTGAGGAAGATGCAGCTTCATTTCAGCAGTTCGCCTGGTCTGAGGTGGGGAAAAAAAACTCAGGCGAAAGAGGTAACGTTTATTAAAATCTGCAATTTAATGAATTTGTGGAGCAACAACCATTCGCCAGAGCGACAATTCGCCTGGCGATAGAGTGCAAACGAACGCTAGTGACGGTCTCTTTCACTAGCAAATTGTCGTCTGCGCATGTTAGTAAATTGGCGATGACCCTGAGGATGGAATTTCTGGCAAAAAGTCTCTAGCGTTAGCCACTTCGCCCTTTAGTAAATCTGCCCCTATGCCTCCCCAAGGCTTCATAACCATCTGCACCTAACACAAAGGTGTAATTTGTCATTTGAATGAAACAGAACTGTAGGTAAACCTTTAGCATCCATCAAAAGTCACATTTACTGTGCTTTGTAGATAGCATAATAGAAGCAGATATCTGGATGCTTATTAGACCTAGCAACCATCATTTGATTACCCCATGTGTAAGTGCAGTAGAGAATTATTGCTTGGAGAGCAGGAATGTCTGCAAGGATCTAACAAAGGAGCACAATAACTTGTCATATTTTCCACTACAGGCTTAATCGCCCAACAGCACAGCCCTGAGGGACAACGTTAGCAACAAAGAAGCATTCCTAGTGACTTTCGTCTTCCTTGCCCTTTAAATATATTATACACAAGAACCAAGCATATAATAGCAGTCTTTTACTCCATCCTTCTTCCTAATAGATAACTCAGGAGGTCTATCTGTAATGCTACTGCTCTTCATCTTGGCACAAGCATTCTATAGCAAAAACAGTGGGTTACACTGAAGCTATAATAGAGATGACACTGAGTTTTTATTAAAGAATATGTATCATCGGCTGATTCAGCAAATCTGTACCTGAAAATACACCTACAATACATGAGAGCTCAGATACTGCTCCTCTGGGCATGTGCCAGTCTCCTGTCCTAAGCTATTTTTCAAAACCTTTATGAGAATGCATGACCAATGCCAGTGGTATTGTAATGCCCCACCTCCATGCTATAGCAATGCCATTATGCTCCATCAACCAAATACTGAGTCTCCTTATGTAATTACCATTATCACCCATTAATTCTCAACAGGGGATTCACACATCTTAAAAAAATTCCCCGGGTATGACATGATCTATATGTGGCCTACCAGAGTGCCTTGAACCAACATTTGTTTGTTTGCATACGGATTAACCGCTCCCTTGAGTTTAGGGCCTGGGGCAGGAGCACCTGGGCCACTGGTCTACTTTGGTGAGTTATCCTAAAAAGTTTGGTTATGTTTTGTGCTTAAGGGTACGGGCACATGCTCAGATTTGGGGGATTAGTCGTCTGGCGACAAATCTCCTCTTCTTCGGGCGGCTAATCTCCCCGAACTGCCTCCCGCCTGGCTAGAATGTAAATAGCCGGTGGTATGGCACTTGGAGCTATTAGTTTTCCGAAGTCGCCTGAAGTTGCCTCACAAGGAAACTTCAGGCTACTTCGGAAAACGAAGTGCTCCGAGTGGCATCCCACTGACGATTCACATTCTAGCCGGCGGGAGGTAGTTCTGGGAGATTAGTCGCCCCGAAGAAGAGGAGATTTGTTGCGTGTCCCTGGACCCTAAATGTTTCTGGTCTGGACGAATGACATTTTCAACCAATCCCTCTGGTTTTCTTTATACAAATGGTCAATAGTTCAAATATGGACACCAAGCCGAGAGATGGAACATAGTTCCCCTTTAAAAATGATTCCCTGTTACATGGTACCAGTACATTATATTTTTATGTTTACTTTCCCTTTATTTTCTTATAAAGAGGATATAACCCTTCCCTTATAGCGTTGTCCAGCCAAAATGTACAGCTCCCACCCTCCTTCAGCACATGATCAGGGGTTTTGATTCACCAAAAGCAAGATGACCAATGAAGGAAGGGTATGACTGTATCTCATTGGAGAATCTTTTTGAAATTGTAATCAACTCTGGAATGCCTAAGGGGCTTATTTCCATGTATATATAAGAATTACAATTTAGAACAGAGCAGAAATATTTTCCGAAGCAATAAGGCACCACATGTTTATGACAATTTACCTATTACGGTACTGTTGTATTGCATTGTTTTTCTTTTGGCCTATGGGGAATACCTCAACTATAATTAAAGGCATTTGCATTAACTGAACAGCTTATACATGTTCCCATAAATTTCAATCACCTACTTGGATTCATTTCTTATGTCCTTGGGCAGAGTCATTAAGTAGCACAATCGGGTTACCATTTTTAAAGACATAATTGAAGGGCTTGTGATTGGTTAAGATTGAATGCAAGCTTAATAGAAGGCCTCTTTTACAATGCCCAAAAAAATTTACTACTCAACTGCTGCAGTCTATACAGGCCTGTCAAAAAGGGCCAAAAGTGCTGGAATATAGCCCCCAACTCCAAAGGGCACTCAAATCAAAAATTCAAAAATATATTCCCAGTCAATTCTCAAAATTAAAAAATCACTTTTTATTCATCATAAATATTAAAAAGTAGGCATACAGACCAATTGATGCTCCACCTTACGCGTTTCGCACCCACAGGCACTTATTCATAGGCATTACTGTTGTTACATTTGGTCACAAAATTTATACCCCAGGAAATCCCTCCCCAAACGTTAAAACCAATCACGTGTTGCCACCTCACGTTTCTTTTCTTAAAGCAACATACATATCAAATTGGTCAATGTTTTCTGCCTATACTCTGTTTCATCTCACAAACATTTTATTAAGATACCCATATTTAAACAAGTATTTAAATGGCAATTACTGCCCCATTACATTGTATTTTCATTCCTAATATTATTACCAGTAGATATCACATTCTCTTATCTGCCCCATACAATTCTAAACATCCACCTTATTGAAGACATTACTGGTCACATTATAATTTACGTAAAGCATGTTACATCAAACTCGTAGTTCAAACCAAGTGGTAAGCGAGTATGCAAGTAAAAAATCCAAAAAAGTTCCCTTTTACAATGCACCATGTTGTGTGCAAAGTGCAAAAAAGTCTAAAAGTCATTCCACTCCTAGGTGCAAGTCATGGAGTAGCAGGAGGCCCAGCCCACATTTTAAGATGCCGTGCCCCTATGCCCCCCCCATCTCTTGCACCCGACCCTTCCTTGCACCCCCCCAATACTTGCCCAACTTGCTTGCAGATTCCCCCACTGGCTCTGCTTCTTTGGGCCCATTGCAAACTCTTCCATTGGAGACTGGGTGGGTGGGAGATTCCAGTGGTGATGTGGCCATCAGGGGCATGTGGCCCCTTCAATTTTTGTGGCCCTAGGCCTTTGTGGCCCTCTCCCTACAGTTGCGGAGCACAATATTTTTGATCTGGGGAGGCTAAAGTCTGCACTCAAATCAGGCAATATCTAGGGGTAGACAGAATAGGCAACTGCCTAGAGGGAGGGTGGAAATTAATGGTTCGGGAGATGTACGGTGACCAGTGATGGGTGAATCTAACCTGTTTGGTTTCGCCAAAAATTTGGGAAATGGAGAAAAATTTGCCAAAATCATTGAAGTTTATGGAAACCTGGTGAAAAATTTTGCTCATCACTAGCGGTTACAGCATGGGTGCAAGTGGAGAGCAGGAAAGCTGACAGGGTGCCAGGCCAATATGCATTGCCTTGGGTGCCAATACTACTTGGTCCAGGTCTGACTTAAATACTACAAATAAAAAACTGTTGTAAATGAAACCCAAGGAGTTGGAAAGCTCTGCTGATATGTGTGGGAGAATTAATTAATTCATTAATCATACAGTTTAATGAAGAATATTTCCCCTGTAATAATCAGAGGTAGACACTTCCATCCCATTGCTTAATCAAACTGATATAAATGCCACAGGCAATTCATGTAGATTTTATAAATGTACAAATCATTTAATAATTATGCTGCTTTAGAATAAAGCGCGTTTACATTTCTGGTGTTATATGAATAATGAGCTTTGTCTGTTAGGTGTCACAGGAACGACGCAGCAAATTCAATAATCTGTGATTGGAATTTATTTTGTTTTCACCGTTTAACCTCCTGCAGGCAAAGTCGTGCGTCTGTTCCGATCTCTATTAAATTAAGCAACGACGCTAATGAAGGGCAATAAACGTGGCTGTCAGTAGGTTTTTCTTTCATTACGCACATTATACTCTTAGCAAGCTGGAAACGAGTAAACATTCGTTTTGTTACAGCGGGCAAAGGCTGGAAAAAAATCATTCTTTAACTGCAAATCCTAAAGTTGCAGATTTTATTTTCTTATTGTCATTTTCAGGAGAATTCAACAAAAAAGCTAAAAGCAACAGCCCAAGCAGCATGTCTTTCATATGGATATAAAGCTTCCCAAAATTGATCTCATTTATGCCCCCTAACTCTACAAACTAGGCCACCAAAACCCTAATAACAGGTGCAAGTGTTGTAGAATGAGAATTAGTCTACCCGCCGCCTACATGCCATAAGCCTCCTATCTTAGGATAGATAGGAGAGCAAAATCGTAGATCTGAGACATCAAACTAAGGACTTGAGGGCCACCTGTCTATAGGATTAGGCAACCAAGAATGCTCATGTCAAGCTGCTGTGAGCACAATGGGGCAAATTCACTAAGCCGCGAAGCGCCGAACGCTAGCGTTAATTCGCTAGCGTTTGGCATTTTCGCTACTTCGCAAATTCACTAACGAACGCTGGCGTAGTTCCGCTAGTGTTACTTCGCAACCTTACGCCAGGCGAAGTTTCGCTAGCGACGAAACTACGCAAATTCACTAACTTGCGCAGTGTACTGAACGCTACCTTTTACGCTAGACTTCCTTCGCCACCTCAGACCTGGCGAAGCGCAATAGAGTAGATAGGGATTGTTTCAAAAAAAGTCAATTTTTTTTTCTAAGTCCCAAAAAAACGCTGGCGTGTTTTCTACATGATGGCTAATAGGCTTTTTTGGGGCTTCCCTTCCTCCTCCCTACATTTCCTGACTCATGGCAACTTACCTAGACAGTGGGCACATGTGTAGGGCAAAAGAAAATTTTTATTTGCTGATTTGAAGGTTTTCTAGGCATTTGTAGTGCAGATACGTGTTCCTCCATTGAAATTTGAATTTCGCGCTGTATGCAAATTAGCCTTCGCTAGCGTAACTTCGCTTTATATAGCGAATCAACGCTAGCGCGACTTCGCAACCTTATGCTACCCCTGTGCGCAACTTCGGATTTTAGTGAATTTGCAGAGCCCTGGCGAAACTACGCCTGGCGAAGTGCGGCGAAGTTGCACCTGGCGCAACTTCGCATCTTAGTGAATTTGCCCCAATGAGATTACCATAAAAAATGATAGCATTCAGTTGATAGCTCAGCCTTCATCCATTGACCGTGCACCATGGGGTGGGGATCCAGATGTCATATAATGGTGGCCCTGAAGGAGCGCCCTGCATTAAAAGGGCTGCAGGACCTGCAGAGTTGGGGAAAAGTTGCACTGAGCAGCGTCACGTTAATCAATTCAGGCTGTTGTTGCTAAAATATTGCCCTCACATGCTTTAACCCTCCAATGAGGGCTTAGGCTGGAAGCTGTATTCCAGCAATATTTGTATGAAGCACCACTGCTCTGCAGAGCTTATGAACCCTAAAACCGGCCATACACTGCAAGTTCCATTTGAACCGATCTGAGCAAAATTTGGTCAACCAAGAGCAGGGAAAAATAATGCTGGCGGCAATGAATAAATGATACACAGAGGCCCACAGGACAAGTATTGCATCGATGTGCCAATAGGGTCCTCATGTAACAGGATTTTCAAATCTGCTTGATTGATATCTTCCCAGTCTTCAGCCTGATATTAGTCATGCATGTCCATTGGTGGTAGAGATGTGCAGGTTGGAAAATTTGCCTTTCTCAATATGAACCTGACCTGGCCAGAGGTTGAGAAGTGAATTTTCCACCTGAACCCGACAACTTAGCTGGCGCAAGGGGCTCTAACAGTGTCATCACCACCCACCACAAGGAAGGAGCCCCAAACAAGAATCAGTATAGAAGGACCTGGTGTAAAGCTGATGGAGGCACCTTCTCAGCTTTTCACTTTTTAGATTTAGACTTTGTTTTCATCTTAGCCATTGTTTCAGTTGCTGTTTTTGCTTTCAAAGCAAAAGCTACAGATCTAAATCTATGTAACCCTAATTACATTTATAGTGAAATTATGTGAGCTCATAGGTCTGGCTTCCAAGAGAGTTTGGAGACCCGCACACCTCACACAGCCCGGTCAAATAGTTTCTCCTGGTACCCAGTGAGTGGGCCACCTCACATCCAAGGTAAGAAGAAATTCACTGGCACACAGGAATATTAGTAGCAGGGCAAGCCCGTGCAATTTTATTAATGCAGTGTGCAACGTTTTGGGGCATGCTTGACAAAGGGGTGTGCCCCGAAACGTTGCACACTGCATTAATAAAATTGCAAGGGCTTGCCCTGCTACTGATATTCCTGTGTGCCAGTGAATTTCTTCTTACCTGGCTTCCAAGAAAGAAGGAGCTCTGACTTATGTTCCCCTTCTTCTCCCGCCATACCTATCCTACCCAATGATACAACATGGGCTATTAGCTTAAGCTGGCCATAGATGCAAAGATCCGATCGTTCGAATGATCGGACTTCCCCATCTCCCGACCTGCCACTTACCATTCCGATCAAATAAAATAGTTAAAGAACAGATCAGCTGATGTTCTGCCCCTGACAGCAATCGTAAAAAAGTTATGTCCGACCAAAGCTAGTGACAGTCTCCCACTGAAAATCGTACAATCAGCAATACATGCAGAGATATTATCGGCAACCTGTCCAATCAACCAAACGACCGATCTCCACCGGACGAAAAATGTCGGGACTCTCCACACACGGTCTGAAAATCGTACGAATCCTCGATTCGTATGATTGGATCTTTGCGTCTATGGCCAGCTTTAGCTTGTAATATTCTACAGTTTATTATCATACTTTTACACAACACTTGTGAAATAATATGTATTCTTTTTATCTTTATATTTTCAAAAAAATGTTACAGTTAAAAAAAAAAAATCAGTATAGAGGGATCAGCCTGATTTGAATCAGCCAATATTTCAACCTAAACCCGAAGGTAGACCTGCCAACCCATCTATAATTGGTGGGCCCAAAACACGGACCAGAAAGCTGCCAAATCAGTATGGAGGGATCAGGTTGCCAGTTTTTTTTTCTCTTTAAGTGTATGGCCACCTTTACAGTGTTGCACCACTGTAATCAAACTTTGGAGGGCAGGATAAAAGGCTGTTTAGGTGTCCCACACTAAAAAAAAATATGTGTAATGCTCTTTACAATAACTGTATGAGAGTCAAGAAGTCCCTATTGTTCAAGAAGCCAGCTTTGTTGCACAAGGCCTCCGTGAGATGTAGAGCTTGTTGTTGTTTTCACATTCCCTTTTAGGTTAATGTCTTTAAATGCAAAGAAAAGTGCCAATGAAAATGCAATTGAATGAACTCTATTTAAGAAGTGTAAATTCTTTTGTAGGAGAAATACAAGTCATTGCTGCAGGCAACTTGTGAAGCCTTTGATTACCTAACAGGACCTGGAGGAACGCTGACAGGCATGTTTTTCTTGGATGAGGATGAGAGGCAGGAATTGACAGCACCTGATTTGTTGAAATCCACATCTGAAACTCCATTACTGAAACCGTTTGAAGTGATGAGCAATCTTGAGAAGATGACCTTGATTCATTCTCCTATTGAAGAGAAGAGCACAGGGCCAAGTCAAGGTGGTCCTCCATACAGTTTATCGCTGTTGCTAAGAGCTGATGTCTCATCATAAGGAGCTTTGTGCTTCCCGGGAAAAGGGGGGGAATGATTGTTACTTGTCCAGTGCAGCAATACAGACAATATGTTGCATGCCTAAACCAGAAAGGTCAGCTTGATATTAGCTTTTTTCTGCACAAAAGGGTATGGGTAAAGAAAGGAAGCACTAATATAAGGTAACAAGCTTTTTTCTTCTATAGAATGCTCTTGGGATATAGGCTGGTTAATCAGGTTGTCACAAAGTACCGATACAATATCAAAGGGCCTTTTACAACAATATCAACAATGCTTTGTGTGGGAAATCAGTCCCCAAGTGTGTATGAACCTTGTATCATAAAGGTCCCACCATAACAGAGACTTTATTATTTTATATTTTATGGTCACGTGACTACCTTGCTTGCTTCCTGGGAAACCAAAATCAGTCCTTTCTTGCTTTAACACTGGTATCCTAGATATAGGGATGTACTTATCAGCATGGAAGAAAATGTTGTTTTTTCGCCCACACAAGATTGCCACGTTTTTATATTTTTGAAATGCAACAAAAATTTGTAAAACAAAAAAATAATCCTGGGGTTATTATACACAAAACTGAAGATGTGCATATATGACCATGTGTCCTAGAAGCATTATGGGATCTGTTTTACAGAATACTTAGATCAAGGTCCTATATATATATATATATATATATATATATATATATATATATATATATATATATATATATATATATATATATATATATATATATATATATATATATATATATATAGAGAGATGCTTGGGTGTCCGCACTCTGTCTTTGTCGAAGACAAGGTGCACGATCAATTAGAATGATACAAATGATGCAGGGATCAGCACACTCTTGTAAAGATGAATTAAAGTGTTTTTATTTATAACACAGCATTGTCCAACGTTTTGGTCCAACCTGGGGACCTTTATCAAGGATTCCCAGGTGGGACCGAAACGTTGGACAATGCTGTGTTATTAATAAAAACACTTTAATTCATCTTTACAAGAGTGTGCTGATCCCTGCATCGTATATATATATATATATATATATATATATATATATATATATATATACAGGTATGGTATCTGTTATCCGGAAACCTTTTATCCGGAAAGCTCAGAATTACGGAAAGGCCATCTCCCATAGGGGTAAATTTATCAAAGAGTGAAGTTCCGCCACTAGAGTGAAATTCCGCAGCTCTCAATTCATTTCTATGGGATTTTGTATGGCGTATTTATCAATGGGTGAAGTGAAAGTTCACCCTTTGATAAATACGCCTATAAAAATCCCATAGAAATGAATGGAGAGCGGCAGAATTTCACTCTAGTGGTGGAACTTTACTATTAACTTCACTCTTTGATAAATATACCCCATTGACTCCATTTAATCCAAATTTTTCAAAATTATTTCCTTTTTCTCTGTAATATTAAAACAGTACCTTGTACTTTATCTAAATATATAATTAATCCTTATTGGAAGCAAAACCAGTCTATTGGGTTTATTTAATGTTTACATGATTTTCTAGTAGACTTAAGGTATGAAGATCCAAATTACAGAGAGATTCGTTATCTGGAAAGCCCCAGGTCCTGAGAATAATGGACAATAGGTCCCATACCTGTACTATATATATAAGAATGTAATAAAGTGCAGCTGATGATGTATGTCAAACAATGACAAATAGCATCTTTTGGATGAAAAAGACACCCATCAGCCTCAAAATTGTTTCCCCAGTCGGGGGTACTGGTTTGCAAATCCTATGCTTCATCTGGGTGAAACAATAGAATTTCTTCAAAAAAATGTCCCCTGCACTGGAAGGGAACTCATGCACATGAATGTGATGTAGGGTTAGGAGAGACGTTGACTAGTAGTACAGTATGTCACAATAGGGGAAAAATAAATATACTGTAGGTAGGCTGGTAGAAAAGGTGGCAATCCTATGTTCAACCCCCTGTACTAGGCACAATGCTGCGGGTAAAATATCCCCCAAATATGAAGTTGTGTCACTCTTGTCTATATGTAAGCTACATACAGTAAAACATTGAATCCAGCAGATAAACCCCCATTTATATTATGTGATATTCTGATATCTCTTCCTACCTCATATTTTCTCCAGAGAGAAAAGGAGCTTTATTTACTAATTAATGGCCTAATGAAGATTTACATTGTGCAAATGACTCTGGTTGGAATGCGGGTACATTGCAACACACATAACACCATAAGATTATTTCTAACACATCTCTCCCTCTGCAAGTTGCTAATTAACAATTAGTAATTATCAAGGGCTGCACACAGTGGAGATGAGTGATGGTCTCTCCTCAGTCCTTACTGTATTTATTGTCGCAAAACATTTTTTTGTTTGTTTTTTCAAATTAGTTTTTCGCCTTTTTTTTTTTCATTTGAGAATTGAGAATCTTTTGCTGGAATCAGCGTATTTAACTGGAGATGTGATCGCACTTTGTTTCATAGAGAGGAACCTGTCATTTATTATGTTATTTCACAGTAGAAGTAATGAAACATGACCTTGAGCCATATTGCAAACAAACACTATTTAACTGATAATTAAATATTTAAGGTTTCACTTGATAATATTTACCCTCCATGTGTTCTCATCCCACATCTTACACAGTAATTGCTAGGGATGCACCGAATCCACTATTTTTGATTCGGCCGAACCCCTGAATCCTTCTCGAAAGATTCGTCCAAATACCAAACCGAGTCCTAATTTGCATATGCAAATTAGGGGTGGGAAGGGGAAAACATTTTTTACTTCCTTGTTTTGTGACAAAGTCACGTGATTTCCCCCCAGACCCTAATTTGCATATGCAAATTAGGATTCGGATCGACCAGGCAGAAGGATTCGGCCGAATCCAAATCCTGCTGAAAAAACCCGAATCCGGGATTCGGTGCATCCATAGTAATTGCCTATATAACAAGAAATGGCAATGCTTTTGATTGAACTTAAATTGTCAGTGGCTGCCATATAGTAGGGTGATGACAGGGAAACGTAACGATAAGAAAGGTGGCCACATACATTGAGGGGCACATTTACCTAGGGTCGACGGATTTACCGATATTCCTAGGAATAATTGTTCGATCGAAGGATTTTAATCCATCGATCGAAGGATATTCCTTCGATCAGAAAATTGTTAGGAAGCCTATGGGGACCTTCCCCATAGGCTAACATTGGCCTCAGTAGGTTTTAGGTGGCGAACTAGGGGATCGAAGAATTTTTTAAAGAGACAGTACTTCGACTATCGAATGGTCGAATAGTCGAGCGATTTTTATTTCGAATCATTCGATTCGAAGTCGAAGGTCGTAGTCGAAGGTCGAAGTAGCCCATCCGATGGTCGAAGTAGCCATATTCAACCATTCGAAATGGAAGTAAATGGGCCCCTTAAAGTAGCTAAATTGGTTGATCTGTAAGTGATTTGGCCACCCACTTGAAGCTTCAAATTGTCAGGCAGGAAAGAAAGGTTGGAAAGTAAGGAAGTAATGTTGGAAATAGAGGTAGGAAGGTTGGAAAGGAAAGAAGAATGGTTTGAATGCAACACTGGAGAGTAAGGAAGGTAGGTTGGAAAGAATAAAGGTTGGAAAGCAACACTTGATAATGAGGAATGTTGGAAAGGATGGAAATTGAGGAAGAATGGTTGGAAAGGAAAGAAGAAAGGTTGGAAAGCAACACTGGAAAGAACACAAGGTTGGAAAGAGAGGAAGGAAGGTTGGAAAGAATGAAGATTAGTAAGCAATATTGAAAAGGAAGGAAAGAATGTTGAAAAGGAAGTAAAGAATGCAGTAAAGGAGGAAGGAAGTTTGGAAAGGAAGGAAGGTTGGTAAGCAATATTTGAAACAAAGGAATGTTGTAAAGGAAGAGAGGAAGGAAGTTTGGAAAGGAAAGAAGGACTTTTGAAAAGCAAGGAAGGGATGTAGGAAAGGAAAGAAGGATGGAAATTGAGGTATGAAGTTTGGAAAGTAAAGAAGAAAGGTTGGAAAGCAACACTTGATGGAAAGAATCGAAATGGAGGAAGGATAGTTGGAAAGGAAATAAGAAAGGTTGGAAAGCAAAAATGGAAATGAAGGAAGGGTGGAAAGGGAGGAAGGAAGGTTGTAAAGAATGAAGGTAGGTAAGCAATATTGTAAAAGGAAGGAAGGAATGTTGAAAAGGATGGAAACAATGCAGGAAAGGGGGAAGGAAGGTTGGAAAGGAAACAATGAAAGTTTGTAAGCAATATTTGAAACAAAGGAATGTTGGAAAGGAAGGAAGTTTGGAAAGGAAAGAAGGAAGGTTGAAAAGCAAGGAAGGAATGTAGGAAAGGAAGGAAGGTTGTTAAGCAATATTCGAAAGAAGGAAGGAATGTTGGAAAGGCCAAGAACCAGTCCCGTCTCTCAGTAGCCTTAAATACGCAACTGAAAAGCCTGCAATAAGAGCCGTTTATTTTTATATAGTACGCTCACATTAGATTCAACTTCAGCATATTTCATATTTGTCCACAATGCTGCTCTACCCATAACACCAATCAATCACGTGCATTTATCCGTTTCATCGGTTGGTGCCACAGTTGTTATGTTTACTGTGATCTCAATCGCCGATATTATCATATTTTTAAATGTATCATTCTGTCAGTGTTTATTGTGCGTTGTAACTTCATCACCGTGTGATATTGTCATGTCAACATTTGTATGGTCCACTGGACTCTTATAATAACTGTTAAGAATTCAGCAAAGTGTTACTGTGTCAGGCAATCACGCCTATTATTTTTTCCTTTGCCTGCAAAGACGTGCGTGGTGTTTAAATGTGAGGGCTCAATTATGAAATCAATAAAAAAAAAATACTGTGGACAATAAATGTTTGGCTTCTAATGTATACATTGCCCTGTAAAAATATTCATACCCTTCAGCTGTCCTCTAATGTTCCTGAATAACACTTACTACACTATATTGATTTAATTGCACAAACATTCAAAAGTACCTTTGTTAATCTCATATTACAAACATACTGTTTGTAATGCTATTTAATCCTCAAACATTAGTACAATGCATATATAGAACCCACCTTTTAATCCTTTTTAAATACATATGTAGCAGCTTTCTGTACTGGATTGGGTCTCCTAGAACCCACCATAGAACTTGATGCCCTGTGCCGACAGTCACAGCAATTAGATATAGATAGTGCTAAATGGTATAGGTATTGATATAGGCCCATAGAGCAAACAAGGATGGGCTGATGGGAATTGGCATAGGCTGGGGCAATTGTCTGAAGTCTCTCTGAGCTGCACACTGTTGAAGTGATTAAACAGGTTATAGTACTGTAGTTTTCTCAGCCGTTTTTTGCTTTCCATTTTAACAAGATGCCCGAGCAAATGCTTGGGTAGGACAGTTATCTAAAAACACTAAGTCCAATTCATGCATAGATGGAGCACCAAGACGGCCGAAAATCGATTTAAAAACTTTGATTTTTATTTCATCATGTTAAAACAATCAACAAACAGCATGCCCTCGTAATCCCCTGGGTCATGTGCTCAACGCGTTTCGTGACAGCCCGTCACTTCCCTGAGGAAGTGACGGGCTGTCACGAAACGCGTTGAGCACATGACCCAGGGGATTACGAGGGCATGCTGTTTGTTGATTGTTTTAACATGATGAAATAAAAATCAAAGTTTTTAAATCGATTTTCGGGTCACGAAACGCGTTGAGCACATGACCCAGGGGATTACGAGGGCATGCTGTTTGTTGATTGTTTTAACATGATGAAATAAAAATCAAAGTTTTTAAATCGATTTTCGGCCGTCTTGGTGCTCCATCTATGCATGAATTGGACTTTGTACTTTTACCGATGGGACCTCGGTCGGATGTGCAGCACAAGCTGAGCCAGTGATCGGTGAGTGCTCCCACTACTTACCTAGATTTGGACATTATCTAAAAACACTAAAACATGTCTAAAGTGACAGTGGAATGGCTTAAGAACAAAAAGTTGAACATCCTACAATGGCCCAATCAATGACCCGAGTGTCACAAAATTTCATCCAATATACATATATACATAGTTAAATTGGGTTGAAAAAAGACAAAGTCCATCAAGTTCAACCCCTCCAAATGAGAACCCAGCATCCATACACACACCCCTCCCTACTTTTAATTAAATTCTATATACCCATACCTATACTAACTATAGAGCTTAGTATCACAATAGCCTTTGATATTATGTCTGTCCAAAAAATCATCCAAGCCATTCTTATAGTCATTAACTGAATCAGCATCACAACATCACCCGGCAGTGCATTCCACAACCTCACTGTCCTGACTGTGAAGAACGCCCTAAGTTGCTTCAAATGAAAGTTCTTTTCTTCCACTCTAAAGAGATGGCCTCTGGTACGGTGATCCACTTTATGGGTAAAAAGGTCCCCTGCTATTTGTTACATGTTACAACTCATTCATGTAAGATATTGGCTGAGCAACGTTGTCCACAGCTGGTCAACTCTTGCAATACAATATTTAAGTAAAAGCTCATGGATTTATTTTTGGGCAATTGTCCTCAGGTTCGGAGTGTCCCAGGGCTTTTCCCTTTTCTTGCACCTTATAAGTAATGTAGAGATGTACTGAATGCAGGATTCTGCCTTTTTCAGCAGGATTCAGCCCAATACAAGTGCCTGGTCAAACCAAATCCAAAAAATCAAGTGACTTTTTGTCACACAAACAAGGATGTTAAAAAAATTTACAATGCACTACGAGCACTGTTCTCTTAAAACCTTCCTAGCCCTGATTTGCATATGAACCAATAGACGGCAGTTTCATCATGAATGTGCCATCATTATGAACCCACAGAGGGCATGCCACAACTGGAAGATTGCCATCTTATGCCTGGTCCTATTGTGGGTCTTCCCATAAATCAACGCCCCACTGACCGACATATTTTATTTGCTACCTGATTTAACCTGAGCAAAAGCTCTACCTTGAAACCTTGTGTGCTTCAACTGCTGAAGAAAATATTTAGGGTCATTGCCCACAAGTTAATCCATGTGCCCTGTATGTTACTGAAGATCCAACTAACCTAACAAACCTGGACAAAGTCCACCTGGTAGAACGGGCTAACATCTCCTCTAAACACTGTGCAAGGCTGGTAGATACTGTACATACCCTTCAAGAGAGGCTAGAAACTGGCACCCTTTTGAAATGTCATCCTAACTTGCATCTTCAGCTAGTACTGTAGCTCCCCTAGAGTGTCTCAAAGCAGTTCTAGCTCCCCTAGAATGTATAACAGTTACTGACTATGGAAGCAAAGTCAGTTACTCCCATATTGAATATATAGGGAAAGCAAAAAGAAAATAATCACACGTACCTATTATTATTTCAGTTACACGAAGTGGCAGTTTAATAAAAAATCTCTTGAGTTTTCGCTTCACTTTGAGAATTTGTTTCTAATTTGAGGTTTTTTTTATCTGGAATTTTAATTTAACCAATTAAAAAATCTCCAACACGAAAACAAACTAGGGGCAAATTTATAGAAATTAAAGCTTTTGCTGCAATTCCTGAAAATTTATAAATGTAATCAATTTTTTTGACATTAAGCAGTTAAAAAAAATCTCAAAAAGCAGAATTAAAAAATGTGGCTACTGAAATCTGGAGCACTTCTTCAGAAGTCAACAGGAGGTTATTTTCAACATGCAAGCTATTTTATTTTTCAAGTTATACAGTTTATTTCACAAACATTGAAAATGAATGGAACAATGTGATTCATTACGATCAAGCTGAGTTTTTTGTAAAAATGCTACACATTGAGGGGAGGAAACAGTTTAACCTCAACTTTTTTCCATGATTGAGCTTTAAAAAAACAAAAACTTGAATTCAAATCCTTCCTTGGAATATAAAACACATTATGGTAGAGGGGAAATATATTGATGCTATAGTGGCATCTATAAGATTTCAGCACAGGGGCGTAACTATAGAACAAGCAGACCCTGTGGGCTGCAGGGGGGCCCAGAAGGTATAGGGGCCCCATGAGGTCCTAATTTATATACAATTTAAATAAATGTTGGAAAAACTGGTCAACCTTGGGGCCTGAAAAATAATCTGCTGTGGGGTCCAGTAATATTTAGTTACGCCACTATTCCAGCATACTCTCTGTATCATGTCCTTCAATCCATGAATCATATTTAATTAAAGACTCTTAATTGCTCGACTGTTCCTGAACAAAATACCAAAGAGCAAAAGTGCTTATTTAAGAAAGACAGAAATAAAAATGAGAATCCGTAGCACAAGGCTTGATGAGAATAAAGGTGCTTGTGTACCGTTTCAAATTATCATCTCTGAGTGCGTTTTTACTCCTTTGCTCCTGCGTTCACCTGCATCACATTAGACAAGGTAATAATTTATGATAATCATATGAAAATATACAATTAATATTCATCACCTCTCATTTCTCATCACTTTCGATGATCAGTAATGCAGAGTGAAAACGCTGTCAGATTTCTAATTGCTTTGTAATGGGCCTGAAACAGGAAAATCATTAAAGACAAACAATCTGTCACTTGTCTGCTACTTTAACTATCTATCACTAAGAAAACTAATTAAAGAATTTGCTAATAAGCTACAAAACACTGCGCCGGAATGTGATTCTGTTGCGCGCTTTGTAAAATATGTTCCAGCACATACTGCTCCTCAAAAGAGCATTTAGGGAGGTATTTATCAAAAGAATCTCGGTTGCCAAACTGGTGAATTTCTTCTTTTGTAAGAGATGGAACTATTATCACTTGTTGACTTGTGACTGATGTATGATTTCCATGGATTCATTATCTTCCTTTCAGAACTGCTCCAGTTATTAATGGAATTTATTTGGAAATTATGGGAATGTTACTAGTGTTTGTTGTGAGCTGTACAACTTCTAGAAGTCATCTATACATCACACAGTACTTCACTACACACTGTCTGCCTTTTCTTTCTTCAAAATGTTATGCTGCCATCTTGCCCCATTGAACCTACTCTCCCTCCTGCCTTTTCTGACTATGGATGCTCTTCTTTTCTTTGAAAGTAGCAGCAAACCAAAATGGCACAGTGATACCCCTATGGTAGATAGTAGCAAGCTGTCTGATAGAGCAGTGGTAGACATCATGGCTCATCCTGTTGCATCTAGAATATTTGGGGGAGGTACAGAGAGCATCAGAAGAGTTTTTTATGGAGGGTTTGATAAAAGTTTTCCCTAGTTCCAAATGGACTGTGACTAGGGTCACCGCCTTTGTTCCATCAAAGGTCTGAACAGCAGGGCAGAGTCAATGATGCCATGATTTTGAACTGGACAGCCCATGTCCAAAATCAACAGGTGGTAACTCTCATGTAGAGTCATGCATTGGGTTGGGTTCCTGCAGAATACCCACAAGGTTGTCGGGTTTTGGGTGGAAAGACCGATGTCCCCTAACTATGCGTGCTGTCACTGGATACTCTGCCCGAGTACTCGTGATGATTGCAGGCTGCATTCCCCCACCACCTCCTGCACATAATTGTAACAATTTCCCCTGACCTGGTTGATCTGCCTCTGGGTCGGGCCTAAAATTAGGGCACTGCGGGTAGGTTTCGGTAACAGGAAGAGGGGGGGGGGGCAGCAGGTCTGGGTTAGGTTCTTGCCTAGCGGGTTGGGGGTTGGGCATGGGTCTGCCCAACTGGACCCACGCAGGACTCCACTCACATGTCCCTGCTAGACCCAAATTTGTGGGAAGGCAACAAAGGCAGAGCCTAGGGTGAACCATTTATTAGCTGCAACTTAAGTAAGATGGGATCCATAGTACTCCTAGTACTAACTATAGTGGGAGCAGGTTGCTAGCACAAGTGGGGAGTAGTATATGAAAATGGGCTTGGGGTGCACAAAATTCAAATATGTCCCAGAAGCACTCTAGTAAGAATCCTGCCTTCTCTGTGCTCACGCAACTTTTCATGTGATAATCCCAGGAAAGGAACCAAATTCATAAACTCTAACCAAAAGCCTTTTCTATGATTTTTTTCTCTTTTGAGGTCATTTTACCATTCTTTAAAATAAGGAAAATTCCAAATGAAAAGCCTCAACAGAGATGTGACTAGGTAATGGAAAGGGTTTGGGGTGGATCATGGACATAATTGGCCCTGGCAGTGCATGGCCAGTTGTGCTATTTAGTTGCAATATTTTTTTAACTGAGGCCCCATTCTATTTAGCTGGACTCAAGTCCTGGGCAGAAAGTGGAATACTCAACTGAGCCCCCAGGGGGAGGGCCCTGCTGGCTAGATAGTACAGACTTTTCCATCCCAAGTGATGACAACAAAACGTATTGGGAATTGGGCTATCTATTGTAATCTGAGCGTTAATTACTTGTATGTCTAAGCACCATACTTGCGGTAATGCTCTCCACAAAAGTACAATTTCACTTAGAACTCCCCCCCCCTTAACTGGACAGTCATCATACGAATGGGGGAAACATCAGCTGACAGCCTAAAAAATATTAAAATGATGTTGATATTATATTTTTCAAACATATTTATTACTTTATATTTTTGTCTATATGTGCCAGTTTGGCTTCAACATTTGCAATGTAATTATGGTCCATAGTATCACACATTCCATTTTAGCCAAAAGAGTCCCAAATCATAGACCCCGCAATGTCAGGGCTTACTGAAAAGTGGGTCTCAGTCAGACTGCAATGTGGCGGCCCATAATTACACATAATTGATTGGAGCCATGGCTCAAATTGTTGAAACTGGTCAATCAGCTGCAGAAAAATCTACCAAAATATAGTACCAAAGTACGAACTATATAAAGAAGTCACTTGTTGATGCAAGCAATCCTGTTGCGCATAAAGGCAAGTTAATGTAAACATTTAGGGCATTTCCCTAGTTCTGTGCTAAAAATAAATAAATAAAGCTTCAATAGCAATGTTAGGTTCACCACTATCCCCCCACGAGACCTATCTTCCTGTACTGATGACTTATCATTCTAGTCTATCAAACTGTAATGGATCCAGTGCTTTGACTGGAAACTGCTAAACATACTGACCTATTGCATGTGGCATGTTTTCCTTTAAATCCTTAAAACAAAGGTTCAATCCAAAAGGTGGCTTTGTTCTAACCACCAATGAGACGTTTTCATTAGACTGCCTAATTAAGTTAAATATACTGCATTTCAACTACTTAACACATTTTAACCTACAAATTATCACCTTTTGCACATTCAGATTACACATTGGAGTGTGAGGCAATTACGGGCCTGCAATGAATGTCCTTTTATCGTGCCTGTTTAATGGTTATAGTCAGAGGAAGAAACCTAACTGAAATAATTATACCGCAGAAAGAAAACATTTGGGGGCTATTTGTAAGGGTTTCCCAGCTGCAAAGACAATATAAAGTGTTCCAGTGTGGAACTAGGCTTGATATAAAATCAACCTACAACAGTAACAAATATGTACAACATACAGTGGTGCTTGAAAGTTTCTATATTTATATATGGATGTGACCTAAAGCATGTTCTGATTTTCAAACAAGTCCTAAAAGTAGATGAAGAAAACCTAGTTAAACAAATGAAACAAAAACGAATATTTGGTCATGTTTTTATTGAAAAAAAATGATCCAATAACATATCAGCTTGCGGCAAAAGAAAGTGAGTCAGTATTCATTTACTTTCGCTCAGAATTTGGTGTGACCCCCTTGTGCAGCAATAATTGCAACTGAAAGTTGCGGCAACTGTTGATCAGTCCTGCACATCGACTCGGAGGAATTTTAGCTCCAGCTTCAGCCCGTGGATGTTGCTGGGTTTCGTCATATGAACCGCTCACTTTAGGCTTTTCCACAATATTTCAGTTGGATTAAGGTCAGGACTTGGACTTGGCCATTCCATTCACTTTTTTCATGGCTTGTGTCATTGTCTTGCTGCATGACCCACTGTTTCTTGAGATCCAGTTCACATACAGATGTCTTGAAATTTTCCTTTAGATTCTCTGGTATAGTTCAGAATTCATGGTTCCATCAATGATGGCAAACCATCCAGGCCCAGATACGGCAAAACAGACCCAAACCAGTCACTTCCATCATGTTTCACAGATGGGATAAGGTTCTTATGCTGTAATGCAGTGTTTTTCTTTCTCTAAATCTAATGCTCCTCATTTAAGTCAAAAAGTTCTATTTTGGCTTCATCTGTTCACAAAACATTCTTCCAGTATCCTTCTGGTGTGTCCACATAGTTACATAGTTAAATTGGGTTGAAAAAAGACAAAGTCCATCAAGTTCAACCCCATCCAAATGAAAACCCAGCCCCATACACACACCCCTCCATACTTTTAATTAAATTCTATATACCCATACCTATACTAACTATAGAGTTTAGTATCACAATAGCCTTTGTATTATGTCTGTCCAAAAAATCATCCAAGTCCCTCTTATAGTCATTAACTGAATCAGCATCACAACATCACCCGGCAGTGCATTCCCCAACCTCACTGTCCTGACTGTGATGAACCCCCTACTCTGTTCCTTTAAATGAAACTTCTTTTCTTCTAGTCTAAAGGGGAGGCCTCTGGTACGGTGATCCTCTTTATGGGTAAAAAGGTCCCCTGCTATTTGTCTATAATGTCCTCTAATGTACTTGTAAAGTCTAATCATGTCCCCTCGCAAGCGCCTTTTTTCCAGAGAAAACAACCCCAAACTTGACAGTCTCCCCTCATAATTTAAGTCTTCCATCCCTCTAACCAGTTTAGTTGCACTTAGTCTCTGCACTCTCTCCAGCTCATTTATATCCCTCTTAAGGACTGGAGTCCAAAACTGCCCCCATACTCCAGATGAGGCCTCACCAGGGACCTATAAAGAGGCAGAATTATGTTCTCATCCCTTGAGTTAATGCAAACTGTAGACAGTCAGCAATATTTTGTTTCTCCTTGCTACCCTGCCATCAACACCAATGTTCTCCTGACGGTGGACTCATAAACATTCGCCAATGTGACACCAGGACTTAGTTGTTAGAAGTTACCCTGGGTTCCTTTGTAACCTCTCAGACTATTAGACACCTTGCAAATGGAGTTATCTTTGATGGTCGACCACTTCTGGGTAGGGTAACAACGGTCTTGAATTTCCTCCATTTATACACAATCTGTCTGATTGTTGATCGGTGGAGTCTAAACTCTTTAGAGAATCTTGTAACATTTTCCAGCTTTATGGGCATCAACAACTCTTTTTCTGAGGTCCTTATACACCAAATTTGTTTGAACCGTGATACACATCAAACAGCTTGTTTATATAAACTATAGTAGTACTTCTCTGTTATCTACTGTGTATCCTGTGCTTGAATGGCTGCCCCCATGGCTACACAGCAGCTTGTTTATATAAACTATAGTAGTACTTATCTGTTATTTACTGTATATCCTGTGCTTGAATGGCTGTCCCCATGGCTACACAGCAGCTTGTTTATATAAACTATAGTAGTACTTATCTGTTATCTACTGTGTACCCTGTGCTTGAATGGCTGCCCCCATGGCTACACAGCAGCTTGTTTATATAAACTATAGTAGTAGTTATTTGTTATCTACTGTGTATCCTGTGCTTGAATGGCTGCCCCCATGGCTACACAGCAGCTTGTTTATATAAACTATAGTAGTACTTATCTGTTATCTACTGTGTATCCTGTGCTTGAATGACTGCCCCCATGACTACACAGCAGCTTGTTTATATAAACTATAGTAGTACTTATCGGTTATCTACTGTGTATCCTGTGCTTGAATGGCTGCCCCCATGGCTACACAGCAGCTTGTTTATATAAACTATAGTAGTACTTATCTGTTATCTACTGTGTATCCTGTGCTTGAATGGCTGCCCCCATGGCTACACAGCAGCTTGTTTATATAAACTATAGTAGTACTTATCTGTTATCTACTGTGTATCCTGTGCTTGAATGGCTGCCCCCATGGCTACACAGCAGCTTGTTTATATAAACTATAGTAGTACTTATCTGTTATCTACTGTGTATCCTGTGCTTGAATGGCTGCCCCCATGGCTACACAGCAGCTTGTTTATATAAACTATAGTAGTACTTATCTGTTATCTACTGTGTATCCTGTGCTTGAATGGCTGCCCCCATGGCTACACAGCAGCTTGTTTTATAAAGACAAATTCCCACCACGTGGTCCTATAGTTTCCACAAAACCCCTCTCTTTCAGCTGCCGGGCACAAGTCGGAGCTTTGCGCAGAAGTTATAACTAAATATTGAGGAAACATTAGCGGCAAGGGCTCGGCGTGTAACTAACATGAAAGAAAAGTATTTTTTTTGTTCTGTAACAAAAGCAGGAGGTGCGAACAAGGGAAACTGTGAGCGGAGCCATCACAGGCAACAAGCCGCTTGTAATTGTGGGAAGGCGGGGTTTCACTCTTCACTCCCGCGAGGCGGCCACGTGATGCGTCTGTGCGTGTAGCCGTGACGTCAAGTCTCGCGTGATGAGAGTCATGTTGTCGGGATTTTGTGAATGACAGGAATTGGAAGAGTGTGTCTTGTAGTAAAGAGCTTTGCCGAAGGTGTAAGTAGCGACATGGGAATGGATTTGGATTAGAGAGGGAAGAAAACTGGGACAATAGCTGCATTACTACAAGTTGTGTAGGGGAAATAAGTTGTAGCATCTGCCCTCACTATCCAATGTCTGTATGTAACTCACTGAAAGCAGAGGGGCCGGTAAGCCAATTAAGTTGGTCAAGTAAGTGCAGCATTGGGCCCTGGACTATTGTAACTCCCCCTCCCCTCTATGGCAGCTGTGGGTATGTCACTAGAGATAGTACCACTGTATCACTGACTGGTTACTAGAGATAGTACCACTGTATCACTGACTGGTCACTAGAGATAGTACCACTGTATCACTGACTGGTTACTAGAGATAGTACCACTGTATCACTGACTGGTTACTAGAGATAGTACCACTGTATCACTGACTGGTCACTAGAGAAGTACCGACCTGTATACTGGATCTGGTCACTAGAGATAGTACACTGTATCACTGACTGGTCACTAGAGATAGTACCACTGTATCACTGACTGGTCACTAGAGATAGTACCACTGTATCACTGACTGGTCACTAGAGATAGTACCACTGTATCACTGACTGGTCACTAGAGATAGTACCACTGTATCACTAACTGGTTACTAGAGATAGTACCACAGTATCACTAACTGGTTACTAGAGATAGTACCACTGTATCACTGACTGGTCACTAGAGATAGTACCACTGTATCACTGACTGGTCACTAGAGATAGTACCACTGTATCACTGACTGGTTACTAGAGATAGTACCACTGTATCACTGACTGGTCACTAGAGATAGTACCACTGTATCACTGACTGGTTACTATAGATAGTACCACTGTATCACTGACTGGTTTACTAGAGGATAGATACCACATGTATCACTGACTGTTTACTAGAGATAGTACCACTGTATCACTGACTGGTTGACTAGAGATAGTACCACTAGAGATAGTACCACTGTATCACTGACACTTGTATCACTGACTAGAGATAGTACACTACTGACACTAGAGATAGTACCACTGTATCACTGACTGGTCTAGAGATAGTACCACTGTATCACTAACTGGTTACTAGAGATAGTACCACTGTATCACTGACTGACTGTGTTACTAGAGATAGTACCACTGTATCACTGACTGTCACTAGAGATAGTACCACTGTATCACTGACTGGTTCCTAGAGATGTACCACTAGTATCACTAACTGTTATAGAGATAGTACCACTGTATCACTGACTGGTTACTAGAGATAGTACCACTGTATCACTGACTGGTCACTAGAGATAGTACCACTGTATCACTGACTGGTCACTAGAGATAGTACCACTGTATCACTAACTGGTCACTAGAGATAGTACCACTGTATCACTGACTGGTCACTAGGGTTAGTGCCACAGTATCACTGACTGGTTACTAGAGATAGTACCACTGTATCACTGACTGGTTACTAGAGATACTACCACTGTATCACTGACTGGTTACTAGAGATAGTACCACTGTATCACTGACTGCGTACACTAGAGATAGTACCACTGTATCACGTGACTGGTTATTAGAGTATAGTACCACTAGCTATCCACTGACTGGTTACTAGGGGTTAGTACCACTGTATCACTAACTGGTTACTAGAGATAGTACCACTGTATCACTGACTGGTTTCCTAGAGGATAGTACCACTGTATCACTGACTGGTTACTAGAGATAGTACACCTGTATCACTGACTGGTTACTAGAGATAGTACCACTGTATCACTGACTGGTTACTAGAGATAGTACCACTGTATCACTGACTGGTTACTAGAGATAGTACCACTGTATCACTGACTGGTCACTAGAGATAGTACCACTGTATCACTGACTGGTTATTAGAGATAGTACCACAGTATCACTGACTGGTTACTAGGGTTAGTACCACTGTATCACTAACTGGTTACTAGAGATAGTACCACTGTATCACTGACTGGTTCCTAGAGATAGTACCACTGTATCACTGACTGGTTCCTAGAGATAGTACCACTGTATCACTGACTGGTTACTAGAGATAGTACCACTGTATCACTGACTGGTTACTAGAGATAGTACCACTGTATCACTGACTGGTTCCTAGAGATAGTACCACTGTATCACTGACTGGTCACTAGAGATAGTACCACTGTATCACTGACTGGTCACTAGAGATAGTACCACTGTATCACTAACTGGTCACTAGAGATAGTACCACTGTATCACTGACTGGTTACTAGGGTTAGTGCCACATAGGGTTGCCACCTTTTCTGGAAAAATATACCGGCCTTCCTATATATTTATCTTTTTTTCCTATTAATAACATCAGCCATCATTTTTACCGGACAGGTGGCAACCCTAGTGCCACAGTATTAATGACTGGTTGCTAGGGTTAGTACCACAGTATCACTGACTAGTTGCTAGGGTTAGTGCCACTGTACCTCTGACTGGCTACTTGGGTAAGTTCCGCAGTTTCACTGACTGGATACTAGGGTTATTGCCACCGTATCAGTGACTGGTTGCTAGGGTTCCTACCACTGTATCACTGACTAGTTGCTAGGGTTAGTGCCACTGTACCTCTGGTTACTATGGTTAGTACCACAGTATCACTGGCTGGTTGCTAGGGTTAGTTCCACCTTATCACTGACTGGTTTCTAGGGTTAGTTCCACCGTATCACTGACTGGTTGCTAGGGTTAGTTCCACCGTATCACTGACTGGTTGCAAGGGTTAGTTCCACAGTATCACTGTCTAGTTGGTAGGGTTAGTGCCTCATAGGGTTGCCACCTTTTCTGGAAAAAAATACTGGCCTTCCTATATATTTATCTTTTTTTCCAATTAATAGCATTGTTAACAGCCATCATTTTTACCGGCCAGGTGGCAACCCTAGTGCCACTGTATCACTGACTAGTTGCTAGGGTTAGTGCCACTCTACCTCTGACTGGCTACTTGGGTTAGTTCCACAGTTTCACTGACTGGTTACTAGGGTTATTGCCACCGTATCAGTGACTGGTTGCTAGGGTTAGTGCCACTGTACCTCTGGTTACTATGGTTAGTACTAATCAGTATCACTGGCTGGTTGCTAGGGTTAGTGCCACTGTATCACTGACTGGTTACTGGGGTTAGTGTCACCATATCACTGACTGGTTGGTAGGGTTAGTGCCTACATATCACCGACTGGTTGGTAGGATTAGTGGCAACGTATAACTGACTGGTTGCTAGGGTAAGTGGTACCGTATCACTGACTGGTTGCTAGGGTTAGTGGTACTGTATCACTGACTGGTTGCTAGGGTTAGTGCCAACATATCACCGACTGGTTGGTAGGGTTAGTGGCAATGTATCACTGACTGGTTGGTAGGGTTAGTGGCAATGTATCACTGACTGGTTGCTAGGGTTGATGGTGCAGTATGACTGACTGGTTGCTAGGGTTAGTGGTACCGTATCACTGACTGGTTGCTAGGAACCATAGCATTCAGATAGGTGTTGAAATGAAGAGAGCAAAAAGGTAAAGGGCAAGGAAAGCCATATTGTTTGTGCTCTGCACTCCAAGTTAATATAATCACTGACCTCCTCTTAGTTGAAAAAGCAGGGGGGCTCTCTCTATGTAAGCACTGCGTTACCATCTTTGATCAGTCTCCCAGGGTTTGCCCGATATGATCAAGTACTGGTGCAAGGTGCTGTGTATGTCTAACCCCTGAGAAATGTATCCAAGATGGTGGCACTGGCACTGACATAGAAAAAAACCCAGGCAGGTGTGTTTTTAAGCAAAGAGGAGCCAAGGTGAGCAATTCAATTCACTGGAGGGGTGCCTAATGTATGGGAACTCCCAATGATTATGATTTACTTTGTCCGTCATTTAAAAAAAAATCCATAAAAGAAAAAATGAAGACCAACTGCACATTGTCCTGTACACTAACAGTCAATAACCACATCAAACAACCTACACAACTAGTTGGAATGTGTTGCTAATTTGCCTGTTATACTGTTCTGTGTTTTGCAGGATGTAAAGGATTCCTGTCACAGGGAATGGCTTCAACACATCTTGGGCACAAGGACTGGTATAGTATTTTGGGGGCAAAGCCGAGTGACACTCAGACAGAACTGAAGCA
Organism: Xenopus laevis; assembly: GCF_017654675.1. Lineage (NCBI taxonomy): Eukaryota > Metazoa > Chordata > Amphibia > Anura > Pipidae > Xenopus > Xenopus laevis. The sequence goes on from NC_054378.1 coordinate 9,742,673, forward strand.
GAAGTATCAGAAGCTTGCTTTATTGGTAAGTCATTGCCAACATTACCACCTCGTTTTGCTACCAACCTCATTTGGGGACCACTCATTGTTACATCCTACTAGAACTTAAACTAAAAAAGTAGGCTGGAAATGTTGTACATTATGTTTTGGGTTTCTGTACCAGCTCCAGGCAATCAAAGCCCTTCAGCAGTAAAGATCTGTGTCTCCAAAGATGCCCCAGTAGCTCCCCATCTTCTTTTCTGCTGATTCACTGCACATGCTCTGTGCTGCTGTCACTTACTGAGTTTAGGGACCCACTCACAATATACAGTACACATAGAATATAACTGCCACAGTATAAGGCTGATTAGTAATTTATATGAATAATTACTACATGGCAGCACAGAAACCAGTGCAGTTAGCATCAGAATTTAATAATCCGCAAACCTGTAGCATCAGCTTATATTACAGCCAGGGAAGCTCATTTTCTGCTGGATAATTAGTGACGAGCCCTAAGCTTAGCTTCTCAACAACCAATCAGAGCCCACTGAGCATGTGAGTGTCACAGACACTTTCCAAGATGGTGACCCCCTGTGACAAGTTTGAAGTCCTGGATCATTGCTGCTATTGACAAGCTCAAACTTTAGCCTCGTGCAATAAGTTCACTATATAAAACATGGTGTTTTAAACAACATTCATTCACCCATGGGGACCATATTTTCCAATACTTTTCACTCTTATTATGTATTAAATAAGGGATTTCTTCCATCCGTCTTACTTCCTCCGTTTTAACTAGCCATTCTGTGAGGGTGGCCAGCTCTTAGGGATGAGTGCTTTTGCTGTTTGTAGGAGGTGCAAGGTGAGGGGATCTTTTATTACTTTCTTAGTATTTTGATGTAGGTTAAATAATAAAATAGGTATTTCCATTAGGGATGCAACAAATCCAGGATTTGGTTCGGGATTTGGCCTTTTTCAGCAGGATTCGGCCGAATCCTTCTGTCCGGCCGAACCGAATCCGAACCCTACTTTGCATATGCAACTTAGGGATGGGGAGGGAAATTGCGTGACTTTTTGTCACAAAACAAGGAAGTAAAAAAAGTTCATCCCTATTTTGCATATGCAAATTAGATTTAGGATTCGGTATTCGGCCAAATCTTTCGCAATGGATTCGGGGGTTTGTCCGAATCCAAAATAGATTCAGCCTTTTGCACAAATCCTGCATGTAGAGAGACCTAATGTCTGGTTATTTTAATAGAGTGAGCTCTAATACATCTTCTAGGTAAAAGGAGCCCCCCCACCCATAAGATATATTTGATCATTCATCTGACACCCAACTCCCGAATGAAGACAGAATGAGGAGAAACAGATGCTGAGAGAGGAATAGTGAAGATAAACTTGATTATTTAAATAATTAATTAATTTCAGTAATTGATTGTATTTAGAAATTATCTTATTTCAGTATGATGAAGCTTATATTAAAATTTCATTTTCACAATAGTTTCCGTTTAAAGGAAGATAGAAGATAGCTCATAGTACGAGTTGATCCAGGGACTGGTCTGATTGTCATTTCGGAGTCAGGAAAGAATTTTGGAGAGGCATCAAATGGGGTTTTTTGGCCTTCCTCTGGATCAACTAGCAGTTAGGCAGGTTAAAATAGAGTTAAAAGGCTGAACTTGATGAATGTGTGTCTTTTTTCAACCTAGCTTACTATGTTACTTTGACTCTTTCCAGCTTTCAAATGGGGGTCACTGACCCTGTTCATCAAGTTCTTTTAAAAGAGAACTATATTTAATATAAGCGTCATCATACTGAAATAATAATTACAAATTCGGCATTGTTTCTGAAATAAGTTTAACTTCACTATTCCTCTCTCCGCATTTGTTTCTCTTTATTCTGTCTTCATGCAGCAGTTGGGTGCCAGATATTCAATGACCGTTGAATATATCTTATAGGGGGGGGCTTCCTTTCCTAGCAGATGTATTGGATCTAACTGTCAATTAATAGCTGACACCCAACTGCTGCATGAAGACAGAATGAAGAGAAACAGATGCTGAGAGAGTAATAGGGCTTGGGCTTGAGCATGCTCAGTTTGCTCCTCTCCCCCTCCCTCCTCCCATCCCTGCTGTAATATGAGCTCAGAGCTATGAGCAAGCAGGGATAGACTCAGGCAGGAAGTGATGTGGGTCTTTATAGAAAGACAAGTAATAAAAAGTAGTGATAACAATAAATTTGTAACCTTACAGAGCATTTGTTTTTTAGATGGGATCAGTGACCCCCATTTGAAAGCTGGAAAGAGTCAAAGTAACATAGTAAGTTAAGTTGAAAAAAGACACACGTTCATCACGTTCAACCTTTTAACTCTATTTTAACCTGCCTAACTGCTAGTTGATCCAGTGGAAGGCAAACAACCCAATTTGAAGCCTCTAAAATCTAATCAGCCTGTGCCACTGAGTCAGAAGATAATAAATAATTCAAAAACTATAAAAAATAAATAATAAAGACCAATTGAAAAGTTGCTTAGAATTCTGCCATTCTGTAACTAAACTTAACTTTCAGATGAACCACCCCTTTAAAACCGAAAATGTTTCTTTTATATTTGCCATTTAAATTGGTGTCTGCTTGTAGAGACCCCGAGACCCTTACATACTAGCACTGGTTTTATGCTGAGATTGGGTCCAGAAATCTTCAGTTATTTGAATTACCCAAGCTGTACCCAAGGCCAGACAGAAAAACTGTGCAGCACGTTCTGCTTATAGACAGGAGCCAAGTAAAGCATCAGGATGCTGCATGGATTTTCTTCCAAGATTTATAACGGGGGCCATGAAAGCATGCTGCGTCTGGTAGAAATGATGGCAAGGATCTGGGCAAAACTGCTGGGGCCACTCATATTGTCTGGGAAATGTTCTTGTCAAACATATCAGTGAAACCATCAATTCTTCAGCGGAGATCTGGACAGGGGGAAACACATCCAGTCTATGCCTGTGCAACCCTTGACAAGTGTGGTGAATCGCTGAAGAATGGGCAGACTCCAGGAAGTCTATTGTGCATATGCAAATCAGCTTTTATATTTTATTTCCCACTGGCAATAAGATGAGAACCCAACGACTGCCTGCTTCCTGTCACATTGCACCTCTACAACATCATTTGATGGGCGCTGGCACATTTACCTACAGACAACACCAACTTTCAAAATAAATAAAAAAAAATTGGAAACATTTTTTTTTTCCCCGACATTAACATTAATTATTTAAAGGCACACTTACCCTCGTGATTCACTGTGGTGTGTGTCTCTACCGCTGGAACATTGTCCAAAATAAATGTACATTTTACTTATTTCATTAAAAAGTCATTCATAGTATTCTAATCCCAAGCAGACCCCCAGTCCAAGGGCCATATAGTTTAATCGATCAAACAAAAATGAAAACAAAGGCGGGATAGACTTACTGTTAGATGAGAAAGGAGCCCAGATGATTTAAAAGTAGAGAATCTTTATAAGGACATATTAAACCTATTTTTATTAAACCTATTTTTATTACACCGATCAGTGATCCCCAAACAACCCTTTGGATGTTGCCCCCAGTGGCCTCAAAGCAGGAGCTTATTTTTAAATTTCAGGCTTGGAGGCAAATTTTAGTTGTATAAAAACCAGGTGTACTGCTTGAGAATCCACATAGGGGCTACTAAATGGCCAATCACAGCCCTTATTTGGCACCCAGGAACATTCACAGTTCTAAAGGTTGGGGATTCCATATATATATAGAGAGAGAGAGAGAGAGAGATATATAGATAGATATATATAGATATATATATAGATATATATAGATATATAGATATAGATACACACACATATATATATATATATATATATATATATATATATATATAGATACACATATATATAGATAGATATATATAATAGATAGATAGATAGATAGATAGATAGATAAGCTGCAGTTTATTGTGTTTTATTTTATAATATGGGGAGGTGGCTCTCTCCTTAATGCTTGCTCTCCCAACCCCCATTCAATGGTGTTTTTGGAAGAGATCATGCTAAATAAAGAGAAAAGCAGGTATGGTCTTTCTCCCCCCAAAAATAACACTTTTTTCACTTAGGTAGGACTGACGCATGGACACTGCCTTGACGGGGCGCGTCAGCTTATGCATATTTTGTACAAACTTTGTAACTAAAAGTGTCTTTTTTACTAGTTACAGTTCAGCTGTGCAAAAATAGGTTTCTCTTGGGGTTTTATATTGGAGTGCTGGGGTTAAACTTTGTGTAATTTATATATATATATATATATATATATATATATATATATATATATATATATATATATATACATACACACACACATACACACATACACATATACACACACATAAGCACTCTAAGCCAGTCTCTATATTCTTGTGGATGCTGGGTCAAATAATCAGCACCCGCACCCCAATTTCGGTGAAATTTTTATTCATTCTTGTGCATCCAATGTTTAGCCCCTCATTCGGGCCTTTATCAAGGATCGAAAACCAAAGGTGTTTGAAAAACTGTTTGAATGACCAATTGAAATAATGAAGTCAAATTGTTTAAAATGGGAAGAGTTTTATATGTAAACACACACGTGAACACTTGTTTTCTATCCTTGATAAAGGCTCGAATGAGGGCCGAAGCGTTGGATGCACAAAAATGAATGAAAGCTACGTCAAAGTCATCCCATATCTGGCCAGTCCTTCACTCAACTTTCATCTGATTCAGTAAGAATTCTATTGCTTCATTATACATTTTACGCAGTTTTATCTGCAACTTACCGTACTTACTGCCAAACTTGGTTGCCCTTAATTTGGCCAACACTGGGATCAGCTGACGACAGCTGGAAAGGGTGGGAGCTCTGTCTCTGTCTCTCTCTCTCTCCCTCTATATATATATATCTCTATATAGCTATCCATCTAATATATATTATTACACACGCACTAAATGGGGGCAGACATGCACCTGCCTATATACCCTGTTACGTGCCATGAGCTCTGGCTCTGTTTTGCCTGAGATGCTGCCGTAGGAAAGGCACAAAATAAGACATAAACAAGCCGGGGTGCCAGTGGCATTTAGCCAAGTATCTATGGAAATGAAGTGCCAGCGTCGCTGGAGAATGGATATGAATTTCCATCATTCGAAGTGATGAATGCGCAGCCGATTGTTGCGGAGACAATAAATCTATGAAACTAATTCAAACCTATTGTTCGACCCCATCACGATGAATTTCGCTGCTCCCATTTTATATTTGCTGGGATTTGTGGGTCAGTGCAGATTTGCCTCGGAATTCGCCTGCAGCTGTTGTGCGTATGGAAATTGCTGTTTACGATGATGTGACCTGCAAACGAAAAAAGAGGAATAAAAGGCTTTTTTTTTTTTTTTTACCCCCTTCAATTTCTTTGATTTTACTGGTATTTTAACAATCTGTTTTCCAAATGCAGAGATACAATTAGACTGGAAATGATATAGGGGTGTCAGCGTGCGGGGGTGCAATCCTGATGGACGGGTAGGCAACCTGTGGCACCCTGCAGCTGCTGGCAGTCAGAATTCAGAATCAGCAGCTGGGCCCCTGGATATATATATATATATATATATATATATATATATATATATATATATATATATATATATATATAGTGAATAAAGTACCCCCTCTTGTAAAATATAAGGATATTATTAGTTACCGAGGAGTTTCATGACCATATAAAAACACGAGGCCGAAGGCCGAGTGTTTTTATACAGGTCATGGAACTCCGAGGTAACTTCTAATATCCTCATATTTTACAACTGGGGGTACTTTATTTATTATAATACACAAATTTTAGTGAGTCATGTGACAGAAATGACATCACTACTCACCGTTTATAACTGATGACATCACTACTCACCGTTTATAAGGATATAATTTACAGGATATTCATGGCTTTTGTGTATTATATATATATATATACTATTTTGCAAACTGCCTCATGCACTCACTTATAGGAAAATAGCCCTAGTGCTAACAGAAAATATAAATACAAACAGAGAAGCTGTTGCACAAACAGGGCTTCAAACTTTATTAGCCTATGACTAAATGCTCACAAGGCACGAAACGCGCAAGGCTCTTACATATACATATATATAAATGCCATTAAAGCTAAACATTGTATTTATAAAGTCCTGCAACTAAGACTCACAGGGGAGCAGTTTAGAAAACAGAATGGGATCCCTGCACACAAATAAAATTAGGGTTAAAGGGCATGTCAACCCAAACATTACATTTTTGCCTATTGAAAATATAATTGTAAGCAATATTGCATTATCTATTAAAAACAAAAAGGTCTGTGGTTTTAAAGTTATTTGTAAATGTATCTGCCCCTGGTGCCTTTCACCGTTCACCGTTGAAACAGTGCAGCTGATTAACAGACCTCCGAAGAAGCAGGCACGACTAATTTATGCTACATTGTCTCAAGAGGCAGAACCAACAGTACAGCAAGACACAGCTTTCAGTGCCAATTACATTTACAAATAACTCTAAAAACACTAAAAATGTATAAAGAATGTATTTTGGAAAATTGCTTTAAAATGACATTAGCCACACTTTTGCTTGTCTCCATACTGATCATGATTCATGATCTATTCGAAAATGACCTGTGCAACGTACAGCATTTAGATGCTACTTTGGAGGGCAGTGAAATACTTCCAGCTACTGTGAATCACTCGATCAGGGTGCGTTGTGGGTGCTGGACTACCCACTGTCCTTCCGATTCAAGTGAATGGAAGAGATCAGGGGTGCTTTTAGAATAAGGGAATGTTCTATAACCTTATGGATAAGGTACATCACACTGTAGAGATTACATAAGGCAAGCAATATGGTAGCTTCTTATCTGTTTTATGCATTATACTGAAATAGGGATCTTATATGTATGTATAATGTAGATATTGAGTGTCCAGTTATAAGCTATAAGGTCCACACCCATAACATTGTGTAGAGCCATACACTCCAAAGCCAATCAGTGCTGTTGAAGGAAACTACTTGGGGGGGATTTCAAGGATGCACCGAACCCACTATTTTGGATTTGGCCGAACTCACCTGAATCCTTCACGAAAGATTCAGCCGAATACCGAACCGAATCCTAATTTGCATATGCAAACTAGGAGTGAGAAGGGAAAAACATTTTTTTCTTCCTTGTCTTGTGACAAAAATTCACGCGATTTCCCTCCCCACCCCTAATTTGTATATGCAAATTAGGATTTGGATTCGGTTTGGCCGGGCAGAAGGATTCGGCTGAATCAGAATCCTGCTGAAAAAGGCTGAATCCCGAACCGAATCCTGGACTCAGTGCAGCCCTAGCAGATTTATTAAGGGTCGAATAGTAAATACGAATTCTCAAATCGGATTTTTGGTCACAACTCACAAATTCATATTGGGAATAATCCACATTTGAGATTTATCAAAGCTGCCGAGTCCAGTGACCCATTTGAAGATTTTATTAGCCTTCCTGGCATTCAAGTTTTGTTCGGAGAGAAAACTCGATTCGAGTTCGGTCGAATACAAATTGAACACGAATTTTCGGATCTTCCCTATTCGATCAATCTGAATTCTAACAATTTTTTTTAAATAACCTCCCGTTTGAATTTTGAGTATATTAGAATTTATTCAAAATTCGACCTTTGATAAATCTGCCCCTCAGTGTCAGAGGGATCTTCCACTTCATCACCGGGTGCGCCCCATTGCTAAACATTAGGTGGCAGTAGTGTGTCATATTTTTTCCCCAGCTTCTTCTTTTCTCCCACAATTTCATATTTAACCTAAACCTTGGAACAACCCCCCCCAGTTCCGTTTCTTATTTTTAGTGTTTGCGAGGCTCCTAAGCTTTATTGCCTAGAATTGCTGCACACGTATCCCCCTGCTAGAGCCAGTAATTATTTATTCTAATGAGAAGCAAAACTAATCCTGCAGTTTTAGGCTGGAAGCCGGTGCCTCGTATGAGCCCACTTTCCACTGGCCCCAGGCTCAAATGACAAACTTGCCTCTTTGACTTGTAAATGCGGATTGTGCCTACAAGGTGACAGTTTACTGTTAATTGCAACTGTCGCTCACTGGGTTAATTCCCTTTACTGTTGGCGTAATTAGGAAACGGTACCCATTTAGGTTTATGTGAAAGGAAAAGCAGGATGAAAACGAGGATGATAATAATAACTGTATTTTGGTTTGTGAGCGAGTGTGAGACGTATCAGGGCCGGCAAATGTGAAAGCATCGTTAGCTGGAGGAGTTAAAGGGAAAGTTACTCCTTATTGGTATTCTTTAATGCTATTTGTACATAGAACTCAGTGTAACCAATCTTATGGCAGACCCCTCATTGGCTGTAATTGGCACTTGGCTAGTACTGTGGGATGTCACAGGCAATAGGGGGGCCTAGAAGCAATATCAGCAGCTGCATCTTTACTCTCAAAAGGCTTTTTTACACCAGGGCTGGTACAGCAGCCCAATCACTAAACTGAGTCTAAGGTTAACCCATCTGTGTGTGCGTTAGTGATGTGCGGGTCGGGATTTCCCGCCCCTAACCCGCCCTCCCTTAGCCCGCGGCTGCCAGAATCCGACTTCCGGGTTCCTTTTATAGACCGCCCGCGATGATGTCACAAAAGGGGCGGGGCGAGCAGGTGCAGCGTCTCTAAAAGAAGAACCTGGAAGTTGGAAGCCACCCGCGAAGAAGAGTGCGAGGTCGGTCCGAACCCACCGACCCGCGGATCCTGCTGGTATCAGGCTGGCCCACACGTCACTAGTGACCAAATGCCATTTGTTTTATCTCATTAGTAGGTGGGTCAGGTGCAAAGTGGCAAAATAGAAAGAAGGACTCTAGGGCTGGGTGCTGGTTGGAAAGCCATGGGTTAGTGTTTGGCCCACTCACTACTACTACTTACCCCTCTGAAACCAAACACATATAAATCTGTTTGCAGAATAGCTAACTTAGCTGCATGGCTGCTCAGAATGCAGTGTAGTCTGCACAGTGTGCCCACATTAAAAATGAAGGAAGTTTACACATAAGAATTTTGTCGCCACTGCCTTAAAGGGGTTGTTCACCTTCCAAACACTTTTTTTCAGTTTAGTTGTTTTCAGAATATTCCCCAGAAATAAAGACTTTTTTTCAATTACTTTGCATTATTTATTTTTTAAATTGTTTTTCCACATTCGAAGTATAAAGTTGAATGTTCGTGAGAGGTGTAGACTCTGAACTGTTACAATTTTGCAACATTTAGTTGATCCATTTCTCAGCAGCATCTCTGGAGTATCAGCAACTATTGTATCAATTCTAACAGCTGCCTGTAATGAAACCCAGAGATTCTGCTCAGCAGGGACAAAGATAAGAAATGGATCAACTAAATGTATCCATTTAGAACATTTTACAGGGTCGGCGACCCCACCTCTCAGAGCTGCTTTAGAAAGTGAAAAATACTTTACACTTCAATATTAGAAAAACGGTGACACGTATATAGAGAGTAATCGGAAAAAGTCTCTATTTCTGGTGATCTATCTGAAAACAGCAAGTTGTTTTAAAGATGAACAACCCCTTTAATACTAATTGCTACTAATTAGTTCGATGTAGATATCAGTGGGGGCCCCTCTCTGATCTGCTCTATCCCTGGACATGTAATCTATTGATTGAGATTGGTTTTGTTTTTGTTTTCCTCATTGTCCCTGGAAGGAGAAAGGCTTCTATAGCCAGGGCTGCAGGACTTTTAGCTGGGCAGAAAGATCAATTCATGGACAGAAAGCTTGAAAGCGTTGACAGAACAAGCTAGCTAATTAGTAGCCAATGAAGCATTGAGGCCACAAAGCAAGGCTCCCTAGCCCCGGGCTGACAGCTCCTACAAGACCTCTTTACATAACAGTAGGATGTAAATCATTAAGTCAGCAAAGTAGAACATCTCTCCATATCTGCAATGGAAGGTGCCTGCAGTGTTACAAGTTGCCCCCTCCAACCTATTGTCATGGGATAACGTTGCTTTGTTTAGGGGGATACAAGATTGGGCTTTGCCCCCCTTGACTTCTGGCACTTTTGTTTCACCGACAGTCTATGAAAGATAATTTCCCCCCCCCACCTTAGAGTTTCATAACAGTCTACTGGGAGCTGAAGCTCAGGGGATTTGCAATGACCCAAAATAATAGCAAGCAATTGATAGGCAAGGACTCTATATTTCATTCTTTTCCAATATATTGATTATCAATGAAAAACGAAAAGGCTGGAGGAACTGCTAAATATTCCAACTCTGACTGGGAAGCTGCTAAAGTGACCCTACTGTCCAACTCTACTATTCCTCTTGCTACTCTTACTACCTCAAAGGGAAACCTTATCACAAAAATGTTATTTCCCCCACCAAAAGTGGTAATGGGGGAAACATTCGATTTTAAAGGGGTTGTTCACCTTTGAGTTAACTTTTAGTATGATGTAGAGAGTGACATTCTGAGACAATTTGCAATTGGTTTTCATAGTTCATTATTTGTGGTTTTTGAGTTATTTAGCTTTTTATTCAGCAGCTTTCAGGATTTGTGTTGCTAGGGTCCATATTACCCTAGCAACCACACATTCATTTGAATAAGAGACTGGACTATGAATAGGAGAGGGCCTTAATAGAAGGATGAATAATAAAAAGTATTAATAAAAAAAGTCTGTCGTCTAACAGAGCATTTATGTTTGAAAGGGGTCAGCAACCCCCATTTGAAAGCTGGAAAGAGGCAGAAGAAGAAGGCAAATGATTCAAAAACTATAAAAAATTAATAATGAGAGGAGGGAGTTAGGAGAGAGCCAGAGGGGAGGAGAGAGCGCTGGAGGGGAGGGATGCAGGGGAAAGTGCCTGAGGAGAGGGAGGCGGGGAAGAGCGCCGGAGGGGAGGGAGTTAGAGAGCCAGAGGGGAGGAGAGAGTGCCGGAGGGGAGGGATGCAGGGGAAAGTGCCTGAGGAGAGGGAGGTGGGGAAGAGCGCTGGAGGGGAGGGAGTTAGGAGAGAGCCAGAGGGAAGGAGAGAGCGCTGGAGGGGAGGGATGCAGGGGAAAGCGCCTGAGGAGAGGGAGGCGGGGAAAAGCGCTGGAGGGGAGGGAGTTAGGAGAGAGCCAGAGGGGAGGAGAGAGCGCTGGAGGGGAGGGATGCAGGGGAAAGTGCCTGAGGAGAGGGAGGCGGGGAAGAGCGCCGGAGGGGAGGGAGTTAGAGAGCCAGAGGGGAGGAGAGAGTGCCGGAGGGGAGGGATGCAGGGGAAAGTGCCTGAGGAGAGGGAGGCGGGCGAGAGCAGCGAACATAGACTGGGGTTGGCAAAAGACAGGTACCTGTCCAGCACCCCCTTTCGTTGCGCCCTAGGAAGGTGCCTCTTCTGCCTACCCCTAATTCTGGCCATGGTTGAAACTACATGTAAAGCTTTTGCCCTTGAGGGATCATCCCGGTCTTGTCAATGTGTCTCTATGTGTATATGTGCTGCTATTGATTTCTTGTTCTTTCTGCTTCCCTAAATCCAATGGGCAGTACCATCCAGATAAGCAGAGCGCCGACGTGATTGGCCGGCAAGCTGAGGAAGGCGCACACAGGTTCATCGAAATCAATCAAGCATGGAAAATCCTAGGGGACGAGGAGGCAAAGAAGGCGTATGACTTGGAGCAGCGTGGTAGGTTCTCACAGGCAAGCCCTGCACTAGATAGAGCTTTTAAAGGCTCCGCAGTAGCTGCATGCCATGTTCATACACAAGATCCTGCAGCCAGGGAGGACTATTTTCAGCTGTGCACTCAGTGCAGCATGAATTATACATGCCAAAAGGGAAGCTTTTTAGAAACATTTGCTTCCTCCCCTGCTGCTTTCTAGCCTCTCTCAACTTGCAGCACTTCAACTCCCATGATCCTTCAACCTAGTATCAATGCATGCTGGAAGCAACATGTAGGAAGCCAAGGTTAAGAAGAGGATTTTATAGTGGGGTTGGAGGCAAGCACGTAACACTAGGGATTCTGTATAGCATTTTAGTGACTTAACTGTCATTGCATATGCATAAAGATATGTCATTGCCTATTTAGCATCAGAGCAATAATACAATGACTGTTGTTTAGTCATTGCTGAACCTTTCAGGTCTACCCAATCATCTCCTTATTGTGTTAATTACTGGGGGGTTTTCCTCATACTCTCGTCCCCTAACTTCCATTTGCAATTCTCCTTCAGGAATGTCACAACGTTTCCAACATTTTTAGTAGCTGAGCTAGCACATAACATGACAGCGGGCCTTGGCGACATGAAAATGTATTCTGTGCCATATATTGCCCATTCATTATTAATACATCTCATTTCAGCCCACACAATAGCATAAATATACTATATAAGTGTGTGTATATACCCAGTAAGTATTGCAGCTGTCAGGACTGATATTCTGCGAACGGGCATTTCTGAAAATTCCGATATAAATATATTTTTTTCACCTTGGATCTTTTCCGGAAAATATCTCCTTAAAAATAGCGACAGGCTGTTGTGAGCGAGAAGCAGAGAAATGTAGGTCAGATCTGTCACACACATGATGTGATAGCCTGTCTTTTTTTATTCCAGCCTCGGGGTAGGAGTCCCTCAGCCTTCCATTAGAGCCTTCAATAAATATATATACCCACCCTCCTTGTTAATGGGAGGGGGGAGTCAATAATAGTGAATTGCCTATAGGGAAAACACTCATTGGCAAAGAGCAATAACACACTTTGGCTCATCTTTCTTACATTGCTGCCATCCGACTTCTAATAAAAGCAAGATTTTGCTGCACCTTTCAATCATCTCCCCCCTTTCTTGCACCGCTTCCATTCTCGCCTCCCTGCTGTGAACTTGCCCACGACTTTATGGGGCCAGCAAAGTCTTTATTACACCAAGGCAAAAGCAGCCAAATGTAAAATAAAGCCAGAGATGAACTGACTGCCAATAAAGAGAAGCTCTACCAATCTGCCCCTTATTAAAGGGTTTGATCACCTTCGAGTAAACTTTTAGTATGACGTAGAGAGTAATATTCTGAGACAAGTTGTAATGGGTTTTCATTTTTTTATTATTTGGGTTTTTGAGTTATTTAGCTTCTTATCCAGCAGCTCTCCAGTTTGCAATTTCAGCAATCTGGTTGCTAGGATGACAATTACCCTAGCAACCATGCATTGATACAATTAAGATCCTGGAATATGAATAGGCGAGGGCCTGAATAGAAAGGTGAGTAATTAAAAGTAGCAATAACAATACATTTGTAGCCTTACAGAGTGTTCGCTTTTAGATGGGGGGTCCGTAACCCTCATTTGAAGGCTGGAAAGAGTCAGAAAAAGAAGATAAATAATTAAAAAACTATAAAAAACAAAGACCAATTGAAAAGTTAACTTATATGATTAGTAACATAAATTTTTTTTTATTAAAAAATTCATTAGTGTAGAACAAAAAAAAACCACAAAGACATATTAAACTTTTAAATTGCTAAGTCTTTATTAGGCTAGGGGCACACGGCGCGATTTCGCCGCGATTCTGCGCTGGGCGAGTTGTCGCTGCGTTTTTTAAGCCGAAATAGCTTTGCTAACTTTGGCGCTGGCGTCAATGCAAATCGCGGCGAAATCGCTGCGCTAATTCACACGCGGCGATTCTTTTTCTACTGTCGCCCGGAAACGCCCAGCGAGGCAACTTCGGACGACAATAGAAAACGAATCGCCGCGTGTGAATTAGCGCAGCGATTTCGCCGCGATTTGCATTGACGCCAGCGCCAAAGTTAGCAAAGCTATTTCGGCTTAAAAAACGCAGCGACAACTCGCTTAGCGCAGAATCGCGGCGAAATCGCGCCGTGTGCCCCTACCCTTAAGAAGTAACTTACCGGAACTCAGCTTGCGCTTCTCTTCAGAGAAGGCGACAGGGCGACAATCCATCGCGCGACACTCGATTTCTCCTCCTTGGCTATCTCCTATAAGGAATGACGATGGATCGCCGGATCACCTTTTCTGAGGAGGAGCGCAAGCTATTTATTAATAAAGGCTGGCGATTTTAAAATCTAATATGTCTTTGTGTTTTTTTTTCGTTCTACACTAAAGAATTTTTTTTTTAAAAAAGTTGAACCATCCCTATAACTGTGCGATTGCTGTTTTGTATACAGTGCTAAGCTGTATCACTGTCCTCTTCTATGTTAGCCCAACTATAGAATCCATAATCTCCAGTGGAGCAGCACCTCCTGTTTCTTTAAACATCAATAATCTTTGATCTAAGAAGCTGTTAGGCAGCAGAGTACCCTTGTGTTCCTCAGCATGATAAGTCCTACAGAGAGATCCTCCACTGATCAATATAATGCCATTTCGAAGGGATAGCTTTAATATATTTACATTGCCTTTATTTTCCGACTTGTAAACAGTATTAGATCACAGTAAGCCCAGTACGTTTCATCTGTGCCTATAATGGGGGGCTGCTTTATTGATCTCTGGCAGCAACATTATTCATAGACATCATGAGGGAGTACTTCTATTGGGCATTAAATGAATTGTTCAGTATAAAAATAAAAACTGGGTAAATAAAAAATAAAAAAAGTTTCTAATATAGTTAGTTAGCCAAAAATGTAATGTATAAAGGCTGGAGTGAGTTGAAGTCTAACATACTTAGACACTTCTAAGGAGAAGGAAAGTCGTTAACCACTTGGGAGTGCAAAATGTTAGGCACCCCCAAGTGAATGTATTTACTTACCTGAAAACCATGGCCGGTGCTCCTATCAGCAGAAAACTGCACCGGCCCGGGGTTATACCAGTGAGCACCACAGACCTCTTCTCTTACGGGTTCTTCTTTCTTCTCTTGGCTGCGCATGCACATTAGAGTGAAAAATGAACTTTAAAGGAAAACTATACGCCCCAAACAATGTAGGTCTCTATTAAAAGATACTGAGTAAAACAGCTCATGTGTAAAACCCTGCTTCATGTAAATGAACCATTATCATAATAATATACTTTTTTAGTAGTATGTGCCATTGGGTAATCATAAATAGAAAACTGCCATTTTAAAAAATAAGGGCCGCCGCCTGAGATCATAAGATTCACTGTGCACACATACAAACCACATGTAAGGTCACATGAGCCAATTAACAGACAGAGTTGTGCCTTTTGCTTCCTCACTTCTTCCTGTTACAGTTAGGGGCAGATTCACTAAGGGTCGAATTTCGAAGTTAAAAATACTTCGAAATTCGACCCTCGAATTGAAATCCTTTGACTTCGAATATCGAAGTCGAAGGATTTAGCGCTAAACGTTCGTTCGATCGATCGAAGGATTTTTCGTTCGATCGAACGATTAAATCCTTCGAATCGAACGATTCGAAGGATTTTAATCCAACGATCGAAGGAAAATCCTTCGATCAAAAAAAGGTTAGCAAACCTATGGGGACCTTTCGTTCGATTCGTTCGATTTCGTTCGCATTCGAACGAATTTAACCAATTCGATGGTCGAAGTACCCAAAAAATACTTCGAAATTCGAATTTTTTTCATTCGAATCCTTCACTCGAGCTTAGTGAATCGGCCCCTTAGTGTTGTAGTATTTCTGGTCAGGTGATCTCTGAGGCAGCAGAGATAGAGTCACGAAATGGTGGTTCAAGGCAAGAGATGTAAAAGGGCAAGATTTATGTAAATATATATTCCAGTTTGGTAAGAATCTTTAATATGTCATTCAATTTGATATAAACTATCTGTTGCTTAAGTATTCATTTTGGGGGTATAGTTTTCCTTTAACTAAAAATCTGGCTTTTTCATTCTACTGTGCATGTGTCTGCCCCAGGAAATTTGAAGACAGAAGAAGCCGGAAGAGGATCGCTCCATGGAGCTCACTGATCCTATCAGCAGAAAACTGCACCAGCCTGGGGTTCTTTCAGCGACCACCACAATCCTCTTCCTGCTTCTTTGGGTCGAATTTTAACTAAAAAGCTGGATATTTCGCTCTACTGTGCATGCGTCTGCCCTGGGAAATTTGAAAACCGAAGAAGCAGGAAGAGGATAGCTCCTTGGTGCTCGCTAGAAAAACCCTGCGCCAGTGTGTTTTTCTTCTGATAGCAGCACCAGCCCAGGTCAGGTAACTAAAAGTAATCAATTGGGGTGCCTAACTTTTGGCATCCTAAGTGTAAAATGGTATTCCTTCTCCTTTAAACATACTTTTTCAATTAAGAAATTTTGGTTTGGTTTTGATAATATATCTGGCTCTAGAACAGCGGTCCCCAACCTTTTTTACTCGTGAGCCACATTTAAATGTAAAAAAGAATTGGAGAGCAACACAAGCTTGAAAAAGTCCATAGGGATGTCAAATAAGTGATGTAATTGCCTATTTGGTAGCCCCTATATGGACTGGCAGCCTACAGGAGTGTCTGTTTTGCAGTACATCTGGTTTTTATACAACCAAAACTTGCCTTTAAGCCAGGAATTTAAAAATAAACACCTGCTTTGAGGCCACTGGGAGCAACATCCAAGGGGTTGGTGGGCAACGTGTTGCTCACGAGCTACTGGTTGGGGACCACTGCTCTAGAACATGAAGCCAGTTTCACTTCCTGTCACTTCCGGTCCCAAAGAACTTCAAAGGAGCTGATAAAATGAATTACCGGCCCACTTGGAACCCCCTGATAATGAGCTGTTCAAAGGCCATGGCTTTCAGTGAAATTCCGAATCATTCTACTACAGGTGTTATATTGACCAGGCACTCCACTTGGTTGACCAAATCCTGCATTCATTGTATCCCTACTTCTACATAATTTAAAATAAAATAAGACCATTTCAGGTACATTTGCCATCTCAAAGGCACCCAAACATTCTCGGCAGAAAGAAAGCTGTTGGATTTCATGCTTTGTGCCTCGCTAGAAAATACATTTTCACTTTCACATAGATAAACCATTTTTTTTTCTCTAAGACTATTAATGTATTTCACCTTCGCTCAAAAACCTCTTTCCTAACCTGCTACTTAGTCAACTGTTCCAATTTCCACGGTGTGCATTAAAGCAAGAGTGTAAGAACAAGTTCCATTTTTTCCCATTCACTACATATTTAATGTACTGTAGGTGTTTAGGATCTATTAAGGATGGCTTTATTGATCCTGTCATTTGCTAAGCTGGCTGATCTACTTTAATTACATTAATCAGACTCGGGCAAGATACCTCATTCCCCAGAGATCCATAGTTTAGACTGAAGGTATTCTGTGGCTATGCTGAGAAAAATATAAAATACCATTTGGTTTCATGCAGTATAATATTCAGCTTAATTAATGAATAGCATGATTAAAATGAAAAAAAAAATTAAAGTGTTAATTAAATTTTTTTCACTAGTACTTAAGGGCAGTTAAATAAGGTGTTTCATTTGCCTGTGGTTATTATTATTCATAGTGAATTTATCATCGGTTTGACTTGTTACGGCCACCAAATTTGTGGATCGTTTAAGGAGAAGAATTGTTGCTGCAGGGCCGGATTCTTGAAAGCCAATTAAACACAAATTAAAAATCAGCAGCACAAGGGAAACAGTAATTCAAGGAAACGGGTTAGAAAGAGGTTCGAAGCATCTTTGGTCCTCCCATGAAAAACAAAGGATATTTCTCCTGTTCTAATGTTTTCCGCTGTTCTTGTTTCACCTACATGATGATTACTGTTCCTTCTTTATATGGATTATAGTAGTCCATGGTTCCAGTCATACACTGTATGGCAAACAAGTATGTGAATACCTGCCTGTCAAACATATCTTCTGCGCATGGAATACTTACTTCAGGTTACGATAAGACTTGTATTACCCTTCCATCCATCTGTATCTAACATCTGTTTACAGCATACTATCTTCATGTAAAGATGAGGGTTGCATTACCCTTCCCTCCATCTGTATCTAACATCTGTTTACAGCATACCATCTTCGTGTAAAAATGAGGGTTGCATTACCCTTCCCTCCATCTGTATCTAACATCTGTTTACAGCATACTATCTTCCTGTAAAAATGAGGGTTGCATTACCCTTCCCTCCATCTGTATTTAACTTCTGTTTACACCATACTATCTTTGTGTAAAGATGAGGGATGCATTACCCTTCCCTCCATTTGTATCTAACATCCGTTTACAGCATACTATCTTTGTGTAAAGATGAGGGTTGCATTACCCTTCCCTCCATCTGTATATAACTTCCGTTTATAAGATACTATCTTCATGTGAAGATGAGGGTTGCATTACCCTTCCCTCCATCTGTATCTAACTTCTGTTTACAAGATACTGTTAAGATAAGACTTGCATTCTTACCATTTGTGTCTTACTCCCACAGCCACTGCTATGCTGTGAACATCTATTCTAAGTTGCTTTAGGAAAATCAGATTCTTTATCAGTCACTATTAATAGTAATGCAATTCTGCAGGTTCTTATTAGCACTTTTGGTACCTGCATAAAACACCACCATAAAACACAGTATTAAATAAAGATCACATGCAGGTTTCCCTTTCCTTTTTTACAGCAGATTTGCGAAGTGTAGAAAAAAAATCACTTACCAAATCAAAGCACAAAAGGGTTTTTATTCATGAACTGGAATTTTGGACTATGGTTATACATTATATCATGTGCCCTGCTGCTTTAATTGGGGTTCCCACAATCCTACTTTGTCTTTAGATTAGGAATCCATTCACTCCATGCAGATGGTACGCCAGTGTGAAAAGTTAATTTCAACCCTGGAAATGTGAAGTTACGGTTAAAAGATACATTTAAAAGAATAAAATTAGACGCAATGTAATTGTGTAGCTACAAGTTAGTTCAGGCATGTCAAAGCATAAACGGGAAGAAAGCAGCCCTCCTCCGCACATTAGGGGAAGCACAAAAGATATGCTACCAGGACTTCTTCAAATTTTTCACACTTGGTGAAAAAATAATTGTACCTGGACTGAAAGAACCACTGATACTGTCCCCAAGCTACAAAAGTTCTTCTGATTCTTACAAATTAAACGCTATGTGGAGTCCAAGCTGGAAAGAGTAAACGTCCTGGAATAGAGTCCTGCAGCGGGTCGGGTACTCGCGGGTTACCCGAAAAAAAGCGGCCACCCTGCTGAATGAGGGGAGGATTTTCAAGTGCGGGTATAGCCGCGGATCTGTGGGTCGTGTCTCATCTAAATTTCTTATCTGATTTAATATTGTCTATATTTTACTTTTTTTTTTTTTTTTTTTTACAAAACATGTTTCTGTCCAGCCCACTTGATAACGTACGTCACTTGCGGTTTGCAGCACATCACTTCCTGCTTGATGTTGGTCGGGGGGTTGCAGGTCGGGTTGCGGATAAGGCAGTTGCAGTCCGGGTTGGGTAGCGGATAAAAGTGGGTAAATATGCGGGGTCAGGGTCTTACAAATTGGTTCCGGGCAGGACTCTAGCCTGGGAGATATACTTTGAGATTCTATGTTTGAACTCTAGTGGGACTTGCCATTTCATCTGCCGGATATACATTGGAATTTCTGCACTTTGGTACCCCTACATTACTAACTGTGACCAAGTACTACACAGTCTTTTACTGAGGAAAGAACCCATTGAGAAAATGCAAGTAGAACATTCTACTCCATGCCTGTGGAATGGTCCCTATCTCCATATTTGGAAGACCTGTCAAGTGGCTTTGAGATTTTGGGAGATGTTGGCTGAGGTGCTCTCTTGAGTTTTCATTACAGGATTAACGCTAACCCCAACTCACTCTATCCACATCTGAGAATTCACTGAAAAGATAAAAACTTCACAGCAAATTAGCTATACAACATCATTAGAGCAGCCAGGTTCCTCCTAGTAGCCAACTAAAAAGAGAAATAAAACATCCCCAGGAAAGATACCCATATATTAAAGTAAAAATGGATTGCAGAGAAGGAAAGGCTAAAGATACAATTTCACTTCTAACCTGTGATGGAGAACTGTAATGATATCCTTGGACTCAACTGTCATCTCTGCTTTCTAACCATCAGCCTCTCCATAGGTCCATACGCCAGGGGGAAATATCAGTCTTACTGTCATTTTTGATATATTTCTTAGAATATGGTGGAAACTGTAAAGCGTCTTGAGTGTTACATATGTTGAAGAGTCTTTTTAATTAACATTTTTTTTTTGTCTGGTTTCCCTAGAATCTGAGTTGACGAGGATGTGGCCAGTTGACAATCAGGTTCACTTAGAAGATCTGTCATGGGACCCTGGTATGTTTATGGTTTAGGTATTAATGGAATTAATAAATCGTTATTATAACCATCCTTTTTATAGGGCTGATACATTGGGCAGCCTTTTACAGGGGTTATTGACTATGAAGGTTTTCATCAATCCAGGTCATGGTATATCTAATACAAGTAATACAAAAATAAACAAATGTCTTTAATAATTACTCAGCAAGTCCAGCTGTTTATTTTTGAATAACTTGTATTAGGGGTTATTCTTATCAGCCCTGGCACCTGTGGCGCTTATACATAATATGGTCAATACTGGGGGGTCACCCTGCTATAATTCCAGGGTTACCTAAGCACTCACCCCAAATCTCACTCTAACTGGCCCTCAGGCTGGGCCCCCTTAGCTCATAACAAGGTTAGATATATACAACCATGTGGGTAACAGTCACCCTGCTATAGTTCCAGGGGTACCCAGTGCAAAAATAAGCACTCACCCCAAATCTCACTCTAACTTGCCTTCAGACTGGGCCCCCTTAGCTTATAACAAGGTTACAGATATATAGAAACATTGGAGTAACAGTCACCCTGTTACTCACCCCAAATATCCCCCTAACTAGACTTCAGGCTGGGTCCCCTTAGCTAATAACAAGGTTATAGATTGATAGAAACATTGGGGTAGCAGTCACCCTGCTATAGTTCTAGGGATACCCAGGGCACAAATAAGACCCCAAATCTCCCCCTAACTGTCCTTCAGGCTGGGCCCCCTTAACTGATAAGGTTACAGATATAGAAACATTGGGGTAACAGTCACCCTGCTATAGTTCCAGGAGTACCCAGGGTACAAATAAGCACTCACCCCAAATCTCCCCCTAACTGACCTTCAGACTGGGCCCCCTTAGCTCATAACAAGGTTACAGATATATAGAAACATTGGGGTGTCACCCTGCTATAGTTCCAGGGGTACCCAGGGTACAAATAAACACTCACCCCAAATCTCCCCCTAACTGTAAAACTGTGTTGTCAGAATCACTTTAATGTACACATTCCTGGTTTCTTTGTTCAGTGATTTACATTTGGTTGCAGTGCTGATTACTGCTATAAAGCCGTGATTCATTTACATATGAAATACACGTATGTATGGCCCTCGCTCTGTAGATGAGGGTTCCCTCCAGAGATACATTATATAATTGCTTTGTTACAAAGCGTGCCCTGGTTATCAGTATAGCGGCAAAGCACTGATGAGCCGAGTAACAGAATAACAAGTAAATCAATCAGTGCATCTGTCTGTTTGTAACACCTTCCTGGTCATTGGCTGTAAATCTGCATATGGCTTTGTTCCTCAACAGAGGAGATGCTCTACTCCTTCCCGTGCCGATGTGGTGGAAGCTACACAATGACTGAAAGTGACAGAAACGAAGTCTCACTCATCAACTGCGATTCCTGCTCCTTGATAATCGAAATCCTATAGGAATTAGGTAGCGCTTTCCAAATTATATATATATTTATTGTAAACTTTGATAGTATTCAGTTAATGTTTTTTGTATACGGCATCCCTCTTGAGCAGAGGTGTCAAACTTAATAAAACAAATACAGTTTCTTTGTGCTCTGCCTGTTTCAGTTTTAAAGATAGAGGTGTCGGAAGTAAAACGCATACTCACAACATCCCTACCTAAAAAGGTTGAAATTAGGACAAATCTAGGGATACACCGAATCCAGGATTCGGTTCGGGTTTTGGCCAGGATTCGGCCTTTTTCAGCAGGATTCGGTGGAATCCTTCTGCCCGGCCGAACCGAATCTTAATGCATGCATGGGTGGGGAGGGAAATCACTTGACTTTTTCTCACAAAACAAGGAAGTAAAAAATGTTTTCCCCTTCCCACCCCTAATTTGCATATGCAAATTAGGATTCTGTTTGGTATTCAGCCGAATCTTTCGCGATGGATTTGGGCGTTAGGCCGAATCCAAAATAGTGTCATCTGGGTGGATAAGACTTTTTTATTTGGGTCTGTACAGTAAATAATCATGTATTTTGCCTGAGAGCACAGTCAGCACAAAGAAGGAAACACATCAGGATATTGAACTCCAAGGGAAAGTCAGTCTGATTCTTTCCCCTTTCTGCTTTTTGTCCCAAGTCACCTTCTTTTTTTCCTATCGAAGAGACAAATGTTCGATATGTTGATTCTCATTGGTGACCATGAAGTGGCAAAAGTTAACTAGACTGTAAGGTTTTGAATAAAATGGTACAGTAGAGGAAGTAGCAAAGCTCCATATTTATGAAAATGGCTAAAGGCCATACACTATTATATCCGCTTGTTTGGCGAGGTTGCCAAACAACGGATTTTAAACAGATATGCCCACTAACTGCAGGGCGATATTGGGTTAACCTGAACGAACAGATTACAACAAAGCCAATGGGCACAGACGGGTCATTGGGCCGTATCAACTAGCCGGCGCATTCCTCGATCAAAGGAAAAATCAAACCTGCCAATCGATATCTGGCCGATTTTTGGCCAATATCAATCAGGGGGACCCGTCGGAAGCCCACACGGGCAGATAAGCTGCCAAATCAGTTTAAAGGACCAATATTGGCAGCTTTAACAGTGTAGTAAGGGCAAAGAGTAAAGGTGGCCAAACGCTGTAAGATTCGCTCGTTTGACGAGGTTGCCAAACTAGTGAATCTTTCTCCCGACAGGGCCACCATGGGTGGCGTAGTGGCCAAACAATCGCATTACAATGAAGGGGATATGAATAGTCAGAGCGAGGACCACATCAATGAGCTGATGCATTCCTTGATCCGACAAAAGCCTACCCAATTGAGATCTGGACTGTTTTTGGTCAGATATCGATCAGGAGACCTGTCTGAGGGCTCCATACATGGGCAGATAAGCATCAGAATCAGTCTAAAGGACCTGAATTGTTAGATTAAATCTGCCCGTGTATGGCCACCTTAAGGGCAAAGAGCACAAATCACTGGAACCACAGAAAATGAAGCTGTGGCACCTCTTCATCTGCCAATGCACTGGTTCCATATATGAAGCCTTATGTTCCAGCTAGGAATGCACAGAATCCAGGATTCGGTTCGGGAATCGGCTTTTTTCAGCAAGATTCGGCCGAATCCCAATTTGCATATGCAAATTAGGGGCGGGGAGGGAAATCGCATGACTTTTTGTCACAAAACAAGAAAGTAAAAAATGTTTTACCCTTCCAACCCCTAATTTGCATATGCAAATTAGGATTCGGTTCGGTATTCAGCCAAATCTTTCACAAAAGATTCGGGGGTTCGGCCCAATCCAAAAAAGTGGATTCAGTGCATCTCTAATTCCAGCTGGTTTGAACCACAACCAGTTTCTCTGAAGCATCTGAAAAATGTTGTGCTACAATTGGTATGGGTGCAGCAATAGAGCCATGAGATCAACACCCCGATCTTGCACACGTTACCACAATCTCACGCCACCTTGGATGAAGGCTTTAACGGCCTGGACATTAAACTTCAGTTAGTGGAACAAACTCAGATTAAAATGATAAAATAAAATGACCACAGGAAAAAAAAATTAAAATATTTATTGTAAATAATCTAAAAAAAAAAAAAAAGAGAAATTAACATTTTATGATTTTAAATGAACTCTAAATAATAATAATTATAGTCAATTATCTTGTATCCGCCAATTTGGACTTTTCTTCAGTGGCCCAAAAGACTCGAGAGGCCATATCTAAAGAAAACAAACAAAAAAAAAATATTAAAAGAGCGGTGGATGCATTGCCTCATCTATAGCCCACAAATTCACACTGTAATGATGGACTATTGAAAGAATATGTAATTAACCCTCTTTACCCGTAGACAAATACGACCCCTGATCAGTGCATAGGGGACTGGCCCGTAGCTTCTTGAATCAGTGGAATTTTCTAGATTATCACCTTCTAACCAAACATGACCTTTCGGGACCTGTAGAGGATAAAAAATTCAAGACATCAGGGCAATATTAGTCCCAACATGCAATATCATAACAAAAATAGGCAATGTTTTATAGATGGTGTAGATCCAAAAGGTTAGGCCACCTACAAGCCCAATCATCTCCTCTGGTCAATTGATCTTTGAAGGTTAGGATTTTTTTTTCATTCGGGAGTAGTAAAATGAGCTCCACTCATTGTATATGGTTTATGCAAATTAATAGCAGCCAGAACAGAAGGGTGCCCAGCTGCCTATCTAGCAGTGTCTCATCCAAAGAACTGAAGCCAAGACGGAAAAGAGACCACTAATCCTGTCCTCTAAAGATCAGATACTAATTCCAATAATGTGGCCCTCATACAGGGGCCGATAAAAGCTGCAGACAGACCAAGTCGGCAGCTTATTGGCCCGTGTGTGGGGCCTTCCAACGGGCTTCCCTGATCAATATCTCGCCGCAAGTTCAATATCGGGGAAAGATCAGATGTCGCCAAACGAGCGGATCTCTACATCTATGGTCACCTTAAGAATTGGCTTTTGGTATTTAACCAAAAATGCATGCCTAATATTGAGCTATATAGTAATTGTGTAGATAAGACACTGGGAGACAGAGATATAGTTTGGCTTATTCTAAATGTTTGGTTTAAAACGGATATTATTAAAGTTTAATTACCCAAATTTCCACTCAAGTATCCTTTTTTGGCAACCAGAAATCTGCACCAGTGTTGGAGAAGGCCTCTTCAGGTCACAGAGTAAACAGATATTTAGTGGCAATTGTAAAGCTGCCCATAGATCTAAAGATTTTTAAAAGATCTTTTCGTTATCGTGAGACCACGGTTGTCTCAAAACGATCGTTTAAATGTACGATTTCTTCATCAACTAAAAAGACCATTTCAAGCGATATTGCCAGGAAAACTGAGGGTAGCTGGGTGCTTGGCCCTGCAAACATAAATAGATTGCACTGGGACCGATAAAATGTTTTTAACCTGGACGATCAATTTTCTGACAGTTGTCGGACGAAAAATCTTAAAATGTACGATCGTTCGATTCCCACTAACCTCACGATAATTTGACGGATTGAAGATTGCACTGAAATCGGTCCTTCACCAACGAAAGATCTTTGTGTCTATGGGAACCTTTACTATGATCAGATGTTAGACATGGTAAATGGCATAGGTTAGTGGTGCCCAGAGGGAAGGTCATGGTCTCCCAGAAGTCCTCAAGAGCAAAGCATTGTCCACAATAAATCCCATTACATTAGCCTCTTGGTTCTATTTGTATTAAATTACTACTTAATGGGCAGGTGTCATTCATCTGAATATAAAAACCATGTATTTTTTAAATATACACAGCAGAATTGTAACAATACCATTGAGGTGGTAGAGAACTAAAATCACTTAAAGCATATCTCAAGAGCAGCTCAAGCCCTCATTTTACCAGATCGGAAGGGGCTGCAAGTTCCTGAAGCATTCTCAAGTTTTTGTATGTATACAAAAAATAAATATGGACAGCAGCCAAGCTTCCAATAAAAATACCTTTATTTGCAAAGCTTAAAAACATCAGAGCCCTGTAACCTTACGCGTTTCGGGTGCTGCCAACCTCAATTATACTGTAGGTACCACCTATGATTAAGGATGGCAGCACCTTCCACCTATGATAAAGGGTGGCAGCACCTAAAATGCTTATGGTTATAAGGATATTTTTTTTTGAAGATTTGGCTACCGTCCATATATTTCTTTAGAGAAATTTAGGTTTTTTTGTAGTTTCAAAAACCTCAAACCACTAAAACACTAAAATAAGTGTTAATAAATGGGCATCCCTGAGTATACTAAAGGTGGCCATACACGGAGAGATCCGCTTGTTTGGCAATGTCGCCAAACAAGCGGATCTCTCCCCGATATGCCCACCTTGAGGTGGGCAATATCGGGCTGATACGATCGTGGGCCCTAGGGCCCAATGATCGGATCCTAACGATGGCTAACGGGCGGTCGGATCTCGGGACCGCATCAACGAACAGATGTGGCCGCGATCCGATGGGATTTTTAGTCTCGTCGGAGGGCCCCATACACGGGCCAATAAGCTGCCGACTCGGTCTGTCGGCAGCTTTTATTGGCCCGTGTATGGGCACCTTAAAGACTCTGCAGAAAGAACCAATAATGGCCCACAAATACGTTGCAATAGTAACCACCCTTTCCTCCTTTTTGACACACGTAGCACATTTCATGTGTCCCTGTTACGATGACTCTCACAAAAACACAGATTCACCACATTCTAAACACACTAAAAAAAGGGAAGAAACCACGAGGTTACAGTCCATGGCTTGGTCATTAATTTAATAGACTTCAAAATAGGTCGTTGTGATGTTGACTGAAAGTCTGACCTCTTGTCGCAGTAACAGCAGGAAGGGGGCAACCACTGATCAACATCCTGAGGCCACAACCAAGGCTAGACCTGTTAGTCGGCTCCTGATGAACTCGACGGTAATTGAGAGTGACACCAATTACACATAATCTCATCACTGCATCGGAGTGGGCTTGTCAAAGTTCTAATTAAGATCGCAGTTCAGTGTATGTGCAGGCGGGATCCGCAACACATATTGTAGTAATGTTCTCCATCGGGGGGAGGATGTGCAGATATGCAAAATTAAAAATGGGAAAAAGACAGTCCCACTAAATGGCATCCCAGTAATATTAAATATATCTAAAGAGGCGATCGGGCACACCAAGTACACAAATCATATAAATGCCTTGCTTGCAACACCAGCACTGTGGCACAAACTGCACCCAAACAAAGGCAGAAGGTTGAGTGCATCAATATACAGGGGGAGTAGGAAGAGAGTGTCAACCTCATCATCCTCGTCATCATACAGATAGTTATTATGGGAAAATAACTTTACATTGCCAGTGAGGCTTCTAGCGGTTGGAATAGTCCAGTGGCTTCCCAGTTTCAGGCTTTAAATTTCATCTGCTGATGCACCGTCCGTCATGGTGCATCATCAGGTAAGGGCGTATAGATAACATCCATGTGCTCTTTGCATGAATGACCTAAACAATAGAAAGGCGGCCATACTGTATGTGCATCTCTTACTCCCATAGTTTGTTCTTCTTGAGAGCTAATCCAAGCCAGTGCCTGTTGCCTTATAGGGATACTGTCATCGGAAAACATGTTTTTTTCAAAACACATCAGTTAATAGTGCTGCTCCAGCAGAATTCTGCACTGAAATCCATTTCTCAAAAGAGCAAACAGATTTTTTTATATTCAATTTTGAAATCTGACATGGGGCTAGACATTTTGTCAATTTCCCAGCTGCCCCTGGTCATGTGACTTGTGCCTGCACTTTAGGAGAGAAATGCTTTCTGGCAGGCTGCTGTTTTTCCTTTTCAATGTAACTGAATGTGTCTCAGTGGGACATGGGTTTTTACTATTGAGTGTTGTTCTTAGATCTACCAGGCAGCTGTTATCTTGTGTTAGGGAGCTGCTATCTGGTTACCTTCCCATTGTTCTTTTGTTTGGCTGCTGGGGGGGAAAAGGGAGGGGGGTGATATCACTCCAACTTGCAGTACAGCAGTAAAGAGTGATTGAAGTTTATCAGAGCACAAGTCACATGACTTGGGGCAGCTGGGAAATTGACAAAATGTCTAGCCCCATGTCCGATTTCAAAATTGAATATAAAAATATCTGTTTGCTCTTTTGAGAAATGGATTTCAGCACAAAATTCTGCTGGAGCAGCACTATTAACCGATTCATTTTGAAAAAAATGTTTTTTCCCATGACAGTATCCCTTTAAGTTCTTCAATACATCTCTTGAGAATAACAGCGCTACGGTATTCAAACTTCTCTGCCAAAACTTTTGCCAACGATTATATATTTCCTCCGTGCCAAGGCAAAGCTATGATTGGCTACCACATCCTGCAGTACCTCGGGGGAAGTACCGTTAGGTCACACCCACTGCTTAAATCTAAAACTGGCCATAGATGTAAAGATTCTTAAAAGATCTTTTCGTTATCGTTAGACCAAGCTTGTCTTGAAACAATCGTTTAAATGTACGAGGTTAGCTGCCTGCTTGTCCCTGCAAACAATCGGACAATAGACTGATTTCATCGTGGCCGATGAAAATTTTCTAACCTGGCGAACAATTTTTTGATCGATGTCGGACGAAAAATCGCTAGATGCACGATCGTTTGATTCCCGCTAACCTCACTATAATTTGACGGATTGCACTAAAATCGGTCGTTCATCAAAGAAAAATCTTTGCGTCTATGGGGGACCTTTACACAGAGATGGATCAGAAGATCTCCAGGGAGCTCAAAAAATGGTATTATTTGTAAAAAGTAATCCTTTTACATTTCGGTGTAAAAATTCCCAATTTCCAAAGAAATGTTTTCAAAGAGAAGAAAATAAAGAAGAAGAAGAAGACGTAAATGCTCATGCATCTGGAGTGGTGCATGTACAAGTGTGGGCCCA
Source organism: Xenopus laevis (assembly GCF_017654675.1). NCBI lineage: Eukaryota > Metazoa > Chordata > Amphibia > Anura > Pipidae > Xenopus > Xenopus laevis. Next base: position 9,771,191 of record NC_054378.1, read on the forward strand.
TATTAAACCTTCTTCCAGTTGGACGTTTTGTACATTGGCTGTTGCCAAGCACCTGCAGTAAATCAAAGGTTCCCGGGCTGAGCCTGTTGCAGGAACCAGTTCTCTATTTGGGAGAGGGAGGGAGAACTTAATCCGAGAGGCAGATAATAAGTAAATCTTTCCTTCTCAGCTATCCCAACTGAGGTCTATTAAAGCGCTTCCTTCTTTGGAACCAGACACGAATGTCATTGCTCAGCCGCCCGCGGGGGGTTCCTTTCTCCAAAGCTGCTTTTGTGAATAAACCACAGGTGTTGCCGTCCTTGATTAAAATGAAATATGATGAAAGCGGTAAGAGTATCAGATGACCGATATGAAGCCGTAATGATTTGTGCCGATTTGATTGGTTTCACAGCATGTAATTTATTAAGTCATGTGACGGAGGAGAGCTTTAGTTAGTCAATTTGTCCTCAAAGAGAGAGTCAACGGGAAAAAGTTTGATATACCTTTCTATGGTCTGTCACTGAGCTTATCGACTTAATACGAATGATAATGTGATTGTTTAAAGGGAAAATATTGCTTCTTATAGAAAAAGGTAACTTTCAATCACTCCCCTTCTTTTCAAACTTAAAGTAGAATGAAACCCTGAGGACAACCCTATATTTTTGCCAAAAAAAGCAAGAGCTGCAATTTTGTTTGTTCCCAGTAGGGCAAACCTGTGCCCCCACCCCCTACATTCCTAAAATCAGAATACTTGTTAGAATACAGTTTGAGACATGTTGAGGCCCATTTATCAAAGTCCGAATTTATCTTATTATTTTCTGAAAACTACTCAGACGAAATCCACACAGGCTTTTTCCCCCTTATTTATCAATATATTTTCGCGAAAAATTCCAATTCGGGAAAAAACGAGTGAAAATTGCCCAAAAATTCAAATCATATAATTTTTTCAGATTTTCCGTCTGAAATATCAGATTTTTGGCCAGGCCTGAAGGGGAGCACGGCAGTGCTGAACTTTTTGAAAGAGCCAGGCCCCCCTTTGACAGCGCTAAAGCCGTGCCGCCTCCTTCCAAAGTCCCGAACAGCCAAAATGTGGAAGTGCCAAAAGTTCAGAAGCGGTGAAAAGACCCGAAGTCACAAAAACAGCCGAAATTGAAGTCCCGAAGCGGCGAAAATACCCAAAGTCACAAAAACAGTCAAAAATTGAAGTCCCGAAGCGGCGAAAAGACCCAAAGTCACAAAATGAGGAGAAATTGAAGTCCCGAAGCGTCGAAAAGACCCAAAGTCACAAAATGAGGAGAAATTGAAGTCCCGAAGCGTCGAAAAGACCCAAAGTCACGAAATCAGCCGAAATTGAAGTCCTGAAAAGACTTGAAGTCACAAAAACAGTGGTAATTGAAGTCCCGAAGCATCGAAAAGACCCAAAGTCACAAAATGAGGTGAAGTTGAAGTCCCGAAGCGGCGAAAAGACCCGAAATTGAAGTCCTGAAGTGGTGAAAATACCCAAAGTCACAAAAGGAGGCAAAGTTGAAGTCCTGAAGCCACCAGTTCAATTCTACTGAACACCAATGTGTGTTTTTTTAACTTATAGGGGGGGCCCTGGTTCCCAATAGCTTTTTATAACTTGTGTGTGTGTGTGGGGTGTTACTTTTTTTTAGCACTGATGTCTGTGTGGTCTTTTAACTGTGATGTGGAGTGGGCGGGGCCCCATAAATTTTGTTGTACGGGGCCCCGTGATTTCTAACGGCAGCCCTGACTTCTCCCATTGACTTATATACAACCTCAGCAGGTCTGAAATGCCGAATTGTCTAGGGATGCACCGAATCCACTATTTTGGATTCGGCCGAACCCCCGAATCCTTCACGAAGGATTCGGCCGAATAACGAACCAAATCCAAATTTGCATATGCAAATTAGGGGTGGGAAGGGGAAAACATTTTGTACTCTGTACCTTGTTTTGTGACAAAAAGTCATGCGATTTCCCTCTCCTCCCCTAATTTGCATATGCAAATTAGGATTCGGTTCAACCACATAGAAGGATTCGGCCGAATCCTGCCCGAATCCCGAACCGAATCCTGGATTCGGTGCATCCCTAGAATTTTTGGATTCTGACTTTTTCCATCCTCGGGGTATAACTCACGAAAAATTTGATTTTATTTTGGATTCGGCCGAATCCCCGAATCCTTCTCGAAGGATTCGGCCGAATACCGAACCGAATCCGAATTTGCATATGCAAATTAGGGGTGGGAAGGGGAAAACATTCCCTGTACCTTTTCTGTACCTTGTTTTGTGACAATAAGTCATGCGATTTCCCTCTCCTCCCCTAATTTGCATATGCAAATTAGGATTCAGTTCAGCTGGATAGAAGGATTCGGCCGAATCCGAATCCTGCTGAAAAAGGCCGAATCCCCAACCGAATCCTGGATTCGGTGCATCCCTAGAATTTTCAGATTCTGACTTTTTCCATCCTCGGGGTATAACTCACGAAAAATTATATATTTTTTTTTTAACTAAAAATTTGGATTTTATAGTAAAAAAAATAACGTAATTTTTCGAGTTTTTGGCATTCAGCTTTAATGAATAACCTCCATAGATTAAGAATGTACACAAGGATAAATACATGATATCCATACAGCCGTCGGGTGCAGATAAACAATACTTACGTAAGTGTGTCTTTTGAGGGGAGCCGAGGGGCTGCTCGTGCAAACTTTGTCGCCTTCCAGTCCAATGATTCTCTTGCAGATGTTAACGCTCGGCTTGTCTGGGCTTTTGGCAATGATGATATCACCCCTACGCACAGATAAAGGGTAAGACTCGCACAAGGAATAAATATTCCATTATAGAACACTCGGGATAAAGAATGCTTTAATCTTGCAGTTGATCAATTCTAGTTTAGGATGTGGTAGGGGGGGAGAAGGAAAATCGTGGGCCAGATAGCCACACCTGGCATTCTGATTTAATGCCAAAAGTTGAGCAAGCACAAGTCATGCACCAGTGAAGTAGCAAAAAGAAAAGATTTCTATAAAAGCACTGGTAGCTATGTCAGCTCTACTGGGACTCTACTGTCAGCCAGGGACGGAATGTACCAGCTGCCTGCTACAGATGAGGTTGGGAGAAAAAGGAACAGAGCAAACCTTCAGATTTCAGATCATTGTGCCCTTAAAGATATTAAAGGAGAACTAAAGAAGTAACTAGAAATTTTGTACATTATGTTTCAGGCTTCTGTACCAGCCCAAGGCAACCACAGCCCTTTAGCAGTAAAGATCTGTGTCTCCAAAGATGCCCCAGTAGCTCCCCATCTTCTTTTCTGCTGATTCACTGCACATGCTCTGTGCTGCTGTCACTTACTGAGCTTAGGGAGCCACTCACAATATACAGTACACATAGAATAGAAATGTCACAATATAAGGCTGATTAGTCATTAATACACATAATTACTACATGGCAGCACAGAAACCAGTGCAATTAGCATCAGAATTTAATAATCAGCAAACCTGTAGCATCAGCTTATATTACAGCCAGGGAAGCTCATTTTCTGCTGGATAATTAGTGACGAGCCCTAAGCTTAGCTTCTCAACAGCCAATCAGAGCCCACTGAGCATGTGAGTGTCACAGACACTTTCCAAGATGGTGACCCCCTGTGACAAGTTTGAAGTCCTGGATCATTGCTGCTATTGACAAGCTCAAACTTTAGCCTCGTGCAATAAGTTCAGTATATAAAATATGGCATTTTTAGACATATGATTTTTAGTGTTTAGTTCTTTAAGGGCTCCTTTAATCCCGTTGGATCGGCCGCATCCGTTCGTTGATGCAGTCCCGCGATCTGACTGTCCATTACCCTTCGTTATGATCCGATCATTGGACCATAGGGCCCACGATCGGATCAGCCCGATATCGCCCACCTGAAGGTAGCGACATCGCCAAATGAGCCCGTCAAGGGGCGTAATCCACTCAGATCATGGACGATCAGTTATGAATAGGGCAGGGGGCCCGTAATGACAGCCCCAGAACCAAGATACTATTAGACGGGTTATTCCCCTTTAAATTAACTTTTAGTACAAGGGTTGGGTTTCATTTTCAATTCTTTGTCGTTTTTGAGTTATTTAGCTTCTTATTCAGCAGCTCCCCTTTTTGAAATGTCAGCACTCGGGTTGCTAGGGTTTAAATTTCCCTAGCAACCATGCACTGATTTGAATAAGAGACTGGAATATGAATAGGAGAGAGACTGAATAGACAGATGAGTAATAAAAAGTAGCAATAATAATAAACGTGTAGCCTTTAAATGGGGTCAGTGAACCCTATTTGAAAGCTGGAAAGAATCAGAATTCAGACAATAACTCAAAAACTATAAAAAAAAAATTGAAAAGTTGCTTAAAATTAGCCATTCTATAACATACTATATTTTAACTTTTTTTAAGGTGAACCACCCCTTAAATTTGCCCCTGTCTGTCCTATTGTAAAATGCAAAAACACAGACCGATAATACTCCAGGAGACTAGGGAACGTTACAGGGACTGAAAAACGAATATTTATGTCCACATAGTTTGAGGTTAGTCTGAGGTGTATAGTAGGGATGCACCGAATCCAGGATTCGGTTCGGGATTCGGCCAGGATTCTGCCTTTTTCAGCGGGATCGGATTCGGAATCCTTCTGCCCGACCGAATCCAAATCCGAATTTGCATATGTAAATTAGGGGCGGGGAGGGAAATCACGTGACTTTTTGTCAAAAAACAAGGAAGTAAAAAATGTTTCCCCATTCCCATTCCTAATTTGCATATGCAAATTAGGGTTCGGATTCGGTTCGGCCGAATCTTTTGCAAAGGTTCGGCCGAATCCAAAAAAGTGGATTCGGTGCATCCCTAGTTTATAGTATGGAGTAGGCAGTCTCATATATAAATATAACATGACAGGAGATGAAATGTATCTGCTGGAGAAATTAGCAAAACCAAAGAGGTGCAAATAATGAAAATCCGGCAGCTCCATATGACTGACGGGCTCATGGCCTCGGTACATTGACAGCCTGTGACTGACAGCTTTTCTAGAATACACGTGTACAAAAGAGGCAAGCTGAGCAAAGACAATGGGCCCAGACAGCATTAATAAGATGCAAATAAAAGTTATCTTTAGCCAGACGCTGATGTCTATACCGTCATAGTGAGAAAACCTACTTATGGATTGAAAAGACGTGTCGGCTTAAATTGTCGCAGAGCAGAACATCGTAATTCCGTATGGTTGGTTCCATTGAGGGCCCAGAACACTGCAGAGGGGGGAAAAAAAAGAGGAATAATTTGGCTAGACTTCTAGTTATGAATTTTTTTCTGAAAGAACTAGGGATGCACCGAATCCAGGATTCAGTTCGGGATTTGGCCTTTTTCATCCGGATTCGGCTTTTTTCAGATTCGTGCTGAAACCTTGTGCCTGGCCGAACCAAATCCTATGCAAATTAGGGGCGGGAAGGAAAATCAGGTGACTTTTCGTCACAAAACAAGGAAGTCGAAAAAATGTTCCCCCTATGGTTTCTTTTGCTGCCCCTGATTTGCATATGCTAATTCGGATTCAGTTCAGAATTCTTTCACAAAGGAATCCAAAATAGTGGATTCGGTGCATCCCTAAAAAGAACATGGGGAAAGCAGGTACTCACAATAACAATTTCTCCAATGTACTCGAAAGTGCAGTGCGCTATGCAGCCATATTGGATGGTGTATCCTAAGAAGCCCAGGGTTTTTCCCACAATCCTTCTGATCATACTAACCTGAGCTTAAAACCGACCTGTAGGAAACAAAACCAAAACCAAAATGGAATGAGTGCACAGACATTATGGATTTAGCTCGAAGCATATTTTTCTCTAACCCTTCAATTAAGCTTGACCATTAGAGCTCTAGCTGTACTGTATATAGACTATGTCGACTGCCACTGCGAAGGTGACCTTAAAGAAGAACTAAACCCTAAAAATTAATATGGCTTAAAATGCCATATTTTATATACTGCACGAGGCTAAAGTTTGAGCTTGTCAATAGCAGCAATGATCCAGGACTTCAAACTTGTCACAGGGGGTCACCATCTTGGAAAGTGTCTGTGACACTCACATGCTCAGTGGGCTCTGATTGGCTGTTGAGAAGCTAAGCTTAGGGGTCGTCACTAATTATCCAGCAGAAAATGAGCTTCCCTGCCTGTAATATAAGCTGATGCTACAGGTTTGCTGATTATTAAATTCTGATGCTAATTGCACTGGTTTCTGTGCTGCCATGTAGTAATTATGTGTATTAATTACTAATCAGCCTTATATTGTGACATTTCTATTCTATGTGTACTGTATATTGTGAGTGGCTCCCTAAGCTCAGTAAGTGACAGCAGCACAGAGCATGTGCAGTGAATCAGCAGAAAAGAAGATGGGGAGCTACTGGGGCATCTTTGGAGACACAGATCTTTACTGCTAAAGGGCTGTGGTTGCCTTGGGCTGGTACAGAAGCACAAAACATCATGTACAACATTTCTAACTACTTCTTTACTAAGGCTTTAGTTCTCCTTTAAACATATCTGTTATGGAGGTGTCTGATAAATCTGACTACGGGTGGCCAAAATATGAGACTCCTACATGGAAAGAGTGGAGAACGTATACGTCTATAATACACAAAAGCCATGAATATCCTGTAAATTATATCATTATAAACGGTGAGTTCTGATGTCATCAGTTACAAACAGTGAGTTCTGATGTCATTTCATGACTCACTGAAATTTGTGTATTATAATAAATAAAGTACCCCCAATTGTAAAATATGAGTATATTAGAAGTTACCTCGGAGTTCCTTGACCTGTATAAAAACACTCGGCCTTCGGCCTCGTGTTTTTATATGGTCATGAAACTCCTCGGTAACTTATAATATCCTTATATTTTACAAAAGGGGGTACTTTATTCACTATATTATATACCCCCAGAATTATTCAGTTTTACACCAATTAACCACAGAGTTTATATCTTTTATTATATGCTGTGCCAGGCTGTGAAGCTAAAGAGTATTATCTAAAGGCGTTTTCAGATTATTGTAAAAGGGCAATATTTACTTTAAATATATAGACTAGTTTGGTAAGATTCATTAATATGTCACTTCATATGATATAAACTGTTGCTTAAGTGTTCATTTTGGTGGTATAGTTTTCCTTTAAACAAAATGTCACTATAGGAGATTCAAGGCCTACTAGGTTTATGAAAATAATATTCTACACAAGATGCAGGCAACAGTGGCTAAGGGGATACAGACAGCTTTAAAAAAAATATCCAGATCCCAGTGTCTTGTTTCCCCAAAATTTACACCCAAATATCTGTAATTCCACCACTGAAAACGCGTATTAGTCCTCCCGGATTTTAATGAAGCAATAAGCAGTATTAGGAAAAGCAACCCATTATCAAGCACCTAATAAAGGGACCTTACATCTTAGGATCCACTCATTTGGCTTGGCCATCAAACAAGCATAAATTTACCCAATATGGCCATCTTGGAACCAACATCAAGCATATATCTTCTGTGTAGGCCATCAGAAAAGGACGACATCAGCTAGGCGATGCAGTCCTTGCCCCAACGGTATTTGAAAACCTGTCCAATAGAGGCTGGACAGGTTTTTAACTTGGACTAATTTTTTGGACAGATATCTACAGAATCAGACGTCAGATAGGGCCCATACACAGGCAGATAAGCTGCAGACTGAAGGCCCCGAGTCGGCAGCTTATTGGCCCATGTGTGGGGCCATGCGACGGGCTTCTCCGAAGATCTCGATCGGGCAGGTTAAAAAATCCTGTTGGATCGCGGCCGCATCTGTGCATTTGTGGTCCCACGATCAGACCGCCTGTATCTGATGCATTATGATCTGATCGTTGGGCCCTAGAGCCCATCATCTGATCAGCCCGATATCGCCCACTTCAATGTGGGCATATCGGGGAGAGATCCGCTTGTTTGGTGAAATCGCCAAACGAGCGGATCTCTAAGTCTATGGCCACCTTTAGAAGAGGCAGCTATAATCCGAGTATGGCTACCTAGCCTAGGATTCGAAGCAGCATTTTTAGGAGTTGATGATACGTGGCCTTCATTCACTTAAGCAGGCCATACATGCGTAGATCTGCTCATTTTGGCCTAGGGCCCAATGGTTGGATCACAAGGCCAGGAATGCAATTGGAAAGGCCGGCACAGTCCTTGTTCCGACAGTAATTTTGAGCCTTTCCAATCGTCAGCTGCCTAATTTTCAGCCAGATATTGATTGTGGGAAGCCAGTTGGTGGGGCCCCATATACTGGCCAATAAGCTGCCTACTTTGTCTGTCAGCAGCTTTTATCGGCCCATGTATGGCCACTTTAAGGCACTGACCATGGTTACGAACACCGAAATTGACATTTCTTTAAGAACGACTATGAACATTTTTTTAATATATCTAAATGTTAATTTAAGAAATTAAGCCGACACCTGACAAAAAATGTGAGAAATTAGACAATATATCACTTTAGACGATAAAAGGTAAAAAAAAAAAAGTAAATGTACTTCCTTCCATAAACTACTTTATGAACAGTCAGGAGCATGCTGGGAATTGTAATTCAATATCTGCAGGGTTGTAACCTGCCCATCACCAGAATGTCTGTTCCCCTCCAAGTGCAAAAAGCCCACATAGTATACTCCGTACAGAATACAAAGTCATTGTGATCATTGCTTGCCTTGGGGCCACACGGTGACCAGTTTTCTTATGAATACAGTTCTGTGCTTCCTCCACCACATTTTTCTTTTGATTGTTCATAAAATTAATCACAGCACGCAGGACAGAAATGGCTCGGAGCCTCATGAATGACATCCAAGAGATGGGAACGGATTAGCTCTCCGTTGCTGCCAGTTAAAGCACCAGGTGGCTTTTTCTGCACTGAAGGTGTTGCCGATAATCCCATTACTCTGGTATGAAAATCTCGCACACATCAAAATTATCACCAAGGTTCCTTTTCATCCCATCCTTTCCAAATGACTGGAAGGCGCTCCACCTGAAAAGTCACATCCACGTGCAGCTGCTGTTCTAGCAGCCGGCCGACATCCAGAGAATGCCAATCGTGTTCCAATGCCGCTGTGCTGGTGGCCCCATATTCCCTGCCCAATAATACATCTGTTAAGAAATCCTACAGCTACAAATCAAGTTTAATCCTACCAGGGACCTCATGTTGGTTCTTCTCTTCCAAAAAAGGCAGCAGGCTTTGCTGTCTATCTCGTCGACTTGTCTGGGGAATACCCTTCAAATCCCAACCCTACTTAGAAGAATAAGCTAAGGATCACAAAACAAGACCTCTAAAACCTTGATATGACTATATTGTAACCCAGAGGCATTAATTCTTGGTGAAGATTAGAACTCTGCATAATAAGATTACACAGCAAGTGAATGATATCGAGGGAATACCCATATGCACTCGCCTGGTTTTCTATAGACTGCCAGGACTACACAATATGCAATGCAGACGGAGCAGAGCTTGCCCTTTCTAGCAGAAATAAAATAGATTCACATAAATTAGTTTGCCAGTTCTAGGCTTTATAAATCCCCTATTACATGTCTCATTGTCAACTCCTCAGAGAATTGCACTCACACATGCATTAGTTCCTTCAACAATGCACCACCGAGGACAAACGATATGAAAGGGGGGAGAAAGCGTATTGTGTGCACTAATCTCGGATTACAACACCAAACATAATAAAATTGATAGTAACCATTCGACAACATTGTGGGATATTGGGTTAGGGCTCGGCACATGTTTAGCGAAAGTAGGCTTCCTAAATTGTCTTCATGAACCCCTTCTCTGCTTTGGGAAAGTTAAAATATAAAGTATCGTTCATATTTGTCCAAGAATCTATTACGGCTAAAGCTGACCTTACTTTGGGATGATGGGGACGGGGTGTGATTTATAGCTAAAAATAGGATTATACCAAAATACCAAGAAGGTGCAAATGAAAAGGTTGTCTTTGCAACTACATAACACACAATTATTGTAGAATACCCTTTCTCAAACCCTTTGGCCTTATTCTCTTCAATCACAGGGACAAACGTTGAAACAGGTCAAGAGAATGATTGGAAGCCTGGCTTTCATCTTCTGCAGATCCAAAGAACCACTAACCATTCTCATACAGAACTCCAGTATTTCTATTAAAAGAAACATTTTTAAAATGAAATACAGTTTACAGACCTGTTTATAAAAGGTCCGCTTCCACCTTCTAGAGGTTTATATGGAACACCACATGGCTACAGAGGGTCAAGAGGATAGAGTTTCTTCTAGTTTCCTCTTCAAAAATCTAGTTTAGCCCACAAGCTGAACAAGTTGATTTTGGATACAATTTGGATATTAATATGTCCAGCTGTTTAACCCAAATATAATTTGATTAGATGTCTCAAAAATTGCCCTGTGCTTGGGTAGTTCCCCCCCCCCCCAAAGTTCATGCCGTTGTTTTAATAGAATTGCTCGTCATGCAACTTATTAAAGGAGAATGAAAGGCTTTGTACACGTGCCAAATGTTAGGCAACCCCAAGTGATTGTATTTATTTATCTGAAACCCCGGGCCGGTGCCCCTATCAGCAGAAAACTGCACCGGCCTGGGGTTATACCAGTGAGCACCAGGGAGCGATCCTCTTCCGGCATCTTCTTTCTTCAAATTTCCTGGGGCAAACGAATGCGCAATTGAATGAAACAGCCGACTTTTTAGTTAAAGTTCGGCTTTTTCTACTGTGCATGTGAAGGAAAGAGGATAGAGGATCGCTCCATGGTGCTCACTAGTATAACCCCGGGCTGGTTCTCCTATCAGCAGAAAACTACACTGACCCGGGGTTATACAGTGAGCACCACGTATCGATGCTCCGGTAAGCCAATACAATCACTTGGGGGTGCCTAACATTTGGCACCCCCAAGTGTACGAAACTTTCCTTCTCCTTTAAGTAACATTTCATAATAGATAAATGTTGCTAGTAATATATACTGCAGTAAAACACTTTGTTTGGCAAGGCCATCAAACCAGTTGATCTAGGTCCAATTTGGCCACCTACATGCTGAGCAAAATGGAACTGATCTGATTGCTGACTCTGGGGCAGAGCCTAGGGAGAGCCATCAACGACTCCATTAACACGCCAAAGTGCTCCTTTTCCAATGAGATTTTCAAACCTATGATATCTGGCAAGCCAGTCACAATGGAGTCTCGGTCCATCAGTCTTGATGGACCAAGTCAGCAGCTTTACTAAGCCTGTGAATGGCCAACTTAAGATACAGAAGAATATGGAAACATGGAAAAAGCACAAAATAAATCTCCAGGAAATGTTGAGGGAAATGATATTCAATCATCTTTAATCCCTTTTAAAAAGCTTATGAATAAAATTCATCACTTCTTAAATACGAGGAAGCCATCAACTTGGAACAAAAGAGGTCTTAATAAATTTTCAAAGCCCGCAAGAGGCAAAGTCTCATTAAAATTATAAATTGCACAAACATGGAATGAAGATTTTAAATGCAGTGCAGCTAAGCAGATTACAGCAAACCCCCACGTTCCAGATGAGAAACATCATGGCCTTCCCAGGTGGGAGACTGCAACAAAAAAAAGGCCAGCATCTCCGCTACGGAAAAAAACCTTGTGATCTTTCATTGCTGCTCAGCAGATGACGGCCAAATATGTTGATTATTCTGCTTCAGCCGCTAATCTTGTAAAGAGAAGAAGTGATAAGATCTCTTGCTAAATCAATATGCTGCCTCTCATTACATTTCACTTTAATCACTTTTATTTTTCCCAACACAAAAGAGGAATTCTTTTTTTGTATAGTTTTTGGAGAGTTTTGGCAATTTATAGTTTTTAAAATTTTCTTATATTTCTGTTTTTAATTTCTGTATAACTAAATATAATCGCCCTATTCCTATTTAAATAATAGGGCCAATTAGGACTTTATTACATCCAGTATGAGCACTGACTACGGCACTCATATCGAATGGGGTCCAAAAAGAAAATACCTCAAGGAAAGTACTGGCCTTGTTTTACATTTGTATTTTTTTAAATTTATGTTTTTTGAAATCCTCTAGTCAGTTTCTTTATATTACAAATATAGAATTGGAAGAGAAGGCGCACACCCTCACAATAAATAAATACTAAATATAATCAAAAACGGATAGCACACCCAATTAAAAAAAAATACATTTATTACAAAAAAAGGAAAATAATAAAAATTATAAAATGATATTTGGTGAGCCAGGGGGACTTCCACAGGGGCACAAATAATAAAAAAAACAATGCCTTTTTGGTTTTCTTTTTAATTATTTGTGGCCCTGAGGAAGACCCTTAAGGTTGAAAACGCGTTGGGCTCATCAAATATTTTGTAATTTTTATTTTTCCTTTTTTGTAATAAATGTATTTTTCTTCAATTAGGTGTGCTATCGGTTTTTGATTATCTTTATATTACAAATCTTTTACATATTTTACTAACTGTGATTGGTTGTTATGTTTATGTCACACGTTCTGATTGGGCACAGTTGCTTAAGGGCAGTGGCTGACACCAGTGGCGTAACTATCGAGGAAGCAGACCCCGCAGTCTAGTGATGTGCGGGTCGAGAATATCTTGACCCTAACCCGCCCCCTCCCAAACTGCAACCGGCCCAGCCTCTATTTATAGACACCTGGCCTGCAGTGACGTCACAAAAGGAAGCTCCGGAAGCTAGAACTGCTAGGTCGAGGGCGAGGAGAGCAGGAGAAGAGCTCAACCTGGACCTGACGAACATTTTGTGCAGGAGTCGGCCCGAACCCGCCCGACCCTCGGTTATCTAATAAGAAAACCCCCTACTTCCCAGCTGCTCTATTACCTGTGGCAAAGAAGGGGGACTCAAGTCAGCAGTGAGTGGGCGGGGCAGAGGCGGGATGGGAAGTGGGCTGGCCCCTTTATAAAGATTTTTTTTTTTTGCAGGGGGGACCGGGACACGCTAGTTACACCACTGGCTGCCGTGGAGAGTAATCACCAGAAGTAAAAATGCACGACTGCAGGCAACAAATCTCCAAAAGATGCGTCTGAAAAGAACTCAAATCACCATCAGTAAAACCAACGGATTGCTTTTTTCTTCCATAATGCCTCGAGAGGAAACTTCAGGCGACTTTGCAATATTATTAATATTATTAACAGGTATTTTTAGAGTGCTAACATATTGCACAGTGCTGTAATATGTAGGTTTTATTTTGGCGATTTTAGTTATTTCCAATGGAGAGGCATTTTCATATTTGTCATCCGCAGTCGTGCATAAATAATCACGGGCAACAAATCTCCTGACTGAGTGTTGTTAGCCTATGAGTAAGAACCCCATCAGGAGCAAAACATGTTAGGCCTAAAAAAAATAATTTTATAATTATTTGTTTTGGAATACTTTGAGGGCTCCATATTTACTTATTTGACTCTCCCAACTAATGGCAATACAAATAACTACTAATGTTTAACACATAAGTAAATCTAGAGGATTCCCTTAGATTTAGGGGCAGATTTACGATGGTTCGAATAGTAAATAAAAATTTTCAATTTATTTTTTCGGTTAAAACATTTAAATTTAAAACCACAAACTGGTGAGATTTAATCACACATCGACCCTGGAAACAATTCTAATTTGATTATTCTCTACCTCAAACCTGCCGAGTTCATGTAGAAGTCAATGGCAGAAGTCCCTCAAACTATTTGAAGAAGTTAGTAGTGATGAGCCAAATTTTTGCCAAATTTCACTTTGAAAACGACACCCAATAGACTCCAATGGGTGAAAAAAATTGACGCGCAGAAGTAGAGTTTTTCGGAGGAAAAAGCAATTCCAATTTGATTCGAGTTTTTGGGTCGGAATTATAAGATCAAATTTTAGACTTTGAGTTTTTTCATAAATAACATTCCATTCATCTTTCATCGAATTTATTAGAGTTAAAAAAAATTCACATTACTCTAAAATTCGACCTTTGATATATAACCCCTTATGCGTCAAGCCCGAAAAAATTTTCACCAAAATTCCATTTAATTTGGGATTGCAAAACAAAAGAAATCATTCCACACTAAGGAAAAAGCTACGTTACTTCTTACCCATTTTAAAATTCCTATTTTACAATGTGCAGAATGGAAATTTACATACATAATCAATAACCTTAAGACCTGCTGCACATGAGATGTTTTGTTGCTATAGTGGAGAGCTGCAGTGCTCAAAATGCCCTAAAAACTTTTCCAACCATTCCAAATCAAAGAGTCGGGAAATATCTGCTTATTGCCTGCTATATGCAAACTATTTGTCATGATTTAGCGGCACATTTATTAGGTCGAATTTTTCTGGTTGGGTTTTGGGTCACAAAAAAAAATCTAAAAAGTAGCGGGGAAAAAAGGGCTCCTTTTTTGGAATTTGTTATGCGACAAAACTGCGGCAAATGCGTATCCAAAAATACTCCATCTGAAACCTGTCAAAGTCATGTAGAAGGTAATGGAAGATGTCCCGTTTCCAATTGGAAGATGTTTCTTGCTTTCGTTATCTCCGAGGACTTTGGGCATTTTGATGCAGGTTTTTGTGCGACAATATGAAAAAGTTGTGGTTTTCGAGAAACAAATTAAAAAAAGTTGCACATTTGAATTGTCGCATGATTTTGTAGTTACTTTTCCCGCACGTGCTTTTTTTTTTATAGGATTTTTCTTGTAAATTAAGGGCATTCATGGTTAGGAGTTTGGTTGAAATTATTTTTTTTAAAGGGATCCTGTCATCGGAAAACATGTTTTTTTCCAAAACGCATCAGTTAATAGTGCTACTCCAGCAGAATTCTGCACTGAAATCCATTTCTCAAACGAGCAAACAGATTTTTTTATATTCAAGTTTGAAATCTGACATGGGGCTAGACATATTGTCAATTTCCCAGCTGCCCCTGGTCATGTGACTTGTGCCTGCACTTTAGGAGAGAAATGCTTTCTGGCAGGCTGCTGTTTTTCCTTCTCAATGTAACTGAATGTGTCTCAGTGAGACATGGGTTTTTACTATTGAGTGTTGTTCTTAGATCTACCAGGCAGCTGTTATCTTGTGTTAGGGAGCTGTTATCTGGTTACCTTCCCATTGTTCTTTTGTTTGGCTGCTGGGGGGGGGAAACGGGAGGGGGGTGATCTCACTCCAATTTGCAGTACAGCAGTAAAGAGTGATTGAAGTTTATCAGAGCACAAGTCACATGACTTGGGGCAGCTTGGAAATTGACAATATGTCTAGCCCCATGTCACATTTCAAAATTGAATATAAAAAAATCTGTTTGCTCTTTTGAGAAATGGATTTCAGTGCAGCACTATTAACCGATTCATTTTCCAAAAAAATTTTTATAAAAATTTTTATAAAAATTTTTAAATAAAAATGAGAAAAATACAAGTTTTAATAAGTACCCCCCCTTAAAACGGGATGCAGTTAGCTGTTGTGGGCATGTTGCGGTCTGCATTTCTCCATTAGACCATCTCAGAGGGCAAAATGTCCTTTGTGCCACCGGCCAAGCCTCTTGCCCAAAGTTTTAAAATAAAACATTAAAAGAGGAAATACTATTAAAGATCTATTACAAATGTCTTCGATGGATGCAATCTATATTTTTTCCCAGAGATCCTAAATGAATTCTTCAACCTCAAATTAAAGAGGAGACCAATTCTAAAATGCAGCCAACATCTTCTCTTTCCATGATCTACAACAAATGTACATTAAAGGTTAATATGGTCCATGTATTTAAGATAATGTTTCTAGCGGATTAGACTACTACTTAAAATATAAAACCATTTCCTTCTT
Organism: Xenopus laevis; assembly: GCF_017654675.1. Taxonomy (NCBI): domain Eukaryota; kingdom Metazoa; phylum Chordata; class Amphibia; order Anura; family Pipidae; genus Xenopus; species Xenopus laevis. The sequence goes on from NC_054378.1 coordinate 9,786,955, forward strand.
CGGTGAATTACAATTTTCAAGAACCCCCCACAGAAGAGGGAAAGAGAAATTCAAATGGTTCATTCTTTGCTTTCGGGATTAGATGTTGCACCAGATCTCAGCTCTTATCCTGGTAACTTTAAAGGAAAATGAAGTCATCTTCTTTGCAGTCATAATTCCAAACTCACGCTGTTCAGTACTTACAAGCCTCCCAAGATCCAAATATCTTGTTTCAGCACACAGCATGCCCACAACAGGAAGCCAAGAAAATCACATGACAGTGAGGTCTTTTTTCATCAGGTGACTTGCTGGTTAATCTGATTTGCTGACCATGAAACATTAACCAGTATATCGACACTAGTCTGTACATGATTAGCATGACAGGCCTTCCTGGGCTAACAATGTGTTAACTAGCAAAAGAGACGGCCACCACATTCCAGGAAAGATGTGGAAAGACGGGTTTTAGAGGAACAAGGTGGAAGATGCCAATCTGAAGATCATGAACACTCCCGATCAGATTGTATTTTTTTTTAAAATTTTTTTAATAAAAAACGGACTAAATTCTGACCACATCTGAAGTCTTTGGGAAAAAAATCCATCTGCTGATGTATTAATTAATACCGAATTCTGAATTTCTTCATCCTCAGTTGCGAGATACTGCAATGTAGATCTTTAGACTATTCAACCCTGATGTATTAATTATTACAGAATTCTGAATTTCTTCATCCTTAGTTGGGAGTTACTGCAATGTAGACTATTCAACCCTTAACTAAAAAAAAACCCCAATCTTCCGTGTCTTTGTGTCTTCTTCCGGCGCTTCAGCAATTTCCAGTTGTCGCAAACCAGGAAATTGCTCCAACTGCGCATGCGCCGCCTAGCCGGTCTCCATCTCAGATTACCGAAGACCCAGAAGATGGCTGTTGTGAACTGCGATCCTTGAATCTGCACCGAGGGGTAAGTAAAAAGTTAGGGGCATTTCCCCGGGGGGGGGGGGGGGCGTCTACGTAGGGTAAGGTTTTTTTAGTTAAGGCAAGAAAAAAAAAAGGCAATTTACATTTGCGGGCTGGGCCGGATTTACATAGTCGGCGCCCCTAGGCCCACTGATGTTCATTGCCCCCATTCCCACTTCTACGTCAACGGAACGGGAGCAATGGGGATTGCTGAACAGGAAATTTAAAAAATCTCCTGTGCATCCCCAGTGTTTCTGAACTAATGTGGGTGTGGTTGGGAAGCATGTCACCCCCTAAAATCCTGCCACCCTAGGCCCGGGCCTTGGTGGCCTCTCCACAAATCCGGCCTTGCTTGGAGGTGCCAAGTTAGGGGCCCCAAAGTGATTATTTTTACTTAACCGATACCTCGGGTAGGTGCTCCTATCAGCAGAAAACTGTACTGGGCCGGGGTTCTTCCAGCGAGCACCATGGATTGATCCTCTTCCTGCTTCTTTGGTCTTTTCGCGGGTGTGCATGCACAGTAGAATGAAAAGTCAAACTTTAATGAAAAAGCCAGCTTTTCGCTCTACTGCACCTGCACTGCCATGAGAAGTAAGAAGAAGAAGGAAGCCGGTGGCTCTGTGGTGCTCGTTTTCAGTTGCAGTTTTCTGCTGATAGGCACCCCCAAGTGAAACCCTGGGCCGGTGCTTCTAACTTTTGGCACCCTCAAGTGTAGATTGCCTTAAAAAAAAAAAAAAAACCTCCAATATTCACAGAGATGTTTTATTTTGAATCTATAATGCACAAGAGCCAACCTGTAAAACACAATAACCAGGCTTTACATAGGCAGTAGTAATGCAGTACTCTGATGAAGTGCCAATAAGAGAGGGCACGAAACGCGTTAGTTCGCACCACTTACCCACTGCCTGTTATCACTTATGCAAGCTGAATAAAAGACGCTTTTCAAAGAATTAAGTGTGGCGAGTCTTGATGGGGACGGGCCAGCGCTGAACAGCGATACACAGATTTTGCCGAGTAGTAATGCAGTACTACACCCAATGTATCATCCTTGCATACGTGAGCTGGCACAAACTGGACCATAGGCAATCATTGCTGTTGATTATTTTATTAAAAGGGTCTTAACTTCTGTTAACATGGTGTAAATCAAGCCTGGTGCTTCTCACAGATTCCGATTGCAGAAAGCTGCAACAAGTAGCCAATTAGAAAGCTGCTAACAGGTCAACAGGTATCGGTTACCTGTTATTGGCAATAAAACACAATCCATAAGAGACTGCTCCAGCTCACCAATTACGCCCTTGGCCAGTTGCTCAGTCCTCAGTGTCCCCACTGTATCATCATGAGAAACTCAGTTATTGGACGGCACTTCTGGAAAAAGGCTTTATTATAGCAGACTGCTGGTAGAATCCTGAAACATGTTAGGTGTTCTATCAGCAGTCTGCTATAATAAAGCCTTTTTCCAGAAGTTCCTTCCAATAACTGAGTTTGTCACCTGTTATTGGCTACTTGTTAGCGGCTTTCTGATTGGAAAAAATCCATTTAAAATCGGTGAGAAATTGGTTTGCTATTAGTCTATGACTAATGTAGGCATGAAATGCGTCAGACTTGATTTACACCATATTAAAGGAAGTTAGACCCTTTTCATAAAATAATGAACAGCACTGATTGATTTTGGTCAAGTTTGTGCCAGCTCATGTATGCCAGGATAGTGTTTCTTCTTAGGCTGAAGGTCTGGGGCATGGGCACCTGTACCCCCCCCCCCATGTCATGTGGTGAGTCTACTCTTTTTGTTCAAGAGACCTGGTTCATTTCTACAACTATACTGAATGTAAAAAAATCCTCACCCCAACACTTAGGGGCCCATTTACTTAGCTCGAGTGAAGGAATAGAATAAAAAAAACGTCGAATTTCGAATGATTTTTTTTTAGCTACCTCGACCATCGAATTGGCAACTTCGACCTTCGAATCCATGATTCGAACTAAAAATCGTTCAACTATTTGACAATTCGATAGTCGAAGTACTGTCTCTTTAAAAAAAAAAAACTTCGACCCCCTACTTCGCCACCTAAAACCTACCGAAGTGCCATGTTAGCCTAATGTTTTTTAGGTCGAAGAAAAATCGTTCGATCGATGGATTAAAAGCCTTCGAATCGCACGATTCGAAGGATTTAATCGTTCGATCAAATGATTTTCCGTTCAATAGAACTATTTGTGCTAAATCCTTCTACTTCGATATTCAAAGGATTTACATTCGGCAGTCGAATATCGAGGGTTAATTAACCCTCGATATTCGACCCTATGTAAATGCCCCCAAAATTACAAGAGCTTCTCCTCACAACTACTCCCCAGTATCACCCCCTCCCGAATCCAAATGTAGTGCAGTTTAAATGTCTTAGAAAACACTTGAGGGATGATAGATATATATCTCAAATTGCCAATTTCACAGAGAAATAAAAACATTTAAAACCAAAAATGCCAGAATTACTTTATTTCTAAAAGAAATTGCCAGCGGTCATTCTAACCCATGCTGTGGAGTTGACCAGCTGCTAGAAGCACCGTTTTGCCAGCGCTTGGTCCAACCCACATGGAGCTGACCAGCTGCTATAAACAATAAAAAGTAATGAGCAAATCTGCCCCTTTTCGCCGAAAAATTTGTGAAACTGCTAAAAAAAAAAATTTGAAACTGTGAAAAATATGCGAAACGCATTGAAGTCAATGTGTTTTAAAAAAATTTTTTGTAGCCTTAAAGGAATAGTTCAGTGTGAAAATAAAAACTGGGTAAATAGATAGGCTGTGCAAGATAAAAAATGTTTCTCATATAGTTAGTTCGCCAAAAATGTAATGTATAAAGGCTGGAGTGAACAGATGTCTAATAAAACAGCCAGAATCCAACTTCCTGCTTTTCAGCTCTATAACTCTGAGTTAGTCAGTGACTTGAAGGGGGGCCACATGGGACATTTCTGTTCAGTGAGTTTGTAATTGATCCTCAGCATTCAGCTCAGATTCAAAAGCAACAAATATGACCCATGTGGCCCCCCCTCAAGTCTCTGATTGGTTACTGCCTGGTAGCCAGGGTAACCAGCCAGTGTAAACCAAGAGAGCTGAAAAGCAGGAAGTTGGATTCTGACTGACATGTTATACATCAAATCACTCCAGCCTTTATACATTACATTTTTGGCTAACTAACTATATTAGAAACATTTTTTATTTTGCACAGCCTGTCTATTTACCCAGTTTTGATTTTTACACTGAACAATTCCTTTAAGTCCTTATAGGGATAGTGATACACTCCAGGTTTTAACAGGAACGTGACACTAGTGCTACTATACCTTTTCACTGAAATACCCCCCTGCCCCAAAAATGGTGCATCCCTAATATGAATAGAACATTCAAGGCTAAGTCTCACCAGTCGTTTTTTTTGTTCACAGCAAATGCAGATCCCATACCTGTATATAGTAAGCATTTCCATTTAGGAATGTTGTCTACCCTTTACATTCTGCTGCTGTGCCATCCCAAAAAGAGTGCAGCTGGTTTTTATACAACCAAAACTTGCCTCTAGGGATGCACCAAATCCACTTCTTTGGATTCGGCAGAGCCCCCGAAAGATTCGGCCGAATACTGAACTGAGGGGTGGGAAGGGGAAAATATTTTTTACTTCCCTGTTTTCTGACAAAAAAAGTCACGCAATTTTCCTCCCCACCCTTAATTTGCATATGCCGAATCCGAATCCTGCTGAAAAAGGCCGAATCCCGAACCGAATCCTGGATTCAGTGCATCCTTACTTGCCTCCAAGTCTGGAATTCAAAAATGGGGGGATCACTGGTGTAGCAATAGGCTTCCTTCCTGCACTGCTGCTTCTAACTCATGAAACAAGGTGGCAAAGGTGCTCTGGGTTCTGGCAAATGGTAGAGGGGCAGCTGTAAGTTATTATTATTAACATGTATTTATATAGCGCCAACATATTGCGTAACTGGCTGCTTGGGCCTCAGTGTACCTGAAATGCCAGAGCCTAGTTTGATTCTTAGCCCATACCCGATGCAGCAAAGGTCAGCCTGAAATGCTTCAGCAAAAGGCCATTAATCAGATGGTTTCTCCTTTATTGTTTCAAGAGTCAGAACAGAGCAGTGAAAAGGACAGACAGACACCGGTCCTTTTAATTACAATTAACAAGTAAACAATGTAATGAAAGCCTATGGAAACCTGGTTTTGGATGATATTTCGATAAACATTGCATGAGTGGCTTTACTTGCCCTTTAATCAGCAGATAAGGTTGAGGGGAGAGATACAGACAAATCCCTACATTGGGCAGACGAATAACAATGATGTTATAGCCTTCAGTTACAGTAACAATACAATATTACTAGTGTAGCACAAAGTGTTATATTTAGGTGACAGCGAACATCCCCCTTCCTTATTTCACTCACCTTCCAAACCACTTGTACTGTTTTAATGCCGGAAGCCCTAAACCCGCAGCTTCCTCCGCCCCATAATAAAGTCTCCGCTGATTGGCTGAAGGGTTAGCTACCTCATCGGCGATAAGCCACTTGTCATCGTCACGTGGCCCAGAATACATTATTTCGCGCAAGGGTGAAGCAAGATGGCGGCGCCCTGTCACCGCGGCGTGAGTGCTGGAGATGATGCTGTAGGGACGGGGACCAGCTTTAAGAGGAAGGTCCGAGGGAAGTTCCCTGCTCTCCCGGGGACACGGCCGTCCGTTCACAATGGGCAGCTCCTTGTCTCCACCGGGGTTCCCTCTCTGGATCACATCCTAGGTCTGTTTAGCTGTTGGTTATTGTGTTCAACTACTAAGAGCTAAGAATGTTGTTACTTATCACTGTCACACCCCTCTCAGTAGTTGGTTAGTGGTGCTGGGAGTTGTAGTTCATACACAGCTGGAGCTGTATAGTTGTGCAGGGTTCTTGCAGCAGTTCCAGTGGCCAAGGCTTTCTGTATCTTTGTCAACTTGGTTTAGAGGAGAATTTTCCTTTTAAAGGGGATATAAACACCACAGATGTACACCGTGATCACAAGGGCGATTGAGGGCAGAGACACAAAGATTCGGGGACATTTAGTCGCCCGGCGACAAATTGGCTCTTCTTCGAGTGATTAATCTCCCCCGAAAAAGCCTTCCCACTGGCTAGGATCAAAATCGCTGGCAGGATGGCACTCGGAGCGCTTTGTTTTCTGAAGTCGGCCGAATACTCCTCTTGAGGCAACTTTCGGTGACCTCGGAAAAGGAATCGCTCTGAGTGCCATCCCGCCAGGCGGCTAGAATTTAAATTGGCACTCATCGCTTAGTTTTCCGAAGTCACCCAAAGTTGCCTCACACGACTAAATCTCCCCGAATCTGAGCATGTCTCTAAAGGTGAACCAGCCCTTTAAGGGCCGAGATAATGTCGACTGAAGTTGTCTCACGAGGAAGCTTCGGGCGACTTCAGAAAACGAAGCGATCCGAGTGCCATCCGGCCGGCGATTTAGATTCTATCTGGTAAGTAGGAAACAACTGCAGCAATCTGGGTGTTAAATCTAAAAACACAGCTATGGGACCTGTTATCCGGAATGCTCGGGGTCTGGGGTTTTCCGGACAAAGCATATTTCCGTAATTTGGATCTTCATACATTGTCTGCTATAAAATCAGGTAAACATTAAATAAACTAGGGATGCACGGAATCCAGGATTCGGTTCGGGATTCGGCCAGGATTTGGCCTTTTTCAGCAGGATTCAGATTCGGCAGAATCCTTCTTCCTGGCCGAACTGAATCTGAATCCTAATTTGCATATGCAAATTAGGGGCGGGGAGGGAAATTGCTTGACTTTTTGTCACAAAACAAGGAAGTAAAAAATGTTTCCCCTTCCCACCCCTAATTTGCATATGCAAATTAGGATTCGGTTTGGTATTTGGCCGAATCTTTTATGACAGATTCTGGGGTTCGGCCGAATCCAAAATAGTGGATTCGGTGCATCCCTAAAATAAACCCAAAAGGCTGGTTTTGCTTCCAATAAGAATTAATTATATCTTAGTTGGGATCAAGTACAAGCGACTGTTTTATTATTACACAGAAAAAGGAAATTGTTTTTAAAAATCTTGGATTATTTAATTATAATGGAGTCTATGGGAGACAGCCTTTCCATAATTCAGAGCTTTCTGGATAATGGATCCCATACCTGTATTTGCAAATGTCAATAGTAATTGTAGCACGTGCAAATGTTTGGACACCATAGTAAGTCTATATTTAGTAACCGTTTGGGACGTATCACACAGGTAGGGTTACCCACACGGCCGGTAAATCACCAGTTGGGTCTGGCCGGTATTAGAAATTTACTGGCAACAAATCTAGCTGTAAATTTGTAAAACCCTACAAATCCCCCCCCCCCATCTTTTTCTTCTCCTAACATGTATAGGAGAGAAGGAAAGGTTAAAACTAAGTAAGCTTTAGCAGACAGGTCTATATAAATACACCAGTAAACCCTCAAAGTAATGCTGCTCTGAGTCCTCTGTCAAAAGAAACATCACATTTCTTTCCTTCTATTGTGTACTCATGGGCTTCTGTATCAGACTTCTTGTTTTCATCTTAAACCTCCAGGGCTAGGGCTTGAGCATGCTCAGTTTGCTCCTCTCTCCCCCTCCCTGCTGTAATCTGAGCCCAGAGCTATGAGTGAGCAGGGAGAGACTCAGGCAGGAAGTGATGTCACACCAAGCTAATATGGCAGCTGCTATCCTAAACAAACCGAGAGCTTCTAGAGCAGTTTACTCTACAGAATAAATATAGCATTCTATCTTGCACTATTGCAGCTCATCTATTGGCAATAAAATGCCTCTGTAGCTTTCCTTCTCCTTTAACTTTCTTGATAACATTAGGGATAGTGCCATTCACAAGCTGGAAGCACTTTGCAGCATTTTATTGCCTTCCCCTACTTTATAGGCATCCATTGACTTCGTATTCACTTCCCCACTCCGTTGCTTAGAGGAACCTGGGGTTGTTGAGTGACAGTCCAGTGTTTGCTGCGTCGAAGATTTTTTTTTTCTTTTAATTTAATCACTTTGAATTAATTCATAAGCAGTCTTTGTTTTACTAATTTCAGTTTTTTCCATTTTTATCCCCAGGTGGAGGTTTAGCAGTCGGGACTCTGCTTCTGATTGGTCAGTATAATTCATGTATTCAAACATACCGGAGGGTTCGGTAATGGGGACGATCACTTTAACTTGAGATGTCACTTTCAGTATGCTGTAGACTGATATCCTGCAACTGTTGAGTGGTGGCCAGGGTCCCACTAATCTTAGAGGCAAGAATGTGGCTTTTTTTATTTATTTTTTTTGCACAATTTTTTTCCATAATTCTGTCCGGAATGGCCATAACTCCATAGACACAACCATGGAAGGAGAACAGTGTTCCAGTGCTCCTGTGCTTGCCTTTATTAAATGAACAGTAACACCAACAATTGAAAGTGTATTAAATTAATCAAGAAATAATGCAGTGTTGCCCTGCACTGGTAAAACTGGTTTGTTTGCTTTAGAAACACTACTATAGTTTATATAAACAAGCTGCTTCGGATTTGGTTTTTCGCCTGAAAAAGGCTGAATCCCGAACTGAATCCTGGATTTGGTGCATCCCTACTAATGTTTATATAAACAAGCTGCTGTGTAGCCATGGGGGCAGCCATTCAAGCGCAGGATACACAGTAGATAACAGATAAGTACTACTATAGTTTATATAAACAAGCTGCTGTGTAGCCATGGGGGCAGCCATTCAAGCACAGGATACACAGTAGATAACAGATAAGTACTACTATAGTTTATATAAACAAGCTGCTGTGTAGCCATGGGGGCAGCCATTCAAGCACAGGATACACAGTAGATAACAGATAAGTACTACTATAGTTTATATAAACAAGCTGCTGTGTAGCCATGGGGGCAGCCATTCAAGCACAGGATACACAGTAGATAACAGATCAGTACTACTATAGTTTATATAAACAAGCTGCTGTGTAGCCATGGGGGCAGCCATTCAAGCACAGGATACACAGTAGATAACAGATAAGTACTACTATAGTTTATATAAACAAGCTGCTGTGTAGCCATGGGGGCAGCCATTCAAGCACAGGATACACAGTAGATAACAGATAAGTACTACTATAGTTTATATAAAGAAGCTGATGTGTAGCCATGGGGGCAGCCATTCAAGCACAGGATGCACAGTAGATAACAGATAAGTACTACTATAGTTTATATAAAGAAGCTGCTGGGTAGCCATGGGGGCAGCCATTCAAGCACAGGATACACAGTAGCTAACAGATAAGTACTACTATAGTTTATATAAACAAGCTGCTGTGTAGCCATGGGGGCAGTCATTCAAGCACAGGATACACAGTAGATAACAGATAAGTACTACTATAGTTTATATTAACAAGCTGATGTGTAGCTTTGGGGGCAGCCATTCAAGCTGGAAAGGAGGAAAGCTCAGGATACACACCAGATAATACAGATAATTACTACATGGCAGCACAGAAACCAGTGCAATTAGCATCAGAATTTAATAATCGGCAAACCTGTAGCATCAGCTAATATTACAGGGGAAGCTCATTTTCTGCTGGATAATTAGTGACGAGCCCTAAGCTTAGCTTCTCAACAGCCAATCAGAGCCCACTGAGCATGTGAGTGTCACAGACACTTTCCAAGATGGTGACCCCCTGTGACAAGTTTGAAGTCCTGGATCATTGCTGCTATTGACAAGCTCAAACTTTAGCCTCGTGCAATAAGTTCACTATATAAAAATATGGCATTTTTAGCCCTATTCATTTTTAGGGTTTAGTTCTCCTTTAATAATTCCTCAAGTCATTGACTGCTGTATCCAGAATAAAATAAGCAATCAACTCAAGTGGCTGAGAAATTGTAAAAGCATGCAGTTTTCGGTGTTAATTCCACACTTAAAGTGTGAATTGCCTAATTTTGTGGTCTAAATATGTCTTATTACCTAAATTGTGCTCTTAATCGTCTTCTATGGATCTGATTTCCTCTAAAGCGTATACTGATGTTCCTACATAAGTGTTTTATTTCTCCATCATTTGTTCGCATAGCAATCGCTTTTCTAACCTCACGCCAGTAACTTCTAATCCCTCGCTTAAATACATCGTGTAAATGCGTGGCTACGGCCATGACCTCTTATTTTAAAGACCCATCGGATTAAATGGCGTTTTATCTCCGGCGATCACCGAAATTCTCGCTGTTTTTAGTTGGCACTTTTGCTTCCAAAACATTTAACGCAAAGAGCATTTTAAAAATGGACTCCGAATGAGATAAACAAGTCTTTATTATGAAAGGCCCGCGAATGATCTTCTGCGCCGCCTTAAAATGTAATGCTTCCGAATTCTTGTTTTATGAAAGCTTCGTGGATCGTTTACTTTATTCATTTCATGAACTCCGTTCATGATGTTCATTGAGGATAGCAGTTCAAAAAAAATGTATATGTAAAAAGTAAGATACTTACTTTAAGGGGCATATTAATCAAGGGTCGAATTTCAAATTTTAAAAAAACTTCGAAATTCAAAAAGACCAACTGAAATTGGTCGAATAGGTCGGTATTCGGCCAAATTCAAATCGTACGAATCGAAGTAACAGCGCATTCGATCGAATTCGATTTGAAGTTTTTCCCAAAAAAAAGCTTTGATTTTCCTAAGTCCACCAATTGACTCCAAAAAGGTTCTAGGAGATCCCCCATAGGCTAAAACAGCAATTGGCAGGTTTGAGATGTCGAACATGATAAATTTCGATATTCAAATTTTCGATTTTTTTTCAAATTCGAAATGAATTTGGACTATTCCCTAGTTGTACACACAAAATATCTCAAAATTCAATTTTTTTTTCCCCTAAAAGTGGGGCACTATCATCACTTTAGTTCTGTTTTTTTGGTAAATCCATTTAAAGCAACACTAGCCCCCCCTTTTTTTTTTTTTATTATGTTGGCACCTAATTGGAATGGTAAGAGTATGTATTCATGTTGCAGGCCTTTCCTTTGGTTTTGTAAAAGTTTTTAATCTCATTAACATTGCTTTATGTTCTCGTAACCCAGCGTTTCCCAAAATTAGGAAAACAATGAATCCAGGATTCGGTTCGGGATTCAGCATTTTTCAGCAGGATTCAGATTCGGCCGAATCCTTGTGCCCGGCTGAACCAAATTCTGCTCCTATTTTGCATATGTAAATTAGGGGCGGGTAGGGAAATCACGTGACTTTTCGGCACAAAAGAAGAATTTTTTCCACTTTTTCCTTTCCTGACCCTAATTTGCATATGCAACTTAGGATTCAGGTTCGGTATTCGACTGAATCTTTCACCAAGGATTCGGCCAAATCCCTACCCAAAATAAGGAGGAGAATTGGCTTCATGAACTAAAAATCACTTAATGTACATTGTTTTGATGGCAATTTTCTGTTGTAGGAGGACATTTCCAATTTTTTCAGGGGGTCATGGTTACCCTCCCTACACAATTTGGGGTTCCATCCTTGGGTCCACTCTTATAGGTTAAAAATCTCTGCCATAATCCTTGTCGTCTCCTACTAAAGGTCAAATTAGTCTAAATCTGGCCATTCATACAGGTAGGGGATCCATTATCCGGAATCACGTTGTCTAGAGAGCTCCGAATTACGGGCCTCCCATAGACTCCGTTTAAATCAATTAATTTAGATTTTTAAAGTTGATTTCCTGTATTAATAAATAGGGATGCACCGAATCCACTATTTTTGATTCGGCCGAACCCCCGAATCCTTTGTGAAAAATTCAGCCGAATAACGAACCCAATCTGAATCCTAATTTGCATATGCAAATTAGTGTGAAAGGGAAAACATTTTTTTACTAACTTGTTTTGTGACAAAAAGTCACGCAATTTCCCTCCCCGCTCCTAATTTGCATATGCAAATTAGGATTTGGTTCGGCCAGGTAGAAGGATTCGGCCGAATCCAAATCCTGCTGAAAAAGGCTGAATCCTGGATTCGGTGCATCCCTAATAATAAAACCGTACCTTGTAGTTGATCCCAACTAAGATATAATTCATCCTTCTTAGAGGCACTGCAATCTTATTGCTATTTAATTTTTTATTTAATTTTAAGTAGACTTAGGGGCAGATTTTAAAGGTGGAAGTGAAAATTTGAATTTTCAAATTTTTTTTTTTTTTGGTCAACTCTCAAATTCAAATTGTGAATTATCCAAACTCTATTCGAGTTTTAATTTGAATTCAAATTTCAAAATCTATCATACTCTGGCCATTTTAAGAACTCGAATTCGATTATTCGCCACCTAAAACCCGCCGAGTTACTGTATAAGTCAATGGGATAGGTCCAGGAATTTTTGTAAATTCGAATTGAGTTTTTATAATTTGAATTGAATTCGACTTGAGTTATCGGGTCGTGTCAATTCGTCCGAGTTGAAAAAATTCGATTTTATTAATACATTTTCATTGGTCAAATTTTGAAAATTATGGGAGTTTAAAAAAAAAAAAAAAAAAAAAAAACTCCCATGAATTTGAAATTCGACCCTTGATAAATGTGCCTCCCCGTGTATGAAGCTCAAAATTAGAGAAAGGTTGCTTATCTGGATAATAGATCCTATACTTGTATACCATGTCCGTCAGGCCAGTTTACTAAATGATAGGGATGCACCGAATCCACTATTTTGGATTCGGCTGAATCCTTCATGAAAGATTCGGCCGAATCCTAATTTGCATATGGAAGGGGAAAACATTTTTTACTTCCTTGTTTTGTGACAAAAAGTCAAGTGATTTCCCTCCCCGCCCCTAATTTGCATATGCATATTAGGGTTCGAATTCGATTCGGCCAGGCAGAAGGATTCGGTCAAATCCGAATCCTGCTGAAAAAAGCCGAAATGAGTAGAAAAAGTGCTTGATTTGGTCAACCGAGTATTTAGACTTATTAGTTTTGCCTGTGGTATAACTTATGACTGTTGATTGTTTGGAAGCTTTGGTGCAAGGAGTAGTCCTCCAAGGCTTTATAATACACAAAAGCCATGAATATCTTATAAATTATATCCTTATAAACAGTGAGTTCTGATGTCATCAGTTATAAACGGTGAGTTCTGATGTCATCAGTTATAAACGGTGAGTTCTGATGTCATTTCTGTCACATGACTCACTAAAACTTGTGTATTATAATAAATAAAGTACCCCCAGTTGTAAAATATGAGGATATTAGAAGTTACCTGGGAGTTCCATGAAACTCCTCGTTAACTGATAATATCCTTATATTTTACAATAGGGGGTACTTTATTCACTATATTATGCCCCCCAGTTTGATTACAGGTATGGGACCTGTTATCCAGAATGCTCAGCGCCTGGGGTTTTCCAGATAACCGATCTTTCCATAATTTGGATCTTTATACCTTAAGGGGCTGATTCACTAAGGGTCGAATATCGAGGGTTAATTAACCCTCGATATTCGACTGGGAATTAAAATCCTTCGAATCCTTCGAATATCGAAGTCGAAGGATTTAGCGCAGATAGTTCGATCGAAGGATAATTCTTTCGATCGAACGATTAAATCCTTCGAATCGAACGATTTTAATCCAACGATCGAAGGAATATCCTTCGATCAAAAAAAGTTAGCCAAGCCTATGGGGACCTTCCCCATAGGCTAACATTGAGTTCGGTAGCTTTTAGATGCCAAACTAGGGGGTTGAAGTTTTTTTTAAAGAGACAGTACTTCGACAAATCGAATGGTCGAATAGTCGAACGAATACTTTGATTCGAAGTAGCCCATTCGATGGTCGAAGTAGCCCAAAAAAAAACTTCAAAATTCAAAGTTTTTTACCTTCGAATCCTTCACTCGAAGTTAGTGAATCGGCCCCTAAGTCTACTAGAAAATCATGTAAACATGAAATAAACCCAATAGGCTGGTTTTGCTTCCAATAAGGATTAATTATATCTTAGTTGGGATCAAGTACAAGCGACTGTTTTATTATTACACAGAAAAAGGACATCAATTTGCATTATTTGGATAAAATGACGTTTATGGGAGACAGCCTTTCTGTAATTCAGAGATTTCTGGATATCGGGTTTCCAGAGAACGGATAACATATTTATTTTACTAGAATATATTTAATATTGAATTATAGAAAATATTGGTCCTGACTCAAAGGTGTATATGAACACTTACCGGTATTTTTTTTTTTGCAGCTCCAACCAGGACATAGAAATCCTAATTTTTTGTTGTTGTTGTTGAGACAGGCCCACACTTGTACAAGCCAATCCTTGGAGCCGCCTCGGCCATTTTAATTAACTGACACTTTTCTCCTTTAGGTGCGTAATTTAACCTGACTGTTTGGGCTTCTCGTCACATTTCAATATAATTGACTTTATCGCCTTGCATACGTTTAGATCACCGCCGAGCTACAAAACAGTCATTTGCCAAAGGTAATAATACAAAGGGCGACTTGTCAGAATTCGCCTTGCTGCTAAATGGAGCGGTGCCAGATTAAGTATCATATATGTTCGCCAAATTGTATTGTTGTGAGCATAGTAAATGCAGCTGACACAAGTCGAAAATCCCCAAAGCCTTGTGGCCATAGACTCGTGAACTCATGAAACGTAAGGTACTTGACATTATCTAACACTATCTCGTCTAGGTATGAGTATCCAAAAGATAATGACAATCTATTATGGCGGCCTTGTAAAATATAAAGAATTAATAACTAGGGATGCACCGAATCCACTATTTCGGATTCGGCCGAATACCGTATCAAATCCTCATTTTCATATGCAAATAAGGAGTGGGAAGGGGAAAACATTTTTACTTCCTCGTTTTGTGCCAAAAAGTTACACGATTTCCTTCCCCGCCCCTAATTTGCATATGCGGATTGGATTCGGTTCAGCCGGGCAGAAGGATTTGGCCAAATCCCGAACCGAATCCTGGATTTGGATTAATAACCTACAGTTAGGAATTGCTCCCCAAGCTTGTTGGGTTGCAATGATCCTCTTTAAATGAGAACTAAACCGTAAAAATTCATTTGGTTTAAAATGCCATATTTTATATAGTGAACTTATTGCACGAGGCTAAAGTGTCAGCGTGTCAATAGCAGCAATGATCCAGGACTTCAAACTTGTCACAGGGGGTCACCATCTTGGAAAGTGTCTGTGACACTCACATGCTCAGTGGGCTCTGATTGGCTGTTGAGAAGCTAAGCAGTAACACCAAAAAATTAGTGTTTTAAAGTAATGAAAATATCATGTAGTGTTGTCCTGCACTGGTAAAACTGATGTGTTTGCTTCAGAAACACTACTGTAGTTTATATAAAGAAGCTGCTGTGTAGCAATGGAGGATATTGAAAAAAGACTATATGGCACAGGTTAAATAGTTGATAACAGATAACACCATTATGTTCTACAGAGTTTATCTGCTGTGTAACCTGAGCCTTTTCTCCTTTGAATGGCTGCCCCCATGGCTACACAGCAGCTTGTTTATATAAACTACAGTAGTGTTTCTGAAGCAAACACATCAGTTTTACTAGTGTAGGGCAACACTGTATTATATTTTTATTACTTCAAAACAATTTTATTTTTTGATGTTACTGGTCCTTTAAAAACAAACCTACAGACCCTATCTTGTACATAGTCCAGGGACTGCCTGTACTGGGATTTGTAGTTTAACGACAGCTGGCTGAAGAATGGACATTGCTGAAATCCTAGACGTGCTGTCTAGGCGGGGGTGCAATGAGGGTGTGACCACCAGATACATATAGTCAACCCATTATCAATATATTTAAGACAGAGACATTTTGTGCATACTGCTACTGAAAAATGCCTTACCCTTTAAACAAAACAGGGATTGTTTGTCCATATATTGCAATATATTTAAGCTGAACAACTACGTCAAAGTCATCCCATATCTGGCCAGTCCTACGCTTAATTTTCATCTGATTCATTAAAGGGGACCCGTCACCCAAAAAAATTATTAAAAATCCTATTTTAACACATTAGTCAAGCAAAATGAACTTAATTACACTATATAAATTATTTGAATCTTGTTTCCTTCAGTCTGAGAATTCAAAATGATAGCAAACAGGCAGCAGCCATTTTGTGCACACTGTTATTAAGACAAGCCTTGTATCATCTCAGAATCTTGTTTGTGCACCAGAATGGGGGACCTGATGTCCATCCCCATGTCCTGGTTACACAATGAAATGGTAAAGAGAACGGGGGAATGTGAGGAGAGCAGTGATATCTAGTAAGTGCTGAATGGAAAGTGAAAGTAATTGCCTGCCCTGCCTCTATGCCACTGGCATAGAGGAGGGGCAGACAATATTTGATTGACAGCTGAGATTTTTAAATGAGTTTACAACAGCTATGAATGCTTTAATAAAAAATAGAAATTGGATTTCATGTTTAATTTGAAAATGACTTTTATTATACAGATTTTTGTGTCTGGGTGACAGGTCCACTTTAAGAATTCAATTGCTTAATTATACATTTTACAAAGGGACTAAGTTTTACCTGCAACTTACTTGCTGCTTTCAAAGTAAAACTCCCAAACTTGGCTGCCCTTTTATTAGACATCAGTGGGATCACCTGACTATAGCAGGGAAGGGTGGGAGCTACAACATGGAGCTGGTCACTGCTCCTGTATAACTATAACAAACAAGGGAAAGTTGTGCTCACCACTATTTTTTAAAACCATTAGGCGGGGGTGCAATGAGGCTGTGACCACAAAATACATATAGACACATGCAAGAGTCCTCTGCACTCAACCCATTATCAATATATTTAAGACAGAGACATTTTGTGCATACTGCTACTAAAAAATGCCTTACCCTTTAAACAACACAGGGATTGTTTGTCCATATATTGCAATATATTTAAGCTGGCCAACTACGTCAAAGTTATATATATATATAGTGAATAAAGTACCCCCAGTTGTAAAATATAAGGATATTATAAGTTACCGAGGAGTTTCATGACCATATAAAAACACGAGGCCGAAGGCCTCGTGTTTTTATACAGGTCATGGAACTCCGAGGTAACTTTTAATATCCTCATATTTTACAACTGGGGGCACTTTATTTATTATAATACACAAGTTTCAGTGAGTCATGTGACAGAAATGACATCAGAACTCACCGTTTATAACTGATGACATCAGAACTCACCGTTTATAAGGATATAATTTACAAGATATTCATGGCTTTTGTGTATTATATATATATATATATATATATATATATATATATATATATATATATATATATATATATATATATATATATATATATATATATATATATATAATATGTCCAAGAGTACCTGCACTCCAACCACTTAAATGCTTTCACAGGTGCTTGGTCAAAATACCATTGTACAATAATCGAAGGATGGACCAGCACTCCCGTTCAAATAAATAATCGTGCTTTTATTTAAATATCACCATGCATCAGATATATATATATTGTAAGGAAGAATTACCTTCCGCATCCACGCCGACGCTGTTCTGCTATTCAAGATGGCGGCACCCAGTCCTTCCACGAGGTTCTTCCCGGGCGCGGCGCTGTGACGCCATCGCGTTTTTGCCGGCGTCGGAATGGACGCCATTGCCTTAATGGACGCCAGCGTCGGAACGCATGCGCATTAACGCCAGCGCAGTGACGTCATCACGTCCATCTTTTGGCGCCAAAGGAGGCCTATTTAAGGAGCCTGAAGATCTGCAAACATCGCCCAATTATAGGTTCTACTTCGTGTGTTACCTGGGTGTGTTAGTGTGTATTGATTCCTGTTCTTGATCTTGACCCATTGCCTGTTTATCGTTATTGAACTCTTGCCGCCTGAACTGACCTATTTGCCTGGACCTTGACCATTCTTTTGCCTAATCCTATTGTACCACGAACTGTGCTGGACTTCAGCTTCCTCTTTGGTCCGCTACTCCAGATTGAGCCTTCGGGCCCATATATATATATATATATATAATATATATATATATATATATATATATATATATATATATATATATATATATATATATATATATATATATATATATATATATATATATATATATATATATATATATATAATCTATATTGATCCATTACTCGTGGATCCAACGTTTTGGCCCTTGTCGAGGCCTTTATCGAGCATAAAGTGCTAGTGATACCAAACAATTTAAATACTCATTTGTTGAGTATCAACTCAATTGTTTGGTATCACTAGCACTTTATCCTGGATAAAGGCCCCAACGAGGGACCCAGCACCCATAAACGGAAGACATAAACTGTGCGTTGATGGTTTTGATGCATTTGCATTGGGCCTCTGCAGTCAGACAGTGAACGCAGATCGGTAAAGTTGTTCCTGTGCTCTCCCAGCCAGAGGTAATATGCCATTATGAAGGCAGCAGCTGGCGGAGGAATAGCATAATATAAAAACACGTTCTACCAACTTGTCTAAATATAGAGATTTGTGGTCATGCTTTATAAGCCAGGGGGCATTTGCTGAGCGGTGCAGACTTAAATGCCAACACTTGCACTGCAGGCACTGCTGCTAAGGAGGTGGGGGAGACTGGAGCTCTGGAAGTGAATCAAGGGACATAAATAATTTGGGACAGTTCATTTATATATCATTGTTAATGCAAGCCAACACTGGGTGAGCATATGCTGGCTGCCACAGAGAGTACAGACTCTTCCATCCAGTTCCAGACCACACACAGACCTGCAAATGCAAACCACCGTCTAAATTCACACAATCTATATTAGCGCTATGCACACTTATTTTTATTTTCTTTGTGATTGATTGGACTATTCTGATGAACTGCCGTTGAGGTTTATCTTCTGGTTGGTTAGAACGGCTGGTATTATTGACATCTTGGTTGATGGAGAGGAGATATGAAACAACCCATAACTGCACTAGTCTGCCTCCTGAATATGTCCTTGTCTCCCATAGGCTAGACCTAGTATTTATCTAAAAGCAATTAAATCGTCTTGTGGCAGACTCCCCTATTGCTTAAGATCAGTGGAGCAATCACTTGCAGAAGCATTCTTCATTTGTCCTTCATCATCTAGTTGCAACAATTTTCTGGCCCCACTTTAGTAAGAATTTTTAGCTTACCAAAACTGCCTTATACACTTCCATCCCTTTGGCCGATTGGACAAATACCATAATGGCAATACTTGTGTATAGTTTTGTATATTTGGGCCAACAACCCTGAAAGATGAGAAGAGCAAGAAATGAACAAGATCTATGGCTCTCCATGGCATCATGAATCATCATGTACAATTGTCAAACCTGACCAATTCACAAACAAACCAACATTCATTGTACAAACATAGTGGTTGGGATCATCTACCCAACATACCCGTTCTGAATATTACATGTTCCGTGTGTGTTGGGACAAATTTATGCAAAACTGTGTATTTGCCCCTTTAATTATTTTTTAATTTCAGGATGAAAGTCATTATTCTTTAAGGTTAAAGGGTTCCTCAAGGTACTCAGGCCTGAAAGTTGCGACAACTTGTATCTCCACCCCTTATACTGATTAGAACTGACACTTTGATACCACCTCGACCCAAGTGGACTAGGGCAGTGATCCCCAACCAGTAGCTTGTGAGAAACATGTTGCTCTCAACCCCTTGGATGTTGCTCCCAGTGGCTTCAAAGCCGGTGCTTATTTTTGAATTTCTGGTTTGGAGGAAACTTTTGGTTGCATAAAAAAGTTGTTTTGCAAAATACAGCTTTATGTAGGCTGCCAGTACCCAGAGGGGCTACCCAAGCATAGCCCTTCATTGGAGTCCTCAAGAGCTATTTTCATGCTTACGTTGCTCCCCAACCCTTCTTTAGGCTAGGGCCACACGGCGCGATTTTGCCGCGATTCTGCGCTGGGCGAGTTGCGAGTCGCTGCGGTTTTTAAGCCGAAATAGCTTTGTTAACTTTGGCGCTGGCGTCAATGCAAATCGCGGCGAAATCGCTGCGCTAATTCACACGCGGCGATTCGTTTTCTATTGTCGCCCGAAGTTGCCTCGCTGGGCGTTTCCGGGCGACAGTAGAAAAAGAATCGCCGCGTGTGAATTAGCGCAGCGATTTCGCCGCGATTTGCATTGACGCCAGCGCCAAAGTTAACAAAGCTATTTCGGCTTAAAAACCGCAGCGACTCGTAACTCGCAACTCGCCCAGCGCAGAATCGCGGCAAAATCGCGCCGTGTGGCCCTAGCCTTAGGGATGCACGAATCCATTATTTTGGATTTGGCCGATTATGATCCAAATCTTAATTTGCATACGCAAACATTTTTTAATTCCTTGTTTTGTGACAAAAAGTCAGGAGATTTCCCTCCCCGCCCCTAATTTGCATGTGCATGTGCAAATTTGGATTCGGTTCGGCCAGGCAGATGGATTTGACCGAATCCTGCTGAAAAAGGCTGAATCAAGGCCGAATATCAAACCGAATCCTTGATTTGGTGCATCCCTACCCTTCTTAAATTTGAATGTGGCTTACTGGTAAAAAAAAGGTTGGGGATCCCTGGACTAGAGGAAGAATAGCATTCATAGTTGGCCACATAACCTCTTGATATGTGTTTCAGATGCATTGGTGGGTGGACAATTGACATAGCAAACTAATCCGTGTAAAATGTTTGCAAGATTGTCTTGCTTTTCTAGTAGCAGTCAACATCCTCGACATGCGGAATCTCCAGAGGCATCATCGTAGTGTGTGATGTACTGGTAGCCTAAAAACCTCTGCCTTCCATCTTGACTCCAAGGTCAGATACTTGTCACTTTCACTAAGCATGATCTAGCAACTGTGAGATCATCTAAGTGGAAGAAGAACACGTACAGAGGAGCAATGAACTCTTTTTAAATCCAGGTGAAATTAAGGTACAGAGAGGTTCAAAAACACACCACAAAACACTGGACTCTGATATGTTTGCTTATGTTTTATATAAATACAAGTCAAGCATCAAAGAGCCAACCAATTTGGAAAAAAATCCAAGACCCTCAGGACAAAGGCCTAAATGGCAAGGGTCTTTGGACTTTCTTTTCATACAAGGCTTAAGGAGACCCTTTGGTCTTCACACTCTCTGCTCCTCAAGGACTGTGGCGTTCCTTTGTCCAAATCCCTAGGGTCAAAAAGCATTTAAGAGAATGTGCACTAGTGATAAACTTGAAGGTTCCATCTTATGTGCCCATGGTGGCCCTAGGCTGCAGGGGCAGAAAGGCCTAATGCCCCATCCCATATCTTGAGTACTCCACCAGTAGGAACCAAGAGCATCTCGGTCTAAGAAGAAAAACTGCAAACAAAAGGGATAGTGACACACAAAAGTAATACATATAATAATTTTTTTGACAATTACACCGTACCATTTTAAGCAGTGCTGTGGAGTAGATACATAAATCCTTCTACTCTGACTCCTCAGTTTATGATACCTCTTGCTCCTATGTTTTTAAAGGAACTGTAACACCAAAAACTGAAGTGTATCAAAGTAATGAAAATATAATGTACTGTTGCCCTGCACTGGTAAAACTGGCGGGTTTAATTTAGAAAGACTACTGTAGTTTATATAAACAAGCTGCTGCGTAGCCATGGGGGCAGCCATTCAAGCACAGGATACACAGTAGATAACAGATAAGTACTACTATAGTTTATATAAACAAGCTGCTGTGTAGCCATGGGGACAGCCATTCAAGCACAGGATACACAGTAGATAACAGATAAGTACTACTATAGTTTATATAAACAAGCTGCTGTGTAGCCATGGGGGCAGCCATTCAAGCACAGGATACACAGTAGATAACAGATAAGTACTACTATAGTTTATATAAACAAGCTGCTGTGTAGCCATGGGGGCAACCATTCAAGCACAGGATACACAGTAGATAACAGATAAGTACTACTATAGTTTATATAAACAAGCTGCCATGGGGGCAGCATTGAAAGCTGGAATAAAGAAATAAAGGCACAGGATACAAAGCAGATAATAGAGAAAATACTATTCATTGTATTGGACGGTGCTTTTCTGTTATGTGCTATGTTTCCTGTGCCTTTTCGCCTTTACCTTAAAATGCTTTAATTTTTTGGTGTTACTGATCCTTCATCTTACTACTATTTTCCATGTTGATTGAAAAAAGTTAAGTACACAACATCCAAGCCATTTTATCACTGCCAAAGCTCAAAAATATAAACTACATTCTTTGGTAATTCTAAAAAAAAATAAAAAAAA
Source organism: Xenopus laevis (assembly GCF_017654675.1). Taxonomy (NCBI): domain Eukaryota; kingdom Metazoa; phylum Chordata; class Amphibia; order Anura; family Pipidae; genus Xenopus; species Xenopus laevis. The sequence goes on from NC_054378.1 coordinate 9,809,070, forward strand.
AATACATAAACCAAAAACAATTGGAAAACCTAAAACAACTTCTAGATTAATTGAACCTGGCATATAGCTGTAGAATAGCTGTTCAATACAATCTACAATTAGCTAAAGTAATGTTCTAAATCAGATTTGATTGTTTTCATTGCTTTTTAAAGTTATTCGGAGTCAAAGTTGGTACATTTTTGGCGACTCCAGATACCCAAAATCGCTTCCGACTCCAACTCCACAGCTCTGATTTTAAGATGCTGCTATAACCTCTGATTTTATTACTTTAATATGCCTGCATACATAGTTCAACACATAGCCACAAAGTTACCATATTAGTTATAGATTCTTAATTTGACATTTATCTTATAAAACGTCAGCTCTTCAGAGCCAGCAGTCCAATTAGTACATAAAAATAATTGTAACGAAAAGCCTATATACACCCATCTCTCTTTTTCCATATATTTATTATTGTAGGCGTTTTCTAGCACCGAACACCTCAACAGCTGTATGGCCACCCTTCTGATATCTGATTACAAGGAATCCAATCAAAAATTTGCCCCAATATATTAAATACCAACAATATGTTAGGAAAGATTTCCATTGGAGGATTATCTTGCACCTGTAATTAACAGCTGCCTTCTTTGGAGGCTTAAGGGGGCACAAACCAGACAGTTTGAAGAACAGATTACGTTGCTTGTAATTAAAGGGGAACTCTGGTTTACAAACCAAAATTTGATAAAGAGGCCCACATAACACAGAAACCCCTAATATATCCATCACAGTTACCTGTTTCTTCAAAAAATATAATATAAATGCCATTTTCTATGCTGAAATTCAGCTGTTTAACATTTCTTCTCTTTCTGCATCATTTGAAATCCTGGCAGGGAAGGAGGGACTAAAAACTGATGTAACAATTGTAACAACTTCTCCACAGCTTACAGACAGCATGCAGGAACTACATAACCCACAATGCATTGCACTGTGATTTTCCTTATCGAAATCACACGAGCGGGAATTGTTGGGTTTGGAGGATGCAGGCTGAGGACAGATGGCTGTTGATACAAAGTAACAGTAGTCAGTCAGCTCAGCAAAGTAGTTAGACAGATCAGCAGGGGGCTAGGCTAAGGGAACTGTCAGAAACCATTGAAAAATCATGAAAAGTCTGCATATTTTTTAAATGATGCAAATTGCAAAGTTGATTGAAATTATGTTTACTTTTCAAAAAGCTTAAGTTATGTTTTTGTGGAGTTCCCCTTTAAAAATGTTCAAATTTTTTTTGCCATAATTCATTTCTAGCATTCATGGGTTTTTTTTGGAGGTGGTGGCAGTTGCTGATGTAAAAAAACACCTACGTGGTAACGTCTCTCACCTGATAAATATGACACCTTTTAGTGCAGGACCTGTAACAAACCTGGAGCGACATTTGTGGGTGGTAGGAAATTCTAAGAATGAATTCTTCCCTAATGAGCCATATGACAGGCCAGAGATAAGATCTGACCATCAATTTAATGTTCTACATTTGCTCTAGATACATTCCATTCCATCTTTGCATAGATACAAGATGGATACTTTGTTCTCATAGATGCCATTTTTTTTGCATTTGAGTCAACAAATAAGCTCAAACTTGTTCCATTTGATATTTTTGAAGTATGGAAATTTTGACCAATTTGTAACTAAGGCTTTTCTAACATTCATTCATTTCTAACGCCCTCAAAATGTCTAAGAAGGTTTTTCTATGATTTCTTTTCAAATGAAAGCTATGTTTGGTATAGAAATTGATTGAAATAGTTTACAGTTGGTACAAAAAAAAAAAAAGAAAATGTAGGCCAACATTATTCTCTTAGCAGACACAATATTCACAAGCCAAACTGATTGTTTCGGTGGTCCAGACATCTAACTATGCCCTTCCTTAAGGAAAATGTTAAATGCTTGTATGAGTGCCCATTACTATGAATTCAAATTTAAGGCCAACTTTAGTCTTTTAAAAGCTTTTTCTAAAGTTTTTCTAACTTTGTCTGATTGTGCATTTTATACACAAAATGTTGGTCCTCACTGTGTCCTTTCTTAAGGAGTTCTCCTCCATGTTTGGATATGTGTGTGTTCATCTATAACTTTAAATTCAAGGCCATTGTCGTTCTTTTACATATGACCTATAACATTTAGTAGCTTTCTGAGATTCACTCCATTGCCAGAAGGTCCAGCCGCTCATAGTTCCAGAATGCCTTGCTGCTGGAAAGGGAGGCCGGGGAGTAAATTAAGGCTGGTCAATGTCCCTTTCTATCCCTTTCATTGTCCGACCTCCCCATCACCGTTATGGTTTTATTATCATGACTTGATTGCTAGAGCTGTGAATAGCAGATCGCTCTGGAAGGCGAGGTACAATGGGCAGTATCGGAGAGGCCCCATATGTCTGCACTTTAGATCCTTTGCCGTCAACAAAAGTTTAGTGACCTAGAAATGAATCAATAAAAAGCCATTCTGCATGTGACAAATTGAAAGACGGAGGGATTCCTGCAGATGCATTGACTTTAACAATCTAGGATGGATTGTCAGCGAAGCCTTCTACGGACATATCTAATGCAGGCCGGGCTGCTCTTTGTATTTAGATTGCCCTTTGACAGCTCACTATTCAAGTTTTCTCTGCTCGTGTTACACTAGCAGGCTTTCAAAATCTAGAGAACTTTGCATAATGTGGCCCACATTGCCTTTAGGCTACTGAAAAGCATTTCAACATGACTGTAGGATTTATGAATTAAACGATTATCAGTTACCTACTTTGTAAAATGGGGACCAGACCATATGGATACCTCGTCTACAGCCACAGGAAATGAAGCTCTGAAGCTACCTCAATAGTATTAATATGCAGGTCAGGAAATTCTTGCCCTATCTCACCTCTTTTCAACCTAATCCCAACCTGACCCATGCTTAAGAAGACTTTTATACCAACACCCAACTTGCCCTCTATAGTGATATCAGAGAGGGTTGGACTCCACACAACACCATTCCACCTACAAATGGCGGAGGGACTGGAAAACCAGCTGCAGCACACTTATGCCACGCTTGACCCAACCCAAACTTGATCCAAATGTGCAGGCTGCTGCCCAAACTTTAGGCTAAACCAGGGGGTATAGGGTCACCCTGCTTATCACTACCCTCTCTATAGAAATGTGCTTCATGGGCATTTTCCCCTGAAATCAGCATGTGCAGAAAGTCAAAGTTCTCCCCCATGCCGTTGCAAGAAAAGTACATTATGGTTAAGCACATAAAAAGCCCGTTCGTATTGTTTTATGGATTATTCTTTGAAGTTTGTCACTGGTGTTCCTGCCTTGCCCTTGCATTTTCTTCTCTACTTTTAATGGAGCAGCAGCTTAGGTGAAGACCATCTTAAGGAGCCCTAAATGGAAATTCCTACCTATTTTATTTAGTAACCTGCCTCCTTACAGAGGTATTGCTAAGGTCTAAAATTCTCTTGTGTACATGTATAATATTTGATGCACTTTGCAGAACTGTCTTGATTAAGGCGCAAAGTAGGACTTCGTGTTTAGGGTTCGCAAATAAGGCGAAGAGCGTCACCAGTGCTAGTCTTTGACTGACAAGATTAGAGGAGTTTTTGATTGTGGGAAAGAGATGACTAAAGGTGGCCATACATGGGCCAATAAAAGCTGCCGACAGACCGGCAGCTTATTGGCCCATGTGTTGGGCACTCTGACAGGCTTCCCCGATCAATATCTGGCTGAAAGTTGTCCAGATGTCCATCTTCAAAAATCCCGTCGGATCGGAGCTGTATCGGTTCTGTATCGGTTCGTTGATGTGGTCCAGCGTTACGACCGCCCTAGGGCTCATGATTGGATCAGCTCGATATCACCAACCTCAATCGGGGAGAGATACACTCGTTTGGCTAAATCGACAAACGAGTTGATGTGGTCCAGCGTTACGACCGCCCTAGGGCCCATGACTGGATCAGCCCGATATCACCAACCTCAGTCAGGGAGAGATACACTCGTTTGGCTAAATCGCCAAACGAGTGGATCTCTACGTGTATATCCACCTTATTTCAGGAAAAGTGGCCAGAGATACAGACCTTTCTTCTTACTTTTTCACAGGGATGTTGAGATTGAGAAAGCAGATTATGTAGGCAGCCCTGTGGATGAAAGAGCACACACTTTAACTGAAATAAGCATCCACAAATCTGGTTCCAAAGAAGGAATGTATTATTTCAAGTATTTCTTTGTTGTTTAGTAGCGACAGAAGACTCCAGGATATTAAAATAATAGGGGCAAAAATCTAGCCTGGCTCCGTAACCCACTGTCCAATCAGCAGTGGTACTAATATAAGTCACAAAAGTGGTTCACAAACTGTTGAGCTGCCCTCTCTTATCTTTTGGTAAAATGGTACCAAGTTATAATGAAGAAAGGCAATGTCTATTTTTTTTGTAAAGCTATAGACAACTACCGTATTGCCGTGCTCTTGGAATTCGCCTTAAAGGATAATTAAACCTTTAAAATAAGTGAATGCAGAATTGATGAGAGTGCTATTCCAAACACTTTTGTAATTGACATTCATTATTTATTTTCTTTTTATTCCAAAATATTAAAGGTTACATGTGCTGTTAATATGAGTGAATTTTGTTATAACAGCGCCACCTGCTGGTCATTTTCCCACCAGTCTGACCACCAAGTAGTCAAGGAAGTTGTCAGGAGAAAGAAAGAGGCTGCTCTGATGTTCTTCTGCTTAGGAAAGATTTGAGAAAGGTTTCTAATTGTTTTCCTAAGCAGAAGAACATCAGAGCAGCCTCTTTCTTTCTCCTGACAACTTCCTTGACTACTTGGTGGTCAGACTGGTGGGAAACTGACCAGCAGGTGGCGCTGTTGTAACAAAATTCATTCATATTAACAGCACATGTATCCCTTAATATCTTGGAATAAAAAGTAAATAAATAATGAATGTAAATTACAAAAGTGTTTAGAATAGCACCCTCATCACTTTTGCATGCACTATTTTTAAAGGTTTAATTATCCTTAAGGTACATTCTTGTAATGTAAGTGCCACCTCATGGTTAACTTTATAAGGGTGCATTGTGGGTGCCTTACTCACTCAAACAAACCATATCTGATATTATGCAAGCTCTATCCATCCTGGGAGTAGACATTGCCTGCAGCTCTGTTACTCATCACCTTGGATAATGTAACTTTTATAAAAATGTGGTAATTAGGGATCTAACTATATATTGTTACTAATGTACTGCAAAAAAAAACAGGGCAATCAAAAAGGGGGAACGTGTGACTCGCATGTTGTTAGAATAAGATAATGTTGTTATACTGAGCCGTTGCTTTGTGGGGAAATTTGGAAATCTCAATTTTTGGTTTTGGGAATTGATGCCACTGGCTGAATAATCTTGGGGGCCGATTCACTAAATTCGAGTGAAGGATTCGAAGGAAAAAAACTTTGAATTTTAGTATTTTTTGGGCTACTTCGACCATCGAATGGGCTCCTTCGACTACGACTTCGAATCGAAGGATTTGAACTGAAAATCGTTCGACTATTCGACCATTCGATAGTCGAAGTACTGTCTCTTTAAAAAAAATTCGACCCCCTACTTCGGCAACTAAAAGCTACTGAAGTCAATGTTAGCCTATGGGGAAGGTCCCCATAGGCTTTCCTAAGTTTTTTTGATCGAAGGATATTCCTTCGATCGTTGGATTTAATCGTTCGATCGAAGGAATAATCCTTCGATCGTACGATCGCAGTATTTGCGCTAAATCCTTCGACTTCGATATTCGAAGTCGAAGGATTTTAATTCTTAGTCGAATATCGAGGGTTAATTAACTCTCGATATTCGACCCTTAGTGAATCAGCCCCTTAAAGTTCATGAACCTCATAAAGAGTTTGTGGGAAGTTTGTTACCTCACTCAGACTAGCTCTGAGGCTGTCACGTCGAATGAATGACAGTTGTAAGCGTTAATCTCCTTCAGATGACCTATTTAAAGTAGTATTCCTGTCTGAAGGTTTAGGTACAGGTCAAGAACCGAAAGTAAACTGAAAATATTGTGTATGTATCTTAAGGCCTGTTGAAGGGCCACTATATCTTCATTTTCCTTTATTTTCCAGTTGAATTTTTGTAGTGGAAATATTATGAGGTGAATGCATCATTTGCCTCTGGCATTGTTTTCTGTAACTTGTATGAAGGTTTTACTGGCACAGCCTGTAGTTTCAGTCTGATCAAACTAATCCGACTACTCATAGCCAGAACTAGGGTTGGACAGCAGAGGCATGTGCTTGGGGCACCTTTGTAGGGGGAACATGTCTGGTTGACTTACATTGACTGATGGGCCTAAGCGTCATTGGATTGGGCTTCCAATAATATATGAAAGATTGAGTTAATCAGAATTGAACCTAAATGTCATTCCTCGTGGCCTTCAGTCTGAACTTCCACAACCTCTTAGGCCAGTTCCATGTTTTAGATCACCAGTGGGAACGTGGCCTATCATCTGTCAAAGCTACATATGTGCTCCAGGCATAGCTGTGGTTGGAATAACACCCTTTGTTTTACTAAATACTGAAATACACACATCAGATATGGGTGAGGTCTGGGTTAGGGCTGCATCACTACTTTCTGAGGCTACTATATTTGTATCTATTGCTACAATCTGTTACCTCCTACTGCCGCTTCGGACAGCTCAACCCGCAGGCCCGCGTTTGTACTGAAAAGTCCAACAGCAAAACCCGCAGTCCCACGTTTGTACTGAAAAGTCGAACAGCTTAAACCCGCAGTCCCGCGCTTGTACTGAGAAGTCCAGACTTTCTCTTCACTGAACAGCCAGAAAAAGAAACAACGTTTCTAACTTAATTGGCTTTTGGCGGAGAGCACAGCGCAGCCATTTGCAGCAAAGATACTTTTCTAACCATTTTGAGATAAGCAAATTAGTAATTGTAACAATTTAGATGAGGAAGTCTCAAGTTAGACTCACAGTTTAAAGGAGAATTCAACCCTTTATTAAAAAAAAAACTAGGGATGTACTGAATCCAGGATTCAGTTCGGGATTCGGCCTTTTTCAGCAGAATTCGGCCGAATCCTTCTGCCAGGCCGAACCGAATCCTAATTTGTATATGCAAATTAGAGGCGGGGAGGGAAATCACGTGACTTTTTGTCAGAAACAAGGAAGTAAACATTTTTTCCCCTTCCCACCCGGCTCGGTTCAGTATTTGGCCGAATCATTCACGAAGGATTTAGCGGTTTGGCTCAATCCAAAATAGTGGATTCGGTGCATCCCTAAAAAAAAACCTAACCCACTACCCTACATAGAACCCCCTCCCTCCTCCCCCAGAACCTAGCTGCTTCCCCAGGGAAATGGCCCTAACTTTTTACTTACCCCTCTTGCAGATTCAGGGATTGCAGTTTATGGCAGCCATCTTCCAGGTCTTTGGTAATCTGAGAATGAGACTGGCGTAGCGGTACATGCCCAGTTGGGGCAATTTCACGATAACTGCGCATGTGCCGAAATTGACAAATTCCCGAAGCGCCGGAAGAAGACACAAAGACACGGAGGATGGCTGCCATGAACTGTGATCCCTGAATCTGCACCGAGGGGTAAGTAAAAAGTTAGGGGCATTTTCCCGGGGTAACAGCTAGGCGGGAGGGGGTCTATTTGTAGGGTAGGGTTTTTTTTTATAAAGTGTTTGTTTCTCTTTTGAAGGGCAATTCACCTTCATTAACAAAACTGTAATAACTGAAAAAAACACAGAAATATGTTCAAACTTTCATAACCTGCCAAATTTTGTAAAATGAACATGGTAATTAGGGGGGTGTAGCCGCATGGTCAAAAAATTACCGCACTAATCGTGGCAACTTTTTTTGTCCCTCTTTTTATATCCAAAATGTTGGGAGGTGTGCAATCTACACCTTGCTAAAACTTAATTTTTAGGTGCACTACCCTTTTAGAGCAATTATCACACTAAAGTGCAAATATCCAAAAATGACAAAAAAAATATTAATATTATTCCTTTCTGACACAAATGCGTTCTTTTGGGCAAAATCCTGTTTTTGATACATGTAATAATGTGCTTGGGTTCTGTAGGTTAAAGTAAATTTATTATTCAATATAGACTTCACTGACTTCTACCAATTAAACAGATTTCTGGATATTTTTACCTGCTGTTTTTTCCAGTTCCCAGACGACAGCGTGAGATCCACAGGTTTAGGCTCTTGCTTTAAATGGAATTTGAGTATTTTAACTTGGTTACAGGTAACACGAAACCCTTAAAAGAGGTCATGAACCTTCTCCAATGACAAAGCAATTTTAAAGGGAAGAAATGTATTTAGTAACTTTTTTGGGCAAAAGTACATTTCTGTCCATTTTCACCACTATTTTAGCTTCCGGCTAAGTGGTAGCTCGGGCAGCAATAGATAAACACAAATTTTAGAAATGTCAGAAATTCCACTCCCGAAGAAGAGTTTGTTTACAAGCCTTTTACATCAGCTTACGTGTCATCTGAGATAAGAGTCCTGCAGCGGGTCAGGTACCCGCGGGTTACCCGCATCAACCTGCGTAACCCTGCGGGTTGCAGATAGAAGTTTCGGGAGTGAGTATAGACGTGGGTCAGCAGGTTGCAGGTCTTCTCAATAGCGAGTTTTACTCCTTTTTTTCTGATCACGCCTACTTCTAATGATGTCACTTCCGGTTTACAATGACAGCACTTCCTGTTTTACTCCTTTCTTTCTGATCACGCCTACTTCTAGTGATACCACTTCTGGTTTACAACGACAGCACTTCCTGTTTTACTCCTTTCTTTCTTATCACACCAACTTCTAATGATGTCACTTCCGGTTTACAATGACAGCACTTCCTGTTTTACTCCTTTCTTTCTTATCACACCAACTTCTAATGATGTCACTTCCGGTTTACAATGACAGCACTTCCTGTTTTACTCCTTTCTTTTTATCGCACCAACCTCTAATTATGTCACTTCCGGTTTACAATGACAGCACTTCCTGTTTATTGATGCTCGCGGATCTCCCATAATGGAGTCTATGGGAGATGAACTGCCCATAATTCAGAGCTTTCTGGATAAAGTTTCCTGGATAACGGGTCCTATACCTGTATAAACCTGTATTAACGAGTACCAGTGTGCTTTATGCCAGTGCTGACATATTTATATGTAAATGTTAAGACAAAAACCTTTTGAAACCGAAAAGGTGGAATTTTGGCGTTTCCGACTGCAACCTGCAATCTTGAAGTCACACCTCTTCCCGCTAGAATTACATTTCATTTTACACATTTAATTGCATTCGGTAATGTGGGCTCTGCATTCATTCATGTTGTTGACAGCAGTCCTGCAAACAAACACTCGTTGTGAATTGTCGCATTACAGTGTGGCAAAATACTTCAGCAACTAATATCACGTTCCACGTGATATTACACTACGATGCCCTGTATGGAACACTCACTGAACACCCTTAAATACATTACTCCTGACATGTGTAGCTGTATAGGTTATCACCTCTTAATGGCTTTTTAACAACACCATTCCTCAGGAATGCACTTAGAAATGTAAATAAAGGAGAACTAAAGTTCAACAAAAAATTAGGCTAGAAATGTTACTGTTTATATTCTTGGCGTTAAAGGAGAACTAACCCCTAAAAATTAATATGACTAAAAATGCCATATTTTATATAGTGAACTTATTGCACAAGGCCAAAGTTTCAGATTGTCAATAGCAGCAATGATCCAGGACTTCAAACTTGTCACAGGGGGTCACCATCTTGGAAAGTGTCTGTGACACTCACATGCTCAGTGGGCTCTGATTGGCTGTTGAGAAGCTAAGCTTAGGGCTCGTCACTAATTATCCAGCAGAAAATGAGCTTCCCCTGTAATATAAGCTGATACTACAGGTTTGCTGATTATTAAATTCTGATGCTAATTGCACTGGTTTCTGTGCTGCCATGTAGTAATTATGTGTATTAATTACTAATCAGCCTTATATTGTGACATTTCTATTCTATGTGTACTGTATATTGTGAGTGGGTCCCTAAGCTCAGTAAGTGACAGCAGCACAGAGCATGTGCAGTGAATCAGCAGAAAAGAAGATGGGGAGCTACTGGGGCATCTTTGGAGACACAGATCTTTACTGCTAAAGGGCTGTGGTTGCCTTGGGCTGGTACAGAAGCAAATAATGTACAACATTTCTAGCTACTTCTTTAGTTAAGCTTTAGTTCTTTAAAGGAGCTCTTTCTCAAAGTGCACTAAATTATTACAAATACACATTTAAATCCTGTGTTTCGGGAAAGATGCAGGCGGTGCATATATATATATATATATATATATATATATAATTATTTTTGATAAAGGCCACAAAGAGGGCCGAAACATTGGATACACAAGTTTCAATAAAAATCGTTGATTTCACGAATTGGTGTGCGGGTCTTGAAAACTATGTATGTATATATATCTCTCTCTCTCTCTCTCTCTCTCTCTCTCTCTCTCTCTCTCTCTCTCTCTCTCTCTCTCTCTCAACGTTTCGAAGCTCCCGCCTCTTTATCAAGCAATAAAGATTTAAATGACATCACATCCTTTTAAAGCCATAAGTTCAAGCCACTCCCATAAGTGGGATGTGGTTAACCATGTAATACACATAGACAAATGACCATATATTGAAACAATGTAGCACAACAGTGTCAATTAGACCATAGTAATAGGAACATCCAACAAAAGGAAACATACTGGTCAAAAATAACAATGTGATAAATGAAACAAAAAGTTTTAAAGGTTATAAGGACTACGCGTGATGCCAGGTTCAATTAGCCACAACCTTCCACAGTAACTATATTACAGAAGTTATTAGCAATCACATGAAAGCATATAGATCATACTCTCTGTTAAGCCCCTTAGGGGACAATGTTTGCAATGTATGTATCCAAAATTTTTCTCTTTTTTGGAGTTGTAGGAGTCTATTGCCCTCCCGACGAGGGGGGGGCAATAGACTCCAAAACAAGAAACCTGAGGGTTGCCACGGAATGTCGTGCCGAGTGAAAATGGGCTGGTACTGGTAGTTTTAGTACCTCCTTTCTGATCGTGGATTTATGTTGACTGATACGATCTCGTATGGGTTGAACAGTCTCCCCAACATATGCAAGCCCGCAAGGGCACTTAAGCATATAGACCACATATTCGGTATCACATGTAAAGTGACCTCGCAATTCGAACTTCTTTCCTGTATGTGGGTGGGTAAATACATTAGTGCGTATAACACTTGAACATTGATTACACCTGCAACATGGAAACATACCATTTGTCAGTGGTGCTAAGACCCTTTGTGTATTAACCCGTTGGGTGCCCAGATCGGCTTTCACTAGCCTATCCCTGAGATTTCGTGGCCGTTTATAGGACAAAAGTGGAGGTTCCTGGAATTCTGGGATATCCGGATATGCTGTACGTAGTAAGGGCCAATGTTTGTAAATGACATGGTGAATTTTCCTAGTACAGGGATGATAAGCATGTACAAATGGTATACGGGAACTTTTTGTCCTATCTGGTAATTTGTCCTGTATGATGGACTCACGATCAAGTCCTTGCACACGCATCACCTCCTGTGCAAGCATCTGTCGTGGATACCCTCTTTGTTTGAATTTTGTGGACATCTCTGTCAAGCGTGGAGAGAGCCGTTCCTCCTCCATGACTATGCGTCTAACGCGTAGCATCTGCGATCTAGGGAGAGAGGAAATATTAGCCCTTGGATGTGCACTATCAAACCTCAGTAGATTATGTCTGGACTTTTTTTGATATATATATAATTTGTCCTTTGGACTAGGTCACAGACCAGGGTTAATCTCCACTCCATTTTGTTGGTCTACATTGTATTTTTGAGTGTTGAGTTTATACCCATGTCCCAACCAAACCCACTGATGAGCACCCAAGCGGATGTTTTTGCTTACACAGAGTTGGAAGCTGCGAGTATAGCTACTCTGGCAAAAGGCTCAAGGGATTTTTTGCACACAGCCCATCCGGAAGCAAGGAGTCGGAACTTGGAACGACTATCTAAACGTGCGGTTTCATTAGAACTGCATGGATGTACGTTGGCTGAATACTATCGCTTGAAGCGGATACCGAGGGGCCTGAGGGTGCATTTACAGCCCACATTGTTCTCTGATAATTTGGAGTATTGCAGGAAATTTTAGGGCATACTCAATAAATGTTCCTTGGACATTATTACATTAACTATTGAATACATACAGAAGGAATTACTCACTGTGACGGAACAAGTGAGTACCTTGGAGGTGCAACTTGCGCAGACTGCAAGCCAGGAAGAGCTGTCAAATACTAAAGCTCGCTTGGAGGAATCAGTATCAAGGTTCCGTTTGGAGACAGAAACGCGCAAGAGGGAGAAGTTTTTGCGGGACGCTGAAGACTACACAAGTGGACGCATATACCGGTGGACACCGGGACGCCCACACGTGACTACACCCTACTTCCGGAGGCGCAGGCCACAGACGCAAGCGCCACGTGATACACGCCGCGAGGGACTACAGACGGCCATTAGGAGCAGCTCGGGTGAGACGGCTTCACAGAGACGGCTTCTCTTTTTTAGGAGAAGACCGCGCTCCTTCCAGCAGCGGGGAGCGCGAGGTTCACGCCACCGAAGCAAGCGGCGTAGCAGCTATTCAGACACGGCAGGTTCGCAACAACAGCAAGGCAGCGCCCAGGAAGGCGCATCGTCTGTGATTAATATCTCCAACAAGGTACTGTCACCTTCTGAACTAAGTGTTTTGCAGAAGGGTCTATCCTTCTGCCCCTCTGCCAAATTAGACACGTTTTCCCTGGATATAGACTTGCAACGGTTTTTCAGACTGCTGCGACTTAAGGTGCAGTTTAAAGATAAGGATAAAGGAATTGCTGATTCACAGTCCCAGATGAGGGGGTTAACTACTCAACGGTTTAATTTACATAAAAAAGTAAATACCTTCCTCCTACTTCCTTTCATCCTGTGGAGACTGTGATTAACTTTATTTCCAGAGACATTAACCATTTTGTGAATGATTCTAAAGGTCTTAAGCATATGCGTTATAATAACAATTTGTCCAAAATAGAACGTGAATCACTTAATGCTTTAATGGGTGATAAAAGTGTTATCTACAAGCCTGCTGACAAATGGGGAGCTTTAGTAATCCTTGATAAGGGTCAATTACATAACAGCAGTACGTATGTTCCACTCGACAGGGACCCCACAGGTGAAATCGTAAATCTGATATTGGGGGTTTTGAATCGATACCTAGCACAGGGCACTATTACAGATGATTTGAAAGAATACCTAGTACAGGAATATCCATGCATACCTGTGTTTTATACCCTGCCCAAGGTGCATAAAAATCTCCAATTTCCCCCAGGGCGGCCAATTGTGGCGGGGGTTAACTCTGCCCTATCCCCCTTGTCAATTTTTCTTGATAAAGTATTAGCCCCATTTGTCACATCAGGAACCTCATATATCAAAGATACCTCTCACTTCCTACGGTGTATTCAGGGTCTTGACCTGGGCGATGACAGGGTACTATTAGCGGCATTTGATGTCAACAGCTTATATACCTCTATACCCCACGAGTTAGGAATGGCAGCAGTAAGATTAACCCTGGAGGAATCAAGTTATGAATTGGCACAGATTGATTTCTTTATGGAATTGTTGTACCTAATCTTGCATAAGAATTACTTCTTGTTTCAGGACAAATTCTTCCTCCAGATACAGGGGACTGCCATGGGATCCAACGTCGCCCCCACCTATGCCAACATCTTCATGAATTTCTTTGAAAACATGTATGTATACGGCCACACACTGTACAAACAAAATTGCCTAAAATGGTGGCGGTATATCGATGATCTGTTGGTCGTCTGGAGGGGTGACGTTGGATCCCTACTGGAGTTTAAAACCTATCTGGACTCCTGCATTCCTACCATTGGGTTTACTCTCACACATAGTGAAGAATCAGTCACGTTTCTAGACACTACTGTGTATCGTAGAGACAGATACCTGTACACGGATTTGTTTGTTAAACCCACCGACCGCCATAATCTACTGAGGTTTGATAGTGCACATCCAAGGGCTAATATTTCCTCTCTCCCTAGATCGCAGATGCTACGCGTTAGACGCATAGTCATGGAGGAGGAACGGCTCTCTCCACGCTTGACAGAGATGTCCACAAAATTCAAACAAAGAGGGTATCCACGACAGATGCTTGCACAGGAGGTGATGCGTGTGCAAGGACTTGATCGTGAGTCCATCATACAGGACAAATTACCAGATAGGACAAAAAGTTCCCGTATACCATTTGTACATGCTTATCATCCCTGTACTAGGAAAATTCACCATGTCATTTACAAACATTGGCCCTTACTACGTACAGCATATCCGGATATCCCAGAATTCCAGGAACCTCCACTTTTGTCCTATAAACGGCCACGAAATCTCAGGGATAGGCTAGTGAAAGCCGATCTGGGCACCCAACGGTTTAATACACAAAGGGTCTTAGCACCACTGACAAATGGTATGTTTCCATGTTGCAGGTGTAATCAATGTTCAAGTGTTATACGCACTAATGTATTTACCCACCCACATACAGGAAAGAAGTTCGAATTGCGAGGTCACTTTACATGTGATACCGAATATGTGGTCTACATGCTTAAGTGCCCTCGCGGGCTTGCATATGTTGGGGAGACTGTTCAACCCATACGAGATCGTATCAGTCAACATAAATCCACGATCAGAAAGGAGGTACTAAAACTACCAGTACCAGCCCATTTTCACTCGGCACGACATTCCGTGGCAACCCTCAGGTTTCTTGTTTTGGAGTCTATTGCCCCCCCTCGTCGGGGGGGCAATAGACTCCTACAACTCCAAAAAAGAGAAAAATTTTGGATACATACATTGCAAACATTGTCCCCTAAGGGGCTTAACAGAGAGTATGATCTATATGCTTTCATGTGATTGCTAATAACTTCTGTAATATAGTTACTGTGGAAGGTTGGGGCTAATTGAACCTGGCATCACGCGTAGTCCTTATAACCTTTAAAACTTTTTGTTTCATTTATCACATTGTTATTTTTGACCAGTATGTTTCCTTTTGTTGGATGTTCCTATTACTATGGTCTAATTGACACTGTTGTGCTACATTGTTTCAATATATGGTCATTTGTCTATGTGTATTACATGGTTAACCACATCCCACTTATGGGAGTGGCTTGAATTTATGGCTTTAAAAGGATGTGATGTCATTTAAATCTTTATTGCTTGATAAAGAGGCGGGAGCTTCGAAACGTTGTACTTATTACTTGCTTGATAAAAGTTTTTTCTTGATGAACAAGCAAGTTGTCCGGACTTTTTTTGATATATATATAATTTGTCCTTTGGACTAGGTCACAGACCAGGGTTAATCTCCACTCCATTTTGTTGGTCTATATACATATACATATACATATACATATACATATACATATACATATACACATACATACACACATACACACATACACACATACACACATACACACATACACATATACATATACATATACATATACATACACACATACATACACACATATATACACACATATATACACACCTGCATATTATTCAGAATGCTGAGGACCTGGAGTTTTCCGGACAGGGGGTCTTTCCATAATCTTAATCTCCATATATTAAATCAACTGAAAAACGTTTTAAACATTAAATAAACACAATAGGATTGTTTTTCTTCCAATAAGGATTAATAACAACTTAGTTGGGCACAAGTACAATGTGCGGTTTTATTACTAAAAAAAGTAAATCATGTTGAAAAATCTGAATATGATTAAAAATGTAGTCTATGGGAGACGGCCTTCCTGTGATTCAGAACTTTCTGGATAACGGCTTTTTGGATAATCGATCCCATACCAATATATAATGGCCAGAGTCTTCTACTCTACTCTACTCTACTTCTTCTCCATCGTTGTTATCATGAGATTAGACATCAACAAGTGTTCTGTGTTGGAACAGCAAAAATGCCTTGGCTGGTTGGGAAGTCTTACGTTGGGACCCTCACCGTTCACTCACATCATCATCTTCGTTGTTTATTTATAGGTCTAGCAAATTATTCAGCACTTTATATTAATATATATAACTAACAAGGATCTTACAAAAACAAGGGTTTACAAAGTCAGAATAGAATTAGTGGGCCCTACTCACAAAGGCTTACAATCTAGTAACGAGCCCCTGATGTGACATCAGAAGGTCGTCTAGACATTCCTTGTGTTGCTTTGTATCCGTAGGTGACACAGTGGGCGCCAGATTTTTAGACGTAGTCTGTGGTTACTGATCACTTACAGACTTAATGTTCTATTTCTCTTTACAGAGGAAGACACATATGGCACCTACTCTCATCTTCTTCTCAAGTATTTTCTGGCTGAAGGAGTGGTTAGTGGACATGAAGTGTTCGTTGCTTCTGCTAATGACGACCCCACCGAAACTTTGCAGGTACGCCCTTAAACTTTTTTGTTTGAACAACATAAATGATCTTGTATTTTGCCAAAATTTTTTTTTGATATATATATATATATATATATATAATATATATATATATATATATATATATATATATATATATATATATATATATATATATATATATATATATATATATATATATATATATTATATATATATATATATATATATACTTTACCTAGGAAGGCCCACTAGTTGCCCTCAAGGCTCCATCCCAAGTTATAGATCTTGTTCCTCTTTCATAACTTCCTGGAACCCAAGCTTCTACACAACCTTGTCCTTAGACAGCCCTCAAAGAATGTGCTCCATCGACCTTGCCATTATCCGCTGTATTTTGTACATAAAGCAACACACATATATTACTTCTACTGCAAGCAGTAGGGGTTTTCCATGGTTCCGGTTTGGTAGTTCTTGTTGTTGGGTGCTGATCTAAGGTCTGATTTACATTGCAAGTTGTCATTGACCTGGGGTCAGCTATCCATATCCTCTTGCACATTGTACTGTCCATATTCCATAGGCTGTATCATACTGTATTTGTGCAACCAAGGTTGTGGAGTTATTATATAAATCCTCCAACTCCTCAGTTTATGGTATCTCCAGGTGCTTAAAATTGCTTCCAACTCCACAACTTCGACTCCACAGCTCAGAATGCAATGGCCCATTGCATGAATGTTCTCATATTTTATACAATTAATATATCTGCATTTGTGATGTGCCGGTTGGATAAAACCTGACCCACACCTGATTCGGACCTGGGCCTCGCTCCAACCACGACTGCCAGAGCCCAACATCCGGGTTCCTTTCATAGACCCGCGCCGCCCCAGACGCGCGGCTATAACACCGGAGCTCAGAAGCCGGCAGTGTAATGTGGCGGGGAGAGCAAGAGGAAGAGCTCGACCCGGACCCGCCCGCATCCGCAAAGTTGGGTTTGAGGTTGGCCCGAACTCGACGGTCCTGCGGGTATCAAACCGGGCCACACATCACTAATCTGCATATATGACCTACTCTTGTTTGCCCTTCATATCCTTCTTCTCCAAGAGCAAAATACAAAGAAGTTGCTTCTTTGGCTTTATCCTAAAGGTTGACTTAAACTCAGAAATATGGTCCTAGACACTTTCCTTCCCTTGTGCAGCAATCAATTGGACACGGACAATGTTAATGACCACATTAGACCATCAATTCAGTCTGAGGCCTATTTCCAGAGAGCTTAATGATTGTATCACCTGATTTAACCACCACTCGACAGAAAGTTAAGCAGAGCTTAAGATCCGTTATTGGCCAAGCAAGTCTTTTTGTGTATCGCCATATTAAATAGGAGCCGCCATCAAAATGATGAAAATATAGGTCTGGGCCTCCGAGCAGGACTTGTTGCTGTAGATTTGGGATTCAGCACAAGGGTGGGATTTGTGGTACAGGCTATTACTCTTAGAACCATTATGACATAAATGTTTTATGTGCCAAGAGGGGGCCAATTTTTTAACTTTTTGCCGACATTGCATAATTGTGTGCATTTATATGCCTAGAGAAAGAGACAAATTATTGTGTAAAATATAGGTCTGGGCCTCCTAGCAGGACTGATTGCTGTAGATGAGGGGCTTAGCGAAAGGGTGAGATTTGGGGTAAATGCTGATAATTTAGAGCTATAATGATATATAAATGAGTTATGTGCAAATCCAAAGTTGCTTCTCAATATAAGTCTTGAACCCATAATGTGAAAACCTTTATGGGGCTGTTTTGGGGCATAATTTTTATTCGGTATTTATATGCTTAGAGAAATAGAGAGGCAATATGAGGATTTCCTAGCAATATACAAAACCATGACCAGAAAATGTGCGAGCAGGGGCGTTTCTGCTGTGAGACAAGGCAGTTCCCCTTGAGTCCAGCTGCATAACTGTCCCCCATTGCATCGTATGTGTTAACTTGCCAACATGGGAACGACTGACCAAAACAGTAGCTCCAAGGATGTCACTGAAATGCTATAATTGCCCTGCTTTCATTTTATGATATGTAATTGGGAGGGTTCCGAAACCTTTAAGCAAGACGAATATTGCTGATACTCCGAAGGGGAAAAGACATTCTTTCAGACCATAATTATCTTTAAGAAAAAAAAGTGTGTTCCTAAATGAGACAAGTGGAAGATAAAAAGCCCCATCAACAGCGTAGGGTATATTATATACCACCCAGCAATTTATCCATCATCCTTTGAAAACATATTCGGGCCTTTTGTACTCCAGGGTTTCTCAGAAAAAAATCAGTTGTACGGCACAACAAAGAAAATCCTCTGAAGGCAGAAAGAGGAAAAAAGCTGCTGTTCTTCATTGTTTCAAGTCTATGGAAAAGGCGCAAGGCAAATGTCACCCCCTTGAACTTCCCGGAGTTCTCTGTATTTGCTGTCACAGGGTGGGTTCCCTTTTGGATTCGGGTAGAAGGTTATGTCCATGAGTGAATGTTGAAGAAAAGTTCAGGTTAAAGCCTGTCCCATTTTCTGTTCAGGAGGCTGCAGTGCCTGATTTTTCATGTGTGAATTTTTATTTTGTATTCCGAAAAACAGTTTTCCAGGTGCTCGGGGGTTTTGGTGAGCTGCATATCAAGTCTAAGTTCAGAGACTACGGCTCATCTGGCCCAAACTACCAAAACAAGCCAAAGAATGCAACATTATTATTTCCACTTTTATACATTTTCTGCAAGCTTTACCATTTTTTGTTTTAGACAAAAATTTGTATTTATTGCCCAACATATGGGTCCTTTTGATGGCTAGATCAGGCAGGTGAGAAAATTCCATCGGACAAGGACTTCATCTGCATGTTGATATGATCTCCTCTTGATGGGTCTCCATAGGAACCTGCAGCGTGATCCCTGCTACAAATGATGGTTTCAGCTTGATTTGGCCAAAAAGAGTGGCTGATCAAATTTGACAATTATTTGCTTGCTGTTAGTTTTACTCAGGTTGGGCCAAACCCACCTGCCATGGGTCTTTCAGGTCTCTGGCCAGACTGACCAGAGACGGGTTGTGGCCCCAGCCTCACTATTGACGTTGTGGTACTTACTTAGATACTTGAGCTCTCCCATCCAGTCATATTGGAGATGTTGAGATCCAGACAGAGGTATATAAATGGTTGTTGAGGCAGGGTCAACCTCAGGTTAGGAAGCGTAAGGGTCGGTTTAGGTCGAGAAATTTGAGCCTGTGCATAAATACTGTATGTGCTGTGTATGCTCAATTTAGGCCATCATTTTAACTTCAAGGTTAATCCTCATGTGGTGATCTAACTATTTTCCTTTGGTCAAAATCTCCTAGGCTGGTACCTATATCTCTGATTGTAAAAGTGTCCCTAGACCAATGCAATGGTTATGCATCTTCCAGCTCTCTAATTTGAAAACCAGGAACTCATCATCTTTTATGGGAGCAGACCTATACATTTTCCTCGACTCTTTAAGCAGCCGCTAGGGGTTGACCAAGGCAGATGAGAAACGCGTGCTTAGACTCAAGGTGGCCATAGAGGTAACAATTACGATCTTTCTTGGAAAAGATCTTTCCAAGAAAGATCGTTCGTTTCAATACACACGTGTAGAGCTGAATGGTCAGATATACATATAGAAACAATAGAATTCTACCTGTATCTGACGATTCAGCACTAACAATGGCCGATGTTTGGGTTCCTTCAAAGGCACCCGATCAAAATTTTCCGTCCAGCCCGATCGACCGATATCCAAGTCTTCTGCTGATATCGGTCGGCTCTTTTTCCACCATACATGCAACGAATATCGGACAAAAATTAGTTTTGTACGATATTATCTGTGCGTCTATGGCCACCATTAGACCGCTCATGGAGCGTTGGAGAGCGAATTGTCCCGCAAGGCCTTTCATGAGGCTCCATTGATCAAATTCTCGAATGTGCTGTGAAAAGTACTGTAGGTAATGCAAGGGTATATTTATATGTGGAGAGAAGATGCTATAGTCTTATGTTCTTGCAGATCTCAAAAAAACATAACCTTTTCATTAACATTTTACAGTGGTCTCTAGAAATTCACATAGCTAGACTTCTGCAGACCATTTTCCCTCATAAACATTTAGCTGAAAAGTAGAGAAATAGGGTATATTTTGCTTTAAACATTTATATCTAACCTGCCATCCCGATATCAGCCGATTCCCTTCCCGCTATCAGGATTCATTTAAATCTCATCTTTGCAAAGGTTTCTCATAATGTAGTTTTGCCTTTTTCCACCACGGCCCCCACCACCTCGTCCTGTCGTCTGCTTCTAGAACGCTGAAAGGGCATGCGATGCTTTAAGCAATCAACGTTTCTTTTTTTTCCTCCAGAAAGTGACATGAAAGTTTAGAATTTACACTAAGGCAAGACAGGGGTAAACACGTTCGGCTCTCAGCCCCTGGGTGCTGTCATTACTCTTCTCCAATTTAACCCTCATCTGCGGCTTCTTTCAGTTAAGGGAAATCTTATTGGGATGTTGGTAGGAGTTCCGGAACTGAATCTCAACAAAGAAAAGCAACACTGTTATTAAGCATTAGTCTACGACCTAGCAACATTTCTTCTTATTTGCCCTTTTTAAAATGTTTTTTAAAAAGGGAAGTTCTTCACTCGTCTGATGTAGAACAGTTTTTGAGCTGTGCCTTTTTAGACGGTTTAAAGTGTTGTTGTAATTATACAGGTATGGGACCTGTTATCCAGAATGCTCGGGACCTGGGGTTTAACGGATAACGGATCTTTGTGTAATTTGGGTCTTCATATCTTGGGGCAAATTCCCTAACCTCTGAAAATTCGCCAGCGACGACTTCGCTCACAGCGCAACAGTTTGCCAGGCGTAGATTCGCCAGGACAATGCTAATTCACTAAGATCCGAACTCTGGAAAAGTAGTGCTAGCGTTACTGCGGCAAGCAAATCGAAGTTGCGCTAGCGTTGGCTAATTTGCATACGGCGGGAAGTTAAAGTACAATGGACGTATATGTTGCCGCAAATACATTACACTACACAAGCCCAGGGAACCTTAATAAAATAAAATACATTTCTTATATTGCCCTACACATGAGCCCAGTGTATAGTTTATGTGCCATATGTTAGGAAATGTAGGGGGGAAGCCGGTTACCCCAGAAAAAAATTACGCTCTTTTGCAGCCTATCACCCTGAAAAAGGAAAGTCGCCAGCGTTTTTTGGGACTTAGAAAATTTTTCAACTATTTTTTGAGGAAGTCCTATCTACTCTATTGCACTTCTGCTGGTCTGAGGTGGCGAAGGCAAGTCTGGCGCAAGAGGTAACGTTCCATAAAATCCGCATCTTAGTGAATTTGCGTAGTTACGTCCATTCGCCAGAGCGCAACTTCACCAGGCGTAAGGGAGCGAATTTCCGCTAGGGTCTATCTCCTTCGCTCCTTCGAAGTTACGCCTGCGCCCGTTAGTAAATCGGCGAAGTAACTAAATGATGTCACGCTGGCGAATTTTCGCTAGTGTTGGACACTATAATTATTATTAGTAAATTATATACTTATAAACGGTGACTAGTGATGTCATCAGTTATAAACGGTGAGTAGTGATGTCATTTTTGTCGAATGACTCACTAAAACTTGTGTATTATAATAAGTAAAGTTCCCCTTTTTGGAAAATATGAGGATATTCGAAGTAACCTCGGAGTTCCATGACCTGTAGAAAATATATGCTCATGAAACTCCTCGGTGACTTATAATATCCTTATATTTTACAAAAGGGGGTACTTTATTCACTAAATAAGTCAGCTGAAATTTACAAAAATGTCAAGATCATTTTCACCCCAAATCACCCTTCATGAACTTCCAGGAGTATCTATCTAACCAAACAGTTGTCCAATAAACCTTTTAAAGTTGAATCCGGTTTACATGAACAAAAAGAGTTGACCACATCACACGGGGAGCCAGGTACCCATCACCAAACCATTCTTTCAACCTTTAGCCGGCACAAACAATAAATACTGTACAGGTATGGGATCCGTTATCCGCAAAGCCCCGAATTACGGAAAGGCACTCTTTCATAGACTCCATTTTATGCAAATAATCCAAATATTTAAAAATGATTCCCTTTTCTGTGTAATAATAAAACAGTCGCTTGTCCCAACTAAGATATAATGAATCCTTATTGGAGGCAAAACCAGCCTATTGGGTTTGTTTCATGTTTAAATGTTTTTCTCGTAAACTTAAGGTATGAAGATCCAAATTATGGAATGATCCGTTATTCAGAAAACCCCAGGCCCGAGCCGGATAACTGGTCCCATACCTGTACATTCGTTTCTTAAAAGGTTCCAGCACCCTTTAACATAGTATAACATTTAAACCTGGCGCGTTTCATGCCTACATGGGACACTTAGGGGCACATTTACTAAGCTCGAGTGAAGGATTCTAAGTAAAAAAAACTTTGAATTTTGAAGGTTTTTTTTTGGGTACTTCAACCATCGAAATAGGCACCTTCGACTTTGATTCGAACGATTCGAACTAAAAAATCATTTGACTATTCGACCATTCGATAGTTGAAGTACTGTCTCCTTAAAAAAAACTTTGACTACATACTTCGCCACTTTAAACCTACCGAGCTACTATGTTAGCCTATGGAAGAAAAATTGTTCGATTAAACTCGTTCGAATCATTCGATTTTTACTTCGATTGATCAAAGTATTTGCGCAAAATCCTTCGAATTCGATATAGTCGAATTCGAAGGATTTAACTTCGAGGGTTGAATTGGGGGGTTAATTAACCCTCTATTCGACCCTTAGTAAATGTCCCTTAGTCATTTGCTGTGAATATAACTAGGCGCGAAATGCGTCAGGCTTAAATTTACACTGTTAAAGGGCGTTGAAACCTTTTAATAAAATAATGTATAGCATTTATTGACTAAGGTCCTAATAGTCATCCTACCAAAATCTTGCCCTAACTGGCTTTACTCCAAGCCCCTCCCCATGGAATCAGCCTCAAAGTTTGGGAACTGCTGCTCTAAGACAACTTTAATAGTCTGCGTTTCTTTTTAATTGTCTAAATTCAGTTACCCCCAGCAACCAGACACTTGCTTGAATGCAAAGGGAGCATCTGAATAGAAATAAAACATTACAATAAGAATGATAGATTTTAGAAAATAAAATTAATTAATTAAAAAAAAAAAGATTAGTTGATTAGATTACTTCTATTTGCAAGAGACTTGGATTTTTCTTAAAGGAGAACTAAACCCTATAAATGAATATGGATAAAAATGGCATATTTTATATAGTGAACTTATTGCACGAGGCTAAAGTTTGAGCTTGTCAATAGCAGCAATGATCCAGGACTTCAAACTTGTCACAGGGGGTCACCATCTTGGAAAGTGTCTGTGACACTCACATGCTCAGTGGGCTCTGATTGGCTGTTGAGAAGCTAAGCTTAGGGCTCGTCACTAATTATCCAGCAGAAAATGAGCTTCCCTGGCTGTAATATAAGCTGATGCTACAGGTTTGCTGATTATTCAATTCTGATGCTAATTGCACTGGTTTCTGTGCTGCCATGTAGTAATTATCTGTATTAATTACTAATCAGCCTTATATTGTGACATTTCTATTCTATGTGTACTGTATATTGTGAGTGGGTCCCTAAGCTCAGTAAGTGACAGCAGCACAGAGCATGTGCAGTGAATCAGCAGAAAAGAAGATGGGGAGCTACTGGGGCATCTTTGGAGACACAGATCTTTACTGCTAAAGGGCTGTGGTTGCCTCGGGCTTGTACAGAAGCCCAAAACAATAATGTACAACATTTCTAGCTACTTCTTTAGTTAAGCTATTGTTCCCCTTTAAAGGTAAACTTCCCTATTTATAAGGAGGAAATTTCTTAATTATATCCATTCTAAAAATTTGGAAGTGTTAATCTTGTTCATAAGGAAGGCTGTACCTTGGGCTTTGAATCACCCTGTTCTTTAATTAATCCTTACCTTGGCAAGCTGTAATTATTTGGCTGCTTGTAATTAATTAGTTTCGTCTTAACCACCATACATAAAAGGCTAACCCGCTCTTGTAGTTAAGCAAGTGTCATATTGGCAAGGTGCTTGCTATTATGTGATTGCAGCTCATTGATTGAGGAGTTAGAGGACATACCAGAACCCACCAGGTGCGGCATAATCCCATTGCTTCGACACCCCTGTAAGTGTTTAATTGCTCTTTAACGAGATTCCACTTATTGAAATTGCCTGGGGAGTGTAAAGGTATTAAGAAACTTCACTGATATTAAGGCTTGACGTTGAACACTGCACCCAAACTCACGTGACTGCTCAAAAAGTGACTTTTATTCTTTTTCCTTCTAGTTTTTGAAATGTTACTTTCCCTTCGCCTATGATTAATCGATTGACCAAGGAGAGATCAGAAACTGACAGTTTTCTCCTGATACTACTTCTGATATGAGCCTTTGACTCGTTCCTCCCAACATACAGACAGGTGAATTGGATAGAAACCTTATTGTAAGCTCATTGGGGCAGAGACTGATGGGAATGATATACAGGGGTGGGATCCGTTATCTGGAAACCTGTTATCCAGAAAGTTCCAGATTACGAAAAAGCCATAGACGCCATTATAATCAAATAATCCAAATTTTGAACAATGATTTCTTTTTTCTCAGTAATAATAAAACAGTAGCTTGTACTTGATCCCAACTAAGATATAATTAATCCTTATTGGAGGCAAAACCAGCCTATTGGCTTTATTTAATGTTTATATGATTTTCTAGTGGACTTAAAGGGATACTGACACTAAAAAAGGACTTTGTAAAATATGAATGTACGTTAAAAGTTACCTATAGGTCATGTTGATCGTTTTTTGCTGAGAGGTTTGTTTTTGTGTTGGTTGAAGTTTCTAAACCTGACTGTTTTCCCAACCTGACTGTCAGTTAATGCTTCTAATGCTAACGTATTCCTTCTGCACAAATATGGCAGCCCCCTCATACAGGAACATGGGGCACCAATTGAAGACCAATTGAAGAGTTGCTTATAATTGGCCATACTAAAAGTTAAAGGAATCCTGTCATCGGGAAAACATGTTTTTTTCAAAACACACCAGTTAATAGTGCTGCTCCAGCAGACTTCTGCACTGAAATCCGTTTCTGAAAAGACCAAATAGATTTTTATATATTCAATTTTGAAATCTGACATGGGGCTAGACATTTTGTAAATTTCCCAGCTGCCCCTGGTCATGTGACTTGTGCCTGCACTTTAGGAGAGAAATGCTTTCTGGCAGGCTGCTGTTTTTCCTTCTCAATGTAACTGAATGTGTCTCAGTGGGACATGGGTTTTTTCTATTGAGTGTTGTTCTTAGATCTACCAGGCAGCTGTTATCTTGTGTTAAGGCAGTAGAGAGTGATTGAAAGTCACATGATTCAGGGCAGCTGGGAAACTGACAATATGTCTAGCCCCATGTCAGATTTCAAAATTGAATATAAAAAAAATCTGTTTGCTCTTTTGAGAAATGGATTTCAGTGCAGAATTCTGCTGGAGCAGCACTATTAACTGATTCATTTTGAAAAAAATGTTTTTCCCATGACAGTATCCCTTTAACTTGAAGGTGAACCACCCCTTTAAGGTATTGAGATTCAAATTACGGAAATATCCTTTATCTGGGAAACCCCAGGTCCTTGCTTTTACTTGATCCCAACTAAGATATAATTAATCCTTATTGGAGGCAAAACCAGCCTATTGGGTTTATATAATTCTTATATGATTTTCTCGTACATTTAAGGTATGAAGATCCAAATTATGGCAGGATCCATGATCTGGAAAACCCCCAAGTCCAGAGCATTCTGGATAACGGGTCCCATACCTGCATCTGTAAATGTAGAAGCTTTTGAAACTATTGCTTATACCATCCTCTGCTCCCGGATGAATAGAAATGGACATAGAGATGTTGGTTTTAAAGCAATGACGTGGCGTTTTTACGTTGTGTTTTTACGTGTAAATACGCATAAACTGCACTACCACTGAAACTAATGGAAAACGCATTATGGCAATTCTCTCTGGGCCCGAAATCCGCCACCGGAACGGCAGTATTGGCGTGTTTCAGCAGAAACGCCAATACATCAAGAAACTACCAAATCAATAGACTCTATGGGATCTGCAAGTTTGAAACCACACTTTACGTCAATACGCAGTGTGTTTTAAATATGGCGTCCAAATTCTCGCGAGATAAATGACGCATATACGTTTTTATGGCGTATTAGGCCAGTGACTTAATTCCGTTGCGTTTTGACGACTATTCCTGCTCCATTTTGCATGTAAATAGCTTTTCTATTTATAAATAGCTTTTTTTATTTTTCAATTTCCAGCCAATTTATTTTTCAATTTCCAGGGGAACGAGAACAATGAGAAGTGCATGTTGGGAAAAGAAACCTACGTGCTGAAAAACGCATGTTGACGGCCGTGTGTGGTTTCAGTGGCGTATTCACGGCTGACGGAGCTTTTTTTTTAGAAACGCAACGTAAAAACGCCTTGTCTGGCCTTGCCCTAAAGTGTTATTGAACTATTGGACGGTTACTAAGAATTCCATTGTCTTCCATAAGGCAACATTTTATTTTTGGGTTTATATCCCCTTTAATTATCTGTACTTGCACATTTTTCGTTTTCATGCCCTGCGGGAACCAAGTTCTGTATTTTATTTGCAGTCCCAAATATAAATTAACATAATTGAATATCAATGAATGGTAGCTCATGTCGCCCGTCTATGAGAGATCGCCAGGCCTCAGTGGGATTATTAAAGGGGAACAAGACGGATTACCTCCAGAATAAGTGACTAATAGCTATTGTAAAGAAGCTTAAGAAGGAATATGGTGGCTTTATATAGCGTATCTCATTAAGATTACTGGGGTGGAAGGTTAAGCTTTATTAAGTGCTGGGGATTTATGAAATGAATATTCTTACGCCCTCCAGAACTCAAAACAAGGAGGGAAAATTAGAACTGCCGAGGGGCTTTGGGCATGTTTTAGTGCAGAAATTTAAAGTGTTAGGGTTACAGATAAGTGAAATTCCAGTAAGTTCAGAGTGAGCTACTTTTTGTTTTTTTTCCTAATGTACAGCCAAAGCTTTGGGGTTGCCCTGTAGTAAACCCGCACCCTACAGTGCAACCCATTGGGATCTTATGAGCAGCCATGTAGCATTCATATAAATTCAACTGCAAAACAGTTGCCTTTAGTGTTTTTTAATGTGTTTTAGACAGTGCTGCGTAAATGCATTATTTTTGCAATTTAGGTATTTATGTTTTTTTCCCCATTTTTATTTGGTCTGGAACATAAAATACTGCAGAAATGACGGTGAAAATAATTATGTGTATTATGGTGTTTGTGCTGTATGAGCAGAGAACGTAATACATGATATAGTATAAAAAATGTGTTATTTAAAGCAGTGGTTGCTTGGAAGGTGGTATGGGATTTAAAGGGGACCTGTCACCCTAAGGGTCAGGGCACACAGGCAGATTGGGGGAGATTAGTCACCTGGCGACAAATCTCCTCTACTTCGGGGCGACTAAACTCCCCCAACTCGTTCCCGCCGGCTAAAATGTAAATCTCCGATGGGGTGGCACTCGGAGCGATTCGTTTTCCGAAGTTGCCTCTAGGTATGCACCGAATCCACTATTTTGGGTTTGGCCGAACCCCTGAATCCTTTGTGAAAGATTCGGGAGAATACCGAACCCGAACCCTAATTTTTTACTTCCCTTTTTTCTGACAAAAAGTCACGCAATTTCCCTCCCCGCCCCTAATTTCCATGTGCAAATTAGGATTTGGATTCGGTTTGGCCGGGTAGAAGGATTCGGCTGAATCCTGCTGAAAAAGGCCGAATCCCGAACCGAATCCTGGATTCGGTGCATCCCTAGTTGCCTCACGTGGAAACTTCGGAAAACAAATCGCTCCGAGTGCCATCCCGCCAGTTCGGGGAGATTAGTCGCCCCGAAGAGGAGGAGATTCGTCACCAGGCAACTAATCTCCCCGAATCTGCCTGTGTGCCCTGACCCTTAGAAATAATTTCAAATCCTACATTATCATGTTAGTCATAGAAGTGGGGCGGGCAAAACACGATTGACAGCTGAGATATTTTAATGCATTTATAACAGGTATGGATGCTTTAATAAATAAAATGAATTTGGGTTTCATGTTTAATTTGAAAATGAATTTTATCATACAGCTTTTTATGTCTGGGTGACCGGTCCACTTTAAGGGATCTAATGGATTAAAATATACCATTTTTGGACCTGTTATCCAGAATGCTCTGGACCTGAGGTTTTCTGGATAAGAGATCTTTTCATAATTTGGATCTTTATACCTTAAAGAAAATCATGTAAACATGAAATAAACCCAATAAGCTGGTTTTGCCTCCAATAAGGATTAATTATATCTGAGTTGGGATCAAGTACAAGTTACTGTTTTATTATTACACAGAAAAAGGAAATCATTTGTAAAAATTTGGATTATTTTAATCACATGGAGCATATGGGAGACGACTTTTCCGTGAATAAAGAGCTTTCTGGATAACGGGTTTCCGGACATTGGATCAATCCACTTCCGTCTTCTTTTTTCTTCGAATTTCCTGGGGCAAACGCATGCGCAGTTGAACGAAATAGCCGACTTTTTAGTTAAAGTGCTGCAAGCCCTT
Source organism: Xenopus laevis (assembly GCF_017654675.1). NCBI lineage: Eukaryota > Metazoa > Chordata > Amphibia > Anura > Pipidae > Xenopus > Xenopus laevis. The sequence goes on from NC_054378.1 coordinate 9,838,199, forward strand.
TCTTCTTGTTTGTCTACTAGAAAATCGACTGATTCCAATAAGGATTAATTATATCTTAGTTGGGATCAAGTACAATGTACTGTTTTATTATTACACAGAAAAAGGAAATCATTTTCAAAAATTTGGATTATTTTGGTAACATGGAGCCTATGGGAGATAACGGGTTTCCGGACAACGGATCCCATAACTGCGTTAGCATTTATATGTATAAAGTATAAAACCGTTGCATGTATAGATGAAAATATATTGGAATGTACCATTGTACAAGACGTACCCACGTCAGATTTGTGACGGCACTGCTCATTCGCCTGTACGATAAATACAGGTATGGGATCTGTTATCTGGAAACCCTTTATCCAGAATGCTCCGAATTACAGAAAGTCCGTCTCCATAGACTCCAATATAATCAAATTATCCAGATTTTTCAAATTGATTTCCTTTTTCTCTGTAATAATAAAACAGTCGCCTGTGCTTGATCCCAACTAAGATATAATTAATCCTTATTGGAAGCAAAACCAGCCTATTGGGTTTATTTAATGTTGACATGATTTTATAGTATGACTTAAGGTATGAAGATCCAAATTATGGAAAGATTTGTTATCCGAAAACCCCCAAGCATTCTGGATAGCAGGGCCCATACCTGTACTCTAAGGGCAGAGACAGACGAGTAGATTCGGGGAGATTTAGTCGCCTGGCGACAAATCGGCTCTTCTTTGGGCAACTGAATCAGTAGATTAGTCGGCCGAAGAAGAGGCGATTTGTCATCGGACGACTAATCTCTCCGAATCTTTTCGTCTGTCTCTGCCCTAAATGGCAAAACTCAATATGGCTGTAGATGTAAGAGGTTAATTTTCCCCAAACTGGCACCCATCTCTTGCCTTATGCCATTCACCATTCTTTTTATTTGTAATTGGAGCAGGTTTTTGTAGCCTGTAGCCACTGTTTCTTTTATGGCTTAGACTAGGGGGGATTAAGCGCTCTTGTGACTTACTTGAGAGATTTGGAAGCCTCCAGATAAACCAAATAAAGGTGGTGTGTGCCGGTAGCCCTATTCACAGGCACTGCTTGAGATTTGGGGACTCTCTGAAGCAGAAACAATCTTCTTTGAAGCGAAACCATCTTAAAGCGCCGATCTTAATATTTGAGACGTCTCCATTCAGCCGGGATTATGCCCTAAACTTTGATGAAAATGTATCCGAGGAAGAAGATTCCGCTAAAAAAAAGTTGCATTAAAGTTACAGAAATTGTGCCTGTCCATAATGCAGAAACGGCAGAAACAGAACATTTAGCAGTTATTTCTCACATGTAAGTATTAACGGAATGAGATAACCCATACGGGGTCACTAAAGACAGCCTTGTGGATATTTTAGGGGTCACTGAGCTTTATGGATGGCGCTTGTTTAGAATAGGAGTTTGTGTCCAATAAAGAAGGAAAAAAAAATGTGTGATAATCCATTTATATATTCCAATGTCTGAGCTTTAATGGCATTCGGGAACGCTGCCTCAAAGGTACCGGCAGTTGCTCTATAAGTGATTAAATGCAGCTCAAGAAATCGAGACTTCAGTTGATTTTTATATTGGAAACTTGTCAAACTATTTTCTTTTGCCCTGATAATAAGTGGAAATTGCTTTTAGGATAACGTCACACTTTTTCTGGGCTGGCACCAGTGTTTTCTCTGCAGGCCAGGACTGTGTTTGATATTTTGTCTTTCATTTGCATTCTCAACTCATTTTCACAGTAATCTAGTAATGCCAGATAGTATATATTTAATATATGCCCTGCTAGGTCCTGGGCCCACCAGGAGATCTTCTAGTAGGATCATTATTTTACAAGGATCCATACACTTTGGCTTCGCCTTTAGGTAATCAGAAGTTGTTGTCATTTAGAGAGCTTACATTAGGCATCTGTCTAGTGCTACCAATCGCTATATGTGTTGGGCAAATTAAAAAAAGGAGAGCAGGCAGTAACCCTTCCAACATTTTACCTGTCTCTATATATTAGGCCCCTATCTAGTGCTACCAATCCCTGTTTCTGTAGGGGAATAAGAGCAGAGCAGACATTAACCCTTCCAACACTTTCCATCTGTCTCTATATATTGGGTACATATTTAGTGCTACTAATCCATATTTCTGTACAGGAAATGAAAGTGGAACAGGCTTCAGTACCTGCAACACTTTCACCTTTGTCTCTTCCTCTATATATCTCTCTCTCTCTCTCTCTCTCTCTCTCTCTCTCTCTCTCTCTCTCTCTCTCTCTCTCTCTCTCTCTCTCTCTCTCTCTCTCTCTCTCTCTCTCTCTCTCTCTCTCTCTCTCTCTCTCTCTCTCTCTCTCTCTCTCTATATATATTCTATCTATATACAGTATATCTATCTATCTATCTATCTATCTATCTATCTATCGAATCCATGGAGGAGCCAGCACTCTCGTCACTATGTACAAACGTGCCTGGGTGCAGTGTCCAAATTCAGTACATTTAACTCACAAAAGGTCCGCACTCTCAGGACTTACACTATATATATATATATATATATATATATATATATATATATATATATATATATATATATATATAGTGCCATCCTTGTTTCTATATCTCAAGTGACAGAGCAGGTTGTAATTTGACCTACACTTTGTCCATTCTCTCTCCATCTAAAATAGTCGCCTATCTAGTGCTAATCCTTGTCTCTGTTGGGGATACTTTCTCCTTTTCTCCATCCTTATATATTAGGCACCTGTCCTGTGCTACATGTCCTTGTTTATTTGGGGAAATAAGAGCAGAGCAGACAGTTACCCTTCCAACACTTTCCTCTTGTCTCTTTCCCTATATATTAGGTATCTATCTAGTGCTACCAATCCCTATTTCTGTAGGGGAATGAGAGCAGTGCAGGCAGTAACCCGTCCAACACTTTCCCTTAATGCCTCCCTCATTTTGTTTCCGTGTTTTACCTAATCCCCAGAAACATTTCTGGCCTAGGAAGCCCCCCTCAGTCAGTCCTTGGTTTCATCCTTGTTTGCTGACCGGGAAGCGACACCTATTGAGTAAAATAAATCTCCGCAAGCACAAGTTAATGGACCTTAAAAGGATGTGAACCCAAATAACAAGGCTTGCATACTCCAGTGATCCGAATGTGCGTTTTTCTACGTATTCCAAAAATAAAATGTTGACTAATAAAAGAAAATGTATAGGATCCGTTCTCCTGAAACCTGTTATCCAGGAAAGTCCGAATTATGGCAAGGTTTTCTCCCATAGACTCCATTATTGTTAAATAATCCAAATTTTTAAAAACTATTTCCTTTTTTCTCTATAATAATAATAAAACAGTAGCTTGTACTTGATCCCAACTAAGATATAATTAATCCTTATTGGAAGCAAAACCAGCCTATTGGGTTTATTTAATGTTGACATGATTTTCTAGTAGACTTAATGTATGAAGATCCAAATTACGGAAAAAACGGGGAAACCCCAGGTCCAGAGCATGCTGAATAACAGGTCTTATACCTATACTAATCAACTTCCAGTATGTATCTATTGCAAGAAGAAGTGGTAAGGGGTTGTTCACCTTCAAATTAACTTTTAGTATGATGTAGAGAGTGATATTCTAAGACAATTTGCAATTGGTTTTCATTTTTTATTATGTGTTTTTAACTATTTTTTTTTATTATTTATTATTTTTGAGTTATTATTCAGCATTAGTTTCAGGAATCTGGTTTCTAGGGTCCAAATTACCCTAACAACCATGTATTGGTTGAGTAATAAAAAGTAGCAATAACAATACATGTGTAGCCTTACAGAGCATTTGTTGCGTTAGATTGGGGTCAGTGACCCCCCATTTGAAAGCTGGAAAGGGTCAAAGAGAAAAAATGAAGGACAATTGAAAAGTTGCTTAGAATTGTCATAGTTAAATTTATTAACCCCTTTAAGTACACATTCTAAAAGTGTACTTAAAGGGGTTAGTGACCTTCAAACAACTAGTTGTTTTCAGATAGATCACCAGAAATAACGACTTTTTCCAATTACTTTCTATTTTCTGTGTCACCGTTTTTCTAATATTGAAGTGTAAAGTGTCATTTTTCACATTCTAAAGCAGTTCTGGGAGGGGGTTCGCCGACCCTGTAAATTGCTACATTTAGTTGATACATTTCTTATCTTTGTCCCTGCTGAGCAGAATCTCTGGGTTTCATTACAGGCAGCTGTTAGAATTGATACAATAGTTGCTAATACTCCAGAGATGCTGCTGAGAAATGGATCAACTAAATGTTGCAAAATTGTAACAGTTTAGAAATATACTTGCTATTTAAAGCCCTTCTGCCCTTTTGAAACAATGTGGCAGAAACCAACTGGCTGTCCGATCCATGAAGAAGCAGGCAAGGCCGATTCTGCAACATTGATTCAAGAGCCAGAACCAGCAGTGCAGAAAGGAACACCTGCTTCCAAACAGAGATTACATCTAGAAAGTTACTATATAAAAAAGAAAAATATCCTCTTTTTCTACTGAGGCCGATTCTTTTAAGTGCACCGATTTCCCCACAGCCCCCGACTCCACGGTAAACTCGCTCTACACAGATCATTAAACTCCCCTCTTGCAGATGAGCAGTCGGATCCAAACCAGCGCAGAGGAAATTGAAAATGAGCTCTTGTTTATTGGAGAAGAAAAGAGTTTGGCTAGGTGCTGCGCGCTTGGGGAAAAATACCTTGCACCTCTCGCTTCGCTGGCGACATTGAAGGTGACTGGCGTGAAACAGTTAATCCCCTCCCGAGATTTCCAGCCTGCAAATGACAAGGTTTTAAGCACAGAGGGAAAGTCGCAAAGTGACAGCAACAGGTGGGTCTGGCAGCTTTGGGACTTGGCTAAATAGGAGCTGGAGTCATAATCAGCCAGAGAGAGAGAGAGGGGCCCCTGCTTTATGTAACAGAGACTGGCAGATATCGTAGAGTCGTGCAGGTGTTACTGGGACGACAAAGGATCATTTAACCACCAGCAGCCGCACACCTGGGAAACGCATTGACTTTGTCTTTTGGAATGTGTAATTGCATTAAAGAAAAATACAGTTTTACCTTGTGTCTGTGTCGGGAGCCGCTGCGCACAGTGTGACATTCGTTTGTTCTTTGGCAAATGCCACTTTTTCTAAGATTTGTTCCATGTATTGTCTCTGGTGTGACAGACTGTTGCCGTACCTGAGAAGGAAAACTACTGAAGCAGTTTATTGCCAATAGATTAGCCACAACAGTGCAAACTATAAGACTGTATTTATTCTTTAGAATGCTTTACCATATAGCTCTAAACACTGTGTTTGTTTACGATAGCAGCTGCCATATTGGCTTGTGACATCACTTCCTGCCTGAGCCTCTCCCTGCTCACTCATAGCTCTGGGCTCAAATTACAGCAGAGGAGGGAGGGGAGGAGCAAACTGAGCATGCTCACGCCCAGGGCAAGGAGGTTTAAGGTGAAAACAGTAAGTCTGAAGAGCCCATGAGTACACAATAGAAGGAAAGAAATACTGTTTCTTTTGACAGAGGACTCAGAGCAGCATTACTTTGAGGGTTTACTGGTGTATTTATATAGACCTTTCTGATACAGCTCATTTAATTTTTGCCTTTCCTTCTCCTTTAAAATGTATTTATATAGCGCCAACATATTGCATAGCGCTGTAAAGTAAATGTGATTACACAACTAAATCACATGAATTCTATACATAGAACATATGGATTTACATACATCACAATCAATACCGGTACAAAAGGTGAGGAAGGCCCTATGCAAAAGAGCATACACTCTAAAAGGGAAGGGAGTAATACACAAGATATGGGAGTGGGCAAGATCGAATTAAGTGGGTGAGAAATGTGGTACTGTATGTGGTGTTGCATAAGAGTGAGGGTAGGCTTCTCGAAATAAGTGCGTTTTTAGAGATTTCTTGAAAGCAGAAAAGTTGGGAGAAAGTCGGACAGACCGTGGTAGAGAGTTCCAGAGGAGGGGTGCAGCCCTTGCAAAGTCTTGAATGTGAGCATGTGAGGAGGTAATGAGAGAAGAGTTGAATAGCAGGTCAGTAGAGGAGCATAGTAAGCAGTTGGGTGAGTATATAGTGATGAGTTCAGAGATGTAGGGTGGGGCAGAGTTTAAGAAGTGCTTTGAATGTCAGGGTCATTAATTTGAATTTGATTCTGAAAGGTAGCAGAAGCCAGTGCAGGGATTGACAGAATGGCGAGGCAGAGGAGGAGTGGTTGCTGAGGTGTATGAGCCTCGCAGCAGTGTTCATTATGGACTGGAGAGGTGACAGTCTCTGGAGGGGAAGGCCAATTAAAAGAGAGTTACAGTAGTCTAGACTAGACGTGATATGATGAGAGAGTGAATAAGAATTTTGGCAGCATCTTGGGTGATAAATGATGGTATTTTGGATATGTTCCTCAGGTGCAAGTGACATGATTTAATAAGTATAAGTGGGTATGAGGAGTGAATGACAGGGCAGAATCTAGGATAACCCCAAGGCACCGGGCCTGGGGAGAGGGAGTGATAGTGGAATTGTTAACTATGATGGATACTTCTGGGATGTTATTGGTGTTAGTTGGAGGAAAGAGAAACATTTCAGTTTTAGAGAGGTTTAATTTAAGGTAGCGTTGCGACATCCAGGTAGAGATAGCGGACAGGCAGGAGGAGACTTGAGTTAGGAGTTCTGGGTTGAGATCAGGAGATGAGAGATAGATCTGAGTATCGTCAGCATAGAGGTGGTAGTGGAAACAGTAAGAGTTGATTAATTTGCCGAGGGAGGAAGTATAGAGGGAGAATAGTAATGGTCCCAGGACAGAGCCTTGAGGAACCCCAACAGAAAGAGGTAGGGGAGAAGATGCTTCTCCATTGTAGGAGACACTGAAGAAACGATTGGTGATGTAGGAAGAGAACCAGGACAGGGCTGTGTCACGAAGGCCAAGCGAATAGAGGGACTGGAGGAGGAGAGGGTAATCTACAGTGTCAAATGCAGCTGAGAGATCAAGCAGTATTAGTAGTGAGAAATGATTGTTGGCTTTAGCGGTTAAAAGGTCATTAGTTAGTCGAGTCAGGGCAGTTTCAGTGGAGTGTTGTGGCTTTAAACCAGATTGTAGGGGGTCCAGCAGGTTATTGTCAGAGAGGAATAAGGTTAGTCGGTTGTAGACTAGGCGCTCAAGTAGTTTAGAGATGAAAGGTAGCAGAGAGATAGGTCGGAAGTTGTCAAGATTGGAGGGATCAAGGGAGGGTTTTTTCAGATTAGTCACCCACAGTAGGGAAGCTTTATCTACTACATGTTAGGGTGGTGGCACACAGGGAGATAAGTCAATGTAGGTGACTAATCTCCCCGAAATGCCTTCCCACTGGCAAGAATGTGAATCTGGTGGGATTGCATTGCCTCACAAGGAAAACTTCAGGCGATATCGGAAAACGAAGCGATGAGCATGTCATCCCACCAGTAATTCACATTCTTTCGGGGAGATTAGTCGCCCACAGTAGCGAAGCTTTATCGCATGGTGACTTATCTCCCCGTGTGCGGGTCGGGCTTTGACCGGGTTCCTTTTATAGACCCACCGATGACATCACAAAAGGGGGCGGACACAAGGTGCGCGTCTATAAAAGCTCAACCCGGAAGTCGGAAGCCAGCGTCCCGGAAAGGATCGTGCGAGGTCGGCCCAAACCTGGGGTATCTGGCTGGACTTTCAAAAGAAAAAGTGATGGGATCCGGCTGCACCCCTTGCATGTAGCCAGAAATAAATGGCATTCTCTATTCATACACAGGTTGTATTTTCTCTTTTGTTCTCCCCATTTACATGACATTCCCAAGGGGGGGGCTTTCTGAAACCCCTTTTTCTCTCCGACTGGTAGGTAAAGGAAGGAAGCCGACTTTAATTCATACTAATTGCTGCCAACACGGCTCCACTGCTCAAAGAGATAAAAAGGAAGAGCAATAATTACCATACAAGATTAGAATTAAACTATAGAAATGTATCCTTTGTTCTACACAAAGCCATTAAGCGACTTAATTGCATTAATAAGGTGTTTAAAAGCCACTTTTAATTTAATTATCATTTTCAATATTCTCCATAGGAGCTTTTGTGTTGGATGGAGCTAAAGCACACCCTGTGCTGCTCTCCGCAAATAGCTGTGCTTATTCAAGATTAAACTGTAGGTATAAACTGGGGATGCACCGAATCCAGGATTCGGCCTTTTTTCAGCAGGGTTCAGATTAGGCCGAATCCTCATGCCTGGCCAAACCGAATCCCAATTTGCATATGCAAATTAGGGACAGAAATGGAAATCACGTACATTTTTGTCACGAAACAAGGAAGTAAAAAATGTTTTTTCTACTTTAGGATTCAGTTCAGTATTCGGCACTGTTTTTGTGGTTTGCGGGAGTATCTGGGCGGAATTAATGACCCCATATACGGGCTGATAAAAGCTGCCGACAGACCAAGTCTGTCCCTGTGTGTAGGGATCTCCGAAGGGCTTCCCCGATCGATATCTGGCTGAAAGTCGTCCGATCTCGATCAGGCAGGGTAAAAAATCCCGTTTGATGGCGGCCGCATCTGTCCATTGATGTGGTCCTGTGATCCGACTGCCTGTATGGACCGCATTGGGATTCGATTGTTGGGCCATAGGGCCCACAATTGGATCAGCCCGATATCGCCCACCTCAATGTGGGCATATCGGGGAGAGATCTGCTCTTTTGGCGACCGGATCTCCCTGTGTATGGCCAGCTTTAGGCTTGGTTGGAGCAGATCAAGGACCATAGTATTATTTATTCCTCATTTGATCATTCAGGTTATCATTGAGATAAAAGCAGGCCATCCATTGACTCAAATTCAATCAATTTGCTTTAATATCTGCCTAGAGATGTTGAAGGTTCCATCAATTCTGATTGACCGGCTTTATCATTATATATCACTTGACCTGACATTGTTCCAGGTGAGGATCCCAACCAATAGTTCTCTTTCCAAAACTCCTTCGTTCCAGGAGTTGGTCCAGAATAATTATGTGCATCATGTTAATTAATTACTTCTCTAATTAGCCTTCAAGGCCGTAATCACCTCTTAACCACTGTACCGCCTGTGCTGGTAGTTGTAATTCTGATACATCTGGGGTGCTATTGGTTGGAATGGATTGCTGGACCCAATCCACTTAATACTGGTATGGAACCAGTTATCCAGAATGCTTGGGACCTGGGGTTTTCTGGATAACATATCTTTCTGTAATTTGGATCTTCATACCTTAAGTCAACTAGAAATCATATAAACATGAAATAAACCCAATAGGCTGGTTTTGCTTCCAATAAGGATTAATTATATCTCAATTGGGATCAAGTACAGGCTACTGTTTTAATATTACAGAGAAAAAATAAATCATTGTTAAAAAAACTGGATTATTTGTAATGGAGTCTATGGGAGATGGCCTTTCTGTAATTTGGAGCTTTCTGGATAACGGGTTTCCAGATAACTGATCCCATACCTATACAAGGAAATTAAATAGTCAACTTGAGGAACTCTTAAATAGACAGTATGTTGACTTGCCTTTATACATGTGAGTGGGAGGAGCCATTGTTGCTCTGATGAGAGATTTTCATCCAAGAAAAACAGTGTTAAACTCCAATGCTCGTTTTGACGCTTTAGATGTATTGAGAATAACAGGATCGTGCCTTAACCACCGATATATAATTAAATAGGATATTTTAGCCTTTTAAATACAATATTTCTTTAATTCTGTGTTTTTCAGCTGTATTTTCCTAATGCCTGGGTACCACCACTTTTACAATTGTTACTGCTTGGGTAACTTTTTGAAAGCTTAAATACCATACATTTCCTCTCATCTGTTATGAATGTGGTTAGATATTAATCAAAATACGAGGCTGGTTGGATCTTTGCATTCAATCGAGACGTTTAGAACTACGCAGGCATTTAATTATGAGAGACAATTACAAAGGATCACCCAACTCATCTGCCGCAAACTGCTCCTATTCTCATTTTATCAGCTGGTTGTGTTTTTGGATCGGTTCAGCTATACTGCTGTTAGCAAGAACGCTGGGTGGCCATTTAATAAAGGCACAGCTCTCAATATTCAAAGTAACAGCAATGGAAAGCTCTGCTAACCGTTGGAATCTGGAGTTCCACCCTACAATGGTATTTCTCTCGACTTTGCTGCATCAGACTTAAAGGGATCCTGTTATCAGAAAACATGTTTTTTTCAAAATGAATCAGTTAATAGTGCTGCTCCAGCAGAATTCTGCACTGAAATCCATTTCTCAAAAGAGCAAACAGATTTTTTTTTATATTCAATTTTGAAATCTGACATGGGGCTAGACATTTTGTCAATTTCCCAGCTGCCCCTGGTCATGTGACTTGTGCCTGCACATTAGGAGAGAAATGCTTTCTGGCAGGCTGCTGTTTTTCCTTCTCAATGTAACTGAATGTGTCTCAGTGGGACATGGGTTTTTACTATTGAGTGTTGTTCTTAGATCTACCAGGCAGCTGTTATCTTGTGTTAGGGAGCTGCTATCTGGTTACCTTCCCATTCTTTGGCTGCTGGGGGGAAATAGGGAGGGGGTCACATCACTCTAACTTGCACTACAGCAGTAAAGAGTGATTGAAGTTTATCAGAGCACAAGTCACATGACTTGGGGCAGCTGGGAAATTGACAATATGTCTAGCCCCATGTCAGATTTCAAAATTGAATATAAAAAAAAATCTGTTTGCTCTTTTGAGAAATGGATTTCAGTGCAGAATTCTGCTGGAGCAGCACTATTAACTGATTCATTTTGAAAAAAAAGTTTTTTTCCATGACAGTATCCCTTTAAGGTGGCCATACACAGATTACTAAAAGCTGCTCAGGGGCCCAGTAGGGAGCTCTTAAGGTCCCCATAGACACAAAGATTTTTCGTTGGTGAACGATCGATTTCAGTGCAGTGGCAATCGAACGATCTGTCAGAAAATTGATCGGCCAGGTTAAAAAAAATGTATCGGCCCCAGTGCAATCTATCTATGTTTGCAGAGCCAAGCAGGCAGCTCCCCTCAGTTTTCCTGGCAATATCACTTGAAATGGTCTTTTTAGTTGATGGACAAATCGTACATTTAAACTATCGTTTCGAGTTAATCATGGTCTCACGATAACGAAAATATCTTTATAAAATCTTTACATCTATGGCCAGCTTACAAGCCTACCTGACCAATGTCTGGCCAGAGTCTCCCAGCTGTCATTAGGTATGTTTAAAAAGGTCATCTGGATGAGGATAACATCAGCTTCTGATGCGGCCCTCACCCTGATGGCCCATATCTACACTATGGCTGCAGGGCCAAGCCCGATATTGTCCACCTCAAGGCATATTGGGAAATGATCCACTTGTTTAGCGACCTTACCAAATGAGCAAATCTTTTTGAAGGAATGGTCACCGTTAGAAGTTTATTATTTTATGTGCTGAGAATGTCGCACAGGGTGCAGAACCAGAAGTAGGGGTAGAAGATTGAACATGTTCCTAGGGTGCAAAGTTGGGGTAGAGAGCACAAGGCACATCTCCTGTCTGCCTTAATCTAGTTTGGGCCCTTCTATAACTTTGGCTAAGGGAGCCATGATTTTCATGCTCAAATGGAAGGAGTGTCACAAGCTTTGGTGAAGGTCATCGAGGCAGGTTCTTGCCTTGTGTACCCTTCGATCCAGCACTGATGGGGTGATTCCAAGCAATTAAAAAATGCTAAAAAAAAACCTCACCACAATGGAATACAACTAAGAGTGCATATTGACCAATACAGGTATAGGACATTTTATCCAGAAAGCTCGGGGCGTGGAGTTTTCCAGATAAGGAGCTTTTCTCTAATTTAGATCTCCATAACTTAATTCTACTAAACATTATTTAAACATGAATTAAACCCAATAGGCTGGTTTTGCTTCCAATAAGGATTAATTATATCTTAGTTGGGATCAAGTACAAGACGCTGTCTTCTTTTACAGGCAAAAAGGAATTATTTTTAAAAATTTTAATAAAATAATTACAATTTATAAAAATAATTCCTTTTTGCCTGTAAAAGAAGACAGCGTCTTGTACTTGATCCCAACTATCTCTATTGGAGACGGCCTTTCAATCTGAGCTTTCTGGATAACTGATCCCCTACATATCTCCATATTTAAATAAATACCCTATCAGCACTTTTATTTGTCTGATTTTGTATGATGTAAACGGTTTTCTCATGGTTAAAAATGTAAGTTTTCTAGACCAGAGCTATTAAACCAAACCATCTGTCCCACAGACTCCTTTGCTTGGGATCATTATACGACCACTAAAAAATTCGAAGGTTCTCTCTAAAAATGTTTTTCTTTTAATGCAGGATCTTCCATCTCCTCTCACTGATGAAGTTCCAAGGCAAAATGACCCAAAGAGGACAAAGGACACTTCTGGACCCGCAGACGATTCACAAGAGATGATGAAGATTGCTTGGCGCTACCAGAATTTGCCAAAAGTGGAGGTGACTTTTTGTGCATTATTTCAGTAATTTCAATCATTTCCTCTTCTTTCTATCACACAGAAACAGAATTGCCTGGCTACAGACTTTCTTTTCTTTCAGCTGTGAATTGCCAACTTTAATAGGGATATTAAGAGGTCCTTTACTTTTCCCAGGGATGCAACCCTTAGTTCTTGGTGCCCCTGGGTAAGCTGTGCTCTAGTCCTCACCCGGATTTAGCGCAGCATCGGTGAGCAACCAAACCCAGTCCTTGCCACCTTTGGTGTCTTCCCCCCCCCTCATGGGTCCCCACACCACAAGCTCCTACAGAATTCATACCCCTTTCAACCTACTGCAATTCTCCCCCACACACATTTTACCTCTGGAATCGGGGATGCCCTTGGTTCCCAGTAGGGAGGGGGTCACCAGATTTCTTCCGCCTGCCCAATCCAACCCTGCACCTGCAATTAAGCTTGCCCTAAAGAAAGGGCCCTGTAATTACCACATAATCAGGAACCTTATTCAGCGACTGTACCTTGCGGATGGATAGTATTCACAGACGCCCTTTTGGGACCCGGCCTTTCTGCTGCGGAACGATTTATATCAAAAGATATATGTCCCAAAGCTTTTCAATAGTCATATTATTGAAAAGCTTTGGGACATATATCTTTTGATATAAATCGTTCCGCAGCAGAAAGGCCGGGGTCCCAAAAGGGCATCTGTGAATACTAGAACCCCCAGGGTTCACCTATCCATCCGCAAGGTATAGTCGCTGAATAAGGTTCCTGATACTGACCCCACATGGCCCACCTTACGCGTTTTGTACCGTCCGGCACTTAGTCATAGGTGTCTCCTGCTGCGGAAACCAACAAGGAAGTGTGCAACAAGACCGAAAGGGATGTACCGCCACGGTTGTAGAGAAGACGTAGTCAAAGTCAGGCGAAGAGTCCAAGGTAGGCGGCAGAAATCGTAGTCAAGGGTCAGCAGAAGTCCATAACCAGGAATCCAAAATCACAACAAGCGCTACAGCAGGAACAGTAAAACTGGAAACAGCTTTGGCATTCAATGGTGAACTGGCCTTTTAAGCTGTCTTTGGAGCCAAAAATTCTAATTTGACGCGCACCAATGACATCATGACGCCCGGCACCGGACGCCAGCGTCACTGGAACTGGAACCCAGAAGTGCACGCCTGCCCACCACCATTCTGGGAGACGCGCTGGAAGGTAAGAGGCTGAAGAAATCTCCGGGTGCATCTTACAGGCCCATTTTGGGCTGTGCCTTTTGACGCCTCCTAACGTGTTCATCTACCATATATACTCGAGTATAAGCCGTCCCGAGTATAAGCCGAGGTACCTAATTTTACCTCCAAAAACTGGAAAAGCTTATTGACTCGAGTATAAGCCTAGGGTGAGAAATGCAGCAGCTTCTGGTAAATTTCAATCAAAAAATTGAGGGTTTCTGCTCCCGTTGGAGGTGCCGGCGTCTTGTTTTCGGATGCCAGCGAATATTCTTGGACGCCGGCGAATATTCTTGGAGAATATTCTTGGACACCGGCGACTATTCTTGGACGCCGGCGACTATTCTTGGACGCCGGCGACTATTCTTGGACGCCGGCGACTATTCTTGGACGCCGGCGATCGTTTTTGCGCATGACCCGAGTATAAGCCGAGGTAGAGTTTTTCAGCATATTTTGGGGGCTGAAAAACTCGGCTTATACTCGAGTATATACGGTAAATGACATGCAAGTTAGGGGGTCTCAGGATAGATGTGCCTCAGCTCTCCCATACTTCTTGAATAGACTGCTGCCGAATGAAGGAAGTGCTGTATTCAAAAGGGCCCAAAAACAGTGAAGCAATACAGGAATTACAGAATTACAGAACTGAGTGTGGAAAAAAAAAATGGCGGACTGCACCTTGTTTTCTACATTGTAAACAAACCCTGTAATGTTCTTAGGCAAAGCTGCTTCTCTTTGATCAACTCGAAACACATGTTATTGGTAATGGCCCATTAAGCAGGGCGGCTGTTAGCGGGTGGTTGCTGCCCTCCAGCTATTTTGCCCCAGTGAATTCTGGGAGCTGAATATTCCACCAGTGGATTTGGCGTCCATGTTTGAATGCTCTCCGTCCCTAAAGGTGTCACATTCCACAATGGGATAAGTCACCCAAGATCTGTGTTTACGCTGAGCATATTTCTAAACAGATCTCTCCTTAGAGAGGCTGAAAGGTTGAATGAGCAGTGCTTATTAAATCCCTCTAGTGAAAGTATTGGAGCACGCTGTTGACTTGCTTAACCATGTGCGTAATAAGTAAAATAAGCACTTGAGATTGCATCAGCCTCACTGTCACTAGAAGCTAATCGCCGGGAAGGCAGCAGGCAAGGAGCAAGGCCAATGGTCACTTCTTTTCAGTGCCACGCGGGTGTTGCGTATCTCCTTAGGCTGCCCGATCGGCCGTCTGTCTAGGAGCACACGCACATACAAACTGACAGCAGATAAACGCCACTCGCCCCATCGAACATGCTGTAGAGTTTTCCAAACCACAGTTGACCTTATGGTCTTGGAAAGGAAAGCTGCCTGGCATTCTATAAGACACCTCTGTTCTTCTTACTTAGGTGGGTGTCTGGTAGCTACAGATAGAACATGAGAACCGTCCCCAGAAATAGGTTTGGAACAAGATAAAGGAACAATGTTCAGCTGTTTAAGGGATTGTACAGACCTGTACTCGCCTGTATTGTAGTAGACATGCACAGTGGGACGTGCCAATACAAACAGCCTCGAGGGGAATCAGTCCATCTCCTCGTCCTTATGCAGGTGTTGCTTCCTGGGGTATGTGGGGCCATCACAAAGTACTTATGCAACTAACCTGATTATGTGTGCTTAAATACATACGTCTCCCCTACTTTGGATCAGCACTCAGAAGCGAGGTTATTGATGTATTGCATAAGCCCGTAGAGAAGGGACCGGGATCTCGCGATAGCAGCGACTATCAAGGGATACGAATTTGGATGAGCTCCGCCAACACCACCCTAAGATTCTGCTGAATGACATCACAAAGTACTGCCTCCTAATTCTAATGTTTCTTTGATTACCCAGTGCTAATTCAAGTAATTCAAGAAACCACGGGCCCTGTACAACAACATTTTCGTGGCCCCCAAGCCCCATCCCTTCTGCCCACACCACAGTTAAAAGACCACACAGACATCGGCACTAAAAAAGGTAACCCCCCTACACACACACACAAGTTATAAAAAGCTATTGATGGTCAGGGCCCCCTTATAAGTTAAAAAAAAAACTGGTGTGCCAGGGCCCCCCATAAAAGTTTTTTTTAAAAAATTGGTGGTCAGGGCCCCCCTACAAGTTAAAAAATAAATAAAAACATTGTCGCTAGGGCCCCCCATACAAGTTAAAAAAAATTGGAGCCCCAGAGAATATTTTCAAAAAAAAACATTGGCGCCAAGGCCCCCCTACAAGTTAAAAAAAAAAAAAAAAAAAAAAACATTGGCGCCAGAGCCCCCCATACAAGTTAAAAAAAAATTGGGGCCCCAGAGAATATTTTTTTTTTAAAAAAACATTGGTGGCAGGGGCCTATAGAGTATTGAAATAATACATTGGTGGCTTGTAATTGCCTCACGAGGAAACTTTGGGCGACTTTGGAAAATGAAGCGCTCCGTCTATCTGCCCCCAGGTGATTTACATTTTAGCCGGCGGAAGGAAGATCAGGGAGATTAGTCGACGCGAAGAAGAGGAGTTTTGTCGCCTGGCGACTAATCCCCCCGAATCTGCCCGTGTGGCCAGACCCTTAGGGGCAGATGTATCAAGGGTCGAATTTTGAGGAGGAATAGAATCGAATAGGCAATTCGGGCGAATTTACGCGCTGGCGAAGAGTCGAAAGGGCGAATAGGCACACGATCGAATATTCGCTCGAAGGATTTTCATTGGATCGAATGCCTTTTTATTCAATCAAAAACTTGGAAAACAAGCCAATGGGACTTTGCCATAGGCTTTTAAAGCAATTCGGTAGGTTTTAGGTGGCGAAGTAGGCAGTCGAAGTATTTTTAAAAGAGACAGTACTTCGACTATCGAATGGGCGAATAGTCGCAGCGTTTTTGCACTCGATCCAGTACTTCGACTATCGAATGGGCGAATAGTCGCAGCGTTTTTGCGCTCAATCTATTCGAATCATTCTACTCAGGCGAATTTACACCAATTCGATAGTCGAGGAGCACAAAAAACTACTCGAAATTCGAGCTTTTTCCCCTCTATTCATTCACCCGAGCTTGGTGAATGGGCCCCTAAAGGTCTTGTTGATCAACAACAACACAATTGTCCAGTTTTTTTGTATCTAGATAGAAAAACAAAAAATCCTTGTGCCATTTAAAAGGCAGTTGTATTGCTCCATGCATTAACATTCCATCCGTATTTGGTGATTTCAACATATATAAGTAAAACAGGACAGTCTCTTTATATGTTGGGGCCCTAAAATGAATTTGCTGTGATGCCCAGTAACATCTAGTTATACCACTGCTAAACCCCCAGACCAACACACTGCCCGACTATAATGGAAATCAGCACCAACGGTTCAGGCAGATTTTGACCCAGAATACTTAGGGGCAGATTTAGCAAAGGTCGAAGTGAAAATTCGAATTTCGAGCTAATTTTTGTGTACTTCAACTAGGGAATAGTCCAAAATGCGATTCGAATTTGAAAAAAATGTGAAAATCGAAATTTATCATGTATTGTCTCTTTAAAACTTCGACCATTTGCCATCTAAAACCTGCCGAATTGCTGTTTTAGCCTATGGGGGACCTCCTAGAACCTATTGGGAGTCAATTGGTGGATTTTAAAAATCAAATTTTTTGGGGGGGGAAAACTTTGAATCGTACAATTCGAATGCGCTAGCACTCGATACGTTACGATTCAAATTTACCAGCTAATACATTGCTACACAATGAAATACCGGCCAGGTGGCAACCCTAACTGTTAAGGAGCCATCTTGGTTAGACTGAATGTGCATAACACACTTATGACGTCACAATAAGCATGCGCATAATTGGCAAGTTGCGGCATTTGCTCATTATACGAATGCATGTGTCCCAATATGGCTGCTCAAACCGGGAGCTCTTTCATTGTGCGGGTGCCAGATCGCTGGCAAACCGCCTCAATAGGAAACGTTGATCGATTTTGGAAATTGAAGCGCTGCGAGTGCATTGCTTTGGCGTTTTCTCATTCAAGCAGGTGGAAGGCAGGAAGAAGGCAGTTTGTGGAGGTTGCCGCCCCGCAGAAGAGGCGATTAGTTGCCAGGCAACTAAATCTCCCCGAATCTGCCCTTAGCCTTAATGGCACAGTTTACATAATGAAAACCCGATAACACCAAAAGGGTAAGGCCACACTGGGCGTTTAGGGGAGATTTGGTCGCCGTAAAGACGAGGCGATTAGTCATCAGGCCAAATCTCCCCAAAACGCCCAGTGTGGCCTTACCCTTCTGTTCTACAGAGCTTATCTGCTGTGTAACCTGAGCATTTTCTGCTTTGAATGGCTGACCCCATTGCTACACAGCAGCTTATTTATATAAACTATAGTAGTACTTATCTGTTATCTACTGTGTATCTTGTGCTTGAATGGCTGCCCCCATGGCTACACAGCAGCTTGTTTATATAAACTATAGTAGTACTTCTCTGTTATCTACTGTGTATCCTGTGCTTGAATGGCTGCCCCCATGGCTACACAGCAGCTTGTTTATATAAACTATAGTAGTACTTATCTGGTATCTACTGTGTATCCTGTTCTTGAATGGCTGCCCCCATGGCTACACAGCAGCTTGTTTATATAAACTATAGTAGTACTTATCTGTTTCCTACTGTGTATCCTGTGGTTGAATGGCTGCCCCCATGACTACACAGCAGCTTGTTTATATAAACTATAGTAGTACTTATCTGGTATCTACTGTGTATCCTGTTCTTGAATGGCTGCCCCCATGGCTACACAGCAGCTTGTTTATATAAACTATAGTAGTACTTATCTGTTTCCTACTGTGTATCCTGTGCTTGAATGGCTGCCCCCATGGCTACACAGCAGCTTGTTTATATAAACTATAGTAGTACTTATCCGTTATCTACTGTGTATCCTGTGGTTGAATGGCTGCCCCCATGGCTACACAGCAGCTTGTTTATATAAACTATAGTAGTGTTTCTGAAGCAAACACATCAGTTTTACCAGTGCAGAGCAACACTGCATTATATTTGGATTACTTTAAAACACTTACATTTTTTGATGTCCCTTTAAGCCAGGGATGAGCATCTTACAACAGGGGGACAGAACTGGTTCCCTTCTAGAACTGGAACACTAATTAAGTCCCATGTCACTTTGCATTGGGTCCTGTTAGCAATCTATTAGACATGCTTTATACTCTCATTGACTGTCGCAAAACCAGTAAACTTCTCTTCTTTGGACGAGCAGATAATGCCGATGACAATAAACGTCTCTTGAGTTACTTAAATACTACAGGTATAGAATTGGATATCTGGAAACCCATTATCCCGAAAGCTCCGAAATTATGTGAAGGCCATCTCCCATAGACTCCATTTGATTCCAATGATTCCAATTTGTTTTCTTTTCTCTTTGAAATAATAAATATGTTCAAATGTTTTTATAGTAGACTTAGGGGCAGATTTATTTAGGCTCGAATGGTGAATTTTTGTTGTTTTTCAAAACTCACATTCTAATTTTAACTCCAATTTGAACGTGAGATTTATCACACCTCGACCATGGAAACCGTTCTAAATTAAATATTCGCCATCTAAAACCTGCCGAGTTCATGTACAAGTCAATGGCAGAGGTCCGTTGAACCATTTGAAGTGTAAATTGCCTTCCTGACTTTCGAGTTTTTTTTTTTTCGGAGAAAAACTCGATTAGAATTGGATTTAAATTTTCATTTTTGATTAAACGTTAGACGTTCGAGTGTTTTCATAAATAGCCTCCCATTCGAGTTGTGCGTTAAAAAAAAAAAATTCACATAACTTCGAAATTCGACCTTCGAAAAATCTGCCCCTTGGGGTATGGAGATCCAAATTACAGAAAGGTCCTTTTATCCAGAAAGCCCAGGTCTTTGGGTTAATAGATCCCATACCTGTACTACGCTACTCTCATACTGTTTGTGCAGCTTGTTTAGGTCGTGGAAGCTGCCATACTACTTCAAATGTTTACTTGCAATGCCTCATGTTAACCAGCAGGTGGAACCTTTGCCCATGCAGGCATTGTGTATTAGTTAATGTAGCAGCCACTAGTACTAGATGAATACAAGGTGCGTATATGGGAAACATCCCGCTATCCAAACAGAGCCTGGTTAGCAAACAAGATTTAGTCCTATGGAGCGTGAAATGTCAAAAAATACCTTAAAGGGACACAGATTGTGATGTAGTTTTCATTGTATGGCTTTGATTTCATAGGTTCTACAGAAGCCTGTCTTAGGGCAGAGACACACGCTGCTATTTTGGGAGATTAGTCGCCCAGCGACAAATCGCTTCTTCTTCGGGCGACTAATCTCCCCGAACTGCCTTCCCCCCGGCTAGAATTTAAATCGGCGGTGGGATGGCACGCTTCGATTTTCCGAAGTTGCCCTTACGAGGAAATTTTGGGGCGACTTCAGAAAGCCGAAGCGATCCTGCCGGCTAGAATGTAAATCCCCGGCCGCGATTTCCTTTTTCTCTGTAATAATAAAACATTAACTTGTACTTGATCCCAACTAAGATATAATTAATCCTTATTGGAAGCAAAACCAGCCTATTGGGTTTATTTAATGTTTACATGATTTTTTAGTAGACTTAAGACATGAAGATCCAAATTACAGAAAGATCCGTTATCCGGAAAGCCCCAGGTCCTGAGCATTCTGGATAACAGGTCCCATACCTGTATAAATAAGTCAAATGTTAATGAATCAGGCCCCCACTGTATATGTATACAGGTATGGGATCCGTTGTCCAGAAAGCTCCAAATTACAGAAAGCTTGTCTCCCATAGACTCCATTTTATCCAAATTTAAAAAGAAAAAAAGATTTCCTTATTCTCTGTAATAATAAAACAGTCGCTTGTACTTGATCCCAACTAAGATATAATTAATCCTTATTGGAAGCAAAACCAGCCTATTGGGGTTATTTAATGTTTACATGATTTTCTAGTAGACTTACGGAATGATCCGTTATCCGGAAAACCCCAGGTCCGGAGAATTCTCGATAACCGGTCCCATACCTGTATAAGTCAAATGTTGATGAATCAGGCCCTCGCTGTATATTATCATTATTATTATTATTATTATTAATAACATGTATTTATATATGTATACAGGTATGGGATCTGTTATCCAGAAATCTCCAAATTACAGAAAGCTTGTCTCCCGTAGACTCCATTTTATCCAAATAATCCAAATTTGAAAAAAAAAAAAGATTTCATTTTTCTGTGTAATAATAAAACAGTAGTTTGTACTTGATCCCAACTAAGATATAATTAATCCTTATTGGAAGCAAAACCAGCCTATTGGGTTTGTTTAATGTTTATATGATTTTCTAGTAGACTTAAGTTATGAAAATCCTAATTACGGAATGATCCGTTATCCGGAAAACCCCAGGTCCCGAGAATTCTGGATAACAGGTCTCATACTTGTATATGTACTTTTATAGATAAATAAAGTGAACATTAACTGAATGGGATGAGCAAACACACTCAAGTGGCACTTTTTAAGCATTGTCGCCCCTGTGGCTACCACCCGGGTGCACCTCCATTGAAAGCCATCCGTTTTTAAGTATTTGAAAGTATTTCTGCTGCCATTTTAATGCATTTCTGCCAATTGGCTGGTAGGAATTCAGAGTTGACCCGAGTTTAAGTCGCTCCGTCTCCGTGTCTTTCTCTTTTCTCCATGACTCTGTTAAGACAGATTTTTCATGCTTGATTCAGGTAGGTCTTTGCAAGCATCCCTGCCAGGCCTGGGAATTGACTACATTGAGGAGCTATTCAGAGACATCTGACATAGAACAGGCCTTTATTGCATGGTGTTTTCTTTCTGCCTAAATCCTGGTCTCCACCCAGTTTGTAAGAACCATACTCTTTTCTCCTCAATCAAAAGAAGTTATCATCTACCTTAATCCGTGGACCAGCATGAATTAATCTCAGCAATGTGCCCCAGGATTCCCAAAGAATATCCAGAAAGGGCAAGGGGGGATCTGCTTGTTTCTTCTTCTTCTTCTTCTTCTTGGTTTTGTTGTGGTGTCTTCACTAACTTCTCTTGAGCCTGATCTGAGGATTAGCATGTGAAATAAGCAACCCCCGGAGTTCTCCTCAATGAAGACATCAGATCAAAGTTCACTTAGTCAAGGCCTTTCTTAAACATAGAGGGGGCTCGGAGCCACACAATAAAAAGATGAGCTCTTCCAGGGATGGCAACGAAAACATTCTGATCGGTAATCCGGATAAAAACCAGATTATAGACCAGAAACAGACCCTTTCATAATTGGTTTTAGGTTCGTCGAACGTGGAGTCTCTGGGTGCCTTATTTGGAATTCCAAGGTGTTAATGAACGACAGACAGGCAGGAGACCGTAATGCAACAGCAGAAATGATTGCCGTCCCCAGAACCGACACTTCAACCCATATCTCACTGATTTAAGTGTAAATGATATATGTCTCACAAAGAAGCATAACTGAAAGGTACAGGGCTCATAGAACTTGTATTGTTTGGCAAAGTCATTGTTTGCGATGAATGCAAATAGGCAAACAGAAAAGAATAAACAAATGCTTATATTTAAAACCGTTGAGAAACTTTCTGACATGGAGGTCTTTACACTAAGCAAGATTATAAAGGGAATAATGTACCCCCTGTTGGAAAATATAAGGACATTGCACGTCATCAAGATGTTCCATGTCCAGATAAAGGCTGAGAGCTGAGTGCTTTTATACAAATCATGTAACTCCGAGGTAGAGTCCTGAAGCTGGTTGGGTACCCGCAAAACTGTCGGGATTGAGCCATAATATACTTGATGAGCCCACTGTGCGGGTGGTCCCCACTGTAGTGGGATGGTAGCCATTTAAGGGGGAAAAAACAATGTAAAACATTCGACATGTGACATCACTTTACCCAACACTGGGTTGGGTGGAGTTGCATGGGCATAAGAAAGCAGGTAAGCGGGTGTGGGTCGGTCTTAGGGTAAACGGGTAAGGGTTGGGCGCTGGTCTTAAAAAAAAAAAAAAAACAGGCCTCTACTCCGAGTTGATTCTACAACAGGGGGGTACATTATTTTTAACAAGTTTCAAAACAATATCCCATTAGGGATGCACCGAATCCACTATTTTGGATTCGGCCGAACCCCCGAATCCTTCACCTCCGAACCGAATACGAACCCTAATTTGCATATGCAAATTAAGGGTGGGAAGGGGAAAACTTTTTTTACTTCCTTGTTTTGTGACAAAAAGTTGAGATTTCCCTACCCGCCCCTAATTTGCATATGTAAATTAGGATTCGGATTCCATTCGGCCGAATCCTTCTGCCCGGCCGAATGGAATCCGAATCCTAATCCGAATCCTGGCCAAATCCCGAACCGAATCCTGGATTCGGTGCATCCCTATATCCCATATATCCAGTGGAGTAACTACAGAGGAATAAGGAGACTCAATGTAGACGGCACTTCTGGACAAAAGTTTAAATAGCAGGTTGCTGGACGAAGACCTAACACGATTTGGGATCAAATCCCTTAATCATAGGTGGGGGGGGGGGGGGCGGACTGTGGGTTCTGCTTCCTCTACAGTTAATAAAAAAAAAAAAACCTCCTCCCCAGCCACTCTCTTACATGCGTCGAGGAAGGGGGACGCAAGTCGGGCGGGAGTGGGCGGAGTCAGATGAGGAATGGGTGGAGGACACGGAATGTTGGCGGGGCAGAGGCAGCATGGGCGAGAGGATGGGGATCGAAGTGCGCCGGGCCCCTTTGAAGATTTTTTTGCAGGGGGGGCCTGGCGCACTCTAGTTACGCCACTGCATATATCGCAAAAAAGATTTTCAAAAATTACATTTACGTCCTTGTTTTACAGACTCTTCCCATATCGTCGTCAAGATTTGGCCACTATTACGACTTATCGAAGACAATGCCACCAGAGATGTCCGCCAAGAGTCACCGCTTCTATTTGCCTCGTATAATGTCAGCCAATCAGAAGCAAAATCTCAGGTAAGTTAGATAATTAAATGAATATACATTCTATATATTGTACACATCAATTGTACAAACCAAGCCCATGACTAAGTGCCCTGCACGAAATGCGTAGGGCCAATGGAGAAATTGTTCCTTTTTAATGAATCTACAATAAATATTACATTTTTATCTTTATTTTTGGCAGCCCTGTGGGGTTCTTTTGAGTGCCCGATACCCCTCTACTTGTACTTCACATCAATCCCTGCTCCCAGTGGAGCTTACAGTCTAAGGTCCCTATCATTTTTAACACACTAGGGCCAATTTTATCAGGAACCAATTAACCTGTTTTAGGGAACTGTAGTACCCATGTGGAAACTCATACAAACTTGGGGAGAACTCCTTGCAGATAGTGTCTTGGTTGGAACATAAGACCTCAGCTCAGCACCACAAGCCAGTTAAAGGGCACTTGTCACCCCCAAATTGATTTCCCTACTGGAGGTGCATCTTCTATTGGGGGGAAACAGTAGTATTTTAAAAAAAAAAAATTATTCTAAATAGCCTGTTAGCACTAGGCCGCTCACACTTGGAGGGCAGCCATGTTGTTAAGCACATGTGCACTTCTCCCTCCAGTGGAGGAAAGATTTTGGGGGTGACAGGTACCCTTTAATCTTCATCTCTATCTTGGCCCACTTTGATAAGTGGCATTGCCTCTCGATATATCAAAATGTCCTCATTACATGTTTCAAAAGGTCTTAAATATTTGGAAACCTGTGATTTATAGTTCATGTTTTGGTTCTAGGAATATCTGTTTCTGTAAGTAACACATTTGCTTCCTTTAGCCGGTGTTGGGATGAAATTCATGAGCCTAACTCCAATCCTATTTAAACAACTTTAGTGCAAAGTGTTTATTTTTCTGCCGTGCAAACAGCAAGCAAAGTACCGTGTGGCAGGCAGCACTAGAGGCAGAGGGAACGTGGGCAAAGGTCAGCGAGGTTTTGTTCAGTCTGTCAGGCCTTGGCTGGTCTGCAAATAAAGCAATCTGGACACCTTTGGAAGATGGAGAAGGATTTCAAGGGTTTTATTTTAATAGTAAATAACATTAAGCCTGTTAACGGCACTTACAGATAAACCTCCCCGTTCTTATCCCGCAAACACCCTTATCTCCGCTGTTCTTTTTTCTGTTTTATTTGTGAATGGAAAAAAAAATAAATAGCATATCCCTTGGCGAGTAGGTGAATTGGGTAGAGACCTACACAGAAACATCACTTAGGATGAGAACATGTAGTCAGATGTCCTAGAGATTAAGGGGTTCTTTTCAATGGAAATTGTGACAAACAAGAAGCCATTAGCCAGTTCTTCCATAGCCCTTCTTTATAAAAAGGGTGGGGGTGGAGTTTTTGTTGGGGTGGTAAAACCTCATCTAAAACACCCTGGATGTATTCCAAGAGTAAATGTCAAAGGAGGTAGCCCCGGTTATGACAGATTTATTACGGTTTAAAAAGTCTCACTGATGGGTGCCTCAGATGGATCTTCTTTGGTGAGTCTTGACACACAAAGACTAGGTTTTTTTTTTTTTAGACATTATGAACCTTTAGAAGTGCCGTTATTGAGAACCCAAGACCCACACTTGGACTCTAAACACCTGCTGATTCCTTGCTTGAGCAGATGGCTGCAAATAATTACCCCCGAAACACTCACACTGCACACAAACCTCCTAAATTTCCTGATTTCTAATATCTGTGGACATATCTGGCCATGCTATAGATATCGACAGACCAAAGACATTCTCTGTTCTATCTCGAGCCTGATATGCACAGACCAAAAATGTTCTCCATTCCATCTCTAGCCAGAGATTGGCCTGTGCACACCCAGGGCAACCATGTTCGGTTTAATCTTCAGCCAGGTATATCCAGACTAACCATGTTCCCTGTTACATCTTTTACCAGTCTTTTACCAGATAGACACAGGCCAACCATCTTCTTTGTTCCATTGCCAACTAGATACATAGAGGCCAATCATTCTCTCTGTTCCATACCTTGCTAGATACACACAGACCAACCATTTTCTATGTCCTTTATCTTGCCAGATGGACACAAGCCAGCCGTGTTCTGTTCCATCTCCATCCAGATACACACAGGTCAACCATGTTCTCTGTCCCATCTCTTGCCTGATAGACACAAGCCAACCATGTTCTGTTCCAGCTCCATCCAGACACACACAGGCCAACCATGGTTCGTGTCTTTTCTCTTGCCAAATAGACACAGGCCAACCAAGTTCTGTTCCAGCTCCATCCAGATACACACAGGCCAACAATGTTCTGTGTCTTTTCTCTTGCCAAATAGACACAGGCCAACCAAGTTCTGTTCCAGCTCCATCCAGACACACACAGGCCAACCATGGTTCGTGTCTTTTCTCTTGCCAAATAGACACAGGCTAACCGTGTTCTGTTTCATTTACATCCAGATACACACAGGCCAACCATGTTCTCTGTCCCATCTCTTGCCAGACAGACACAGGCCAAGCATGTTCTGTTTAGTCTCCAGCCAGATATACCAAGGCCAACCATGTTCCATGTTATATGCTTTTCCAGATAGGCACAGGCCAATTATGTTCTCTGTTCTATCCCCAGCTAAATACACAGAGGTCAACCATGTTCTCCGTTCTATACCTTGCTAGATACACACAGGCCAACCATGTTCTCTGTTCCATTTCTTGCCAGATAGACACAGGCCAACCATGATCTCACTTCCATCCCCAGCCAGATGCACAGAGGACAACCATGTCCATGTTCCCACAGCCAACCCTTATCCCAGACCTCTTGACATTTGGAACGGTTGTTTAATATAACAAGACATTTGAGAAATATGCCTCTATATTTCTGTATGGTGCAGATCTCCAGAACTAAGAACACATTCCCTACAGATTCTTGTGATGAAAACATGCAGAAGACTGAATCTAGAAAAAAAATGAGTGAGGCACTTATCCTTTATTTCAATGGGTTGCCTTATATGCAGACACATACAGCAGCACTATGTAATTGATGCCATAAGTGGAATTAAATCAGACCGTTTTGTTTAATGTTTTTCTTCTTTTTTTTTATGCAGACCTACATCAATGTTCTGCTTCTGTTGGGTATTCTTAGACACCCCTTTCCTTTGTTTTTTGTATTCCATATAAATGGTGAGTCCTTCCTGCTGTTTTAAATATGTCCTAGTTTTGTAATGAGAATGTGCACACATCCAGTGAACAAGCACATGGGGACTTTCCCATTTGCACATCAAACTATTGAGCTTCTTAGCAGTTGTGCTGTCCGGTAAACTTTTGCCTAGAAGCTCGCAGCCAATTGATATACGTTGCGTTGTGCAGAGACCTCCCTGGGGGAGACAAGCTATTCTTTTGGCAAGAACAAAGATGGTTCCTAACAAAAGGATAATGTGGAGATTTACCCAGAATGACTTGCCTGTTTAAGTAGGATGACAATGCCCTTATTCATTGGAAATCACAACAAAGAAAGGGTGTTAGCAAATTAGGCAACAGTGGCAAGTCATCGTATGGAACTGATCCTAGTAATGGAAAGAAAGACCACTAACCTCACACTATTACTCTCTCTATTAAGATATCAGTCTTTACAGACACATGTGTCTTGACATGTGAATCAAGAGTCTTCTTTTTCCTCCAGAATAGCTTTAAAAAAGGATTTTTTTTTTTGTTGTTGATGACACTAAAAGCTTTTTCCTTCTCCCTGTAGATTGTAACCTCTTGCGATCCAGTCTGGAACCACCATCTGTGTGTTTATTTAATATATTTTGTACGCGGATTCCAGGGCATCTGTCCTCGCTATACCAGAACACATGTATTAAGAGGCAATATACTGAGAGGTGTCTTGGGCCTAGAACACAGGAGTTCAGTGGAGTGAAAGGAAGATAAGGGATATAAGGTTAAGCATAGATTATCATTTTTAATAATTGTATATCTGTTATGAACCATGTGCTGTGACTGATGCCTGAAGGGTAAGTCATTCATACAGTAATACAGGAATTAGTGGGCTATAGAAAACACCTAGCAGGCAGGGCCATGTGTAATGTGCAGGGCTCCAATGAAAGACATGCTTTGTCAGGACTTATTTTAATAGGATTTTCCAACTTGAACATGCACATGCAAAAGAGCAGTTGGACGATTTTGGAAATGTGCCATATACTCAACGCTTAGCCTTTAGGAAGAGACCCCAGCTTATAGCAGGTATAGTAGGGAGAGATGGAGTCTATAGTAACAGTGGATAATAGTCTCTGGGGAGGGAGTGTGACTGTGGGATAGCAGGTATAGTAGGGAGAGATGGTGTCTATAGTAACAGTGGATAATAGTCTCTGGGAAGGGAGTGTGACTGTGGGATAGCAGGTATAGTAGGGAGAGATGGTGCCTATAGTAACAGTGGATAATAGTCTCTGGGAAGGGAGTGTGACTGTGGGATAGCAGGTATAGTAGGGAGAGATGGTGCCTATAGTAACAGTGGATAATAGTCTCTGGGAAGGGAATGTGACTGTGGGATAGCAGGTATAGTAGGGAGAGATGGTGCCTATAGTAACAGTGGATAATAGTCTCTGGGAAGGGAGTGTGACTGTGGGATAGCAGGTATAGTAGGGAGAGATGGTGTCTATAGTAACAGTGGATAATAGTCTCTGGGAAGGGAGTGTGACTGTGGGATAGCAGGTATAGTAGGGAGAGATGGTGTCTATAGTAACAGTGGGATAATAGTCTCTGGGAAGGGAGTGTGACTGTGGGATAGCAGGTATAGTAGGGAGAGATGGTGTCTATAGTAACAGTGGGATAATAGTCTCTGGGAAGGGAGTGTGACTGTGGGATAGCAGGTATAGTAGGGAGAGATGGTGCCTATAGTAACAGTGGATAATAGTCTCTGGGAAGGGAGTGTGACTGTGGGATAGCAGGTATAGTAGGGAGAGATGGTGTCTATATTAACAGTGGGATAATAGTCTCTGGGAAGGGAGTGTGACTGTGGGATAGGGAGATATATAGGGAGAAATGTTAGCTATAGTATTAATGATGATAACCTGTAGGAAGGGACTGTGCCTATTCAGATGGAAATTGCACTGTGACTAACACCATGTGGATAAAGTACAGCTACTAGTATCCACCAGAAATTAGAGGCTTTTGCGTGATGCCAGTTGTAGCTCAATATTAGCTGAAGGGCCACATGCCACTGGCCACAAGACAAATCCTTGATGTTCAGCTGCTCATGGGGCCGTGGAAGTTATTGAGAAGCTATTGGAGTAGATTACTGGTGGTTTGATTACTTACACTAAGTAGCGGCTAACAAATTCTCCCGTGTGACTTAGCCCTTAGAAAGAAAGCGGAAACGAAGCATCATAATAACTTGTAGCGTGTCGCTGATAAGCATCAACAATCCATCAACCCACAGCTGTTTCTCAGAGAGTAATTAATTCACACTGTATGTTCTGTTGTACAAACTGCAAATACCCTTACCCCCTCCCGCTTAGCAAGAGAAAAAAAAAATCAACTTAGAATAATATATATCTACTGGGATGTGCTTACATTTTATGTTGTACTAAGCTTTCTAAATACATTTGGCAAAAGCAGCTTAAGCCATATTTCCTAATGGAGTCTACTTCCAGATAATAAGCCTATTTGTCATATCTTTGATAAACCAACCTTTAGTAAGCGCTTAGAAACTGTATCAATAAGGAAGTTAACGACTTGGTCGTAACCAGGATACCCTCTTGCCAACTCGTGTTTTTATCAGTCGCCAGAATGCTGAGCGAAAGCATAAAAGTTAATTAGCTTAAAACCATTGTTAGAATAAGGAGACGTTCGGTGACAAAGTGGCCTTAACAAGGTGCTCTAAATGCAACATAACACGTTGATTCTAATATTTATCTTCGCGTGCCGTATGCGTTTAGCGAATGGGATGTCCTTTTACGTCTTTTTTTTTTTTTTTTTAAACTCATAGAAATATATTTGTAAGAGATCTCCTCTAGAAATAGGTATTGTTTAAAAAAATAAAAATATACATTTTGTTCCATTGTTTACAAGTCGCTCTTTTTTAATGTATTTCATAAGTTGTAAGTATTTACACAGATATGGGATAAGGTAATATGGAGTGCCATGCTTTAGCACTACAATAAAAACATATTTAAAAAAAAAAAAAAAAAACCCATTTTTTTCTTGTCCATCATCATGGATTTATGGAAGCTTAGTAGAGGTTAGGGATGCACCGAATCCACAATTTTGGAATTCTTTGCTAAAGATATGCAAGTTAGGGATGGGATGGGGAAAACATTTTTTTACTTCCTCGTTTTTTTGACAAAAAGTCACATGATTTCCCTCCCCACCCCTAATTTGCATATGCAAATTAGGATTAGGTTCGGCCGGGCAGAAGGATTCATCTGAAAAAGGCTGAATCCCGAACCTAATCCTGGATTCGGTGCATCCCCAGTAGAGGTATGGGATCCATTATCCAGAAACATGTTATCCTGAAAGCTCCGAATTATGGAAAAGCCCTTTCCCATAGACTCCATTTTATCCAAATTTTCTATTTCCTGTGATAATAAAACAGTAGCCTGTACTTTATCCAAACTCAAATAAAATTAATCCTTGTTGGAAGCAAAACCAGCCTATTGGGTTTATTTAATGTTTACAGGATTTTCTAGTAGATTTAAGTTATGAAGATCCAAACTACAGAAAGATCCGTTGTCTGGAAAACCCCAGGTCCCAAGTATGTTGGATAACAGGTCCCATACAATGATCCCTCTAAGGCAGTGATCCCCAACCAGTAGCTCGTATGCAACATGTTGTTCTCCAACCCCTTGGATGTTGCTCCCAGTGGCCTCACACCAAGTGCTTATTTTTGAATTCCAGGCAAGTTTTTGTTGCATAAAAACCATGTGTACTGCCAAACAGAGCATCTTGTAGGCTGACAATCCACATAGGGCTACCAAATGGCCAATCACAGCCCTTGTTTGGCACCCCAAGAACATGTTTCTTACTTGTGTTGCTCCCCAACTCCTTTTACTTCTGAATGTTGCTCACGGGTTCAAAAGGTTGGGGAGTTCTCTAACCAAAATGCAAATTTTGTGGCCAGTGTACACAACAAATTGTGGTGTGCACATGTGTTTTGATTTTGACCTGAGCACACAGTTTTTAAGAACTACACACCAAAGTTTATTATGTGTGCACAAAACCAAGAAGGAATTAGAGGGAACATTGGTCCCGTTACCTGTACTGCTTTATTGACACAGAGTAGTGCTGGTCAAAAATGACATTGTTTGATTAATTAGAAAACTACAGAAATGGCTATGGTTGCCATCTAGCTGGTGTTTTAGCCAGAAAGATACCAGCCAAGGCCCGCATTGCAGTTTTAATGGCAAAGTACTTGCTGGTAAATTTGTAATCCCTAGTTGTTCAGTCCACTGCCTGCCTCCAATCCCCTGCTCAATGTCCCCAAATCCTCCCTACTCCCCAAATATGGGCCTGTTGTGGCCATTTATGACAGTGCCCCATCCCCAAAACTTAAATGACCAGCCCCTCTTGGCCCTGGTCCATCCCATTGGGTAAGTTCTGCATCAGCACTTTGATGTGGTCTTCCTCCTATGGGTCTTTGTAGGCCCACTGATCATTGACTCCTGACTCCAATTTAATATCACTAATACATAGCTGTGCCCCTAAACATTAACCTCATAGATTTAGGAGCAACCTTCTAAGTTTTCAAACAAATTTATAGGGTTAAGCCTCTCAGAATTAAAAAAACAGTGCTACCACTGTCAATGTGGATATGATCTGAAAAGTTCTTGTGGTAATATGGGTGTGGTTTACAGTGGGTGTGGTTTAAAAGGGGGAGTTGGCCCTCAGTACCACAGAAGTTGGACAGCACTAATGTAGAACACCGTCATGGAGTTGGTTTTGGAGAAACCTGTGATTTAGGTTGACTTTTCATAGGGTTTTCATGGCTCTTGATTGCACCATGGTTAGTATCCTGCACTCTAAATATTTATTACATCATTTAGATGGGTTAGAGCAGGGCTGTCCAACTGGAAGCCTATGGGCTATATGGCCTTTCAATGTATTTTCATTATTCTTTTTATTTTCATTCTAACACAGAACCGTATTCTTGTTTTTGCTTAAGAACGAGTAGCGCTTGGTAACGACGCAGAGCTCAGTTCCCTCGTTTATTTTCATTAGTCTCTCAGTAGTGGCACCCGATGGGCTCTGAGGTATAATGATCAGGTGTGTTCGGGAAAGCAGCTCATTAACGACGTGTTAATTATCTGTGATTACTATTTAAATTCAGTGGCGGTTTCATTATATTCTCCATTGTGAAAAGGGGTTTCCAAAGCGGTCACCTTTAACCCACTGTGTTCTGCAGAACTCTCAAGAATCAAGCTTCACCTTGGGTACTCATCGGCAAACACTTACATCTTTACCATTGAGTTAACCCTTTTACATCCAAAGGGCATATTTGTTATAGATGCAGAGATAACTAAAATGACTTGGCTGAGTATATCATAAACTTGACGTCTGCAGTGGGCTTCATAAAGTACCTTTCCCCAGCAGCTAGAGGTCCCCCCGTGCACTTTGCTCTTGGAGATTATAGTCGCGTTCTCCAATTATTCTTCAGGTAATTGTTATTTAAATTAGTTTAAGTGCTCAGACCACTTGACTTCACTGTTTCATCATGGGACTCTTTAGGGCAGAGACACTCGGGGAGATTCAGTCGCCCGGCGACAAATCGCCTCTTCTTCGTGCGGCTAATCTCCCCAAACTGCCTTCCCACCGGCTAAAACAGTGATCCCCAACCAGTAGCTCGTGAGTAACATGTTGCTCTCCAACCCCTTGGATGTTGCTCTCAGTGGCCTCAAAGCAGGGGCTTATTTTTGAATTCCAGGCTTGGAAGCAAGTTTTAATTGCTTAAAAACTAAGTATAGTGCCAAGTAGAGCCTCCTATAGGCTGCCAGTGCACATAGGGGCTACCAAATAGCCAATCACAGCCCTTATTTGGCACCCCAAGGGACTTTTTCATGCTTGTGTTGCTCCCCAACTCTTTTTACATTTGAATGTGGCTTACGGGGAAAAAAAGGTTGGGGACCCCTGGGCTAGAATCTAAATCGCCGGCGGGATGGCACTTGGAGCGCTTCGTTTTCTTAAGTTGCCGGTATTGCCTCGAGAGGAAACTTTGGGCAACTTTGGAAAACGAATCACTCAGAGTGCCGTCCCTAGGTGGCGGGAAGGCATTATGAGGAGATTAGTAGCCCGAAGAAGATGTGATTTGTCATGGGGCAACTGAATCCCCCCGAATCTCCCCGTGTGTCTCTGCACTTAAAACCAGACTGGAGACAAGCTACTGGGATCACACATTAATGTCCACACAAACCTTCTCTGCCTAGATCCATTAGAGTGTACTTTAATGTCTTCTTCTTGTATGCATCTTCTTGGGCCTATAGTACATGTAATTAAAAAAAAAAAAAAGCCTGATAATTGGAAAAGCTGCCTTCGTTTACAAGAATTTTGCCACCTTATGGCACATTTAGAGGAGGGATGCACCAAATATTTTGGATTCTGGATTCGGCCGAACCCCAGAATCCTTTGCGAGATATTCATCTGAATACCTAATCCTAATTTGCATATGCAAATTAGGGGTGGTAAAACATTTTATACGTCCTTGTTTTGTGACAAAAAGTCACGTGATTTCCCTCCCTGCCCTAATTTACATATGCAAATTAGGATTAGGTTCAGCCGGGCAGAAGGATTCGGCCAAATCCTGGCCGATTCCCGAACCGAATCCTGGATTCGGTGCATCCCTAATTTAGAGTTATTGCCATACCTTTCCATCTATATATATAAGAATAACTTTCTGGGTGCTTCATGGAAATGTCGTGTGATGTTCCTGGCCATGTGCCCAGTCTTGCTTCCAAATCTGCCAGTTTCTAATTTATACGTGGTTACATTTTAGGCTTTTCCGGTGAAGAGGATTAACGTTGACTTGGGTGCAAATTACAGAATGCAGGAGACTGGGCTGTTACTATGGGTGATTAGGTGAGGGAAGGGGCAAAATAGGGTGACTCCCATATAATCCACATGTAACTAATGAAATGTACAGGTAAGGGACCTATTATCCAGAATGCTTGGGGCCAGGGGATTCTCGGGATAGGATATTTTTCCATAATTTGGATTACCATCATCTGCTAAAGATCATTTACATTTTAAATACACCCCATAGAATTGTTTTGCCATTGATCGGGATTAAATTCATTTTAGTTTGGATCAGTTGCCATCTTGGAGTCAGGAAGGATGTTTTCCCCCTCTGAGGCAAATTGAAGAGGTTTCAGATGGATTTTTTTTGCCTTCCTCTGGATCAACTGGCAGTTAGGCAGGTTATAATAGAGTTAAAGGGTTGAATTTAATGGATGTGTGTCTTTTTCCAACCTAACTTACTACGTACAAGGTACTGTTTTATTATTACAGAGAAAAAGAAAACGCTTTCGAATTATTTGCTTCAAATGGACTCTTATGGGAGAGCACCTTCCCGTAATTCTGAGCTTTCTGGAAAACAGGTTTCCTGTTAACAGACCCCATACCTGTATATACCGGTTCACCCATGTTTGTCTGAAAAGTCACTTTTTAAATAGAGAAAATCTTAAATGATCCTCTTTGTTTCTGTTTCAAGCAGCGAGGTGACCTGCAACTACAACCAGCTCCTTGAATCCATCCAGCGAGTGGTTCATCAGGAGGGGTACGACGGATCCAATCCACAGGTACCTAGTCCCTTTAATGTCTGTAACAAACATATTTTCATGTTCGTTTGTATATCTCTCCAGAATGTGGCCAGAAAAATGAACAGTGAGGTTGCAACCATGAAATATAAAATGCAACATTTGAAGGGTCGGTCTGTGTTTGCATGGGTGGTGGGCTCATTTGGAGGGGTTGAACTTGATGGACTTTGGTCTTTTTTTCAACCCAACTTAAAGGGATGCTGTCATGGGAAAATGTGTTTTTTCAAAACACATCAGTGAATAGTGCTACTCCAGCAGAATTCTGCACTGAAATCCATTTCTCAAAAGAGCAGATTTTTTTATATTCAATTTTAAATTCTGACATGGGGCTAGACATATTGTCAGTTTCTCAGCTGCCCCAGTCATGTGACTTGTGCCTTCACTTTAGGATTGAACTACTTTCTGGCAGGCTGTTATTTCTCCTACTTAATGTAACTGAATCAATCTCAGTGGGACTTGGCTTTTACTATTGAGTGTTGTTTTTAGATCTAACAGGCAGCTGTTATCTTGTGTTAGGGAGCTGCTATCTGGTTACCTCCTGTTGTTAGGCTGCTGGGGGGGGGGGTTGATATCACTCCAACTTGCAGTAAAGAGTGACTGTGAAGTTTATCAGAGCACAAGTCACATGACTGGGGGCAGCTGGGAAACTGACAATATGTCTAGCCCAAGTCAGATTTCAAAATTGAATATAAAAAAATCAGTTTGCTCTTTTGAGAAATGGATTTCAGTGCAGAATTCTGCTGGAGCAGCACTATTAACTGATGTGTTTTGAAGAAAAAAAAAACAGTTTTAACACTCAGTGCCTGAAACTTATCTAATTCTCTCATCGTTAAATCATTTCTTTATTTTGAAAAAAAAAACATGTTTTCCCATGACAGTATGTATCCCTTTAACTATGTAAATAAGTAAGGGTCCATTTAATGTGGACAAGAATAAGTGCGGATGGACTTC
Source organism: Xenopus laevis (assembly GCF_017654675.1). Taxonomy (NCBI): domain Eukaryota; kingdom Metazoa; phylum Chordata; class Amphibia; order Anura; family Pipidae; genus Xenopus; species Xenopus laevis. The sequence goes on from NC_054378.1 coordinate 9,873,559, forward strand.
TAAATCAGCGTGCACTCAATGGAACGTCAGGATGTTCGTTATGAAACACATTAGGAGGGATGTTCGGGAAATAAAGATTGTTTTTTAACATTCACTGCTTCCTGCTGCTGGGTGCGCGCTGATTTGGAATTCCATCGGTTCTGAGGTCTCCCCAAGCTGCAGGTTTGGGGCGCTGCACCCGGACCAGGGATTTGGAGCGGTGAGTGACCCTCCATGATTGATTTATTTGGAATGTCCAGTGTTAAGCAATAGGTTCAGGGAATTTACACCCAGATCCACCTAAGTAAAGGGTGAGCGTTGTGTGGGGTGTAAAGCTTGCACATTGAACACAAGTTTATAAGCTTAGCAGAGTTTGAGTGCACTCAATTTGGTGTGGTTCGGAATTTTAATTGATACAAAATTGTGCCTCTTAAGGTCCATACATACGATACTTTCACCTGTGCCCATTTAAGTTGCAATTCTCCCTCTAGGGCTTGTCCTGGATTAAAAAGGCAGTAACTACATGGCTTCCTTACCCTGACTTTGCTCTATCTTGCCCACATGCCATATAGTATGGGCTGCATACATAAATGGGGACAGCAGTGCAAAAAAATATGTTTTGCCTCCCCTTTATATATTATCCTTATTTCCATAGTTGGGGCAGTGAGGTTCTGGGATAGATGTTTTGATGAGGCAAATCTTTCAGATAGAGTCCACCTAGCCCTTATGTTCAGCAATGTTTCCTCAGTCATAAATATATTTTTATTACATTGCTTTTGGATAAAGCAAGTCATTAATATGCTCACAACCTTTCTCTTTTTTTTTTTTTTTTTTACAGCAAGTACAAATTTTTTATTCTAATGGCCCACATAAAGGTTTTTTTTTCCGGCATTGGCACTGCCAACCATCATTAAATGTAATGGAAATCTGCCTGACCCCGCTGGTGTATATCCTTGAGATCCTAGTTGATTTCTTTAGAGTAAATGGAGTATTCATGGAAGCTGGAGAATATATTTATTAATACCAAAGCCCACCAGGGTGCACACTTATTCTTGCTAGCGGAGCATGACCAGTGAGGTGCATTTGGCCTGTTTTCAGCTGATGTTTATTTATCCATGGTAGGAGTTATTTGGGAGAACCCGATGCTCATTTAGCTCACTGCTCAAATTTCAGAGTCTGCAGAGACCTGTGGGCAACGCTTGCCTTGCCGTTGGTGGCAGTGCCCCTCTGGAGAAGCAAATTGGTCTCCTCACTCGTTGCCGTCACTATGGAAACAGGCATGTCATAACAGTTCCCACAATCGTGCGTGTGTGTGCAAAGTTGCTCACCAACATGGTGACAGGTCGTCTTAAAAATCAGGATATCTTACAAAATGCAGCAGGCAAAGTCATGGCAAATGGGGCCACCCGCTCTCAAAATCCAGTTAATCTACTTTATTTGATGTGCTCTTTCCTCTGTATATTTTTAAATCCATGGTGGCAGGGCTGCATTTTGCTGTGTTACGATTTCTATGGAAAGCCATAATATTGTCTTCTTTTATGTTGACCGTGCAAAGCCTTTCCTTCCTCTGATAGCACCGAGGAACTTACCAGAAGGAGGCCAAGGGGGAAGAGATTTAGATGCTGCTGATAGAATTCAAGAGTCGTGGAGTTTCTCATCATGCTTGTCTAAAGCAATGTGACAAGTTAAAAGAAAAACTTAAAATTGTAGAAGAATTCGGATTAGTATTTTTTGCTTTTTATCCCCACGAGAGCTTACCTCTTAGGGCAGAGACACACGCCTCTTCTTCGGGGTGATTAATCTCCCCTGAACTGCCTCCAGCCAGCTTGAATCGAAATCGTCAGCAGGATGACACTCGGAGCGATTCGTTTTCTGAAGTCGCCCGAAGCTTCCTTGCCGGTGGGAGGCAGTTCGGGGAGTCGCCCCAAAGAAGAGGAGATTTGTCGTTGGGCGACTAATCTCCCCGAATCTGAGCATGTCTATGTCCTTAAGGGAACACAAGAGGCAAATTGTTTTATATAAAAGGGTTGTTAGGAGAGAAAATAACATAATCAACTATATGTGATAACTTTTTAATCTAAAAATAATGTCACAAAATAATGACACAAATGAAGGCTTTGTTCTGGTCTTACAAAGGCAGATTTTCATGGTGTAGGACCGTGATCCCCAACCAGTGGCTTGTGAGCAACATGTTGTTGACCAACCCATTTGATGTTGCTCCCAGTGGCCAAATCATGTGCTCATTTTTGAATTCCTGGCTTGTAGGCAAGTTTTTAAGGAACAAAAACCAGGGGCACTACCAAACAGAGCCTTCTGCAGGTTGCAGTCCAAATAGCCAATCAGTGCCCTTATTTGGCACAACGTATGAGCTTTTTTCCATGCTTGTATCACCAACTCTTTTTACAAATGAATGTCGCTTATGGGTCCTGGTGTAGGACCAAGAAGTCTGAATGCATGCACTTTGGCCACATTTGATTATAATACAGTTGCATGGATCCAGTTATTTGGCCCTGGAAACAGAAGGGAGTTGGAGGCCTTTCAAATCCTTTAAGCCAATGATTTCCAATAAGTTCTGATGGGAACCACATCATCTTACCAGATCTTTAATCCAGAGTGAACCACTCTTATCTGAAGTGGTCAATGTTTCATAGTAGGTTAGGGAGCTTTATCAAGTTTATACTTTCCAGAAACAAATCTACAAGTTAAATGTTCTCTGGTCACGTGCACCTTCCCATGGAAACCAGTTCATTAGGACTCTGCAGCTGACAGGGAACAGGGGGGATTGCTTTCACCACCATCAAAGGAATGGTTAATGGTCAGGTTCTAAATTTCTTATCAAGAAAGGCACTGTCCTTGATGATCACTAAAGTTTTGTTTTTGGGCCTCTACTGTCAGTTGGTGGTTTTACAAATGGCCAGCTGAGCCATCAAGATTGTCTGGATGTCTTGCCCTGGGTGTGGCAGATAAAGCCCTGCATAATTATTCATTTTAGGCTCACGGCATAGGGTTCTGTGTGTTTGTCACAGCCAGCAACCCTATGAACCTGAGTTTAGACCCCCCTCATACTCTTCAAACGTAACTTCTGTGATTCCTCTCCATCTTTGTGGTTCTTGGGTTCATAGTATTACAACCACAGGCCATACATGGTATTTATGGGCTTCTTCAGAACTAGGCGAAGAGGGCCGTGTTTCACACAGTTTTGCGTTTTGAGCCCCTACTATTAGTGGCTAGTGATGGGCGAATTTGTCCCATTTCAAAAAATTCCCGTGACAATTTTTATATGTGCTCCTATTTTGTCCAAATGCGTTAAAGTCAATGGGCGTCTGAAGAATTTTGCCGCACAACAATTTTTATGTGCGCGACTATTCTGACGCCCGCCCAAATTTTTTTGATGCGGCATAATTTTCGCTGCAGTTTTTTGAATTTATTCGCTGATGGCGAAATGCAGACATTCGACGTAAATTCACGCCTGGTGAATTTATTCGCCCATCACTATTAGTGGCATATTCGACCGGCTATATATGTCTGGAGGAGCTGACCTTAAATTGGCCATGTACATCAAGATCATTTGGCTGGGTCATTTTAACTGGTAGGCCAGTGCAGGTAGATCCAAAATTTTGACCCATGGGCCAAACATTGTATTGTATAGGGACCTGCGGTCCACAAAGAATTAAATGAGCAATAATTCCTACTTCTAAAGTGCCTTCTGGGGTATTCTAATACCATATATAAGTTATAAATATACAGCAGAGATATCTCCAAAAGTGATTAAGCCTATATATTTATGGATATTTTTATGGACTTGTTAATGGACTAGTACTGAAGGGAAATATATGCCAAGAATTTGGGAGATGGAGAAATCAGATTCCCCACCCTCTAAGGCACCTATATAATGCAAATTGTTCAAATTAGAGAATTCTTTAAAATATAAGGAGCAAAAACAAGGAACAATAATCTGAATGCCAAGACCTACACTAGGCTCTATGCACTCTCGTGGAGATCCAGCTGTGATCAGAGGTGCTTGACTGATATTCTTACATGATCTTTTGTTAGGCGTTAGTTGCTTCTCTTATGGATAGGATACAACCTTTACAGCAGTGTTGCCCAAAAGTTGACCCGTAGATTATTGTCTATATACACCTTCATGGTTGCAAGTAGGAGTTCAGTAGCAGTATGATCGTACAGCAGAGATGTACAGACTGTGGCCTTCTGGCATCATGGTGCCTATGCACAACTGTTCCTAGTTCTCTTTTCTTTTCTTCAGTTGAGTGCTTACAGTCGTCTCCAAGCAGTGCCAGACTCACACAGAGCCATCTCCCGGCACCTCAGGTTGGCTTCTCTTCCCTGGCTTCCATTAGGTCTCTTAGGGCCTAGCTTTCCATCTGCAGCCTTTTTTCCCCGCCACAGCAGGGACACGGAGTCCTTGCTCAGCGTCCGGATCCACAGCTCTGCCTGCTTTTCTTAAAGGTCTTTAATGAGCCTCAGGTGCAAACCATTCCCCCCGAGGCCGTCCTACTTAACCATTCCAATCCCACGGAGTCTCCATGTGTGTTTGCTACTATATTTTCCTCTGCCATGAGCAGCCACCATGTTTGGCATTCTAATTAACATTCTGTATGGGGCATTCTTTCTATAATGGATTTTAAACTGCCCAGGTTATTGCTGTTTTTTTATTGTCAAAGCTAAATGTCATGCAACTTTTCTAGAAGCTTCATTACAGTTCTGTGGACAATGTGGATAACATAGGAAGGTGAAATGACCCAGGTTAGATTGCAAGCTCTTTAAGATGATGTATAGAGTGCGTATATTGTGTTACACTATATTTGGTTATGCTGAAACCTTCTCCAGACCCCTACCTCTGAATGCTGTAGGTGTATTTATAATTGGAAGACACAGGAACTGCGTATACCCCCTTTTGAATTGCGCCTTATGCTGACCACTACAGGTATGGGACCTAATATCCAGAATCTTCTGGCCTTTCCGTAATTTGGATCTTCATACCTTGTCTATTAGAAAATCATGTAAACATTAAATAAACTCAATAGGCTGGTTTTGCTTCCAATTAGGATTAATTATATCTTAGTTGGGATCAAGTACAAGCTACTGTTTTATTATTACTAAGGATGCACCGAATCCAGGATTCGGTCCAGTATTCGGCCAGGATTCGCCCATTTTAAGCAGGATTCGTATTCAGCCGAATCCTTGTGCTTGGTCGAACTGAATTGAAATCCTTAAAATCATGTGACTTTTCGTCACAAAACAAGGAAGTAAAACATTTTTTAGCCGCGCAACTCTTTTTCCCTCCCCCTCACTGATTTGCATATGCAAATCAGGGTTCGGCATTCGGCTGAATCTTTCACAAAGGATTCGGGGGTTCGGCCGAATCCAAAATGATGGGTTCGGCCGAATCCAAAATGATGGGTTCGGCCGAATCCAAAATGATGGATTCGGTGCATCCCTAATTATTACAGAGAAAAAGGAATCCTTTTTATTAAAATTTGGATGAAACAGAGTCTATGGGAGACAGCCTTCCCGTCATTCGTAGCTTTCTGGATAACAGGTTTCCGTATAACCGATCCTGTACTTGTATCATCATGTATAATGCCAACATATTCTGCAGCACTGTACAATATCTCCGATATACAAATGACATTACCCATCCAGCAGGTAAATGGGCTATAAATAGTAAGTAAAAAGTAAGCTACTGTTATATATAGAATTCCAGTGAACCGATCCAAGCCCATTAGACTCCCTATTCCTGAAACCAAGTCAGATTTCACGTTGCCACTTTATACTGAAAACGAACAAAAAAAAAGGTCATGTTATCGTGCCTCGGTGATTTCAACATCTTCACCCCCTTCATTTGCTCCTCAGCCTCTGGCCTACAAAAAGAATGGCAATAGAGAAGAATATTATAGAGCAGAGGGGTTTGCTCTTTTTAGTAAAATTCTTTTTGTTGATGTTGGGGAGAAACGGCATCATTACAAATACAAAGTGCACCAATTGCCTTTCCAACAACCTTTTAACCCCAGGAAAGTATGTGGAGTTGAAGCTCATAACCTGTGAGTCCTTAATGTTTTCTTGCTTGGGGCCACGGATTAACTAACATGATCACCGGTGAAGAAGAGGTTGCATCCCAACCTTCTCACTGCAGGGCTTCTTACACATTTCTTAGCTATGCGATACCAGCACTTCTAGTAAAAGGTGCAATACCGATCACTATCTGTCCTTTATTCCACCGAGCAGACTGGAGTCAGCCCACACCTGTCCATCAATGCTAATTTGCTAAGCTTTTTTCATACTTTCCTTCCCGATTAGATGTCTGGGAAGTTCCCGTCTCTTTAATCCCATTTTATAACTCTGACTCACAACAGGAAAAAAAAATACTTTTCCAGACCTGGGGTTTTCTGGATAATGAATCTATTCATAATTTGGATCTTCAGATCCAAATTAAATAAACCCAATAGGCTGGTTTTGCCTCCAATAAGGATTAATTATATCTTAGTTGAGATCAAGTACAAGAAGGAATGCACCGAATCCACTATTTGGGATTTGGTTGAATCCTTGGTGAAAGATTCAGCCGAATACCGAACCAAATCTTATGCAAATTAGGGGCAGGAAAGGAAAAAGTGGAAAAAGTCATGTGATTTCCCTACCTGCCCCTAATTTACATATGGCACAAGGATTCGGCGAATCCGAATCCTGCAGAAAAAACCTGAATCCCGAACCATTCGGTGCATCCCTAAATACAAGCTACTGTTTCATTATTACAGAGAAAAAGGAAATTGTTTTTTGAAATGTGGATAAAACGTAGTCAATGGGAGACGACCTTCCTTTAATCCGGAGCTTTCTGGATAACCGGTTTCCATATAACAGATCCTGTATAATGCCAACATATTCTGCAGCACTGTACAATTTTCTCAGGCATCCAAATTACATTACCAATACAGGAGGTAAATAGGCCCCACTGTAAAGGCACAAAGACTCGGTCTAAGTAAAGTAGAGAGTTCATTTGCCCTGTGGCCTCTTCGTCAGAGGAATTACTTGGGGGAAAAAAACATTTTTTTAGTGTAGAAATTATAATGTGTTTTCAATATATACATTAGGGATGTAAAACTTCTGGCCTCCAGCTGTTTTTTTAAACAACATTCCCCTGAGAAAACCAAATACTGTTTCTAGGGACTAAAACCAGTGGAATAAATAAGGACCCTGCAGGTCACACCAACCACAGGGGGGCCTCAGATCTTGAGGGGGCCCGTCTCCATCTGATCATCAAAATGAAAGCAGGCTAGCTCCATTCAGTCACCACTACCTATTACCATCTAACGCAGTGATCCCCAACCAGTAGCCTGTGAGTAACATGTTGCTCACAACCCCTTGGATGTTGCTTTCAGTGGCCTCAAAGCAGGTGATTATTTTTGAATTCCAGGCTTGGAGGCAAGTTTTGGTTGTATAAAAACCAGGTGTACTGCTAAACAGAGTCTCCCGTAGGCTGCCAGTCCAAACAGGGGCTACCAAATAGCCAATCACAGCCCTTATTTGGTACCCCAGATCGTTTTTCGTGCTTGTGTTGTTCCCAAACTCTTTTTACATCTGAATGTTGCTCACGGGTAAAAATGTTTGGGAATCCCTGATCTAACGGATCATGTTCATTGTTCAGGGTCCAGTTGTGCACTGAAGTTGGAGGGGGTTCCAAAAACACGCCACTGGCTAAAGCTCATAGGTGCATAGAAGCATCAGAATCTATAAAGCACTGGCACTTATATCTGTTAGTTGTCCTGCTGTCTTGGTTAGGACAGTCCTGTTCTGCAGAGATTAAACATAGTAGAGTGTTTGTGATTTCCAGTGGGAATGTTAATGGGCAAAGGGACTGTTTGGCTGCCACTCTCACATACCTCCCAAGATTTTGGAAGTAAAAAGAGGGACAAAAAAATTTTTCCCGCACGTAACGAAGCAATTTTTTGACCACACCCCTTTCTGTGGCCACACCCCCTAATTACCATGTTTGTTTTACAAAATTTGGCAGGTTATGAAAGTTTGGAAATATTTCTCTTTATCTAAACTGTGTTTTTGTGTCTCAAAATTGTTACAAAGTATCTTATTCGCACCTGTTAGCTGTTCTGTGCTCTCTGCTAAAAGCCAATTAAGTGAGAAACTTTGTTTCTTTTTCTGGCTGTTCAGTGCAGAGAAAAGAGGAACTTTCCAGTATAAATGAGGGACTGTGGGTTGAGCTGTCAAAAGAGGGACTGTCCCTCCGAAAAAGGGACAGTTGGGAGGTATGCTCTCAGAGTATGACTTCTGATGGCCGTTTCACAGACCTATATCGAAATTGCACATCAGTCAGGTTCCCACTGGACCCCCATGAACATGCCTCCAGTAACAGGATCTCCATTATTCTTCTTCTTCCAGCCTATCACCCATGAGCAGGTTTGGACATTCCGCAGTGAATAACACGTAGCCCATAAACACACAATGTGCGGCACTGGAACTCTGTCAGTTGCGTGTCCGTGCCATAGATTATCAACTGCGTGGGAAGGGTAAAAGAAAAAAAAAAGGAAATGTTGATAAATAGTTGCAGTAATGACCTCCCCAGGTCCCTTTTATGTCCTAATAATGAGTTTGCTTCACTATGTTTCTCTCCTCTGCTAACAGAAGCGGCCAAAAACCATTCTGAGGTTGGGAATCGAGTCTCTTGGCTCCGTGCTGTGGGCCGATGACATCTGCAGCCAGGAACGGCCTGAAAATCAGCACAGCCTCACGAGGTTCCTGTACGGCCTCCGAGGTCTCCTCCGGACTTCACTGTCAGTCTGTGTCATCACCGTGCCAACATATCTTATTCAGGTGAGGCTACAGGGAGCAGCACAAATATGGAACATACACTGGATCTAAAGAAAACAGTCCATCCGTGGCTTAATTCAGGGGGCCCAAAAGGTAGATCTACCAGTAGACCTTTAGCTGATGATCAGTAGATCTCAAGACAAACTCTAAATCACCCTCCATGCTTCTCATTCAGATATTTATGTTAAGGTTACATAAGCAAATGTTGTTTGTTGTAATATGTAATATACATTTTCTCAGTATTTAAATATTTTCCATGGAACAGAATGCTAACAATGCTTTTATGAATGAAGATCATAATGGGACAGCATCACTAAAAGTAGACCTCACATTAGTAAGGGCCCTCCTTATAGAATCTGTTATCCAGAATGCCTGGGATTTGGTGTTTTCCAGATAAGGGATCTTTCTGTAATATGGAAAGTAGACCTCACATTAGGAAAGTATAGGCCCTCCTGTCCTAATTCCATCCTATATTTTTGAAAAAATTAAATTTTCTAAGCAAAGCTTGACATTTCATGAGAGAGAGCGAGAGAGAGAGAGAGAGAGAGAGAGAGAGAGAGAGAAATTACAAGTATAGAATCTGTTATCCAGAATGCCTGGGACTTGGTGTTTTCCAGATAAGGGATCTTTCTGTAATATGGAAAGTAGACCTCACATTAGTAAAGTATAGGCCCTCCTGTCCTAATTCCATCCTATATTTTTGAAAAAATTTAATTTTCTAAGCAAAGCTTGACATTTCATGAGAGAGAGAGAGAAAGAGAAATTACAAGTATAGAATCTGTTATCCAGAATGCCTGGGACTTGGTGTTTTCCAGATAAGGGATCTTTCTGTAATATGGATCACCATACTTTAATAAAAATCATTTACCCAATGCTTTGCTTCCAATAAGGATTAATTATATTTTAGTTGGGATCAAGTACAAGCGACTGTTTTATTATTACACAGAAAAAGGAAATCATTTTTTAAAAATTAGAATTATTTGATTAAAATGGAATCTATGGTTCATGGCCTTTCTGTAATTTAGAGCTATATGGATAAGAGGATCCCATAGCTGTATAGCAAACCACCATGATCTGGAAAAGTATGGTACAGGTATGGGACCTGTTATCCAGAATGCCTGGGACGTGGGATTTTCTGGATTACAGATCTTTCCTTAATTTGGATCTTCATACTTTAAATCTACTAGAAAATAATTTAAACATTAATTAAACCCAATAGGATTGTTTTGCCTCCAGTAAGGATTAATTATATTTTAGTTAGGATTAAGTACAGGTGTGGGACCTGTTATCCAGAATGCCCTGGACCTGTGATTTTCCAGAAAACGGATCTTTCTGTAATTTGGATCTTAGTAATTTAAGTCTACTAGAAACCCATGTAAACATTAAATAAACCCAATAGGCTGCTTTTGCTTCCAATAAGGATTAATTATATCTTAGTTGGGATCAAGTACAAGCGACTGTTTTATTATTACACAGAAAAAGGAAATCATTTTTTAAAAATTAGAATTATTTGATTAAAATGGAATCTATGGTTCATGGCCTTTCTGTAATTTAGAGCTATCTGGATAAGAGGATCCCATAGCTGTATAGCAAACCACCATGATCTGGAAAAGTATGGTACAGGTATGGGACCTGTTATCCAGAATGCCTGGGACGTGGGATTTTCTGGATTACAGATCTTTCCTTAATTTGGATCTTCATACTTTAAATCTACTAGAAAATAATTTAAACATTAATTAAACCCAATAGGATTGTTTTGCCTCCAGTAAGGATTAATTATATTTAAGTTAGGATTAAGTACAGGTGTGGGACCTGTTATCCAGAATGCCTGGGGCGTGGGATTTTCTGGATAACAGATCTTTCCTTAATTTGGATCTTCATACTTTAAATCTACTAGAAAATAATTTAAACATTAATTAAACCCAATAGGATTGTTTTGCCTCCAGTACGGATTAATTATATTTTAGTTAGGATTAAGTACAGGTGTGGGACCTGTTATCCAGAATGCTCGGGACCTGTGATTTTCCAGAAAACAGATCTTTCTGTAATTTGGATCTTAGTAATTTAAGTCTACTAGAAAACCATATAAACATGAAATAAGCCCAATAGGCTGGTTTTGCTTCCAATAAGGATTAATTATATCTTAGTTGGGATCAAGTACAAGCGACTGTTTTATTATTACACAGAAAGCAAATTTGGATTATTTGGATATAATGGAGACTATGGGAGACGGCCTTTCCATCATTCGGAGCTTTCTGCATAACAGGTTTCCGGATAATAATGGATCCCATACTTTATATACCTCTCAATTTGCCAGTCCCATAAACGTACGATTCCACGGTTTATTAATACATGATATAAATAATAAAAAGAAAGGGTGTAAGTGTATGTTTAACCACAGCCATTATATATTGTTGTTTACACACCGTCATGCCTTTGACATATTAAGATATTGTATTTGCCTTTGATGGAGCAGAAATCGAGTTCACTCTTGGATCTCAGAGGCTTGTTATTTCTAAAGAGACAAAGTGCTTTCCCCTCCCTCCTGTCATATCCGGACGCATTTTAGTCGTGACCTAGATAAATCCTCTGTTTCCATTAGAGTTCTTTCCTTAGCACTGTCACTTATGTTCACTCACAGCCATTTAGCTACATTTCTACTCCATGATACAAGTGCGAGCTGTTTGCTCTTCGCTCGTTAGTAACTCCTGCTTATCTGTTATATATACAGGTATGGGATCGGTTATCTGGAAACCCGTTATCCAGAAAGCTCTGAATTATGGAATGGCCGTCTCCCATAGACTCCATTGTAATTAAAAAATCCAATTTTTTCTGGGTAATAATAAAACAGTCGCTTGTACTTGATCCCAACTATCATATAATTAATCCTTATTGGAAGCAAAACCAGCCTTGGGTTTATTTCATGTTTACATGATTTTTAGGGGGTTATTTATCAAAGTCCGAATTTATCTCAATATTTTCTGCTACAAACTCCGATCAAATCCGCTCGGGTTTTTAATGCTTATTTATTATTACATTTTGCTGGATAACGGATCTCATCGCTGTATAGCTTTTGTCCCCGTACAGTTCCTTTGCTGCATATTTGTGTGGGAGCTGACATATCGCTTGCACCCATTAAACAATCAAGTGTAAGTAATGTGTCTTTGTTCTAATTGGGGGAATGTCTCTTTAAATTCCATTCTGAGCGGGTTGAAAAGCTGACAGCTTGAGTTTTGGGTCAGGGGCCTGAATAGACTGCTCTCAAACTGGTGTATCTGACAGTTTCACCTCGCCGTGACCTACTTTTTCTCTTGTATGGCTGATTTGTGCCTAATTACAAGTTAAACTGGGGGAAAAAATGTGTAACGATTATCTTCCTTTAAATAGGGTCTATAGTCGGCAAAAAAAAAAAAAAAGAGCAAAACAATCACTGTAGTTTTTATTCATTAATTTCCTACATTTTTTTAATTAAATAGCTTCTTCCTTCCCTCCCAGGTTCACAAAGAAGGGGATCCGATCCTCTAGCTAGAGAGGCCCAATGGCACTGCTGTCTATTGTGCTGGGCAACAGCCAATAGGGAATTAGCAGTCATGTCTGCCACTGCAGAGCCCGGTAACTGTATGAAAAAAAGGAAATAGTCCCCTGTAAAGGAGACCTAAAAACGAATAGGGCTAAAAATGCCATATTTTATATAGTGAACTTATTGCAAGAGGCTAAAGTGTCAGCTTGTCAATAGCAGCAATGATCCAGGACTTCAAACTTGTCACAGGGGGTCACCATCTTGGAAAGTGTCTGTGACACTCACATGCTCAGTGGGCTCTGATTGGCTGTTGAGAAGCTAAGCTTAGGGCTCGTCACTAATTATCCAGCAGAAAATGAGCTTCCCCTGTAATATAAGCTGATGCTACAGGTTTGCTGATTATTAAATTCTGATGCTAATTGCACTGGTTTCTGTGCTGCCATGTAGTAATTATCTGTATTAATTACTAATCAGCCTTATATTGTGACATTTCTATTCTATGTGTACTGTATATTGTGAGTGGCTCCCTAAGCTCAGTAAGTGACAGCAGCACAGAGCATGTGCAGTGAATCAGCAGAAAAGAAAATAAGATGGGGAGCTACTGGGGCATCTTTCAAGACACAGATCTTTACTGCTAAAGGGCTGTGGTTGCCTTGGGCTGGTACAGAAGATACCTTTAAGATAACTTTTAGTATGTTATAGAATGGCTCATTCTAAGCAACTTTTCAATTGGTCTTCATGTCTTCTCTTTTTACAGTTTTTGAGTTATTTACCTTCTTCTTATTCTAGGAACTCAAAAGCCACAAATAATACAAAATGAAAACCAATTGCAACTTGTTTCAGAAAATCACTCCCTACAAAGAATAAACAGAATTACATACATAGTAACCACCATTAACCAATATAAAATGTGAAGAGGGCCCAGCCCCAAAGAGCTTACAATCTAAAAGATTTATGGAGTCTTTGGACTCTTGCCTTTGTATGGAACTCCTCGATGTCTTAATGTCCTTATATTTTACGGTAGGGGGTACATTATTGTCGTTCTCTTTGTATTATGTGTATATTATTATATTGTGTGTGTGTGTGTTATATATATATATATATATATATATATATATATATATATATATATATATATATATATATATATATATATATATATATATATATATATATATATATATAGTAGTCCAAAAGCCGGCACAACACGTCAAACGGTCAACGTTGCCTGGGTGCAAAAAGCCCAAAATTTGGTAATATATATATAGGAATGAAGAAGCTCACACTCTCAGGGCTTTTCACATCAAAAAAGTGTCTATTCAAAAGACTAACGTTTCGGCTTGCACTCAAGCCTTTCTCGGCTTGAGTGCAAGCCGAAACGTTAGTCTTTTGAATAAACACTTTTTTGATGTGAAAAGCCATGAGAGTGCGAGCTTCTTCATTCCTATATATATATATATATATATATATATATATATATATATATATATATATATATATATATATATATATATATATATATATATATATATATATATATATATATATATATATATATATATATATATATATATATATATATATATATATATATATATATATATATATATAGGTTTTGCTTCCAATAAGGATTAATTCTATCTCAGTTGGGATCAAGTACAAGCTACTGTTTTATTATTACAGAGAAAAGGGAAATCATTTTTTAAAATTAGGATTATTTGGATAAAATTGAGTCTATGGGAGACGGCCTTTCTGTAATTCGGAGCTTTCTGGATAATGGAATATTCATGTGTGTGTATACAAAAAGAGAGGTAATAATCTGTGTTATGGGAAAAGGGAGGGTCACGCAGAGGTGAAACTGTCATATTCAGCAGTCTCTAAAACAGTCTTTCCAGGTTTCTGACCCTGACCTGGAGCCGTCATCAGGCTGAGAAGTTGGGAATTCTTTATAGACATCCTCACCTTGTTTCTTGTTGCTGGTTGTTTACTGCTTTAATGCTCTACCAATAGCCTTTAACACTAGTGGAAAGGTTTGTTACAGTTGGCCATGTTTTCTACCCACAGTGCAGTTTTTCATTTTAATAATTTAAAAACAATAGCTGACAGGCCCAGATTGTTGGCCATTCTGTAATTCGGAACTTTCTGGATAACAGATCCCATACCAGTATACACACTGGTTCTAGGTGTGAGACTAAGGTCAACTGAGGTGGACCAGAACTATTGTTGCCACGTGTCCGGATTTGACCCAGACAGCCCGGGTTTCAGAAGGGCTGCCCAGGTCAAGACAGTTTGCCCTGTTTTTCAAAAAAGGAAAACCGGGCAGGATCTCCCCTGTTTGACATGGCATCAGCCAATCGCTGGTCGCCCCGCCCCCGTGATGTAGCATGCCCCGCCCAGACTGTGAGCCACACAAAGGTGACAACTAGTCCCGCACCCGACCCTAACCCGCCCCCTCCCGATCCACATCCAGCCCCCTGCTGCCAATCTATTTATAGACCCGCGCCCAACCCACCTGCAGCGACGTCACAAAAGGGGCGGCCTATAAATTTCGGCACCGGCTAGGTTGTGGGCGGGGAGAGCAGGAGAAGAGCCTGATCCGGACCCAACCCGAAGATTTTGTGCAGAAGTCGGCCCAAACCCGCCCAACCTGCGGGTTTCGGGCCGGCCCGCACATCACTAGTGACAACCCTAACCGAAACACGGCCTTCTTCATTGATGGCATTGTGCTCCATCACCTTCGCCAATGTATTTCTTGACTATGTTGCAATGCTATGATTCAGCATCCGTGCACATGCCTCGTCCCACCATACAACTGAATATTGCTTTGCCATACATAACATTTTCTAACCGTACACTTTGATTAGCGGCCTCCTCTGAGCTTGCTGGTGCTATTTCAGATTAGTGGAAAGCCGGCGTTTTTCTTGTTTTGTAAAAAATGCTCTCCATCCATTAAATGCACAGTCTGCCGTAAAGGTAAACACGGCTCAGACTTGATACCAAGGGTATTAGCCAGCAGCACATACCTGGGGAAATTAACCTGGTAATGAAAACTCCGGATGATTCAGCCCGAGCGTCGGCCTTCCTCCTGGGAGACTAATAAGCTTCTGTTTAATGTGTTGTTTTCATCGTTCCATTTGAAAGGTTTAAATATTCATCTCTTCAAACATTCATGTCCGGGTGCTTTACAACTCACCAAAGTGTGTCGAGGCCACAGTGTGTGGTGTAGGGGAAAAAGTACATTTTTTTTGGTTTGTGTTTTGAAGGCCCTAATGAGAAGGTCTATATTCTAAGATCATATTTGCTGCTGGTTTTTTTTTTTTTTTTGGGTGATCAAATAATTAGACTGGGAGCTGTCTTGCACTTTTTATCATTAATTCCTCTAAGGAACTGGTGGTGATTGTGAGCACAAGTCCCCTTTATTAACAAGAAGAATGTAATACACTGCACGTGTGTGTATAAATATGTATCTAGCATGTGCACCATCAGGATTGCAGTGGAGATGTGTCTTTCTCTTGACCTTTCCTTCTGGGATGTGCTTACAGGGATACTGTCATGGGCGAAAAAAAAATTCAAAATGAATCAGTTAATAGTGCTGCTCCAGCAGAATTCTGCACTGAAATCCATTTCTCAAAAGAGCAAACAGATTTTTTTATCTTCCGTTTTGAAATCTGACATGGGGCTAGACATATTGTCAATTTCCCAGCTGCCCCAAGTCATGTGACTTGTGCTCTGATAAACTTCAATCACTCTTTACTGCTGTACTGCAAGTTGGAGTGATATCACCCCCTCCCTTTCCCCCCCCCCAGCAGCCAAACAACAGAACAATGGGAAGGTAACGAGATAGCAGCTCCCTAACACAAGATAACAGCTGCCTGGTAGATCTAAGAACAACACTCAATAGTAAAAACCCATGTCTCACTGAGACACATTCAGTTACATTGAGAAGGAAAAACAGCAGCCTGCCAGAAAGCATTTCTCTCCTAAAGTGCAGGCACAAGTCACATGACCAGGGGCAGCTGGGAAATTGACAAAATGTCTAGCTCCATGTCAGATTTCAAAATTGAATATAAAAAAAACAGTTTGCTCTTTTGAGAAATGAATTTCAGTGCAGAATTCTGCTGGAGTAGCACTATTAACTGATGCGTTTTGAAAAAAACATGTTTTCCGATGACCGTATCCCTTTAAGAAAAACTGTCAGTCCTTGGGGTTGGGACTTTATAAGTAACTGAGTCTAAATATATTTGAGTCTCAATATATTTGTTTCATGTGCCATTAATCCTTAAAACCTGAAAACATACAGGTCATGGAACTCCAATGTTACTTCTAATATCCTGATATTTTTCCAACAAGGGGTACTTTATTTATTATAATACACACGTTGTAGTGAGTCAAGTGCCAAAAATGACATCACTACTCACCGTTTAAAACTGATGACATCACTAGTCACCGTTTATAAGGATATCATTTACAAGATATTCATGGCTCTGGTGTATTATATACAGTATATTTTTAACAGTTAAAACTTTTAAACATAATCCCACTTTAAAATATTAAAAAACGCCAGAGTTTTAAATTTTTATGACTTTTCGGCATACAGGATATGATGTCACTGACATAAGATTGAGGAGGAGGAGGTAGCTTCATCTTATCAGGTATAAACTGGTGAAAGAGGTAACGTTCGGTAAAATTCTCACTTTAGTGAATTTGCAAAGTAACGATCGTTCGCCTGGCGTACTCTTTCCCTAGCCAATTGTCTTCTACGCCTGTTCGTAAGTTGGCGATGTCCCTGCGGATGTGATTTCTGTCGAATTTTCGCTAGCGACAGCCACTTCACCCTTTAGTAAATTTGCCCCTTAGAATCAAACATTTTCAGTGGAGGATTTTTTTTCCCCAATAAAACAGGAGAATTATCTAAATAGCAATAGAAAGTGTTCATTGTTTCTCTTCCTTCACAAGGGGATCACCGGGACTACGGCTAATTGGCCAAGGCAGCGTTGTGCCCGTGACGCTTGATATTCATTATGGAAGAAGCTGATTTTCCTGTGGGAAAATGAACACCCTGACGATTTATTTAGTGGTTTCTTGTGGAATTGCAAGTGTGCGTTCTCACGAGGCTTACTCGGGATCACGAATAGCTCCTAATGGATGAATGTGTACATGTAGATTAATACCGAGTATTTTTGTACAGAATTGCTGTGAAGTGTTCTATGTTGTACAGATTAGGGGAAAATATTGATAGAGCCTGGGAAATTATAATACAGGTATGGGACCCGTTATAACGAATTCTGGGGACCTGGGGTATTCCGGATAACAGATCTTTCTGTAATTTGGATCTTCATACCTTAAGTCCACTAGACAATCATATAAACATTAAATAAAGCCAATAGGCTGGTTTTGTTTCCAATAAGGATTAATTATATCTTAGTACAAGGGACTGTTTTATTATTACAGAGAAAAAGGAAATCATTTTTAAAAATTTTAATTTTTTTTGGATAAAAGGGAGTCTATGGGAGACGGGATCCTGTAATTCAGAGCTTTCTGGATAATGGGTTTCTGGATAATGGAAACCCATACCTTAAGTCTACTAGAAAATCATGAAAACATTAAATAAACCCAATAGGCTGGTTTTGCTTCCAATAAGGATTAATTATTTCTTAGTTGGGATCAAGTACAAGCGACTGTTTTATTATTACAGAGAAAAAGGAATTACATTTTTAAAATGTGGATTGTTTCATTATAATGGAGTCTATGGGAGACGGCCTTTCTGTAATTCTTAGCTTTCTGGATAACAGATTCCATACCTGTAACGACTCCGTTTTATTGGCGTGTGTCCTGCTTAGGTAGATGGACATTTAGTGGTCAATTTACCGAATCCACTATTTTGGATTCCGATGAACCCCCGAATCCTTCGCGAAAGATTCAGCCTAATACCGAATGTAAATCCTAATTTGCATATGCAAATTAGGGGTGGGAAGGGGAAAACATTTTTACTTCCTTGTTTTGTGACAAAAAGTCATGCGATTTCCTTCCCCATCCCTAATTTGCATATGCAAATTCGGTTCAGCCGAGCAGAAGGTTTCAGCCGAATCCGAATCCTGCTGAAAGAGGCCGAATCCTGGATCCCTACAATTTACAGAAATGTGAAAAATTTAATTTTTCAGCAATTATCGTTGCACCAAATCCAAGATTATGTTTGTGATTCCGATGAATCCAGGACCTTGTGCAGCATTCAGCAAATCTCAAGCATAGAGTTAAAATGAATCCAATTCCCTCAAAGTTATGTGATTTTGTTTTTGGCACGATCTTTTGTGTAACAACATTGAGCTGCACAGGAATGGGATCCGTTATCCAGAAACTCCTTATTCGGAAACCTCAGAATTACAGAATCGTCCGTCTTCCATGGACTCCATTTTTAATCCCATAATCCACATTTAAAAAAATGATTTCCTTTTTCTCTGTATGAATAAAACAGTAGCTTGTACTTATTTGCGGCAAAACAATCCTAATGTTAAAATGATATTTTTTTTTTAAGTATGGTGATCCAAATAACGGAAAGATCCCTTATCCCTTATACATCAACTTTGTCAAACCAACAGCTAAAAGGGGTTCACCTTTAACTTAACTTTTAGTATATTGTAGAACAGCTTATTCTTAGCAGCTTCTCAATTGGTCTTCATTATTTTTTGTAAATGATTTTCCTTCCTCCTCTCCCTCTTTGAAATGCAGGCCACTGACCCCGGCTAAAAAAAACTATTGATCTTTGAGGCTACAATTTTATTGTTATTGCTAGTTTTTATGATTTATCTTTTAATTCAATTCCCCTACTATTTATACTCAAGTCATTCAAACCACTGCCTGGTTGCTAGGGTATATTGGACCCTAGCAACCAGATAGCTGTTAACATCCCAAACTGGTGAGTTGCTGAACTAATTCGTTTAAAAACAAAAACACAATAAGAAATAAATAAAATATCTAAAGGTGAAATACCCCTTTGAGTCTGACAGTGGGTATTGCTTTTACTTTAGTTTTCTGGCAGGTCACCAATTCGCCAGACACGAATTTGCGACGGATTTCTGCGTTTTGCAGCAATTTTTGTCGAATGAATTAGCGAAACTGTGGCAATAATTCAAAGGTAAAAAAAAATTGTTGCATGTCAAAATTATTCGGATGCCCATTGTCTTTAATTCATTTGAACCAAATAGTCGAATGTATAAAAATTGACGCGGGTCAAAATTATTTTGACGCCCATTGACTTCAATGCGTCTCCAGATTTTTTTACAATAAAATCCGAATATTTACTGAAAAAAAACACTTGAATTTTTTCGAGATTTGTTATACCCCGAGGATGGAAAAAGTCAGAATCCGAAAATCCGGCATCTCAGACCTGCCGAGGTTGTATATAATTCAATGGGAGAAATCCCTATCCTTTTTGGAAGTTTCTGTTGTTTTGCGCTGGAATTAGCCCGACAATCGAACTATTTCTTATTTAATGGGCAAAAATCTGAAAAATTCTGGCTTTTCGGAAAAAAACGAAGAGAAAATTGTGCGATTTAGTTTTTTTTCATATTTTCCCCCAATCCGATTTAAATCGAGTTTTTTTTAACAATAAATAAGGTCTAATCGTGGATTCTAGTTTTTATTAAAATTAATAGTGCTACTCCAGCAGAATTCTGCACTGAAATCCATTTCTCAAAAGAGCAAACAGATTTTTTTTATATTTAATTTTGAAATCTGACATGGGGCTCGACATATTGTCAATTTCCCAGCTGCCCCTGGTCATGTGACTTGTGCCTGCACTTTAGGAGAGAAATGCTTTCTGGCAGGCTGCTGTTTTTCCTTCTCAATGTAACTGAATGTGTCTCAGTGGGACATGGGTTTTTACTATTGAGTGTTGTTCCAGGCAGCTGTTATCTTGTGTTAGGGAGCTGTTATCTGGTTACCTTCTCATTGTTCTTTTGTTTGGCTGCTGGGGGAAAAGGGAGGGGGTGATATCACTCCAACTTGCAGAACAGCAATAAAGAGTGATTGAGGTTTATCAGAGCACAAGTCACATGACTTGGGGCAGCTGGGAAATTGACAAAATGTCTAGCCCCATGTCAGATTTCAAAATTCAATATAAAAAAATCTGTTTGCTCTTTTGAGAAATGGATTTCAGTGCAGAATTCTGCTGGAGCAGCACTATTAACTGATTCATTTTGAAAAAAAAATTTTTCCCATGACAGTATCCCTTTAAATAAAATTAAATACAATTGAGAGTAAATCGGTGGAATTTTTGGTGGAAAGACTACGTTGTCCCCCTGCACGTGGCTGTATTTTTGCAAGATAATTAGGAAATGTGAATTAGACAAACAGGCAGTTAGAAAGTGCTTATGTAACGCGGCCTCCTAAACGCGCTTCTAGGAAATTTGTTCCAGCAGGTCGAACGAGAGCGAGAAAGAGAAAGGGATGAAAATGGGTAAAATCTAGTGGTTCCACGTCCCAGCACAGTATGGCCACAGAGTCATCTGCTCCGGCATATGGAGGCTTTGGCTGCTGGACTGTGTTGACGACATTAGGAACCAATGTCCAGGAGTGGTCACAACTGTTCACTAAGCAGATGAGAAGAAGCCCGTGTTAATGAAGATGCCGGTGTATTATTCTGTGTTGCTAGGGAGAATCAAAAGCCAAAATGATTTAATTAAAATGGAAACACCACTGTTTTGCTTTATGCCCCGTCCCTACATAAACGTGGGAGAGAACCGATTTATTAGCTGTAATGTAATAATTAATATAATTTGTGTGCAAATTGATTTTTTTTCTTATGTTTTAGATACATTGCAATTGTATTTAGTTTAATAGAGCAAGATGGATACTCTCTATGTGTGAATTTATAATGAAGCCCATCTAATATAGACACCTTACACTACTCAAGTCAAACTCCCTGTACCCTCCTACAGCAGATTTCTCTTGTAGGATGCTGGAAGTCTCCAGTTTTCATCTAAATCTTCTACACTAACCAGAGACTATTATCCCACTGTTACTATAGGCACCATCTCTCCCTACTATACCTGCTATCCCACAGTCACACTCCCTTCCCAGAGACTATTATCCACTGTTACTATAGGCACCATCTCTCCCTACTATACCTGCTATCCCACAGTCACACTCCCTTCCCAGAGACTATTATCCCACTGTTACTATAGGCACCATCTCTCCCTACTATACCTGTTACTATAGACACCATCTCTCCCTACTATACCTGCTATCCCACAGTCACACTCCCTTCCCAGAGACTATTATCCACTGTTACTATAGGCACCATCTCTCCCTACTATACCTGCTATCCCACAGTCACACTCCCTTCCCAGAGACTATTATCCACTGTTACTATAGGCACCATCTCTCCCTACTATACCTGCTATCCCACAGTCACACTCCCTTCCCAGAGACTATTATCCCACTGTTACTATAGGCACCATCTCTCCCTACTATACCTGCTATCCCACAGTCACACTCCCTTCCCAGAGACTATTATCCACTGTTACTATAGACACCATCTCTCCCTACTATACCTGCTATCCCACAGTCACACTCCCTTCCCAGAGACTATTATCCCCACTGTTACTATAGGCACCATCTCTCCCTACTATACCTGCTATCCCACAGTCACACTCCCTTCCCAGAGCATATTGTTTTTAAATCAATTATAGGCACCGACTTACATACCTGTTATAACAGTCTCTTCCTTCACACTGCTACTATAGATGCTCAAACACTGCCTGCACAGTTAAGAGGAGAATTTGTCGTTAATTTTTGAGCACCCCAACACTTACCCTTCTTATAGCTGTCATATATATAAATTTGTGCTCCCTCCTCTGTGTGTGTGTGTGTGTGTGTGTGTATATGTATATATATATATATATATATATATATATATATATATATATATATATATATATATATATATATATATATATATATATATATTCAAAAAATACAGCCGCACCAACAGGACTTTTATGAAAACAAACAGTGCTTTTTATTCAACGTTTCAGCCCCATACCTGGACCTTGTTCTTTTTGTCTATATATATATATATATATATATATATATATATATATATATATATATATATATATATATATATATTATTGAAAATATGAAAGATCTACTTTAGCCCTGTTACAACTGCCTGGTGAAGCTGGTGGGAGAATAAAGCTCTTAGCCACGCAAAGTAACACTTAAGAATGAATATTTCATTACACTGAAAAATCGTACACTGCAGCTGAAAGCCCCTAAGAGGAGTCGATGGCACAACTGACCTACAAGTTTAATAGCTCTCGTCAGGAATCGAGGGTCGTTTCGCTGTAGCCCAGCCGCTGCCTGCAAAGTCCTGGGAGATTACAATCAGCAAACCAAATGGCAAGTGTGGATACCTGGGATGGAGCCTTCTGGAAAGGCGTGAGATGGGCTCACTGTTACGCCAGAATTCTTATGAAAACAGTGGGAGAAGGAGGCTAGACCTCCTGTTCAGGGAGCTTCTGGTAAACAGCCAATATCCTAGTGATTTCTAAGAATCGTCAACGTTTCTCAAAGCATTCGTATCAGCGGACAAACACATATGCTGCTTATCTGTGGTTTTTTTACTTCTGAATATGCCTCATGGCTACTCCTTCCATTGGCACCTGATTTTCCTTTGTTCTGGGCTGAAAGGGTGGGAGAACAATGAATTGCGTTCATCAAAAATGTCCAAAAAATTCTCAGACAAATCTTCTTTAAAATAAATGTACAGGCAGCCCTCCGCTTTATGCTGTAGTTTCTATCCCTTATTATAAATGTATCGTGTATAATTTGGTTGCCTAAGCATGCACGGTAGAGATAAGGCTTAAGAAGAACAGACCTGGGTTTGAAATGAACAAATTATGTTCTTAACTGCCCCCCATGCTTCAGGCTTGGTAGGGAATCCCTGAGTATATTAGGTTTTACAGTGCACTTACAGGTCTATTGATGAACTGTGAGCAGGGCGGCCATCAGGGGAGTAAACAGAGTCCGAGGAGACCCTAAGAAATCTGAAAAGTGTTATTCAATGGTCAACATGAGTGGTGGAAGTTGCTCGGGTTTGTTTAATGGAACTATAGGCAGGTTTGGGGATGAAGTCAGGCTGTGTGCAACTATTTTTTCCATTCTGCCTGTTTGCAGGGTCCTACTTCCAGGAACTGGGACATCAATTGAGGCCCCTAATGGGGATGGGAGGGCCCTGCTTACTCAGTAGTATGGGGTCCCCATGATTTCTGATGCCAGTCAAGGTGAGTCATATCATTAAAATGAAAATCCATGAAAATAAATATTGGTCCTGACAAGTTCCTTCTTTAACACTTACGCCCCTTGGCAGGGCTGCCATCAGGGGGGCACAGGGGGTACTGCTGTACCGGGCCTGAAGGGGGGCCCAGCTGTGCTGCACTTTTTGAAATAGCCGGGCCCTCCCTTGACAGTGCCGAAGCCGAAGTGAAAAGACCAGAAGTCGCGAAAACAGCTGAAGTTGAAGTCCTGAAGTGGTGAAAAGACTCAAAGTCACAAAAACAGCTGTAATTGAAGTCCTGAAGCGGAGAAATGACCCAAAGTCACGAAAACAGCCAACATTGAAGTCCTGAAGCGGCGAAAAGACCCAAAGTCACTAAAACAGCTGAAATTGAAGTCTTGAAGCGGCGAAAAGACCCAAAGTCATGAAAACAGCTGAAGTTGAAGTCCTGAAGTGGCGAAAAGACTCAAAGTCACAAAAACAGCTGAAATTGAAGTCCTGAAGCGGAGAAATGACCCAAAGTCACAAAAACAGCTGAAATTGAAGTCCTGAAGCGGAGAAATGACCCAAAGTCACGAAAACAGCCTAAATTGAAGTCCTGAAGCGGCGAAAAGACCCAAAGTCATGAAAACAGCCAAAATTGAAGTCCTGAAGCGGCGAAAAGACTAAAAGTCACAAAAACAGCTGAAATTGAAGTCCTGAAGCGGAGAAATGACCTGAAGTCACGAAAACAGCCGAAATTGAAGTCCCGAAGCGGCGAAAAGACCCAAAGTCACGAAAACAGCTGGGGCCCCCCCAGCTGTTTTCGTGACTTCGGGTCTTTTCGCCCCAAGTCACCTTTTTTTTTAGCACTGATGTCTGTGTGGTCTTTTAACTGTGGTGTGGAGTGGGTGGGAACTAGGGAGGTGCTTGCGGGCCGGGTCCACGTGATTTCTAATGGCGCCCCTGCCCCTTGGTGGTAGTTTTTAGCCATAACTGAAGCCCCCATGTTCCCACATGCTCAGTATGACTGATATAAAGATATGCTGAAGGTCCCCAATTGTGAAATTGTGTCTGTATTTACAACTAGTGTAGGTCGCCAATGGCTTATTAATATACAGAATTTTTTTTTTTTTTTTGGGAGAATTTTCTACAATACCTGCAAACATTTTTGTTGAAATGAAGAAGACGAGGCTATGAGACTATAAACAACATTAGGAAAGTTAATTTTATTAATATATAAATATGTATATATTTTTTTTATTTTTTAAATTTCTCCTCTAAATATGGATTTATAGGCAACAATATCTCCCTGTGTAACTCTCGTAGAAGAATTTTAGCCCAGTTATATCATTCGTGTGCCCGTCTCACAATCCACAATTAAACACACATTTTATAAAATGAAAAGAGTAAAGAAAAATGAGTTTTATACATAATTTAAGAACTGTTTTAATAATTAACTGAAATGCTACGTCATATAATGCAATGCAATCAGGTGGGGCCCCGACCAGCAGAGGGCTTCCAGATTTTCCCATTAGATTTCACCTGCTTGAACTCTAGTTTTTTTCCCAGCCAGTCTCCCATCTGGCCCCTGGTTTGCCAGCTTTGCTCCTCATGACAAGCTGTAATTTTGCGCTCAATATGGGATTAGTGATTTTAAACTTTAGTATCTGTAACCTGCCACTTTATTGTAGACATCAGCTGGGAGCTCAGTTAGATATTTGGCTAATAGTAATTACTTGTGCTACGGGGAGAAACTTCTTCCAAAAACATTGAACGGGAACAAGCAGTTTGTCTCTGAAACTTTTATCTGGTAGAATTCAATCCAGTTTTATGTCATTTCAGTGATAATGTAAAGTAAAAAAAGCAAATACCTTCCGCTCCTTTTAAATTCATTATTTGCTCTAAATTGAGTTTCATTTTTGTTTTCTATAAATAAATCAGCGCATTACTATCATTTAATTACATTTTTTTTGAATTGCAATGAAAATATTCTTCTGATTCTTTTTTTTTTATTATATTTGCAGGAAAACTATAGCTTAGGTATATGTTACGGGATCTCACAAAACAAAGCATTTGCTTTTTGAAAGGGATACTGTCATGGGAATTTTTTTTTTTTTCAAATTGAATCAGTTAATAGTGCTGCTCCAGCAGAATTCTGCACTGAAATCCATTTCTCAAAAGAGCAAACAGATTTTTTTAAATTTAATTTTGAAATCTGACATGGGGCTAGACATTTTGTCAGTTTCCCAGCTGCCCCCAGTCATGTGACTTGTGCTCTGATAAACTTCAATCACTCTTTACTGCTGTACTGCAATTTGGAGTGATATCACCCCCTCCTTTCCCCCCCAGCAGCCAAACAAAAGAACAATGAGAAGGTAACCAGGTAGCAGCTCCCTAACACAAGATAACAGCTGCCTGGTAGATCTAAGAACAACACTCAATAGTAAAAACCCATGTCTCACTGAAACACATTCAGTTACATTGAGAAGAAAAACAGCAGCCTAACAAAAGAACAATGGGAAGGTAACCAGATAGCAGCTCTCTAATACAAGATAACATCTGCCTGGTAGATCTAAGAACAGCACTCAATAGTAAAATCCAAGTCCCACTGGGACACATTGAGTATGAGAAACAACAGCCTGTCAGAAAGCAGTTCCATCCTAAAGTGCTGGCTCTTTCTGAAAGCACATGACCAGGTAAAATGACCTATGATGGCTGCCTACACACCAATATTACAACTTAAAAAAAATACACTTGCTGGTTCAGAAATGAAATGTTATATTGTAGAGTGAATTATTTGTAGTGTAAACAGTGTCATTTAAAAATGAAAACTACATCATAAAATTCATGACGGAATCCCTTTGAGGAAGTGAAGGTTACAAAGTAGATGTTCTTGCCTAATGACATTAATGACATCTCTTAAAGCCAAAGGAATATAGGGCTGCTGGATCACCATCTGGAAAGGAGTTACTGATTGCTTCCCATTGTTGTCAATGAGACAAGCTCTACTTGTGACTTGCAGGAGTGACCATTAGTGTAACTAGAGATTACTGGGCCTCACAGCTTTTTTAGGGATAACAAACCTTGAGAAAAATAATCCTGGAGGTTTAGACCCAACACCAGACGTTCAGTTCTCCTGGGCCCCAAGCACTTATGTGTGCCATAGTAAGTGATTTATTGTGGTTCTACATTGTTGGATAGCCATGATTTTGCCTAAGGAAAACTATGGGGTGTGTTCTGTTGGCCGAAGACACTGGTGGTCTTTTATCAAGGCAAGGGCAAGATAGCTTTCACCTAAGGCACTGATTTATAAACGTTTGAATTTTTAGCACAATTTGAATTTTTTTTTTTGGTATAAGTAAATCATTCAAGCTGGAGTTTCCAAAACTTGCATTAAATATAAATTTATTAAATATTTAATATATAATAATGAAATATTTTATTTGTGTATGAATAGAACCACCAATACACACCCGCCTAGGGGTAACTTCCATGGTGCACAGTCACGGATTTGTCGATTGTTCAGCAAAGGGGCCCTTTGGTTTATTAATATATTCTTGATATTTATTAAAATAAAAATCGACTAAATTCCCCAGAGAAAGCCAAATTCCACAACAAGTCCCCATGGTGTAGTTGTGCTTGAATCCCATGCTGACAAATGCACACCCACTCCATGCAATGCTCATGTTGATTTCTGCATTAGAGAATCCATCAACAGGAGGAAGAGGATCCAAACAAAATAACTGCTGACATAAAAAGCTCCTGCCGGTGGCCAATCTTCATTGTGTGGACTGAATGGGGCCAGATACAGCTGTTTGTCAACCCCTGTCTTTCATTTCAATGTATTTGAAACCTCAACTACTTAGATCCAGATGACACCGTACGGGGCAATTGTTATTTAATGAAATTACCTCTTGTGATTATTTTGTGCACTTCTCTTGGTTTCACCACCACTGATTGTGTTGCAAGTGCGGCTTTTCTGCACAGTTTAGTGCAAATCTCTTTATAGGCTAAAGGTTATTAGAATCAACCGTCAGAGATATTTGCTTGAGAACGTCCTTTGCTCCAGTTTCTCAGTAAGAATCACCACCTGCTCCAATAATAGGCATTCTATGGGCCAGCAAGACACATATGCCAGACAACAGATAGACGCCCATGCGTAGCACAATAGCCAATCGCTGTGAGTCTGCTGCAGGCTTCAGCCATGACATCTTGAGGGGCTTATTTCCCAGGATGACTGTACGGGGCACATTTACTTAGCTCGAGTGAAGGATTAGAATGAAAAATACTTCAAATTTCAAAGTATTTCTTTGGCTACTTCGACCATGGAATTGGCTACTTCGACCTTTGACTACGACTTCGAATCAAACGATTCTAACTAAAAATCGTTCGACCATTCGATAGTCGAAGTACTGTCTCTTTAAAAGAAACTTCGACCACCTACTTCGCCACCTAAAACCTACTTCGCAACAATGGTACCTATGGGGAAGGTCTCCATAGGCTTTCCTAGCAATTTCTGATTGAAGGAAAAACGCTCGGTCGATGAATTAAAATCCTTCGAATCATTTGATTCGAAGGATTTAATCCTTCGATCGAACGATTTTCCTTCGATCGAACGATTTTCCTTCGATCGAACGAATTGCGGTAAATCCTTCGACTTCGATGGTCGAATATCGAGGGTTAATTAACACTCGATATTCGACCCATAGTAAATGCGCCCCTACCTGTTGTCTACTGGTAAACTCTGTGCTATAGAAAACATTTTTGGTTTGGTATGTTTGCGAATCCAGAATTTTGTTTGTGGTTTATTTCAGCACTTTTTGTAGGATTTGGCTCAATCCTTAGGGGGTTATTTACTAAACTCTGAATGCAAAAATCACGAAAAATTTGTGATTTTTTTGTTTTGTTTTTTTTTGGATAAAATCTGACTTTTTAAAAATCAAAAATGTATTAAACCCAGAGGATGGAAAAGTCAGAATCTGAAAATCCGGCATCTGTCGAGGTTGCATATAAGTCAATGGGAGAAGTCGCAATGATGTGCACTGGGTTTGTGCAATACCCCTAAGTTTTCATGCAAAAAGCACAAGAGAGTTTTCAGGTGAAAAATCCGAAAAAATCTTGAAAATCTGATGAAAAATCCAAAAAATCTGTTTTTTTTTCCTGCAAAGCAAATTTTCGGGAAAATGTAATAATAAATAAGCATAAAAAACCCGAGTGGATTTGATTGGAGTTTGTAGTAGAAAATATTAAGATAAATTTGGACTTTGATTAATAACCTCCTAAGGGTCAGATTTATCAAAATGTTTCAAATTTCAAGTAAAAAAATGCTTATCTATGGAAAAAACTTGATTGCTGAAAAATACAAAGAACCATCCTGAACCCAATCAAATCACATTCTACCCTTAATTTTCATTGCTTTTCCCAAATTTTGGAATTCATTTCCAAGAACGCGAATTGAAAACAGCTTAAGATTCGAGAATCAGACTCCCACTGACTTCTACAAGCTTTTTAAGGCAGAATTTTTTTTTATCCTGCCTCTCAACTCTCATTCGAATGTTGATAAAACTGCCCCTAAATGTTCAGCCAAACTGAATTAAAGTGACATGTTCTTGATGAAGATGCTCACAAACATTTTTTTTTCTTCAATCTAAATATGCAAATGAATAGGATTTAGTTCAAGATATTTGTTGTTGGATTTCATGTGGTCGAATCCAAAAATGATGAATTTGGTGCATAGCTAAAACATATATATATTCATGCTTATAATAAGTAGATTTCAAGTAGAGTTACCACATGGATTTAAAAACCGGTGCTTGATGCTAGTGTTATATAATGATGCCATTGATATGTTTTTTAAAAAATCTATCTTTATATCTTGTCGATCGATGTCCAAGTTGAACTTTTGTTTTACTTCCTTTTCAGCATTTTTCCTTTATTCGTTCTTCTTTTTTTTTAATGTTATGTTGAGCAATTCCTAACATTTACGGAATTATCTCTTTCCTTTCTTGTGTTGTATTGTTGCCCTTGTGTAAAGAACTAAAATGGCTCAACTAAGAGAGAGAGAGAGAGAGAGAAGATATCTGCCCACTCACCTCTGGAATGTATTTACATCTGAAATGCGCATTCCAGTGGCCAACTTTCCCTTTCAATACATGGTCATTGAGAGCAGCTGAAGGGGCTGAAGTGCAGCATTTATTCACAAAGACAGTAGAAGAAAAGGGAGGTGTGACAAACTCCTACACACACTGACCTCAAAGGCCTGGTGTCCTAAAGGAACATGTCACAGGGGAACAACCGCTGGTGACAGGTCGGAGCAAAACTGCAGAGTAGGCCATATACTATAGCTTGCAGCTAATGCCCATAATGCTCATTCTCATACATATAAAACTGGTATCCATAATTATGGAGAGTTAATATTACAAAAGCAAGAGGCAAACATTCAATCAATTTCACTTCTCCGTTTAGGGGGTTATTTTGAGAATTTTATTTTTAACGTTAATAAATTCGAATGTACTCACAGCTCGAATGGGAGGTTATTTATGAAAAAACTCCAATGTCTAAAGGTCCACCATAGACGCAAATATTTTTCTTTGGGGAACGACCGATTTTAGTGCAATCCAACCAATCCATCAAATTATCGTGAGGTTATTGGGAATCGAACAATCGCGCATCTAACAATTTTTCGGCAGAAAATTGATCAGCCAGGTTAAAAAATTGTCAGCGGTCACAGTGAAATCGATCTATGTTTGCAGGGCCAAGCGGGCAGCTACCCTCAGTTTTCCTTTCTTCAACTAGATATCGCTTGAAATGGTCTTTTGTAGTTGATGGACAAATCGTACATTTAAACGATTGTTTCAAGATGAGCTTGGTCTAACGATAACGAAAAGATCTTTAAAAAAAATCTTTACATCTGTGGCCAGCTTTACATTCGATCGAATAGGAGCAACCCGAAAATTTGAATCGAATCCGAAAAAAAAACCTCGAATGTCAGGAAGGCAATTAACATCTTCAGATGGTTCAACGGACCTCTGCCATTGGCTTCTACTTTAACTCGGCAGGTTTTAGGTGGCGAAGTATCGTACCAGGGTCGAGGTGTGATAAATCTCACATTGGCGGTTTTAAATTCGAAATTGTTTTGGCCCAAAACTAATTCAAATTAGAATTTGCTATTTGAACCTTAGTAAATCTGCCCCTTAATCTCAAATCCAGTATCTTTTGTTTTGGCCTCCACATTCGCTTTCGGCTTGATTCCAGCCACAGCCAGGAGTTTGTATGCTCTTCCCATGTGTATGTACGTTTCCTCCAGGTACTCCGGTTTCCTCCTTCATTCCAAGAACCTATAGACCGGTAAAGGTGCAGGTTTATTAAGGGTCCAATAGTAAATTTGATTTTATTTTGGTGTCACACATTCGAATTTTAATCAAAATTGAATTCGAATGTTAGACTTATCACACCTCGACCATGGAAACAGTCCTAATTAGAGTATCCGCCACCTAAAACATGCCGAGTTCATGCACAAGTCGATGGCAGAGGTCCGTTGAGCCATTTGAAGATGTTAATAGCCTTCCTGACATTCGAAGGGAAAACTCAAATCGAATATGAATTGAATTTTCGGATCATTCCTACTCGATCACCTATTAGACGTTCACATTTTTTGTTAAATAACCTCCCATTCGAGTTGTGAGTACATTCGAATTTATTAGAGTAATGATGCGGAGGGAAGTCGACGCGCTGCGTTTAAAAGAACAGTTTTCGTTGCCGCTAAGGAAACGTGTGCCTTAAACTGGCCATAGATGTGCAGATTTTACCCTTGTATCCAACGAACGATTGGACGTCCCAATCTTCTGACCTGCCACTAACCATTGAGATGAAATAAAGTAATAAAAGAACAAATCAGACGATGTTCTGCCAGTGACAGAAATAGTATGAAAGTTATGTTGGATAAATATATGCTTAAAGGAGAAGGAAAGCTACAAGACAGTTTATTGCCAACAGATTAGCCACAATAGTGCAAGACAGAATGCTATATTTATTCTGCAGAATGCTTTACTATACCTGAATAAACAGCTCTGGACACTGTCTATGTTTGTTTAGGATAGAAGCTGCCATATAAGCTTGGTGTGACATCACTTCCTGCCTGAGTCTCTACCTGCTCACTAACAGCTCTGAGCTCAGATTACAGCAGGGAAGGGAGGGGGAGAGAGGAACAAACTGAGCATGCTCAAGCCCTAGCCCTGGAGGTTTAAGCTGAAAACAGGAAGTCTGATACAGAAGCCCATGAGTACACAATAGAAGGAAAGAAATGTGCTGTTTCTTTTGACAGAGGACTCAGAGCAGCATTACTTTGAGGGTTTACTGGTGTATTTATATAGACCTTTCTGATAAAGCTTACTTAATTTTAGCCTTTCCTTTAAATATATGCTTAAATAAAATTAAATAAATTGTGGCCTGCTTAAATATAAAAATATATGGATTCTCATTCTTACTTGGCTGGATATGTAAATTCTAGGAACAGCTGCACCGCATATATAGCTCCCCGGTAAAACTTTGCGCAATAATTAGTTCCTGGGTAAAGCGGTTCTGTATTCTGTTTTCCCCCCTGGGTTTAAATATACTGTGTGTGTTTTTCCTGGACATAACTTACAGTATATGTATATCCTGGGTGAAACCGCATTGTATATATAATAAAAGAGTGCTCTATCTCCTGGGTAAAACTGCACCATACATGTAGCCCCTGGGTGTAACTACTGTGTGTTTTCCCCTTAAGTGAATTGTTGCAAAATACTGTTTTATGGGCAATTAATAAAAAAAATACATGTATTATTCATCATAAAGAAACTGGTAAATTATTCATCTTGAACTTCGAGCATACATCAGGGACGGGAAAGTCAATTGAACAGTAAGTGCCGGTCTCGTTCTCTCACGCTAGTGCACCAGACAAAATATAGAATTATAGGGGGTTATTTCTTAAAGTCCGAATGCTCGAGATTTATTATGCCGTGAGGCTGCAAAATGTCTGAATCTGAAAATCCGCCATCTCAGACCTGCCAAGTTTGTATGTAAGTCAATGGGAGAGGTCCCTATCCTATTTGGAGGTTTCTGTGGACTGCACTGGAATTAGCCTGAAAATCCGACTGTTTCGGACTTTTCCGGCAAAAATCGGAAAAATTTGGGCCTTTCAGGAAATAGCCTGAAAAAATTGTAGTTTCGGGAAAAAACCTCCAAAAAAGACATGATTTCCCCTTATTTTATTGTTTCCCCCGATCCAATTAAATTGTGACTTTTTTCAAATAAAATATCAAAAAAATTCCGATTTTGATAATTAACCCCCAGACTTTTTGTTGTGGGCTTGCTGTTTAAAGGAGAATTCAACCCTTTACCAAAAAAAACCCTACCCCCCACTCAACATAGACCCCCCTCCCTCCTCCCCCCAGCCTAACTGCCCCCCCCCCCCCCAGGGGAAATGCCCCTAACTTTTTACTTACCCCTCGGTGCAGATTCAAGCATCGGAGTTCACCGCAGCCATCTTCCGGGTCTTCTGGCGTTTCGGTAATTTCCGTCCATTTCGGCACGTGCAGTTGTCGCAAACCAGTAAGTTGCTCCAACTGCGCATGCGCCGCTTCTCCGGTCTTCGTCTTGGCTTACCGAAGTGGCTGCACAGAGGACGAACACCCAACCCTGTAACTATGGCTTGAAAATGAATGTGTTAAGTTAAAATAAAACTCTTCCTACCTTTATATAACCCGTGTTTGCTAGCTTACTTAAAGGGATCAGGTCATTTTGTCTGGTCTCGTGCTTTCAGAAAGAGCCAGCACTTTAGGATGGAACTGCTTTCTGGCAGGCTGTTGTTTCTCCTACTCAATGTAACTGAATGTGTCTCAGTGGGACCTGGATTTTACTATTGAGTGCTGTTCTTAGATCTACCAGGCAGCTGTTATCTCGTGTTAGGGAGCTGCTATCTGGTTATCTTTCCATTGTTCTGTTGTTAGGCTGTTGGGGGGGGTGGGAGGGAGGGGGTGATATCACTCCAACTTGCAGTACAGCATGATTGTCGGCAACTGGGAAACTGCCAATATGTCTAGCCCATGTCAGATTTCGAAATTAAATATAAAAAAATCTGTTTGATCTTTTGAGAAATGGATTTCAGTGCAGAATTCTGCTGGAGCAGCACTATTAACTGCATTTTGAAAAAAACATTTTTTCCCATGACATCATCCCTTTAAGTAAAAAAAAGGAAATGTGTTAAACGTCATTATGTTTAATTGCAAAAAAAAAATGTGACAAACCAAAAATCTAAAATGTTTAAGATTCGGTTCATCCCCAGTTATGGTGAAGTGCATGAAGCAGATCACCCTTCCCAAAGTTTGGGGGGGGGGTGAGACCCCCCATAAAGGATTTTACTGTGGTGGCCTGGAACTTTAGGATTTGGCATGTCCAAAGATCTTTGTGTGCCATGACTATTGATGCAAAAATCATCTCTATAAAGGTTTTGTTTCTATCTATTGCTGTTCATTATTCTGGAATGTAGACGAATGTTGACGGATGAATCATCTCATCTACATACGTACGTTGCATGTTCTAGCAACAATCAGATTGATATAGATCAGATTAAAAATCAATGTCTATAAAATCTCCATGGAAACATAAACAGGAACATTACTATCTAATATGTCATCTTGGTGTGTGTGCTTATTAACACACCTCACTGTTTAATATTTGACACTAATTCTATTTTTTATATTTAGACATTTCCTCTTATGGAAACGCTCACTAATCTATATGGACACAAAATTCTGCTCATAAAACACTTTTTATCCTAACTAGTTCCTGCCCACATGGCTAAGTCCTTCAGTGGTCCATGCCTGGTCATTAGAGGTCAGTCCACTAACTACCTGATGCCCATCAGTTTTTAGTTTTAAAGGAGAAGGAAAGGCTTTGTGCACTTGCGGGTGCCAAACGTTAGGCACCCCCAAGTGTTGTATATACTTACGCAAAACCCAGGATGGTGCGCCTATCAGCAGAAAACTGCACCGGCCCAGGGTTATACCAGCGAGCACCTCGGAGCGATCCTCTTCCGTGATCCTCTTTCTTTGCTCGGCTGCAAATGTGCAGTAGAACGAAAAGCCGAACTTTTACTAAAAATGCATTTTCCCTGGGAAATTTGAAGAAAGAAGAAGCTGAAAGAGTATCGCTCCATGGTGCCAGCGGATTTGGGGCAGATTTGTGCCTTTACAATGCTGAAATCAATATTGAGGCTATGGGCGGTAAAGGGACCATAGACTGTAAGCTCCAGTGGGCCAGGAACTGATGTGTTAAAAATAGGGGATGGAGTCCTCCATTACTAAAAGCCCTTCATACACATGTATTCCTTAGACTCTCTGGGAATGCATAGCAGAGCAAGTACACTGATTTATTTTGTATTGTATATAGTGTGTGCAGTAACGTAACTAGAGGGGGTGTGAGCCCTGTCATCGTAGGTATTTTTTAAGAGTTCCCTATGCTAGTATGGTGGGATGAAAAAAAAAGTATA
Organism: Xenopus laevis; assembly: GCF_017654675.1. Lineage (NCBI taxonomy): Eukaryota > Metazoa > Chordata > Amphibia > Anura > Pipidae > Xenopus > Xenopus laevis. The sequence continues at coordinate 9,908,686 of NC_054378.1, forward strand.
TAGTGAATGGCACAAACTCCCACCTTTATTATGCTATCTTCTTCCTCATCCTGCAGGGATTTATCAAGAACTTATCAGAGACGTTAAGGTTCATAAGGACTTAGTTCACACCATGAATGCTTAAATCTGGTCATCTACACTCAAAACTTGCCTGGAATTCAAAAATAAGCACGTGCTTTGAGGCCATTGGGAGCAACATCCATGGGGTTGGAGAGCAACATGTTGCTCCTGAGCCACTGGTTGGGGATCACTGGTTTATATGCTTGTGTCTTGAGGAAGGGACGTGAGCCCTGAAATCTTGTGCTAAGCCAGTGATTCCCAACCAGTAGCTCGCGAGCAACATGTTGCTCCCCAACCATTTGGATGTTGCTGCCAGTGGCCTCAAAGCAGGTGCTTATTTTTGAATTCCAGGCTTGGAATCAACTTTTGGTTTCATAAAAACCAGGTGTACTGCCAAATAGAGCCTCCTGTAGTCTGCCAGTCCACATATGAGATACCAAATAGCCAATCACAGCCCTTATTTGGCAACCCAGAAACTTTTTTGCATAACTGTGTTGCTCCCCAACTCTTTTTATTTTAGAATGTGGCTCACAGGTAAAAAAAAGGTTGGGGACCCCTGTGCTAAGCCATGAAGGTTCTGTTCCAAAACTTTTTCCATAGCAGAAGTTGACCTATGGATTTTTTTTTTTTTGGCTATTGTGTAGTTCTGATCATATCAGGCTACTTTTCTACTCTTTCATTTACACCGAGCCTGTAGATGTCATTATATGGCGACCAGGAAATAAGCTTGTCAATGCCAGCAAGATAATATGTTTGCAGTATGTTCTATACAGTTTCATTCAATGTGGTTCTACAATACTACACAGGCTTCCTCCGTTAATCCACTGGAGATCATGAGCAGCGTGTGTAAATAGGATTTATTTCTAGCAATTTCAGCGTTCATTGATAAGACACAGATTAATTCCGCAAACACTAATTATAGCCTCCCGAATGTGTATTTTGTTTGCTTGTTTTACAGAATAAAGCAATTACTACGCGTCTGAGAAGCTTGTCCGATACGGTGGTTGGCCTTGAATCATTTATCGGCTCAGAGATGGAAGCCAATCCGTTATACAAAGACTACCATGGTGAGTTCAAATGTTTCTAGGCCATGGAGATAGTCCACACGTGCTTATAGAACTTCAGAAAATCATGATGATTAATAAATTCACATGTTTTATGGACACTGAACTTTTAGCAATAACTTTTTCTGTTTCTAATGAAACTATGGGATAAAATGAGTGCAGTTTTATCTCCCTGGTACCAAGCACATCTCCTGCAGAGTTTTGTCTTTAAGGGCTTTCATTTTTCTGAATAAAGCATAATGTTATTCTAAGCAATTTAACAATATACATGCAATTTCTTGTACATTTTGTATGACTGCTTCTGTCTAAAACAAGGAGAAGTCAACCGTGCATGCTTCGTCATTGGTCTGTAAATCAGCTGGGTTCTACTTCATTTTTAAGAGGAGAAGGAAACCCCCTGGGCGCAAAAACCCTCCCCTCTCCCCTGTGTTTCTCCCCCTCCCTCCTCCCCCCTGGCCTACCTGTCCTGCTGGGCAAATGCCCCATCTTGTTACCTACCCCTCTACGCAGGTCCAGTCCACAGAGTTCACAGAAGCCATCTTCTCCCAAGCGATCTTCTTCCTGCTTTGACCGGCGTTTTGGCGCATGCGCAGTAGGAGCGTTTCGCTGGTACAGATCTACTGCGCATGCGCCAAAAGTCACCTAGTTTTCCGATTTCACTTCGTGACTTTTGGCGCATGCGCAGTAGATCCGTACCGGCGAAATGCTCCTACTGCGCATGCGCCAAAACGCCGGTCATAGCAGGAAGAAGATCGCTTGGGAGAAGATGGCGTCTGTGAACTCCAGGACCTGCGCAGAGAGGTAAGTAACAAGTTAGGGGCATTTGCCTAGCGGGACAGGTAGGCCAGGGGGGAGGGGGAGCAACACAGGGGAGGGGGGAGGGTTTTTGCGCCCAGGGGGTTTCCGTCTCCTTTAAGAGCCAAAATGAGCAGACTTTTTTTTTCCCTCCCCCATTTTAGATATTTACGTTATTTCCTAGTATCTCAACCTAGCACTGTTGGATGAGATCAGACCATCCCACTTTAGCATCTGTTTTTATATATAGGCACCGATAAGCCACCCAACTAAAACTGCCACCCTACTAAAGCTGGCACCATAGGGCCCACTAGTGCCTATAGGCTATGAGTAACCAGACCAGTAGCAAACTTTTTTGATACATTACCCCTTTGTCTAAGAATTTGTAGCTCATGGTCTTACAGGTATTTTTCCTTTTATGACACTGAGAATGACATTTATATCGAGTCATATGAAAAAGTTTGGGAACCCTTCTCAGCCTGCATAAAATGTACTCCACTTTCAACAAAAAAGATAACAGTGATATGATATGGGATTCATTTCCCAGGAACATCTGAGTACTTGGGTGTTTTCTAAACAAAGATTTTTAGTGAAGCAGTATTCAGTTGTAAGAAATTGAATCAAATGTGCAAAACTGGCTGTGCAAATAATTGGGTACCCTTGCCATTTTGCTAATTTGAATGCATGTAACTGCTCAGTACTGATTACTGGCAACACCAAATTGGTTGGATTAGCTCGTTTAGGCTTGAACTTCATAGACAGGTGTTTCCAATCATGAGAAGTTGTGCTTCTGTTTGACTCTCCTCTGAAGAGTGACACCGTGGGATCCTCAAAGCAACTCTCAAAAGAACTGACAACAAAGATTGTTCGGTATCATGGTTTAGAGGAAGGCTACAAAAAGTTATCTCAGAGGTTTAAACTGTCAGTTTCAACTGTAAGGAATGGAATCAGGAAATGGAAGGCCACAGGCACAGTTGCTGTAAAACCCAGGTCTGGCAGGCCAAGAAAAATACAGGAGCGGCATATGCGGAGGATTGTGAGAATGGTTACAGACAACCCAAAGATCATCTCAAAAGACCTGCAAGAACATCTTGCTGCAGATGGTGTATCTGTACATCGTTTCTACAATTCAGCACAATTTGCACAAAGATCATCTGTATGGCAGGGGATGAGAAAGTGCTGGTGAGGCTTCACTGGTCTTAAAGGAGAAAGAAAGATTTATTCACTTGGGGGTTCCAAAAGTTAAGGTGGCCATACATGTAACAATTATCTTTCCTGTGACCATTGGTTACAGGAAATATTATTTGTTTTCATTGCAAACTTTAAGAGCTGACTCCGGTAGGTGAGGCACCCTCAAGTGACTTCACATTTCCTTCTCCTTTAAATACCCTGAGAAATTATACTTTGTATCGCAGAGGTTGTCTGTGTTGCCAAAGGGAGAGCACTAACCCAGTGTAATCAGTTTAGCAAGCAGAGAAGGCATCAACCCAAAATTATGTGGATATTCTAAAGCTGAGCTGCCCAACTAGAGGCCAGAAGGACATCTACAACCCTATGGGTGAGGTTTATGGCCTTACCCTGCTAAAGGTCTTTCATAACTTTTCTGTATTTCTTTATTATTTCAGTTTAATTTGGCCCTCAGCCATGTTTTTCCTAAAATAGATGATCCACTCTCCGTTACAGAATATTTCCAAATCATGTTGAAATATAAATCAAGTGAAAAACCAAAAAAAAAAATGTATCTAAAATAATTTTAATTGAAACAAAAATGCTGAAGTTCAAAAAAAGTGTGTTTATTGGTATATTGCAGTGAGAAGCTCTAAAATGGATCCTTTACCCAAAATATTTATTGTTAAATTGTGTAGAGAAAGAACGGTTGCTATAATCCTTTTACAAATATCTCTGCCGCTAGTCCTTAGAAATGTATTTTTCTTTTTTTGTTGCAGTAAAGTGCATTAGAGATAACAGAGAATTTCCTTGCATGTTGTCAAGTCGCATTACAGAGGCAAAGCTCAAACAGATGTACATCTCAATAGGCAGGCTCTCGGGAATTTATATTCAGAGAAGGTTTGCCAGTCATCTGACCAGTGAGCTGAAATTGTCAAGAAATCAATAGTTTTGAACCGGGAGGCTCTGCATTCGGAGACCACGAGAAACATTGAATATAGCTGCTAGATTTAATTATTTATTGGGGGAAAAAAATCATTTTCTTTCTAAGTTCAGCTGATGAGTATTGGAGACAGTTGGGAGTATTGGTGTTTACTATGTGGCTTCTAAACCTCTTTACAACAACGCTGTGCAGACTTGAGTAAGTTCCAGTTTTGGGCTATAATTATACCAATTAATCATTTTCATTTTTCTTTATGAGCTCCTTTTTGTGGCTGAATGTTGGTTGTATAGAACTAATATAAAGGCTTTTTTATTTTGCCATTTTGTATGCAGTTAAAGGGATAGTCAAGTAAATTCCTTTATTGAATTAATGTGTATACACAAATGATTAATTGTCAGTAGTATGTTACCAATTTCTTTTGGGGTTTGCATCCCCAAGGAAGAAAAAAAGCATTGCATGGAAGGGGCAGCCTCAAAGCTAGAACTAGCTGTAGGTGGAAGAGAGCACATATCTAGGGCACAACAGAAGGTGGGGGACGCTAGGCCCATAGCTCAGCTGCCTACCCTAGTTTGACTTTCTATGATTTCAGCTCCCTTGCTGGCAAAATGGAATGGCAATCCAGGATCCTGTTTGTCACCATTGTACATTACTACTCCTGCTCATCCTCTACCCTTATCAACCCCCTCTCACTTGTCACCGCACTTTGGTAGGGGATGGACATGATCGGGGGACCGGGGTCTTGTCTTGGACATCCAATAGCTTTGACATAGTGCTGGCCAAATGAATGACAATCAAGGTGTAATTTGAATGGCGTATGCCAATGTAAATTAACTAATATTGTTACAAGCTAAGGGGGAGGCCTAATCAATAATGTACAGCAAAAAAGGGTGCTAAAAAACCCAAAAGAATCCTTAAAAAACAGGATTCTTTGTCACTTGGCGAGGTTGCCCACAGTTTCAAATTCTTTTTCAACGTTTTTGGACACTGTGGCTGAGGGAGGATATTTATTTAGCATTTTTAGTACACAAAGATGGTTTTAAATTCTTTAAACTAAAGTTATTTTTGAAAAAATGCAGAAACAAATCAAATGTCACCTAATCAGTTTTTGGCAGGGGCTTATACAGTAATGGATTGTGGCATTTGGGAGGGTGTAAGTTCATGTGATTGAATGAAATGCCCTGTGTTTACATTTTGTTTAAATGGGCAGATTAGATGTCCGAATATTTATATGCTTTACATTTTCTGAAGAAATTAACATTCCATGCATTGTCACATTATGTTGATGCCATTGTCAAGAAATAGTTGAATGAACACGCACTCCTGCGACACAACAAGTTGTCTTAAATGTCCTAGGACATTTGATTTTAACCTTTGGAATAAAGAACGACATTTTATCCAACTTGGTGGGGCACATTTACTATTGGTCGAATATCGAGGGTCAGGGCCGCGCCGCACAGGCGCCCAAGGCAAGCCGGCGGACGCGGCGCCGGTTCAGCACAAGTTCGCATGCGCAAGGTGGCGCTCGCGTGCGCATGCGGTGGTTTTTACTTCTTTTGCTCTTCTGCGCATGCGCGAATTGGTGCGAATGTGTGCATGCGGAGAGAAATGTATTCGCGCATATGCGCAGGAGCACAAGAATACGTACGAACCGCAAAGAGTCGGCACTGGACTGGGGGAAGGCGACAGAGGAGGTGCGTGCCTGGCGCCCCCCCCCAGCTATTCGCCCTAGGCACGTGTCTACTCTGCCTACCCCTAGTTCCGGCCCTGTCGAGGGTTAATTAACCCTCAATATTCGGGATTTGCTGCAATTCGTTCGCTCGAACGATTGTAGGAAAAATCGTTCGATCGAACGATTTTCCTTCGATCAGAAATTGCTAGGAAAGCCTATAGGGACCTTCCCCATAGGCTAACATTGTACCTCGGTAGGTTTCAGGTGGCGGAGTAGGTGGTCGAAGTTTTTTTTAAAGAGACAGTACTTCGACTATCGAATGGTCGAATAGTCGAACGATTTTTAGTTCGAATCATTTGATTCGTAGTCGATGGTCGAAGTAAAAAAAAAAATTAAAATTCGAAGTTTTTTTCCTTCTAATCCTTCACTCGAGCTAAGTAAATGTGTGTGTCGTAGGAGTGCGTGCTCATTCAACTATTTCTTTGCATCTTACCCCAAACTACGGGTTATGGGCGCTGCACCTGGGCCACCTTTCTTCATTGGTGAGTGCGAACAACACTTATATTGTTTGAATTAATTTGCCAAGAATGCTAAACCCTTAAGAGAAGGACCTGGGGCCACGCACCCAGGTCAACTTCTAAGCTGGGTGAGGTTCAGTCTTTTTTTTAGAATTTGGAGCATTTACTTTTTGGATAGAGCCGCAGGTTTTTTTTCTGTGCTTGATGCCATTGTCACGAACAGTAGTCGTGCCGCCAAGTAGCGATGACAGATTCCTGACAGTCAAGATGGGTTCTTTTATCTTTTCTGTTAGATAGGGAACTGCCTCAATGTATTCTTCTATAAACTTAATATTTGACAATTAAAAATAAGTATTGTAAAAATTATAATTAGAACAAAAAAAAAAATTTTCATTCTCCTGACCTTTAAAGTCACTTAAGTCAAGCAACTTTTAAGAAGTGGACAACTGAATTCTTGAGCCAGTTGATTCAAAGGAAAGAAGCAAAAGCCAGGGAAGAATGAGTTTTATTAGTATCACATTAAAATGATGTCATACAAATATGTCTGTAGAGCCTTTGAGAAGGCTGAATCTAAAGAAATCACTTTGAGGATAACCTCTGGCCTGTGGGCATCTAATTCCACAGCCCTTCCGTAGAAGAGCTGCTTTTTTCTTAATGCCCTATGGGTGACAGTGAATAGAATTCACTTTAAGTTTCCGTCTGATACCATTTCACCCCCTTGAACAAGTCAAGATTTAGCCACATTTAGTTACATTTGCAAATGATGTACCTGGACCCAATGCATATATATCATAGCCAAGGAACCATGAGGAATCCGTAAAATAAATCTGTAAAAGTAATGCTACATGATGTCATTTAAAAACTGTACTTGTGTATTATTATGTAATAATATGAGGATAATACAAGTTACTTGTATAAAACAAATCAACCCACAGCCTCCTTGGTAACTTTTAGGGGCAGATTTATCAAGGGTCGAAGTGAATTCGAGGGAATTTTGGAAGTAAAAAAATTCGAAATTCAAAGTAATTTTTTGGATACTTCGACCATCGAATAGGATACTACGACTTCAAATTTACTTCGAATTCGCTTTGAAGTAAAATAGTTTGAATATTCGTTAATCGAAGTACTGTCTCTTAAAAAAAAAAACTTCTACTTCAATAGTTCGCCAAATTTAACCTGCCGAAGTGCAATGTTAGCTTATGGCAGGGATCCCCAACCTTTTGAACCCATGAGCAACATTCAGAAGTAAAAGGAGTTGGGGAGCAACACTAGCATGAAAAATGTTCCTGGGGTGCCAAATAAGTGCTGTGATTGGCCATCCTCTTAGCCCTTTGTGGATTGTCAACCTACATTGAGACTCTGTTTGGCAGTACAACTGGTTTTTATGTTTTTATACAACCAAAACTTGCCTCCAAGCCTGGAATTCAAAAATAAGCTCCTGCTTTGAGGCCACCGGGAGCAACATCCAAGGAGTTGGAGAGCAACATGTTACTCACAAGATACTGGTTGGGGATCACTGGCCTATGGGGACCTTCTAATGCATTTTTCTAAGTCTTTTTAAGCATCGAAGTAAAATCGGACGCTAGAATCGTTCGATCGAACGATTTTACTTTGATCATTCGATGGCCAAATTCGGTGAAAAATCCTTCGACTTCGATATTCGAAGTATTTTAATTCAATGGCCGAATTTCAAAGTATTTTTTACTTCGAAATTCGACCCTTGATAAATCTGCCTCTTAATGACTTTATTTTACAAATTGTTTGGGTTTGCATTATTCCCTATATATAGTCCGGTAGTGGGCAGTCATAAAACAGTTTATAATCCAACTTGATGCTTCCCGACATATTATTCAGTATAACAAATTATGATGTCATATGATGTCATATAATAATAAAAGTCTGTGGAGTCATTGGTCAGTCCGGTAGGCCATGAAAGAGGTTCTCATCTGAAGTGTCAGCCTCCACCTGAACAGCATTTGTCCACTTCATGTAAATCAGCTGGAACCATTTCATGCTTTTGATTACAGGTATGGGACCTGTTATCCATAATGCTCGGGACCTGGGGTTTTCTGGATAATGGATCTTTCTGTAATTTGGATCTTCATACCATAAGTCTACTGGAAAATCTAGTAAACAGCAAATAAACCCAATGGTTTTGCTTCCAATAAGGATTAATTATATTTAGTTGGGATCAAGTACAAGCTACTGTTTTATCATTACAGAGAAATAATACATATTTAAAAATTTGGATTATTTTGATAAAACTGAGCTCTGTAATTCAGAGCTTTCTGGATAATGAGTTTCCGGATATCGCATCCCATACCTGTATTTTCAGGAATACATATAGTAAATTATTGTTCCAGGAATGGGTTCACTTGCTGTTTTGGGCTCAGAAAGAATTTTGGCTTTTATTTGTAGTACAGGTATGGGATCCATTATGCGGAAACCCTTTATCCAGAAAGCTCCAAATGACGGAAAGGCCGTCTCCCATAGACTCCATTGTAATCAAATAATCCAGATTTTTAAAACCGATTTCCTTTTTCTGTGTAATAATAAAACAGTAGCTTGTACTTGATCCCAACTAAGATATAATTAATCCTTATTGGAAGCAAAACCAGCCTATTGGGTTTATTTAATGTTTATATGATTTTCTAATAGACTTAAATTATGAATATCCAAATTATGGTCTGTTATCCGGAAAACCCCAGGTCCTGAGAATTCTGGATAACAGGTTCCATACCTTTATTTAAAAGGTCCTTATTGTGTGTAATGTATTTTTGCTTTTAGATGAGAACAAGGTTACCAATAACTGATTGTATATTGTACAGATATGGGACCTGTTATGCAGAATGCTTGGGACCTGGGGTTTTCCAGATAACGGATCTTTCCGTAATTTTGGTCTTTATGCCTTAACTCTACTAGAAATTAATTTAAACATTAAATAAACCCAATAGGCTGGTTTTGCCTCCAATAAGGATTAATTATATCTTAGTTGGGATCAAGTACAAGCGACTGTTTTGTTAGTATAGAGAAAAAGGAAATCATTTTTAAAAATGTGGATTATTTGGATAAAATGGAGTCTATGGGAGACATCCATTCTGTAATTCGGAGCTTTCTGGATATCGGGTTTCCAGATAAGGGATCCTTTACCTGCACTATTATTATTTTATGTTATAAAGCATGTTTCATGTTTAAAACTAAAACCTGTTCCATGCATACTTTTCTCAACGCACATCAGAATATCCTGCGTGTAATTTTTTTTTAAATTTAAATAATTCTCAATAGCAATAAACTTTTAATTGCAACTTTTCATATATGAGATTCATGGCTGCAACTCTCTAAAAAAGATAATTGGAATTTTTAAATCGTATTTTCTAACCTAAACATTTCATTACAAGTCATTAATTGCCCGGTAAAGTCTTTAAATTCTTTGAAAAATGTCTCTGATTCAAAGATTTTGTAGTTTTTTTTGTTTAAAAAAAAAAACTTGATTTAAAAAAAAAGGGTTAACGTGTTCAAAGTGAAATCTGAATAGCAATGAATAGCAAACAGTTTAAATTCAGGGAGGTGCTTTGCTTTTGCATAAATTAGTGCCATTATTATAGTGGTAAATACACTGTAGTCCCATGGTAACCTTGTTAAGATTCAAATGCTTTTTTAGAGTCTGCCTGGAGAATGCCAGTTTTATGCCTGGACGGAATCGGAGAACTTTTCAAGAATGTTCTTTTACGTGTTTATTTTGAACGTCTCCATTAATTTCACCTCTAAACTAATTTTTTTATATATATTTGGGCATATTGAGGACCTAATAAATCATAAAAATAAATAAACTGATTTATTTAATATTCCGAGGAAGATTCACGATTGGAAATATATATATATTTGGGCATATTGAGGACCTAATAAAGCATAAAAATAATCAAACTGATTTATTTAATATTCAGAGGATGATTCACGATTGGAAATATATATATTTGGGCATATTGAGGACCTAATAAAGCATAAAAACAATCAAACTGATTTATTTAATATTCCGAGGAAGATTCACGATTGGAAATATATATATATTTGGGCATATTGAGGACCTAATTAAAGCATAAAAACAATCAAACTGATTTATTTAATATTCAGAGGACGATTCACGATTGGAAATATATATATATTTGGGAATATTGAGGACCTAATAAAGCATAAAAATGATCAAACTGATTTATTTAATATTCCGAGGAAGATTCACGATTGGAAATATATATATATTTGGGCATATTGAGGACCTAATTAAAGCATAAAAATGATCAAACTGATTTATTTAATATTCAGAGGAAGATTCACGTTTGGAAATAAACTACAATATTTGAGCTGAAAGAAGGGTAAAATCTCTGTTATGAAACCTAAACGGTGACCATTTTTTGTAGTTATCAGCCGTGGAAAATTACCCCTGGGTTGTTTAGAAATTATTTTAGGCAGCACAAAAAAAAACAAAAAACATCCAGCGTCCTTGTCAGAAGAGATCAGCATAAATTTCCCTTGACAGAACGCCAGGCTGGCAGTCTACCTATGGCATTTAGAACCCTGCAAAGGGAGACGGAACATTTAACATGTGAATTTCCCGGTTCTTTATTTTCTTTTTAAATACATTGACTGAGGACCTTGTTTGTTTTTTTAAAAAAATATCTTCCGTCGTCTAGTCAGTGGTAAATGATAAGAGCCTTTATTAATACTTCGTTGCTGATCAGTTCCCCACAAACCACGTTTTGTTGGCTGCTTACTGGTGCAGTTAATAAAATAAAGATTACTCCACGGAGCCGTGGGCAGCTTGCAAGTCGATATCGGCGTTTGCTTACTGTAAATACGAGGAGAAATCCCACACAAATTGTCTGTAGCTGTGACAAGTATTAAGATCCGTCTTTACATCTGTACATCTGTAGCGAAGTGCAATTAGTTTCCCTTGCACAAGGATTCCTGTATCTTATTCTGCCTCATTACTTGGGCATAATCACGCTGCTTGCTTGAGTGGCCTCAGTAGCAAGTTCCAGTCTAAATAAGGAAAGGAGGGTGAATGTGTGCAAATATACGGAGATTGCCTTCCGAGACTGTTAATTTATGCGTCCAGCAGAAGCAGGTTTTTTTGTTTTTTTTCCTTTCTAATTTTTTGTCTTTCTTTTATTTTCCTTTTTGCTTGTTCAAGGTTTGCTCCATGTCCATCAGATTCCTCGACTTAACAGTTTGATCTCGGACGGGTCAGACACCAAGGATTTGGCTTTTAAGTTAAAGAGAAAGATTTTCGCTATTGAGGTGAGTATTTTGAGATATTCCTTCCTCATCCCCCCCCCCCCCCCAAACCAAAAAAAAAAGTCCAAATCCCTGGGACAGAAGTTTTTTCATTTTAATAAAGTTATACAATATAAACAATTCTATATTGTTGCATTGATTTTACCCGGAATCCCTATGACTTGTAGGAATGCACTGAATCCAGGATTCGGTTCAGGATTCGGCCATTTTCAGCAGGATTCTGCCCGGCCGACCCGAAACCCTAATTTACATATGCAAATTAGGGGTTTGGAGTGAAATCGCATGACTTTTTGTCACAAAACAAGGAAATAAAAGATGTTTTCCCCCTTCCCATCCCTAATTTGAATATGCAAATTAGGATCCCGTTCGGTATTCGGACGAGTCTTTAGCGAAAAACTCGGGGGTTAGGCCAAATCCAAAATAGTGGATTCGGTGCATCCCTACTGATTTGTGTTTTTTATTTCTATGTAAATTGAAGCGTCTTCTGACAAGGACGCTGGATGGTGACTTTTTTTGGATTTGGAGTGAAATCGCGTGACTTTTTTTCACAAAACAAGGAAATAAAAGATGTTTTCCCCCTTCCCATCCCTAATTTGCATATGCAAATTAGGGTTCGGTGTTCGGATGAATCTTTAGCGAAAAATCCGGGGGTTCGGCCGAATCCAAAATAGTGGATTCGGTGCATCCCTACTGATTTGTGTTTTTTATTTCTATGTAAATTGCTTAAATGTTTTTTTTTTAATGAAGATGGAAAGCAGAATAGACACTGATTTATTTTTGTTTTTTTTTTAACTATATTCTAATTTACATTCAGAATGTTAGATTCCCAAATTCTGTAAAGCCCTCGAATGTATCTGAGATATAATTTATAAATAATTTAAAGTTTGTTAAATTTTCCACAAATTTTTGAATTCTTCAGTCTTTCATTCTTAAATTACTAACCATTGAAAAGATTGGGAATGTTTGGGGGTAACATTTGGGGGGAGGGCCTAGTTACTATAAGGGCTTTGCCTTTAATGACTGTAGGTAGAGTGTAAGGATTACTTGCTAAACAAAACCATTAAATCGCCTCCACAAACTACTTTCCTTAATCTCCTTTCAACTGAAAAGCTTTTAAATACCCCACTTGTCTTAACGGCTTGAAACTAGAAAAAGAGGGAATTGCCACTAATAAATTAGCATATTTTTAGCCTGTCCGTAGATAATGGCCAATGTAGCTTGGCATGGCTTTGGTCTCTGGGACGTCACCCTTAAGTGACCACTGTGGCCCTTTGGTGACCTCTACAGCTGACCACTTGCTTAGTAAACTTAGCTGTTGTCTTTGCACATTAGCAACTGGAACTGCCCCATAAATCACAAAAAAAAAGTCCTATCAAGTGACAAATTAAGATGCCCTCCTACCAACTAATGCTCGTCAATGTGTTTAATTATCTAACCTCCTTGGCAGTAGTTAATTGTTAATCACGCAGTTAGTCCTTCAAGCAGGTCTTCTCCAGAGGTTCATTTAGAAAGGATAGTCCCTTAAGAAGCTAATGAAGGCCCTGCTGCATCAAAGAGTTGGCCTTCCTTTTATTATTTCTGGGCAGAAGAAAGACTTCTGAGTTGTTTCCAAAAATGAACAGACCTTTCTTTTGAGAAGTCGCCTTCAGTTGAAATGTATATATCCCAATATGCTAAAGCACCCTTGTGCTTTGTTTAGTAGGACTCGGATCTGTCAGTAAGGTCTAGTTTTAAATAATAAGAGAATCATTTTTATTTTGTGGTTACATAAAGTAAGTATATACTATATATGCCTCTGAAAACATGTATTTATGCAAGTTAAATGGCCAAACAGCACAGCGTAAATGCAAGGACCATCCCTAATGGCCACCTTCCTCTCGATTCTTTTTGTCTTTCTCCTCAAAGACTGTATCTATCATGGCCAGTAAGGTACAGCAAATGTAGAAACTCAATTTGCGAGCACTCACCCACCTATGTCCCACTGGTCCAGAACAACACCTGTGCTACAACATAAATGGCCTCCCCGGATCCAGACGTGCGTGACATATAATTAACAGTAGTGATATGGAGCACACGGTGATTAGGAAGAATTCAAACTTTCTTTATTGGAAATCCTTTAAAATCATCAGTACATTGTGTGGATATGACTTCTTCCCCACACTTCACGCGTTTCGTGGCGTTTCGTGGCGTTTCGCCACTTCCTCACTTCCCCAATAAGGTACAGCACTTATGCAAAAACTCAGTGGATGCCCTCGACACTTGCACATTATGGGGGTTATTTATCAAAGTCCGAATTTATCTCAGTATTTTCTCCTACAAACTCCGATCAAATCCGCTCGGTTTTTTGCGCTTATTTATTATTTCATTTTCCCGAAAATTAGATTTTCAAGGTTTTTTTCAGATTCTCATTAGATTTTCCAGATTTTTTTCGGATTTTCCACCCGAAAACTCAGATTTTTGCCCGAAAACCCTGAAAACTTGCCCGAAACCTAGCACACATCACAAAATCATTCAGACTACTCCCATTGACTTATATGCAACCTCGACAGGTCTGAGATGGCGAATTTTCTGATTCAGACATTTCCATCCTCTGGGGTTTAATAAATTCTGAAAAATTTGTGATTTTTTTAAAAAGTCAGATTTTATTAAAAAAAAATCAAAATATTTTCATGATTTTTGCATGATTTAGTAAATAACCCCCTACGAGTCATAGAAGGCAAACTATAACATAGTGCAGTGGTCCCCAACCAGTGGCTCATGAGCAACAACTTGGTCACTAACCCCTTGAATGTTGCTCCCAGTGGCCTCAAATCAGTTGCTTATTTTTGAATTCCTGACTTGAAGGCAAGTTTTGGTTGGTAAAAACCATTTGTAATGCCAAACAGAGCCTCCTGTAGGCTGACATAGGGGCTACCAAACGGCCAAAAACAGCACTTATTTTGAACCGCCCAGAACATTTTTCATGCTTGTGTTGCTCCCCAACTCTCTGAATGTGGCTCACAGGTAATAAAGGTTGGGGACCCCTCCCAAAATGGATGTCAGTGATGTGAGCAAAAAAAGGGAATGGGGACGTGTTTATTTGCAGAAAACCGGTATTGGGACTGCATCTCTATGAATGTATATGACACTTGGGGGCATTCATTTGGGACTTTAAAATACATGGAATTTTTTGACACAATCCAAGGTAATAGTTTCTCTGACATCTTGTTATGAGTAATACTTATGTTTATCGCTTTTAAGAATTAGGGGTTTTTTTTGGTGAAAAAACCCTCAGATTTTTGCTCCAAATACTCCATCTAAAACTTAATATAAAAGTCAATGGCGGCTGTCCCTTTAACCTTTTGAAGATATTTTGGAGCTGTGGGGTGTTTTACGCTGGTTTTGGCTCAAAAACTTGATCAATTCTAGTCTTTCGAGTGTCAACCTAATAAAGTCATACTATTTTAATGAAAACTCACATTTTTTTTAGATTTTTTTGTTTTTAAACTTGAAAAATTTGAGGTTTTTTTCTGATCTGATTTTTTTCGACCTGAAATATTCGTAAATAAGCCAATTGCGTGAATGGGAGTTTGTTTCTGGTAAAATATGAGTAAGAAAACGAGATTTAGTAGATAACTCCCTCAAAGATAGTTTTTAGATAATTTGTTTTCTACTATATAACTCTTCATTCCAATGCAAGACACATCTTGCTGGGGGGGAGCAGGGAGGGGGTCCATGTAGGGTAGGGGATTTAATTAACGTTACCCCAATATAGAAATTATACAAGCACCTTTTTATTTCTGCCTCACTATCCCGTTTCAGTATATCTTTCCTATTGCTCTGCTGGTGTAATGCCTAACAAATCAGAGAATAATAGTGACCAGCACTTTCCTTATTGCCGGTTTCAATGGCACTTATTTGTAACAGAATTTGGTAACAATAAACTTAGAAAAGTCCATTGAATTTTGAGATTCCCTGTTTGCTTTCCTTAGGCAGGAGAATCATTATCATGTCAAATGCACCGCAGGGAATGCACAAGTGCAGCTCATATCCTGCAGCATATCCTGGGTATATTGTGCATTCTTTAAGGGAAACAGTCGTGGTAACAAACTTTTTTTTTTTATGTATGGTAACAAATAGGGGCAGATTTATCAAGGGTCGAAGTGAATTCGAAGGAATTTTCGAAGTTAAAAAATTTGAAATTCAAAGTAATTTTTTGAATACTTCGACCATCGAATAGGATACTACAACTTCGAATTTACTTTGATACGAAGTAAAAAATCGTTCGACCATTCGATAATCGAAGTACTGTCTCTTTAGAAAAACCTCAACTTCAATACTTCGCCAACTTAAACCTGCCGAAGTGCTATGGGGACCTTCCAAAGCAACTTTCTAAGTTTTTTTTATTCGAAGGAAAATCGTACGATCGTACAATAAAATTGTTAGAATTGTACGATTCGAAGCAAGATCGGAGCAGGATCGTACTACGATCGGAATACGATTGTACGATGAATAAAATCCTTTGAATTCGAATGTCGGAGGATTCTATTCGATGGTTGAATTTCGAAGTATTTTCCACTTCGAAATTCGACCCTTGATAAATCTGCCCCTAAGTGTACATATGTGTAAACAACTATGAGCTAATAATGAAACGCTCTCAATGTTTTGTTGATCGTTTACTATTAGTTGTTATTAGTAGAAAACCACAGGAAGTTATTTCGACAAAGTGGTTGTTTTTTCTAAAATTTTCTAAGAATTGGAAATCTTCAGTTGCAACAATTTTCTATTTAAATAAAAAAACTCATGAGTACAAATGCAGCTATTTTGTGTAGTGCCCCTATAAATGGATAGTTTCGATTGACTTTTGGTGTGATATCGACGTCAATATTGCAGTTGTTTTTTGTTTTTGAATTATTTTGTTTTTGCTGGCAGCTCTTCATTTTGGAATTTGTGCAACTTTCTCAGACAACCCGCCATCGCGCTCTTCTTAATTTGTTATCTTTTAAATAATAATAATGACTCAAATGCAAAACACTCAAGGCGTCGTAGGAATCTTGGCTTCTATATTGTTTCATTGGTACATTCCAGAAGTGCTTTCAATCGCAATTACATTTATAAATCATTGAAAATTTCAATTTATGTAGAATTACATTCTCTTTCATTAATTAATATTTCTTCATTTTTAATTGTTTGGGTAGCGTTGCCTTTACATTATATGTTTGATGAAAGCAGTACAGGTAGCAGGTCGGGTCTTGGGTCTAAATAAAAGCAAGTTTGACGTATTTAAATCTATATTTCCTGTTTTTTTTTTTTTGCCCCGCCCGCTTCTGTCGCTGCCAGTTTTCGGCAACAGCAGTCCAGTTTAATGGTGCTCAGCTGGTATCAGGTCAGGTTGCAAGTAAAAATATGGGTTCAAGTTCTGGTTTAAATAATTGGACCCATGCAGGACTTTACCTTTGGGCAGTAATGAGTGAAACTGCATGGTTTTGCTTCACTGAAAAAAATTGAGGAAATAATGCAAATTGGAATCATTTTCTTTCCTGTGCCAAATGCATTTCTGTCAATGTTTCATTCAAAAATGATGTCCATAGGGGCAGATTCACTAAAGGGCGAATTGTCGCCAGCGGACGCTTTGCCTCACTTCGCGCCACTTCGCCAGGAGAAAATTCATTACCACTACGGTAATTCACTAAAAAGCGAAGTTGCGTCCTCAGTGCCAAAAGCTGGCGACTTTTTGGCAATGCGAACGTTTGAATAGGGCAGATACATTAAAGTTGTATGGACGTCTTTATTAGAGATGTTGGTGCAAATGCTTGAAGTGGCCACTTTTTATTACAAATGTCCAAGGAACCTTTAATGCATTTCCGGCAGACAGGATATGATGTAACTGATATAAAATTGAGGAAGATGCAGCTTCATTTTAGCAGTTTGTCTGGTCTAAGGTGGCGAAGTCAACTATGGCGAAAGAGGGAATGTTCAGTAAAATTCTCCAGAGCAAAAAGTCGCGAATTGTCGCCAACACCAGTTAGTAAATTGGCAATTTCCCTGCGGATGGAATGTCTGGCGAAATGTCGCTAGCGTCAGCCACTTTGCCCCTCAGTAAATCTGCCCCATAGACTCCAATGAGTGACAAAAAATCCGCGTGCTCCAAAAAAATTGACGCGCCACATCACATAAATAACAAAAATGATTTGACCCCGGAGACTTCAATGCAATTTTGCAAATTGTTGCCATTTTGCAAATTTTTGGCGAAGTGAAAAAGGTCAGATTCGCCCATTACTACTGATTTGCATTTGTTTTTTGTTTTATTTAAATTATGTGCAACCCCATTTTAATTATAAATTAATTCCCTCTGAAGAGAAATGTCCTGGTGCTGAATATGAATACAAATGAAAAAGATTGGTGCTGTCAACAAAACTTTATTGAAAAAATAAATTAAATTTTTGACTTTCCATGTGTTCTTAAAGGAATATTGTCATGGAAAACATGTTTTTTTCCAAACGCATCAGTTAATAGTTCTGCTCCAGCAGAATTCTGCACTGAAATCTGTTTCTCAAAAATTATATTTAATTTTGAAATCTGACATGGGGCTAGACATATTGTCAGTCTCCCAGCTGCCCCAAGTCATGTGACTTGTGCTCTGATAAACTTCAGTCACTCTGTACTTTTTAGGGCGGCTACTGGGGGAGAATAGTTGCCCAGCGACAAATCTTCGGGCGATTAATCTCCCCTAAATGCCTTCCCGCCAGCTAGAATGTAAATCGCTGGCGGGATAGCACTCATATCACTTCGGCTTTCCGAAGTCGCCTGAACTTTCCTCGTGAGGCAACTTCGGGCGACTTCCGAATACAAAGCGTTCCATCCCACCGGCAATTTACATTCTAGCCGGCGGGAAGGCATTTAGGGGAGATTAGTCACCCGAAGAAGAGCCGATTTGTCACTGGGCGTCTAATCTCCCCCAGTAGCCACGTCTGTCACCCTTACTGCTGTACTGCAAGTTGAAGTGATATTACTTCCCTCCCCCCCAGCAGCCAAACAACAGAACAATGGGAAGGTAACCAGATAGCAGTTCCCTAACACAAGATAACAGCTGCCTGGTAGATCTAAGAACAACGCTCAATAGTAAAATCCAGGTCCCACTGAGACACATTCAGTTACATTGAGTAGGAGAAACAACAGCCTACCAGAAAGCAGTTCCATCCTAAAGTGCTGGCTCTTTCTGAAAGCACATGACCAGGCAAAATGACCTGAGATGCACCTACACACCAATATTACAACTAAAAAAAATACACTTGCTGGTTTAAGAATAAAATTTATATTGTAGAGTGAATTATTTGCAGTGTAAACTGTCATTTAGAAATAAAAACGACATCATAAAAATCATGACCTTTTAATAAAGTGAGGGTCGAAACTTTGTTTTTAAAAAAAAAATACATTATCTTTCATGACAAGGCCCTGTTTCATTTTTAGTAATGTATATATTAAAACATACATCATTTTTGTTTTTTAAATATCAAAATTCACGCCTCACTAACTCGGAGAACAAAACCCAACTAATGTGAAATTTGTCTGTCTAATCCCATTTCTTCCCCACTTTGGAATCTTAATGAGGAGGAGATAAAAAACCATCATTTCACTTAAATTATTGTCTTGAATCTGCTGCAAAAGGTATAATCTGCGATTGGGCCAATTAGCGCACCCCCTAGTTAACGGAGCAGAGTCTTCTTGATTAGATGTGACACCAGTCTAGTTCCCAGCAATGTTTTACCAGGTAAGGCCTTCAGACTTCAAAGAGTTGGAGCCATCAGCAGGGCAAGGTTTGTAGGCCAGCTTAGGTCCGGTTGTTAATCTCCCTGCTAAAACCACAGCAGTCTTTGCACAAAACAAGCTTACACGACACAATCATGCGGTATTAAACTTTGGCTTGAGTCATGCCAATTCGCCTTTGATTTTCTGATGATCGGCTCAAAGATGGCTACATGACTAGACACACGCTAAAACTTTTCTGATTAGGTAACTTCTCCAAGTATTTCAAGCATTTGGAGACATTTCCCAGCTCAATGATATGATAACTGTTCATCCTTCTCTATGTCACACTAGGACCATGTTACTCAACTTGTAGCTTAAAGGGATCCTGTCATCGGAAAACATGTTTTTTTCAAAACGCATCAGTTAATAGTGCTGCTCCAGCAGAATTCTGCACTGAAATCCATTTCTCAAAAGAGCAAACAGATTTTTTTATATTCAATTTTGAAATCTGACATGGGGCTAGACATTTTTTCAATTTCCCAGCTGCCCCCAGTCATGTGACTTGTGCCTGCACTTTAGGAGAGAAATGCTTTCTGGCAGGCTGCTGTTTTTCCTTCTCAATGTAACTGAATGTGTCTCAGTGGGACATGGGCTTTTACTATTGAGTGTTGTTCTTAGATCTACCAGGCAGCTGTTATCTTGTGTTAGGGAGCTGTTATCTGGTTACCTTCCCATTGTTCTTTTGTTTGGCTGCTGGGGGGGAAAAGGGAGGGGGGTGATATCACTCCAACTTGCAGTACAGCAGTAAAGAGTGATTGAAGTTTATCAGAGCACAAGTCACATGACTTGGGGCAGCTGGGAAATTGACAATATGTTTAGCCCCATGTCAGATTTCAAAATTAAATATAAAAAAATCTGTTTGCTCTTTTGAGAAATGGATTTCAATGCAGAATTCTGCTGGAGCAGCGCTATTAATTGATTCATTTAAAAAAAAAAAAAAGAAATTCCCATGACAGTATCATCATCACCATTTATTTATATAGCGTTGTCAAGAAACACAGTATCCCTTTAAAATCCTATGTGTATACATAGACATCTGTTTAAATCCCTTAAAGTGGCCATACACGGGCAGATTAAAGCTGCCGATACAGGTCCTTTAGACCGATTCGTGGGGGCTCCCGATGGGTCCTCCTGATCGATATGAGGTTAAAAATCGTCCAGATATCGATCAGCAAGTTTGATTTTTTTTCTGCGATCCAGGACCCCATTGGCTAGTTGATGCAGTCCTGTGATCTGTCTACGCCCATTTGCAGTATTGTAATCCGATTGTCCGGATTCACCCAATATCACCCAGCCATTAGGGGGCATATCGGTTTAAGATCCTGGCCAAACGAGTGGATCTAATAGTGTATGGCCACCTTTACTCAAATACTCTAGCTTGTAGCTCCAAAATGAGGGATTAAAGGCTTGGTAGCTATTGTTAACTCCTGCCATCATCAGCTATACTCAGAATGGCAGTGCAGATGGTTTCATTTTTAAAAAAAAACCCTCCCTAGGTTTGCCGTGAATTTTACAGGAAAGAAAAAGGCAAAAACCTTGTTTTAGAGCCGTTGTCATTGCAATACAGTTCTCTTGGAATCTCTTAGCGATGTCATATTCCCCAGCGAACGATTTTACATTGCCAGCAGCGCTAAACATTCACAAAAACGCCATTTTAAATAACACTTGCGATTTTTAATTACATTCCTGCTTTAGTATGTTATGGAATGATTAATTCTAAGCAACTTTTTAGTTGGCCTTCGTTTTTTTCTTTTTTATATTTTTTGAATTATTTGCCTTCTTCTTCTGACTCTTTCGAGCTTTCAATTAGGGGTCATTGTCCCCATCTAGAATCAAATGCTCTTTAAGGCTACACATTTAGGGGGTTATTTATCAACGGTCATGTGATTTTTTTTAATTCTAATAAATACGAATGCATTCACAATTCAAATGGGAGGTTATTTATGAATAAATTTGAACATCTAACCTCAAATTAAATAGGAACAACCTGAAAATTTGAATCCTAATTTGAATTGAGTTTTCTCTGGGGAAAAAAACCTCGGATGTCAGGAAGGTTATTAACATCTTCTGATGGGTCAACGGACCTCTGCCAATGTCTTTTACATGAACCCGACAGGTTTTAGGTGGCGAATAATATAGAGAAATGTTTCCATGGTCAAGGTAGATAAATCTTACATTTGAATTCAAATCGAGTTGGTGGTTTTAAATTCGAAATTGTGGGATTTTGACCAAAAACACAATTCAAAAATTTAAATTTACCATTCAAATTTGATTTTACCATTCGAGCTGTAGTAAATCTGCCCCTTTATTTTATTGCTATTTTTTATTACTCATCTTTCTATTCAGGCCTCTCCTATTCATATTCCTGTCTCTTATTCAAATCAACGCATAGTTATTAGGGGAATTTGGACACTGCAAAAACACTGCAGATTAAATTAAAATTTTTGGCTCAATATACTGTATAATATTATCCGTTAAAATCAAGCAAAGCTCAGAAGGTTCATTTGTTTTCAAAAAATAGTTTTCAGCCTAACAATTTGCCGAAATACGTTCTTGCATAAAATAGGGGCCGTGCGGTTACATTGCCATTGGTTATTTAGCCATGTGTCCCATGAAATAAGCAGTGGCTTAGAAGAGCTTTGCTTATTGTGTGCAGCTTGTTGCCAGTTGGTGTGTAATTCACTTTTTTTTTGAGGAGTAAATAAACCACGTCTTCCTTTAACAGCTCAATTAGCATTTCTTTGACATTCAGGTAAGTGTAATGTTCTCTGGATTAAGAAGAAGCCTCAGGCAGTCCTGGTGTTGTTGCAGTTTCTCAAGGTTTATGCAATCTCTAAATATTTCCCTCCTTAGCTTACTGTCACCCATCTTTGTAGGCCATTATAGCAATATCAATATTGTACAGGTGGGTTATAAACACCCAACAGATGCAGTATTTGTTTTATGCAATTACACTAGATGTACAATAAATATACTATTCATTCCAATCAACTCTTCAGTGAATTAGCATTTGCCTGCAGGCTATTACAGTTTAGGTATTTAAATTATATAGTGAATAAAGTACCCCCTCTTGTAAAATATAAGGATATTATAAGTAACCGAGGAGTTCCATGACCATATAACCATTTTATACAGGTCATGGAATTTCTAATATCCATATATTTTTCAACTTGGGGTACTTTATTATAATACACAAATTTCAGTGAGTCATGTGACAGAAATGACATCAAAACTCACCGTTTATAACTGATGACATCAGAACTCACCGTTTATAAGGATATCATTTACAGGATATTCATGGCTTTTGTGTATTATATCCAGAATAATACTCCAGCTTTTCCCCTGGGAATATTAATCACAATCAGATGACTATTTGGGGCAGAGACACACGCAAAGATTCTGGGAGATTTATTGCCTGGCGATAAATCGCCTCTTCTTCAGGCGAATAATCTCCCCAAACTGCCTTCCCGCCAGCTAGAATCTAATTCGCCGGTGGCACTCAGTGTGCTTCGTTTTCCGAAGTTGCCTCACGAGGAAACTTTGGGCGACTACGGAAAATGAAGCGCTCCCGCCGTCAATTCTAGCCAGCGGGAAGGTAGTTCGGGGAGATAAGTCGACAGAACTAAATCTCCCCGAATCTTCGCGTGTGTCTCTGCCCTTATGGAGTTTTTTTTTTTACTACATACAACGTTGTCACAGTAATAATAGATTGTATAAAGCAGATAAATTTTCCATCAAAGATACTTAGGGAAATGAAAAAGTTGTTGATGTTCTGGGAAATTTCTATAAATCTATAAATATTTTAGACTTTATATATATACTGTATATATATATATATATATATATATATATATATATATATATATATATATATATATATATATATATATATATATATATATATATATATATATATATACACACATATCCATTATCCAGAAAGCTTCATATAATGGAAAGGCCGTCTCCCATAGACTCCACTTTATCCAAGTAATCCAGATTTTTTAAAACTGATTTCCTTTTTCTCAGTAATAATAAAACAATAGGTTGTACTTGATCCAAACTAAGATATAATTAATCCTTATTGGAAGCAAAACCAGCCTATTGGGGTTATTTAGGGGCAGATTTATCAAAAATAGAGGTCTGTGAGGTTTTTTTCTACTTCGAATAAACTCACAATTTAAAAAAAACTTGAATGTTTGTTTATTTATGAAAAAAATCCAAATGTAAAAAAATTCAATCGAAGACAAACGTAAAAGAAAACAATGTTTTTTTTCGAGTTTATAGGTTTAGAAACTAGAATTTTTCGAGTTTCTAGGCTTTACACACTCAAATTTGTGAGTTTACAATTTCGAATTAAAACTCAAATTTAATGGCTTGAATTTTGCCTAGGGCAACTCCCATTGACTTCTACATGAACTCGCCAACTTTTAGATGCCAATTTTTTTTACATTCGAGTTTTTGAGGTTTTTTTTTGCTTAATAAATACCAGACATCCAAGTTTTTGAAAACATAATTTCTAGTAGACTTAAGGTATGACACACGAGCTGGCAAAAACAATTATATGGATATTTCCTGCAAAAACAAATGGCAGTAGATAAATAAGCCAAATAGAATAGCATTAAAATGAAGCACATTTGTAACCATTTTTACAGATTTTTCTACCTTAATGCTTTAGAGACTAAACACCATGTTCACAATACCACAAAATGTTGACCTAATCCCAAATCTGATCCAAAACGTAATTTGCCTATATGAATTAAAGTAAAATCCCAGAAAAACAAGTCGTCATTTGGTCAAATAGTAGTATTAAAAAGTCACATGGAAATAAGGCTTGAGATTCAGTTTGGCCAGAATTCTGCAAAAAAAGACTTAGATTTGGAGCACCCCTATTTCAGACATTGAACCCCACCTAAGTGGCAAATGAAAATAGTGACTAGACTAGTTTTTGTGGTTCTTCACAGAATATCTCTGTCACCTGAATGCCAGAGACCAAACTTGCTTTATTTACCCCTATCAATGATGAAGTCAATTCATGTGGATCCAGTCGATTTATAGGCTTTCCCCAATGCTATGGGCCCTTCTGAGCCTTAGGATTGGTATTTAGGGGCCACCTACCATCCCAGATATCCTTGTAATCTCACTTTGTGTCCAGGCCATATACTGTAGGTAAGACAAGACCACAATCTTGGCCCATTGTCTAAGGCTGCCAGAATTTCAAAATGAAATCTGAAAATTGTAAATTGGCTTTGTACATAATTTTTGTTCTGGTCTCCATATGTTAACATTTGGAGCCTAGGCAAAAAACACTGAAAAGCCACATTAATGGTACACGTCCCCTACTTCACGCTGAACACACTACATGGGTTCATTTTATGGCAATTTCATTCCAGGGGACATATCCCGGGGATAGTTTTCCCTGTGGACCAAGCTCCAGAATCGGGGAACCTTACCATGGTCTCGGTCTCACCCTACTGCCATTTTGCTTTGTTGCTTCTGCTGTGCCAGGCTTTTTCCCCCACAACTGCTGCTCTATTCCTATTTGGAACCCATGTAGAAAGCTCTGTGTCCCACAGTTCTTTTCAATAATGTTTCCCGTAGCTGTGTACTTGATGTCCAGTGTTTATTAAATAAAGTGCCAAATCTAACAGAACATGGTTCCTAACCTTTTTATAATGTCACCGTATTACCCAGGACTTTAATATAATGCATTTGGATTTTTTTTTTTTAAATCTTACATTTTCTTTTGTGTGCATTCTAACATTGGCTAAAAGATCGAAAAAAGCCTAAAAGCTGGAATTTTAATCTACCCTTGGACACTTTCTGCTTTGTCTGCATCACCGCTCCAGCTAAAAATAACATTCCCATAGCTTTGATGGCAAACTTGTCAAAGCTTTTCCTTTAATTCTCTTGAAAACAGTTTGTGCAAAAGGTACCATTAATATTGCATGCGAGTAGATTGGAAAGGCTTTCTCTATGGTTTCTTTGCAGATTTCGCTGCCAAGTGATTTTGAACATAGGTGTTTATTAAATGGCCCAGGCCAAGATTAGAGTTTTTGTTTTTCATTGAAATTCTAGTGCAAAAATAAAAGCCAACTTTGAGAATAACTGAATGGGCACAGTGGTCCATGTAGCTGGGACAGCTAGTTGTGGTTTGGGCTATAAAATGACTTTGGAGCCAATGTATGGCAAATCAATATGTTTGGGCCTTTTAATTATTTTAATTTCCCGTCTATATGACATATCTATTGTCATACCCAATGAGCAAATGTCAAGTGTAAGTAGCATTTAAGGGGCTACTCAGCTGGACTGTTCTATTCATCCCTCAGGCCGTTCCTCCCTGTTCAACTCATGGAGCGACATTCCGTCCATCAACTTGAGCAAGCTGAAGGTCTCAGTATAAGTGTTTGTTAATGGAGGTTGTGCTCATGCCAAAGGGTGAAAAAGCCATATCTATCATTTTCTTTTTTTACATCGGAATCGGGAATTAATCTCTTTTAATGTAAAGCACCCAGCTGTAGACTAGGGTCCCTACCCTGCTCATCCACGTCTGAGCATATGGGGAAGTTCATCAGGTCTGCTGCTTCCAGTGGTAGCAGGACAAGGAGTTCTCCTACTTCTAATAATGTACTGCGTTTGCAAATGTTTTGTAGGATCCAGCACAGAAGCTAATTATTCTTCTGCAAAAGTGGTTATCACCTTGGTCAGGGTCAGTCATAGATAAGGATAATCAGGCTCATCCTCAGGATTGTATTTTGTGCAGTTAAGGGGTTAATGATTTGTAAAATCTGTAAACATACACAGATTTACATTGCGGGGGGGGGGGTACTCTGACTTGATCAGGTATAGGTAACAGAAGCCTTCTCAATTTAGCTTGGGCTGTGTTTGTTTTCTGTTGTTTGCACAAACGGGGTTAGGCATAAGGTCTAATTCACCGAGAACAAAAACTGTTTGCTCTGATGATCAAACAGTCTACTTGCAGGGGGCTTACAAGCTCAAGTAGGTGTAGGTGTTTTGTGTATGTCTCTGTTCCATTATTGCAGCATTAATCACTGAATTGCATTGTATTGTACTCAATGAGTGAGAGCTTTATAGACTTGTTGAGAAGTCCTTGCTTAAAGGGATACTGTCATGGGAAAAAAAAAATTCAAAATGAATCAGTTAATAGTGCTGCTCCAGCAGAATTCTGCACTGAAATCCATTTCTCAAAAGAGCAAACAGATTTGTTTATATTCAATTTTGAAATCTGACATGGGGCTAGACATTTTGTCAATTTCCCAGCTGCCCCAAGTCGTGTGACTTGTGCTCTGATAAACTTCAATCACTCTTTACTGCTCTACTGCAAGTTGGAGTGATATCACCCCCCTCCCTTCCCCCCCCCCCCAGCAGCCAAACAAAAGAACAATGGCAAGGTAACCAGATAGCAGCTCCCTAACACAAGATAACAGCAGCCTGGTAGATCTAAGAACAACACTCAATAGTAAAAACCCATGTCCCACTGAGACACATTCAGTTACATTGAGAAGGAAAAACAGCAGCCTGCCAGAAAGCATTTCTCTTCTAAAGTTAGGCACCCCCAAGTGATTAAATTTAAACCTGACACCCGGGCCAGTGCTCCTATCAGCAGAAATCTGCACCGGCCTGGGGTTCTTCCAGCGAGCACCACGGATCGATTCTCTTTCTCCTTCCGTTTTCTAATTTTCCGTGGCTGACGCATGTTCAATAAAACAAAATAGACGCCTTTTTAGGTAAAGTTTGGCTCTACTACGCATGCATACACACAAGAAGACTGAGGAGGCAGGAAGAGACTTACTCCGTAATGCTCACTGGAAGAACCCCGGGCTGGTGCAGTTTTCTGCTGATTGGAACACCAGCCTGGAGTGTCGGTTAAGTCAATATAGGGGTTCCTGACTTTTGGCACCCACAATTGTAATATTCCTTTTGTTTTCCTTTAATTTAAGAAAAAAATCAACCCTTATTTGTAAAACATAAGAGTATAAGTAAGCAAGGAGATCAACCCCCATTATAAGGATATTAGTCAACAAGGAATTCTAAGGCATTAAACTGCTTCTGCTTTTTTTTATACAGTTCATATAACTCTGATTTGGTTCTTTATTTCTTATAATACACAGTTTTCGGTGAACCATGTGACATTACTGAGAACCATTCATACTAATCTATTTAACATGTTGATTGTGCTTCTTAACTGTTATCAAGTTCTTTACTTGGTTCTATATGAATTTGCTTCATACTACAAATGAAATTGTTTTGGCATGGATAACTGAAAAACCCAACCAACGAGAAGATCTTAAGGGCAGAAACTCTGTTTCGTTGGTAATGGAGTAGAACATATGTAAAATTAAATAGTGCTTAGATCACATAGTGCAGAATATATATTTGTTTGCTTATTTAGGTTCTTTCTCTGTGGAAAAGTATACAAAATACCCCCTTTGCCCCTTGACAGCATCATTATCTATTATTTACCAAGCTCTAAGATGGCCTGCAGCAGTGCACATATCAGCGCAGGAGCTTATATGGCATAACGGCAGATATTACATGATGCACAACCATCCTGACAGGGAGAATGAAGAGAGCCTTGTTTCCAAGAGAAGAGGGAAGAGAAGTGACATTGTTATTAGTAAAGAGAAAAGAGAGAAGTGGTCATCAAGCCCCATCATGGTAGAGATCTATGGGAAACGTGTTACCTTCTTGATCACCTGTCTCCACCAACTGTATTTTAGGCTGTGCTATTCCCCGTACGCATCTAATTCAAGTTGCGACAGACAAGATTGGGTTATTCTGACCATTGCTGTTTCCACTTGGTTACAGTCGTGGTCAAAACACCCCAAGATCCATAGACCATA
Organism: Xenopus laevis; assembly: GCF_017654675.1. Classification (NCBI taxonomy): domain Eukaryota; kingdom Metazoa; phylum Chordata; class Amphibia; order Anura; family Pipidae; genus Xenopus; species Xenopus laevis. Next base: position 9,936,846 of record NC_054378.1, read on the forward strand.
GCCATCACATGAGTTATAGAGATATGTTGGCTAGATCTGATTGCCCAGAATGGAACATCCAGTTGGGTAATGACATGTACCGGTGATTCCAGGATTACAGCCAAACAAATAAGTCAAAACCCCTTACATCATAGAGATCTATAGGAAACATTATATAAAGAATGATGCGATCCGCATCGGAGCTCACCCAGTAGCGCTGTGCTTTCCTGGTCGCAGCCCGTACGAGACGCCGGCCACTTCCCGCCGGTATTCAGTGTAGAGTAGACAGTATTCTCGTCACTATCGGCGCTGATCCAGAACACGGCACACAGACAATAGCGTCAATGCAAAAGGTTGGCTTTATTTAAACACACACATGCGGTTGTGGATTGCAGCGGTGGATACACAAGGCTGTCTGACTTACGCGTTTCTTGCCGGATCCCCCGGCACTTCCTCAGAGTCAGTATAGATCACATGACTCGAGACTTAAATAGCTAAAGTGATTTGCATCCGTGTTAGAAGTACAAGTGCATTTGAATTTCAAATGCACTTGTACTTCTAACACGGATGCAAATCACTTTAGCTATTTAAGTCTCGAGTCATGTGATCTATACTGACTCTGAGGAAGTGCCGGGGGATCCGGCAAGAAACGCGTAAGTCAGACAGCCTTGTGTATCCACCGCTGCAATCCACAACCGCATGTGTGTGTTTAAATAAAGCCAACCTTTTGCATTGACGCTGTTGTCTGTGTGCCGTATCTATAGGAAACATCTTACCTTCTTGATCACTGAAGATCTCCGGTCACCAAAACTGTATTTTAGGCTGTGCATTTCCCATTACGTGTCTTTGGCAAGTTGCAACAGGCAGGATAGGGCTATTCTGACCATTGCTTTCTCTGCTTCGTTACAGCGGTGGTCAAAATGCCCCAAGAGCCTTAGGCACCTCTGTCCATGTCATGTGTGAGGCCACCACATGAGTCATAGAGATCAGTTGACTAGATCTCATGGAATGGAACATCCAATTGGGTCATGATATGGACTGGTGATTTCCAGTATTCTAGCTGACCAATTCATCAAAGCCTCCATGTTTATTTCACAATTTTCAAGTACTGGTGCTAGACACACTCATGTGGATGGTCACAGGCTCGTCAGGCAGTAGTAGCCATGAAATGCATACGGACCCTATCATTATGAGAGGGCTGCTTTGGGCAGGTCACTTTGGCTGCACAAAAAACTCAGAGTAGCCCCATGTACATACAGTATAATGCAATATTATCTCTGTCCTTATTTTTTTTTTTGTATTTAAAATTTTTATTTTCAAATATCAGCAGGTAGCAAAAATTGGCACATAGTAAAACTCAGAATCTGCAGGTACTGGACAATCCCCAGGCTGCAGTAGTATCATGGCACATAGGTACATAACATGTATTCCTGAGTTGTATAATAGAGTAGCCCAAGTAGCTGACAAGAAAATTATACAAAAATAAAAGGAAAAGAAACAGAAAAAGGAGTAAGAGAAAAGAAATACTTGTGAGTACTGTCAACATTTCTGCACTAACTGGGACAGCATTGGGTCAAGGAAATTTAGGGATTCCCCTGAGTCAGAGTGGGAGGACATGCAAGAGAAGTTAGGTTGAGGAAATATTTCGGTATGATAACCAGGGGGACCAGACTTTGTGGAAAGATTTCTGCGAACCGTTCGTGTAGCTAGTTAATTTCTCCAGGATGAGGACATTATCCAGCCTCCTTTTAACCTCAGGAAAGTCTAGGATGGGAGACTTCCAGGCTGCAGCGATGACCTGCTTGGAGGCAGAGAAAATATGTGTTATCAATTTCCTGGTGAATTTGTTAATCCTTGGGATTCTCTTATTGATCAATGCTTCCCACGGGTCTTTTCTGTCCTTATATTTTATTAATGTTATAAAGAATAAATAAAATATAGGCTGTTTTTATACAGCTACGTATGCAGACCATTGTTCCTTACTAAATACAACATGCAAAATATTATTGGTTTCGTCCCTTTTGATATGAACAACAGATAAGAAAAAAAATATTTGCAAATGTTTTCTCGTTTTTGTTTCCCTTTATTGGGCCTACTCACCACCACTCTGTAAAGAAACCAAATCAATTTTTGTATTTGCCTTAGGATAAGCCCCCCCCCAGCCCACGATGCAGAAAGGAATAGTAACTTGCCACCCGAAAGCCTATTCTCGCCTGTACCAGTGGGGCTCGACATATTGTTTTGTATGATTTTATAATAAACAGATTATTCCCCCGGACACGAATTAAGAACTAAAGCTGCCAGAATGAGGTTTTGTTGGCAGAGTTGTTCCCGCCCTCGTGTTTTGTACGAAATTTCATGGTCCCATTGTAAAGAGCGGATGATTTAATTCTTGTTCCCAAGATAAACTTTCCCATTGTCATTAATGAGGATGGGTAATACTGAGTGACAAGTGTATTAGGACTGACACAGAGCGAGCTGATAGATTTGTCAGAGCCTATCACTCCAAACAGTAGCACTTAAGGACATTCATTTTTTTTTTCACTCGTTTGAGGACCTGATCTTACTTTTTTAATTTTTTTGTTTTTATTTTTGCTTCCTTGTTTGTGCCGTTGTAGGAGCGCTTGCCCTTGTTCTTCTGCTTTCCACAAAATTTTAATTTATGTATTTTTTTATTTTTAAGGGCATTGTTTAGTTTAAAAGCCTAATATAATTATACCATGAAATCTTTTTCATTCATGCCTCCCTCAAAATATCCTTAAAAGTCATGAAAATGAGCATTACAAATAATATATGTTTCTGTTGTGTTACCAACATAAGGCAACCTGCTCTAGCTCAGCCTGGATAATTGGAGTGCAGTAAGACTTTTGAATGCTATATTGTCATTGGTTGCTATGGATTACTGCAATGGGGCAAAGGGTTACCACCTTGTCTAAACAGGTAACAGTCAAAACCTGGGCCTAAATCACACCGTTGAGCAGTTTCTGATGTAAATCCTGTCAATGGAGAGAAGAATGAGCAATGATAGACCAAGCCAACGCTATGGGAGTTATTTATCAATGGTTGTATTTTATGTTTTTTCCACGGTTAAAAATGTGTTAGTTTTTTTTTTTGGCGCAAAAAATCCTAAATTTGGATTATGATTTAAAAAAAATATAAAATTTTCAATATTTATTAAGGAGGTTATTTACTAAACTCCGAATGCCAAAAACCCGAAAAATGTGTGGGTTTTTTTTAGTATAAAATCTGAATTTTTAGAAAAAAAAAAATCACAAATTTTACCCCGAGCACGGAAAAAGTCAGAATTTCGAAAATCTGCCATCTCAGACCTGCCAAGGTTGCATATAAGTCAATGGGAGAAGTCAAAAAGATTTTTCTGCGCTGCGTTTCATGCAATAGTCTGAAGTTTCTGAGTTTTCTGGGTTTTTGGGAAAAAATCTGGTGAAAATTCCAAAAAAATTTGCAAAATTCGTATTTTTCAAGTTTTTTCTCTGATTTTTTCCCGCAACAAAAGTGCATTAATAAATAAGCGGGAAAAAAACCCCATGCGGATTTGGTCTGATGTTTGGTTTGATATTTTAAGAAAATATTGAGATAAATTCGGACTTTGATAAATAGTGATAAATAGTGAAAAAGGCTTAGATTGCCCTTTAAAACTGATCTGAAATGCTTGCTAGGTCATGTTGGATCATGATTGTTCATTTTGTTCAATGCATGCTGTCCTTTGCAAAATGTAAACAATTTATTTAACTTGAGTTTTTCCAAAAAAAATTTTTGCTTGTAAATTGCGAATTTGAGGTATTATGTTTTTTCATGGTTTTCATTTATTGTGCTTTTTTTCCTAATGTTTAATTGAAAAAAAGGTAATGTTTGTGTTTTTGAAAAATCTTCAATGTTATTCCAAGTAGAAAATAATTGTGATAAATAGGCCTCTGTATGTGCCATTTGCCTAAGCAATTAAGCATACCGAGGTTAAGAAATCCCTTAACATTAAACGGCACAATAAACGGTAATGAAAACAGGTTTACTCTACATTTGGTGGAGTTTTGCATTTTAAGGGCAATGGCAGAAGTAGCCAGATAATGGCCATTTGATTTTCCTGATTTATTCCCACTTCTTAAAATTCAGCCTCAAAATATTAATTAATATTAAGTCAACTGATAGATAAATAAGGGTGCACATCACCCAGTACTCTTTGTTGTAAACAAGACTTGCTTTCTTACCAAAACTGTGTGGTGTGTATTAGGTAGTTACGATGAGTTGAAAAAAGACCAAAGTCCATCAAGTTCAACCCCTCCAAATCAAACCCAGCGTCCTTCCATAAATACATACACACTCACACAGACCCCTCCATACACTCAAACTATATATACCAATATCTATATTAATTGTAGAGTTTAGTATCACAATAGCCTTGGATATTATGTCTGTCCAAGAAATAATCCAAGTCACTTTTAAAGTCTTTAACAGAATCAGCATCAGAACATCTCCCCACAACCTCACTGTCCTGACTGTGAAGAACCCCCTACGTTGCTTCAAATGAAAGTTCTTTTCTTCTAGTCTAAAGGGGGGGCCTCTGGTACGGTGATCGACTTTATGGAAGATCTCCCGCTATCTTTCTACAAAACCATAATGTACTTATAAAGTGTAATCATGTCCCCCCGCAAGCGTCTCTTTCCAGAGAAAACAACCCCAACCTTGACAGTTTACCATGCAGGAGTTGGGTGTCAGATATTCATTGACAGTTAGATCCAAAATATCTTATAGCAGATGAATTAGAGCTCACTCAAATAACTGATTCAAGTACAAACAAAATCTAACAAAATAACTGCCTTTTGCACAAATTCTGCATGTAGAGAGAGGTGATGTCTGGTAATTTTAATAGAGTGAGTTCTAATACATCTTCTAGGCAAAAGGAGCCCCCGTATAAGATATATTGGATCTAACTGTCAATGGATATCTGACGCCCCATAAAAGGGGATGTAAAGCTTTTAGCCGTTTGTTAGGTTGGTCATAAACGAGTCAGCCAAGCTCTTCAAAGAGACCAAACGTTTTGCCTATTTCCCAACTCAGAGGAGTGGATAATCATGGACAGACCATTTGCTCTCCTGGCCAACAATCAGTTTACTTGGGGTCCCCTTTCAGAGTGGTCATCTATTGACTAATTACGTGTTTGGATTTTTCACCCGGACTAGTCAAAATCAAAGCCTGCCCCCATAACATGTAATATCTGTACATTTTGGATACATCCATGGAAAAAAAATGTCTCTTTTTGGAAAAACTAACACAAGCAATATCCTTTTTAGAAGAAGATAATAATTCTACGAGGCTATTACAGTGAAAAGTATAATAACAATCCAGCAGCCCTTTACATTTACCAGAGAACACATTTCAGGGGAATAATCTGTGGTTTCATTACCTGATTTTGGGGTGGGGTTTTATCTGATGGTGGTAAAATGAATTATACAACATTAATTTCTGGAGATATCTTGAGGCTTGTGCTGGGTTCTCACCTCTTGGTGATAGGGTAGGCTGCCTTTGATAAGTTTCTTTCATGCAGATGAGGATTAGGCAATTTACTTTATTAGGAAGCAGGTAATTACAAAGCAATTTAAAATTATGCATTGATTATGCTAATTGATATTATGATTTACATTTGAAATGGAGACATTGGTCCATAATGACAGATGTGAGTGGAACACTGAATGGGACATGACAGGCTTTGTAAATGGTTATGTGCTATATCTGTGCAGCACCAGTAAACTGCTCCCGCCTAGAGTGCAATGAGAAAAATGTGGCATCTTGATATTAAAATAGAGATCTTACCCCCAGGGGGGGGAGGGATATCCAGCCATAATAGTGGGTAAAGCACTAGCAGAGGAGATATCTGGGTTAGAAACCGCAATAAATATTATTGTCCAAGCAGAGTGGGTTTCCATTATAAGGAAGAGGTGAGAGATATCTCCACAAGGTAGCTCCATTCACCCCATGGGAAGATTTTTCTGCAGCGGAGAATTTGGTATAAATCCAGCAATGCATGCTGGTCACAACTGGGTTGCACAGTATTTAAAAGCTGAACTGTGATTGGACACACCCTGCACCGTACGTTTGCACTCCCATTACTTTTATGGATTGTGTTTCCAGCAGACAAGGGAGGCAGAATCCTGTAGCACAGGGGTGGCTTGAGGCTACATATAGACACCTTGAGAACTATTTTTTAACTTCAAGTGTTTTGTTTCTAAATTCACTGCAGCCAAGGAACAATCTAGAGGAATTAGACAGCTGAACAGCCCTTGACCCCTGTTTGTTGCCTCTTAAGTACTCAATTATCAACAATTATACTCTGAATATCTGTTAATTTGCAAAGTGCACCCTTGAGCACTGGACAATCCTGTCTAGCAGCTTCTAGGGCTACACCAGTTGAAGCTATGGTAGCTTGTTAAGCAGACAGAATTAAACAGCGTGCAATGTTTCATGTTAGCCTTTAAAAGAAAACTGAGACTCTCTATTTTTACAATGAACAGCAGAGAGTGAAAATTCGCTGGTGTGGGACCGCATACTGTGGGAAATTTGCCGAATGTTGTATAGTTACCCAGTAATGACCAGCTGTGATTATATAGGAAACCCAAATAACTGCCACTCTCTGTTCTTTCCATTAATGGTGACCTACATCAGTGTTGGGCAAGTAGTGTCCCTCCAGATATTGCTGACCCCCCCCCCCCATGAGAAGGCATAGTTCTTCAAGAACATCTTAAGCAACAGTGGTTTAGTCCAGTTCATCTTCTTTTATCCCATTTTAGAAGTCCCCCCAATTATATCAACATATTTTCCCTATTCCCCTAGTTCATCAGCCTGCTTCTTTCTTCCTATCCTCTACATCTTGGTCACCAGCCTGGCTAATCGGATTCTGACCACCCTTTCCTCCAAATAGAACTTTCCATTTCACTCCTCTCAGTTTATCAATACACTGCACTATATTTATCCCTACCAAACAGATTAGACTCGTCACTTCTTTCCCAACCAAAAACATCAGCCTTTGCATAGGTCACCTCTGAAATAATCTCCACATTTACTATTCCACAGTAACAACTGGTTCTCCATTTTTCTCTCCACCAAATACATCAACTTACTTATGCATTGCTCTTTCGACTTTTTATATGTCAAATTTATTCATTTGTTATCTCTTGCTTGTTCGAATATATCATCCTCTGCAGACCTTTCCCCACCAAATAGTTCAGTTCCTGTATCTATCATCAATATCACTCTCCCTGTCAGATACAAGCATGTGAGCTTCTGTATCTCACAGCCTCACTCAGTATATCAACTACTTCTTCTTTTTAAACCAAATGGATGCTCTTCTGTTTCTGTCACCATTTTCTAGTGCCTTGGCCTCTACATCTTCTCCAAACAGTGGTAAATCAGCCTCTTTGTTTTTATCCCGTCCCAAAACATTATCCTCTACATTTCTTTCCTCCAAAGATATATTAGCATCTCACTGAAAGTGAAGTATTAGAGTGGCCGGTTAGCTTTAGGTAGATCTTGAACCTTTTTTACCTGTGAGCCACATTCAATTATAAAAAGAGTTGGGGAGCAACACAAGCATGTAAAAGGTTCATGGGGTGCCAAATATGGGCTGTGATTGACCATTGATAGATCCCATGTGGGCTTGTAGCCAACAAGAGGCTCTGTTTGGCAATACGCATAGTTTTTAAGCAACTAAATCTTGCCTTTAAGCCAGGAATTCAAAAAGAAGCACCTGCTTTAAGGCCACTGGGAGCATCATAAAAATGGGTCATAGATCAACATGTTGATCGCGAGCCACTGGTTGGGGTTCACTGATCTAGATAGATAGACACAGAAGGTCACTTTTAGGGGCCGATTCAGCAAGGGTCGAATATCTAGGGTTAATTAACATAATTAATTAAAATTTTAGCGCAAATAGTTCGATCGAAGGATTATTCCTTCGATCGAATGATTAAATCCTTCGAATCCAACGATCGAAGGAATATCCTTCGATCAAAAAACTTAGGAAAGCCTATGGGGACCTTCCCCATAGGCTAAAATTGAGTTCGGTAGGTTTTAGATGGCGAACTAGGGGGTCGAAGTTATACTTAAAGAGACAGTACTTGGTCAAACAATTTTTAGTTTGAATCCTTCGATTCGAAGTCGAAGGTCGAAGTAGCCCATTCGATGGTCGAAGTAGCCCAAAAAACACTTCGAAATTCGAAGTTTTTTTTACTTCGAATACTTCACTCGAAGTTAGTGAATCGGCCCCTTAGTGTTTGCAGCTCATTATCTGTGCTAAACCAGGAAGTTTTATTGCCTTATAAAACATAAATCTGAATGCCTGTTTTACTTTACTCAACCATACATAAGGTTTTCGGACTCAGAAATGCTGCTTTTTCATATAATTATTTTAATGTTAAAATAGGGGGTAAGTGATGGCAATTATGTCTAAGTCTCATTGTCTTCCTTATTAGTATATCAAATAGAGTAGAAGATGACAAACATCCATGTCCATTCCACTCTCGCTCACAGTTGAAGTGCAAATAACTGCAGCATTTAACAGTATCTCCTGCTGTCTAATTGCCCTGCTGGCTCCCTGGAAGGTTCAGCTGTGTATAGTTTCTATCTGTAATTTTGGTGTCACTTTAGTTAATATTGAGGTAGGACGCAAAAAAAAAAAGCAAGAACTTGGTGAAAAAAATAAATGCTAAGAGCCTTAAAGGATCAGTTGACATTGTTTGTGGGTTGTGTGAGAGTTATGTGAAGGCTTCACGTTTATACAAACTTAGTAAATGAGTTATGTTCATAAGCTTGGAGCGCTCTTGAGTTAGATGTACTACAGTTTAAGCCAAGTAAATGAAGTTCCCTTGAGATGTTACCAGTCCACCTTCTTCAGATGTTTTGTAATCGGCTTTTTCACAAACTGTGTCGTTGATTCATTACATGGTTGTTATTTCTTCAGACATACAGTATTGTAGCTCAGTACTATTAGGCATGCTTTAAATCCTCCACAAAATATTGGTTTATTTACCCAACTGAATCTGGATTGTTCTTTATGTTCTCACATTGGAGCCCAACAACCATCAAGTATTTACAAAAAAAAAATCATTGCCCTTAGTTGTCCATTACTTTTATGTCATGTGACATTAAGGTTACAGCTTTGGTTGGCGAAGGTTTATCACCTTACCAACCACTGTTCTTCTGCAATGGCAGCCTTTCAGCCCCTACATTGAGTTCCACTACTGTACAGGATGAAATTCAAACCACTGACCTTGATGGTCAACAAAGATCTGAGTTTATCTCAAACTCACCCAAGCCCTCATTAATCTGGTAATATAATCTGCTCCTCAACACCACGCTCATTACCATGCGCACACATTCAAACGTCTACTACAATTGCATAATTTCTCATCAGAACTCGGTTCCACATTCCATCAGAGTTTCTTCAAATTTCTCTGCCTTTAGAAGCTGACCCATATCTAACTTAACATTCCTTCACTATACAAATCCTGCAACTGCCACCTGCTAAGTGCAGTACTTAATGTCACATAGCTCAATGACTCCTGAACTTGCCCAATCCCTACACTTTGTTCCTCATACCACCTTCTCCTTTTAGATTGTAGACTATAATGAACAGGGTCCTCTTTACCCCCTGTATCTTTCATCATTTGTATGTAACTTGTAAGATTCAGTTGCAAAAATGGTTTTAGCTCATAAATCAGAACCAATTTTAATGCATCTCTATTAAAAATTGTGGACAATGACCAAAATATTTCAAAGCTTATTTTCCTGCTAATCAATACATATCTATATTTGTTTTTTTATTTCCTGCTACATACAAGGAAGGATTTGTTCTTAATTTATTGGATTCAATCAAATTCTTTATATTCTATAATAAATTATAAAATCATTATGGATCCTTTGGATTGAGCCATAACAAGGTTTGTTTGCTGTGGCCTGATCCTCCTTTCATTACTGGAAACCTGAATTATGGAAAGCCCATCTTCCATAGACTTAATTTTATCGAAATAATTCACATTTTTAAAATTATTTCCTTTATCTCTGTAATAATAAAAAAGTCGCTTGTACTTGATCTAAACTAAGATATAATTAATCCTTATTGGATGCAAAATCAGACTATTGGGTTGAAGATCCAAATTATGGAAAATTATGGAAAACCCCAGGTCCCAAGCATTCTGCATAACAGGTCCCATACCTGTATTTGAATATTGTTTTAAAGCCGTATTAGAGATGTGTATGTCCTACAAGATTTTATATTCAATCGATTTTATCCATGAAGCAATGTTTCTGGGTCCTCCTCTGGCTTTTTCTCCATGTTACAGGACGTTGTATAGTCTGAATTGTAAAGCTGTCTCTCAATAGACAATTTCCATGTAAGTCATGAGCATGCACTATGTTTACAATCTACAGATAAAATGCACCTTCCACTTAGACAATTAATTATTACTTCTTATAATATGTGGCACCAAAGGCTCCCATTCACTACGCCATTGTTGAGCTGTCAGTCAAACGCATTGTATAACAATCAGTATGATGTCACAAAGATGGTATTATGACTTTGATGTCACCCTGGTAATTCTACTGTATCTTTGAGTGACAATTTCACAATAGATCTAATTCCAACATGCATTTATCAAAAAGGTAGATCGTACAGATCTCATAATTAGTTCTTAAATGTAATCATGGTGTATGTACTGATACCACAAAGACCAGGGAGCAAAATGTAGCAAAATTTTACCCCTTGCTTGATTATGAGATGGATCCAGTTCAGTATTATTAAATTACTTCTAGTTGAGGTTCTGCAGCTTTGTACTTTAGATAGATAGACACTTCTAATAGACACTTTCTCTTTTTTTGGTTTTAGTTGGCCTTTTTCCTTATTTTTTTTTTCATCATCATCATCATCTTTACTACTACCCTCTTTGTAGATACTCTCCAAAAACACAGGGAGGACAGAACCTGGAACTTGGGCATACTTGACAACTATGCTTATGATGCCCTTGTTTATAAAGTCCATTTTGGGCATATTCAGTATTTTTTAATGATTTCCTTTTTCTTTGCTAATAAAAGAATATCTTGGGGCTGTGTTACCTAAGGTGTAAAAATCCACGTCGGTGGCAAAACAACACTTTTAGGTTTATTTAAAGATAAAGTGTATTTGAGTAGCTATAAGTTATGGAGATCCAAATTTTGGAAAGATCCATTATCTGGAAATCCCCATGTTCGAAACATTCTGCCTTATTGATCAATACCTGCATATCTAGAATGTTGCTTTCTTGAAAACTCCTTCTAAACACATATATGCAAAACTGTGGGCTGTTTCTTGGAAGCTCCTGTATAAGCTAATACTACTCAATATATTAGCCCTGTTAAGAAACAGATGGAGAGCTGCAGACTGGACAACCCCATTATATGCTCTAACAATACCTGTAGCTGTATAATATCATATGTCGTTTTAAAGGGATCCTGTCATCGGAAAACATGTTTTTTTCAAAACGAATCAGTTAATAGTGTTACTCCAGCAGAATTCTGCACTGAAATCCATTTCTCAAAAGAGCAAACAGATTTTTTTTATATTCAATTTTGAAATCTGACATGGAGCTAGACATATTGTCAATTTCCCAGCTGCCCCCAGTCATGTGACTTGTGCCTGCACTTTAGGAGAGAAATTCTTTCTGGCAGACTGCTGTTTTTCCTTCTCAATGTAACTGAATGTGTCTCAGTGAGACATGGGTTTTTACTATTGAGTGTTGTTCTTAGATCTACCAGGCAGCTGTTATCTTGTGTTAGGGAGCTGCTATCTGGTTACCTTCCCTTTGTTCTTTTGTTTGGCTGTTGGGGGGAAAAGGGAGGGGGGTTATATCATTCTAACTTGCAGTACAGCAGTAAAGAGTGATTGAAGTTTATCAGAGCACAAGTCACATGACTTGGGGCAGCTGGGAAATTGACAATATGTCTAGCCCCATGTCAGATTTCAAAATTGAATATAAAAAAATCAGTTTGCTCCTTTGAGAAATAGATTTCAGCACATAATTCTGCTGGAGCAGCACTATTAACTGATTCATTTTGGAAAAATAAAATTTTCCCTTGACAGTATCCCTTTAAGTGTTTCATTAAAACGAGCACTTTAATGCAGGGAGGTCTGCAAGTGGCATTTTTTTTGCCTAACATGACAAGTTACCCAGGAGGTACCAATCTCTTTTGGTCCTATTTAGTAACATGGACCATAGGAGTAAGGTTAGTTGAGCAAAAATGCCACATGCAGAGCTCCCAGATTGCTTTGTGTATTGTTGCTCAGAGTTGTCATGTAAGATAAGAGCAAACTCAATGAGGAACCATAACTTCTGGGCTAACTTGGGACTTTATCAATATGTCAAGACATGTTTTGAACCTTCTTTGACCATATCTTATGTGCCATCTAGAATGTAAGATGTCCTTTATACAGAATGCTTCATAAGGCTGGGCTAATGCCCACAGCTCTCCGAAACTGCCATCTGCATATGGGGGTTCCCAGTCTGGACAATCGGCTTTAAGGTAGTTTTCAACATTGTTTTTGGTGGTTCCACACACAAACTGATTGCCACCCAGTTTTGTTGGAAAAGGCCAAATTGGAGGATTTCTACACCTTAGAATGCATGAGAAGACTGTGGGGTTGTCGCCACTGCTGGACAGTTGAACACACATTATTCATTATTTGATGCCAAAAATGGTGTCTGGTGGTCCAAAGTAATTTTTTTTTCCAAAAAAAAGTTGGCCTTATTAATATCAGCAAATGATGAGAGGCCTTGCAAATAGATTATTCTTTTGGGAGCTCTTGAAAGTTGCCCTAACAATTTGAGCTTACAGAGAACTAAAAGTGTGTCACTTGTTTCCCCCTGAATAATTATTTTTGATGGGACATTAAAAAAACCAAATTGGCAGTTTCTTATGTTGCCTTGTTTTTTCACAGCTCACTTAAACCGCGGGTATGGAGAAGCGCAGCGTCGATACATAAGATATTTCACTTATTTCTAAACACGTTGTGTGTCATTTTTATTAGTATTAGTTGAATCAGTGCATTTAAGTGGAATTCATAATATAGTCATTATGGTTTTTTGAACTTGCTAATTCTTTAAGGAAATGGGGGAAAAAAAAAAATGAAGCCATGTAGTATAGAGACTTAATTTCTTTATGTGAAGTCTAACGTTTGGCAATTGATGCCTATTTTATGCAAACTAGACTGTATCTCTTATTGGGCACATTACTGTCAAGAAAATATTACTTTCCTTAATTATCAGTAATGAAGCAGGGATAAGCTGCTCACTTAGATACCATATATCTAATGACCTTTTCAGCTAGAGGTTGTGATGAGAGGTATCCGTTTCGCAAATTATGCCTCATTTAGTTTCTGGCATTTGTGTAGACTGATGTTAGGAGGATGAGTTTTAAAGTGAGATGTAAATTGCATTGGTGTTTATGGAATGATTTAGCGTTTGGGTTTCACTGTATCATTGTCTTCTTGTAAATGAATTCAAGCCTTCCACTTTGTCTCATGGATTTTATTGTAGCCATAGAGCCACTTAGACCAGGGCCGCAGAGCAATTTGGTCAGCTTGATGTTAAAATAGCAATATACCAAAAATAAGTGAGCATTGTTATGGTTATTATTAAAGTTACAGATACATTGGGGGGAAATAGAAACAGTTCAACAAGCAGAAAAACAAAATGCGTGCAACAACCTGAAACAGATGCAAACAACACAAAAAGTCTAAACAAGCTGAAACAGGGCAACAAACAGGAACAAACTAAGTATGAACAGTCCAACAAGCAGAATCAACCCACTTACATGCAATAGAGTATAACAAAGTGAGCCATTTAGAAGTTATACATCAAGCATGAACAATCCAAGCGCAACAAACCGAAACTAACAAAATGCAAACAAGTCAAACCTTGCAACCAGCAGGAATAAACCAAATACAAACAAGTCAAATGATGCAACAAGCAGAAACAACCCACATACAGTACAGTACATGCAGTAGAGCAGTGATCCCCAACCAGTAGCTCATGAGCAACATGTTGCTCTCCAACCCCTTGTTTTTGCTCTCAGTGGCCTCAAAGCAGGTGCTTATTTTTTAATTCCAGACTTGGAGGCAAGTTTTGGTTGTATAAAAACCAGGTACACTGCCAAACAGAGCCTCAATGTAGGTTGACAATCCCCATAGGGGCTACTAAATGGCCAATCACAGCACTTATTTGGCACCCCAAGAACATTTTTCATGCTAGTGTTGCTCCCCAACTCCTTTTACTTCTGAATGTGGCTCACAGGTTCAAAAGGTTGGGGATCCCTGCAGTAGAGCATACCAAAGTAAACCATTTAGAAGCAGTTAAACAAGGAGAAACAGTCCAACTGTAAACAATGCAAAAAACCATAGCAAACTAAGCACAATAAGTCAAATTGTACAACAGGCAGAAACACAAGATGCAAGCATTGCAACAAGCCAAAACAAACCGCATGCAAGCAATGCAACACATGAAACAAGAGCAGGCAAACAGTTCAATAATCAAATCAATGCAAATAATGCATCAAGCAGAAATACGTACAGACAATTCAACACGCGGAAACAAACTACAGCTTACATACGATATAAAATGGAGGCACAAACTGAATACAAATAACACAACATGCATTAACAAATCCGTGCCAACAAAAGTGAATCAGAACGTGATGTTAGAAGGTTGTTGGGCCATCAGGACATAATGTTAGAAGGCCTACTTTGGGAAAGTTTGATTTTATATGTTTGATACAATATAGTGGCAGTCTGAGATTCATTTATTGAATTTCTTCTAATTGCATCTGGTTAATTATCTTTCCTGCTTATCTTCCACACTTCTACCTTTTTAAACAACTTAATGTGATGTTGAAAAGTAGCTGCCAGCTGAGTACCAAAGTAGAGTCTCACTTTCTGTAAATTGGATCTTCATGCCTTAAGTCTACTAGAAAATCATATACACATTAAATAGGCTGTTTTTGCTTCCAATAAGGACTAATTATATCTTCGTTTGGATCAAGCACAAGCTACTGCTTTATAACTACAGAGCTAAAGGAAATCATTTTTTTAAAATTTGGATTATTTGATTATAATGGAGTCTAAGGGAGGTGGCCTTTCTTTAATGCGGAGCTTTCTGGATAATGGGTTTCCGGATAACTTATCCCATACCCATACTAATATAGTTAGGGTTAGACAAATGTCCTCCAAGTTCAAAATCTCTGTGTCCCCAATTTTAGATCCAGGATAAATCAAAAAAAAAAAAACTTCCAAGTAGTCCTGCTCAACTTTTAACCCCACCATGGACCTAAATTTAGCAAATAAATGCCTGGATTAGGTACTTCAAATTCAGAATCTACATATTCCCTTCTTTTATATCCAGCATAAAGGAATTACTTTTAAAGGGGAAGGAAACCTAGTTGGCGCAAAAACCCTCCCCCCCCTCCCGTGTGTTCTTCCACTCGATCTTCTTCCTGCTTTGACCGGCGCATGCGCAGTAGGAGCATTTCGCCGGTACGATCTACTGCGCATGCGCCAAAAGTACATCGTGACTTTTGGCGCATGCGCAGTAGATCCGTACCGGCGAAATGCTCCTACTGCGCATGCGCCAAAATGCCGTTCAAAGTAGGAAGAAGATCGCGTGGAAGAAGATGTCACCTGTGAACTCCCTGGACTGGACCTGCGCAGAAGGGTAAGTAACAAGTTAGGGGCATTTGCCCAGCGGGACGGGTAGGCCAGGGGGGAGGAGGGAGGGTGGGCAATAAACGGAAGGGGGGGTGGGGGGTTTGCGCCGACTAGGTTTCCTTCCCCTTTAAGCAAGCCTGCTCCACCTTTGGACCAAAATATAACAGTTAATTTCCTGAATTAGTTACTAGCCAATCCTTTCATATTCATTACTACATGTTTTATGATTTGATTGTCCTACCAATAGAAAAGCTCCTCTCATGCCGAAGTTGAGACTTCTGTTCCTCCAGTGACTTTGTATTTGTATGTCTTGCCTGATGCTCAAGTTCAACGGGGATTGCCTTCAGAACGTTGGCCATTTAACATAACCCTTCATTTGTAGCTTTACAGTGACCAACATGGACAAAACGTCTACAACTGGTTTATATCTGGCATGGCATTCTGGCTTATATCTAGATGTTGTCCTACTTGTTTGCTACAATTTTTTTTTGTGTTCCCATTTTGTGCAACACTTAAGGATATCTTGGCGTTTCAAGCATAAAAGATTACAGATTTGTATGAGCAGAGACTGCAGCCTACAAAGCCTGTGTTTATTGGGGCTTCAGCAAAAAGAGGTTTGATAAATATTATAGCTGCCTAAAATGGCAGCTGCAAGATAGAATACATTATTTTGAGATAGCGCGTTTATTTTATTCTGACAGGCAAAATTACAGCAGACAAAACTCGAGTCCCACGGCACACAATAATTAATGAAATTGCAATGGCTATCTTTTCTTAAAACTGTCACTTTTGCAAGTACATTGTGCTACATAGACAATGGAAGAATTGGTTATTTAGCGGAAAAGGGAAAAAAAAACAGCCAGACAAACAATAAACTTACAGTGTTTAGAACTGATCTTCTATCACCTCAAAATAACTTGGTTATCTTGTTTACGTACCAACAATGCCTTCTATTCATTGGAACGCTAAAGTTCAATCAGATTTGGAGATTTTTCAAATAAAGTTCCATGCAAATATTGAACTGGGCCTGTCAATTTGTCTCTGGTTTTCTCCAGGGATGATTTGATGCTCTGCGGACGCTATTTTTTGGGTTTTTGGGATTTCGACAAATTCCACAACAGTTACGGCTGAGCACCAAACCGGAACCAAATTCAATAATTCAGGATTGAGACAAAAATGCCATCCCTTTTGAATTAATATTGCTTTAAGAGTTTGGATTTGGTTCAGTTGAGTGCTCATGATGTTGTCCATTCTGAATCCTACCAAAATGGCCCAAACGACGTGGATTTGGTTAAAGGAGAAGGAAAGGTTAAAACTAAGTAAGCCTTATCAGAAAGGTCTATATAAATACACCAGTAAACCCCCAAAGTAGTGCTGCTCTGAGTCCTCTGTCAAAAGAAACATTGCATTTCTTTCCTTCTATTGTGTACTCATGGGCTTCTCTATCAGACTTCCTGCCTTCAGCTTAAACCTCATTGCCCTGGGCAAGAGCATGCTCAGTTTGCTCCTCTTCCCCACCCCCTCCCTTCTCTACTGTAATCTGAGCCCAGAGCAGAGAGAGACTCAGGCAGGAAGTGATGTCACACCATGTTAATACTGCAGCTCCTATCCTAAACAAACAGAGTTTCTAGAGCTTTTTACTCAGGTATGGTAAAACATTCTACAGAATAAATATAGCATTCTAGCTTGCACTATTGCAGCTAATCTATTAGCAATAAAATGCCTCTGTAGCTTTCCTTCTCCTTTAAGTCCATGATGGCAAATGACCACCTAACCTTGATCTTCTCAGTCAGTGGAAGAGGGACAAGAGTAGACCCCAAACACAACCAGCTTTTAGATCATCTTCCCAAGCACCTAAAAAAGGATCTGTGTGCAGGAGATGTTTTATCACATCAGTGTTAATAAAAATTCGTGAAACTTGGAATTCGTAATTTTTGCACTCTGACAAATTTCGGATCATTTAAAAAATATACCACACCTAAACCAGTGTGTGTACAAAATGGTATAATCTTTGAACAAAAACTTATTACTGCTAAATCCAGAATGCTTGACCTGTTTCTTTACTTAGAGCCATGTGTACACTGAACCAACTACAGGCAGTTTAGGCATCTAAATCGCCGTTGAGATGGCACTCGAATCAATTCGTTTTCCGAAGTTGCCTCACGAGGAAACTTCAGGTGACTTCGGAAAACGAAGCGCTCCGAGAGCCAGCGATTTAGATTCTAGCCGGCGGGAAGGCTTTTCGAGGAGATTAGTCGCCCGAAGAAGAGGTGATTTGTCGACGGCCGACTAAATCTCCCCGAATCTTAGCGTGTGTCACTAGCCTTATACCTTTTTTTGCTAATAAGAGCTTGTTTTCTCTTTGCTTTCCCTGCGTTTACCGTTTTCGTGGCAGGTATTAAATATATCACTTTTCTTATCATGGTTAGATAATAACATCTGTGACAGTAAATGAAGTTGCTTATTTAAACCAAAAAATGCAATAATTGGTCCAAAGCTAATCCCCCATGACAGGATTAGCAAATTTATTGAAGCATTTTATTGATGTACGTTGTTAAGAATTTATAAGGCACCAACATATTTTCTAGTCGTGCTTACACAGGAATGCAACTAAGACGCTACGGTGGTCCTATTTGCTGCTGACTTCTCTAGTCAATTTATGGTTGACCTTTGACAGGGGATGTTGGGAAATCTCACTGAGCAAAGGCCACCGGGGACTTGACTAAAGAGTAGGCAGACCCTGCAGCTGCCCAGGAGTGTACAGGGCCCAGTAAGGCCCAAATTAATTATCTATTTTAATATATACAATAGGTCAATTTATCAATGTTTTGGGAGCCCAAATTACATTTTCTTCGGGGACCAGTATCATCTAGTTACACCACTGAAGACCACCTTCAGCTTTTGAATGCTTTCCACCCTGACCCACAGTCTCAACATTCAATCCAACCCCATTTATCTCACTCCTTGGATGTCCAAATTGTGATAAGGTCTTGTAATGGAAGAGGTGTCAATTCCTCTTTGGACACTTGCCCCCTAGGCATTTTCACGCATTTTGCTGGACACAAATATGGATCCTAAATGTCCTAAATGTCCATTTATTAGTATGCTGGCACCAGCACTTTCCAAGTGACTCTTGCACTGAAAATGCTTAGTTTGGGCTACTAAGAAAAACCCAAATCTCCATTGTAGGTCAGTTCCCAAAAAAAACTTTTGTTTCTACCATTCACAACAGTTCCATTTAGTACATTTTGGGCCAGATTCTGTTCAATGAGAAAAACTTATCTCATAGTTTCAGTTTCATGAAACTCAAAACATTGAAACTGAATTACGAATTACATTTTTGTCATCAATTTTAATCTGGCTTTTTATACCTAATGGTTCTTTGAGTGGGCCCTTGATATCATGTTCTGTGGTGCACCCCTGGAGGCCTTGTTTGACCCTGCATTGCCCTTTATTATACTCTTATTTGGCTTTAAAAATTTCCAATGGGTTTGGGTTTATACTGGTCTTGACCCTACCCATTGCTCTCCATACTTTGTTCCAGGATTACTCGAGTACTCTAGATTTCAAGTACACCCCACCTACACCCCAATATTAGCCAGGAGTTAGAGTTTGGGAATATGAATGACTGCTTTTACTGCAGGTAAATGCCTCTCCATGCTGTCTGTTTAGTGTCTGGTTGAAAAAGCACAGCAGTTTTTTTTTTAGTTCATTATCTTGGGGAAAAAACAGTAACAAGATAATACAGCTGCCTCTGATTAAGATGTAAATTCTTTCTAATTAGAATGTAAATTCTTACATTTAAATGAAGACATCAATTGTCAGGATGCCATATGATATATTATTCCACCTTGGTTGAATGAAGCCCTCAGCGCTAGTCTACAGCACCGAAACAGTTTTGCAATCCCTTTGTTCTTCGATTCTTGTAATATTCCTCTTCATGTTCCCTTTTCACATTGCTTTTGTTTGTTTTCCACTTTGCATCTGATATTGTTGTGCCTTGGGATTCGGCAGAAATTTGGAATGAAAATTGAGTTCATTCGGTGCCAGTATTTGCTTCTGCCTCAATTACCTCTGCTGAATTTTCCCTCAATGTAAATCAGGGAAATGCCGCGTGTATTTGAAATAATTAATTTTCCGTAAAATGACGGATCAAGTCCAATCAACCTTCCTCAAACGCGAATAATAGAAAAGAGAATTAAAAATTAATTAACATTTTTCTGTCGTTAATATTTTATTATATAGCGTTGAGGT
The DNA here is from genome assembly GCF_017654675.1 of Xenopus laevis. NCBI lineage: Eukaryota > Metazoa > Chordata > Amphibia > Anura > Pipidae > Xenopus > Xenopus laevis. The sequence goes on from NC_054378.1 coordinate 9,956,815, forward strand.
ATTTTAATAACTTTTTGTATTGGTTCCCTAACTTTTAACAAACTGATAGCGGGACCTTTGACCACAATTATTCTGTGGTGAAAATATGCTAATAAGAATTTGCTCAAAAAATTTGCTTTTGACAGGCATTAATTATAGGGATGCACCGAATCCAGGAATCGGTTCGGAATTCAGCCAGATTCGGCCTTTTTCAGCAGGATTCGGATTTGGGCGAATCCTTCGGTCCTGCCGAACCAAATTCTAATTTGCATATGCAAATTAGGGACAGAGAGGGGAATTGTGTGACTTTTTGTCACAAAACAAGGAAGTAAAAAATGTTTTTCCCTTCCCACCCCTAATTTGCATATGCAAATTAGGATTCGGTATGGTATTCGGCCGTGAAGGATTCGGCCGAATCCAAAATAGTGGATTCGGTGCATCCCTAATTAATTATGCCTTCATAATACTGGAAGAGTAAGTATGCATGTAAGTAGGACATCCAAAACAATGACAAGTTAAAGGGATACTGTCATCGGAAAATATGTTTTTTTTCAAAACGCTTAAATCCGTTAATAGTGCTGCTCCAGCAGAATTCTGCACTGAAACCCATTTCTCAAAAGAGCAAGCAGATTTTTTTATATTCAATTTTGAAATCTGACATGGGGCTAGACATATTGTCAATTTCCCAGCTGCCCCTGGTCATGTGACTTGTGCCTGCACTTCAGGAGAGAAATGCTTTCTGGCAGGCTGCTGTTTTTCCTTCTCAATGTAACTGAATGTGTCTCAGTGAGACATGGGATTTTACTATTGAGTGCTGTTCTTAGATCTACCAGGCAGCTGTTATCTTGTATTAGGGAGCTGCTATCTGGTTACCTTCCCATTGTTCTTTTGTTTGGCTGCTGGGGGGGGGGGGGGAAGGGAGGGGGGGTGATTTCACTCCAACTTGCAGTACAGCAGTAAAGAGTGATTGACGTTTATTAGAGCACAAGTCACATGACTTGGGCAGCTGGGAAATTGACAATATGTCTAGCCCCATGTCAGATTTCAAAATTGAATATAAAAAAATCTGTTTGCTCTTTTGAGAAATGGATTTCAGTGCAGAATTCTGCTGGAGCAGCACTATTAACTGATTCATTTTGAAAAAAAAATTTTTTCCCATGACAGTATCCCTTTAAGGTGTAATCTTTTTTTTTTCCCCTAAATTTCTTCCAATCAAAATTGCCGTCACAGATCTGATCTAAATGTTCATCTGCTCTAAAGATTTAAGTGTTTTGGGATATGCTTGTGGTTCCTGAAGTTCAGTGTCTATGTTCACGGGGAGGCCCATTTATCAAACTCCGAATTTGTCTCAATATTCTCTGAAAAAAACTGCGACCAAATCCACACGAGTTCTCTCTCCTTATTGATTTATACACTTTTCCGAAAAAAAAATTTGCAGGTGAAAAATTGTGATCGTAAGAATTTTTCGAATTTTCCACCCAAAAATTCAGATTTTTACCCAAAAAACACTAAATCTTCCGATTTTTGCACAAAACCCAGCGCAGATCAAAAAAGCGTTGGGACTTCTTCCATTAACTTATATGCAACCTCAGCAGGTCTGAGATGCCGGATTTTCAGATTCAGACTTTTTCCATCGCAAAAAAAGTGTGGGTTTTTTTCCCTAAAAATTTGGATTCAATAACAAAAATCACGAATTTTATGGGGTTTTGACATTCGAAGTTTAGTAAATAACCCCCTGTCATTTTGGACTATTCCAAGATGGAGAGTAGAATCAAACTTAAAATGAATCACCCATGGTTTCATAGGTCACTATTTGCCAAGCGAGTTTATATGCCGAGAACAGTTGAACCGAAGAAGCTGCTCGGATGAGTAGTGAAACGTCTTCATTGATTACTCAGCAAGTCCAGTTGTTTTTAGATTTACCTATACTAGATATACCATGACCTGGATGAATGAAAATCTTCATAGTCATATTTGCCAAGCCTGTCCTCTGGACCCACCAGCCGTTCATGGTCCATAGATGCCAAGTTCAGTATCCATCTCTACATTCACTTATCCATGTCATTTTAGAGTTTTCCAAAATGGACAATAGAATCAAACTTAAAATGAATCACCCTTGGTTTCCTAGTTCACTATTTGCCAAACCTGTCCTCTGGACCCTCAAGCCGTTCATGGTCAATAGATGTTAAGTTCAGTATCTGTTTTTAAGTTCATTTATTAGTGTGATTTTAGACTTTTCCAAAATAAACAATAGAATCAAACTTAAAATGAGTCATCCATGGGTTCCTAGGTCATGTCCTCTGGACCCACGAGTCCATAGATGCCAAGTTTATTTCGGGATGGACAGTAAAATCAAACTTTAAAATGAACCAACTTTGGTTTCTTAGGTCACTTTTTAACAAACCTGTCCAAAGGAACCACTGACCATTCATGATTCATAGATCATGGGTTGTTCTTACACACTTACATGGACAATGCATTTTTCCAACTTTGATTGTGTGAAGGTACTGAGAAAAGCTTTAACACCAGTATCTTAGGGGGTTTCATTATATTGATACCTTGATTTGAGATCAACAGGGTAAGAGCCTAGAACTTCTTGTGGTCCTAAATTATGCACTTTCCTGTAAGCTTAAGGCCTTTAATATGGGTCCCCAGCCTTTTTTTCCTATGGCCCACAAAAACATGAAATATGGGTGGCGAATATGAACTGTGATTGGCTATTTGGTAGACCAGTCTAGACTGCCAGCCTGCAGGAGGCTCTCATTGGCATTAAATGTGTTTTTATGCTTCCAAAACTTGCTTCCAAGTCTAGAATTTAAAAATGATCAGCTGCTTTGAAGCAGCATCAAAGTGGTGGTAAACAACATGTTGCTCATGAGCCACCAGTTAGGGATCACTGACCTAGACTCTGGCAAAGCTTATCTCGTATCGTAATTAAGGTTAGCAAATAACAAGTTTTGCCCCGTGGATGCCCTAGACCAGTAGTCCCCAACCTTATTTGGTTATTTGGTAGCCCCTATGTGGACTGACAGCCTACAGGAGACTCTGTTTGGCAGTACAACTGGTTTATATGCAACCAAAACTTGCCTCCAAGCCTGGAATTCAAAAATAAGCTGCTTTGAGGCCACTGAGAGCAACATCCAAGGGGTTGGTGAGCAAGCTACTGGTTGGGGATCACTGCCCTAGACATGCACCCACATTTTCCCAAGAGACAGAACTGAACCAATCTGCTATAAAAGTAACGGTCCAGTTTACTTGATGGACCTCTGTTGAACATGATCATAGAAAAGAGAAGGTGCAGCCTGCACATGCTATAATATAAATATATCTCCTACATTGGAGCTCACCTCTGAAACAAAACGGTTCCGTGTAGAAATACACTTGGCTTCTCTTGGTTACGTCTGTCTGTCTATATTTTTAGTGTGTGAAGCAGGAACGCCGTTAAAGTTTGGCATGTGTGAAATGCGATTTGAAAGCTGAGATGCAGGGAAAGCGGGAATGGTAGGTGTAGTACACACATTGATATTGTGCAAAGGTGTCTTCATGTCAAGTGCTTACAAATCCACTCTGATTAATTTAAGCATGCTCAAACATATTGATGCCTCGGGTTTTATCGTTGCTTCCCTGTTCATCTTTCCCCGGCTCCCTGGCAGCCTCTATTGCTGTTACATCCCCCCATCTGCATTTTCCTGATATTCTGGGTTTCAAACGCCAATTGTAATTCGAATACATTTATTTTCCCAGACATGTCAGTAATCCTTTCTAATGGGACATGTGGTTAAATCTCATAACATTCTCTTTTTTTTTCCTTTTGGCTTTTACAGCAGCAGAATCCTACCATATTTTGTTTTCTCTGCGTGGCTGCCAGAATGCCTGTGTGTTTCCCTCAACAGAAAATTAATTGTTTGCTAAATGAGTGATGGAGTGCTCCCGTCAGCCCTAATAATTGTCTCTCATGTTGAAACGTTTCCTTTAGTGCCAAATTTTTTTTTTCTTTTAACATATTGTCTTAGTGGGTGAGGTGCATAATTTCTTCACTTTAAAGTCTGAAGTGCAAAATTGGGGCGATGTTCTTCAATAAACAGCAGTTCTGAATGCAAAACTGAATGAAGACTTTTTGGGGGAAATGTATTAAGATTTAGAATTTTATCACAATTACTCAACACTTTCCTTGAAATGTTTATGGCCCTCTTGAATCAACAGCAATTTGTTTCAAATGTGTGGTGGAATTGTGGAACACAGTCGTGTTCTGTGGGGTGTTAGAGCTCAGCACAAGCTCTAACACCCCCACTGAATCAATAATCCCTTCAATTTAACAAACAATGGCATTAATGGAGGTGATTAACAGTTTGGAAAAGCTCTTTTCTACCCTGGAAGGAATTCTTTTATTGTGCAAAAGGTATGGGACCTGTTATCCAGAATGCTTAGCACTTCTGTAATTTGGATCTTCATACTTTGGGGGGGGGGTTTATTATAACAAGTTTTTTTTCTCATTTTAAAATAAACTCCCAACCATAATTCCCCTTAATTTACTAAAAAAACTCTAAAAAGCACGTGTGGGAAAAGTCACAACGACAATTCGACTTGTGCTACTTATTTTAATTTGTTGCTTAAAAACCACAACTTATTCAGATTGCCGCACAAAAACCAGCATCAAAATGCCCGAAACCCTTGAAGATCATCAAGGCAAGAAACATGTTCCAATTGTAAAAGGGACATCTGCCATTGACTTCTACATGACCTTGACCTCGGTTTCAGATGGGGTATTTTTTGGATTACTCGAAGTTTTGTCTCATAATAAATACTTAAGTCGCGACAAAAAGTCCAACGGTAAAAATCTACTAAAAAATAATTTAAATATTAAACATAAAATAGTTTTTACCTCCAATAATTATATCTCAGTTGGGATCAAGTACAAGCTACTGTTTTATTATTACAGTAAAAAAAATAATTTCTAAAAATTTAATTATTCAATTAAAATTGAATCTGGGGAAGATGGCCTTTCGGTAATTTGGAGCTTTCTGGATAACAGGTTTTCAGATAACGTATATAAAAAAAAATACAGACCATTAATAAATCAGCCCAATAGTTTCAATAAAGAATTAGAACTTTGAACTAGAAGTTGAATGTTCTCCTGAAAGTTCATGGTTTTTGGATTTCAAATAAAAGTATATTACATGATTGCACTTCAGTGAGCATGTTCTTTCGCTTGATTGCAGTTGCACTGAGCAAGCTTCCTTCCATAATTACAATTACTGTGAGCAAGCATTTTTTTATCATTACATTGACTGAAATGATTCCAAGTACAGCAAGTAGGTAAAGGCAGCCAGATCTCTTTTATCATTAGATGAGCTTGCTCATCATATATCACAGATGTACTGTAGTGATGCCATCAGGGCGGTATCTAAGTACAAAGCTTCTTGATGACCAGGGATTCCACAAAAGAGACAGCAGGTCTAGTAGGTACCAGGGGCATGGGGGTACAGAGGGCACAGTTGGGACGCCCAATGATTTGCAGTTTTATGGACTTATTTATCAAAATCCGAATTATTCTGATTATTTTAAGAAAAAAGTCCAACCAATTTAGAATCCACGATTGGATCTTATATATTATTAAATAAAGCACTATTTCTTCAGATCAGTACAAACATGAAAAAAACATGCGAAAATCCTAATCGTACGATATTTTCTGATTTTTTTTTTCCAAATTGCTTCATTTTTTCAGGTTTTTTCATGAAGGCATAATTTTTCAGTATTTTTGCCGAAAAGTCCAAAATAGTTGGCTTTTTGGGCTAATTCCAGAGCTGGAATAGACAACTTTGGGAGGTCTGAGATTCATTCACTTACATTGAGAAGGAAAGCATTTCTCTCCTAAAGTGCAGGCACAAGTCACATGACCAGGGGCAGCTGGGAAATTGACAAAATGTCTAGCCCCATGTCAGATTTCAAAATCGAATATAAAAAAATCTGTTTGCTCTTTTGAGAAATGGATTTCAGTGCAGAATTCTGCTGGAGCAGCACTATTAACTGATTCATTTTGAAAAAAAAATTTTTTCCCATGGCAGTATCCCTTTAAACATATAGGGCCGGATTTACATAAAGGGCACCCCTAGGCCCATTGCCATTCGTCGCCCCTGTCCCCTCCCCTTTATTCGTGCAAATTTTCATCATCAATGGGAACATTTAAAAAATGATCGTATCTCCAGTGCATCCCCAGTGTTTTTGAACCAATGTGGGTGTGGTTGGGCAACATGCCGCCCCCCTAAAATCCTGCCGCCCTAGGCCCGGGCCTAGGTGGCCTTTCCACAAATCCGGGCCTGTAAACATAAGGTACAAAAATAGCCTTACTAGTTTCGTGCATAGAGGCTTTAGCATGGGCTTCAGCTGATGTTAAAACCGGTCAAGAAAATATAGAAATGAAGTAGTCTTGAGGTGATAAAAGCTGCAGACAGACCGAGTCATCTATGGGGTCCTCCGACAGGTCTTCCCCGATTGATATACTTGGCCGAAAGTCTGGTAGATGTCCATCAGGCAGGGCTGAAAACCCCTGGCTATCAGGACACCTGACTCACACTTCAGTTGTTTTTTGAATGTGATATATTGTATTCAACCTTGCAGACCAGCCATCAAGCAAACACTGGAACGTAGTGGATGCTGAATTGAACAATTGAGGGCTGAAAACCCCGTCAGATCATGGACCGCATCTGTTCGTTGAAGTGCTCCCATGATCTGACCGTCCTTACTCCTTGTACCTAAAGGAGGGCCTATCGGGGAGATATCCGATCGTTTGGCAACATCGCCAAACAAGCAGATCTCTATGTGTATGGCCACCTTTAGACACTATGTCATAGCATTGTATCAGGCTGTCTGTCTACCTACCTGTCTGTTTACCCACCTGTCTGATTACCTACCTTCCTAGATGTCTGCTTATCTAAATAACTACATACTTGAATATCTATCTGTTTATCTGTCTTTCTATCCTTGCCTGCCTATTTTGCTGTTTTGCCTGCCTTGCTTTCTAGCTATCTTGTAACCTTCTTATCTTTTGTCTTTCAATCCTTTTTATCCATCTGTTTACCTACCCCAAAACGTGTCCAAGAGGTGCAACTGGGTGTCATTGCCGTACAGCATTTGCTATAAGTTATCTCTGTACCGGCCATATTCCACTAAGTTTGTCCAATGCAAACAACTTATTCCAAGTTAGTGATTAAAAAGCCCATCTGGACCCCATTGACAATGGGAGATTGAAATGAAGACATGGAGAAAACCAAACTAGGGATTTCTAAGAAAGAAAGGATAATGTTAACAATTAAGCGATGGCAAGTGAGGGTGTGTGTTCTATACCTGGCAGCTGGGGAAAATGCCGGGGCTTGTAGTGTGAGTGCAGCTGCAGTGCTACAGGTTAGTCATCACTGTCTCAGATGCTCAGTAGGGATGACACAGACCATCATTGAAGCTATAGTGTCATACCCAATGATTAAACTGCGTGCTGATTGCAAATCCTGAATGCTGAGCTGTCTCGGATCTCTTGACGCTTGGCCCAAGCTTTCATTCTACACTACAGTTGTATCATTTCTTTCTCTATGAAACTGTCAGCTAACATGTTACTCAGACTGCCGTCATGAATATTCATGGTTAATAACATGTTATCTGGCATACAGTCACAATCCAACGGGGGTCTTTTCAAGGGAAATTCCTAGGAGGTGGGCAGTTCTCGGCATGGGTTGCAGAACTTGTAAGAATGGCTTTATTTTTAGCTGGAATGTCTGCACATACCAACACATGATCTCCTATGGCTCTCATCTTTTTAATTGCTCCAATTATGCACATCATTATATAAATCCTCACCCCCCCCCCCTTATGCAAAGCCATTTTCAGGGGAGTCATCAAGCTGTTCGAGTTTGGTTAGCCTGCAATCTTTATATTCCCGTTATGTTAATTACAAACTCAGTGAGACTGATATGCTGTCATAAGTGGGGAGCTCCTTGGAATAAGACCTTCGACTGTGGAAACCTGTGTTAATTAGAGTTAAGTTGTAAGTAATACAATTACAAATATTAAAGAAGAAGGGGGATAAATGCTTCAACTTTGTGTTCCATCAGGTTTAGCAGTGTTGATGCCAACCTAAACTGGTATAGTCTCATAAATGCTGGGGGTCTGTGGGGTGGTGCTGCCTACTAAAGTTGGCCATAAACACTTCCATATGTTGTAGATGGCAGCCCATTAGACTAGTGTATGGCACCATAATGATGGCTTCCATGATCAATATCTGATCAAGGCAGGTTTTACCCGTGAGCCACATTCAAAAATAAAAAGAGTTGGGGAGCAACACAGGTATGCAAAACGTTCCTGGGGTGCCAAATAAGGGCTGTAATTGACTATTTTGTGGCCCCTATGTGGACTTGCAGCCTACAGGAGGCTCTATATAGCAGTACACCTGGTTTTTATGCAACCTAAACTTGCCTCCAAGCCAGGAATTCCAAACTAGGCACCTGCTTTGAGGCCACTAGGAGCAACATCCAAGGCATTGGAGAGCAACATGTTGCTCACGAGCTACTGGTTGGGGGTCACTGAGATAGTGATTGGGTGGGCTGGGAAATCCAGTTGGGTGAGAACTGTCTGCAGATGCAGTCATTGGCCAAGTGGGTTGCACTGGTAAGCATATACAGTATATATATATATATTTTTTTTTTCCAATTAAAAATAGTTTGTTCCACCAATAGTAGCTGGCCATCTTCTCAACCCTTGTTTGCAAATATCCAAGGGAAAGAAACAGCCTTCATATTGTTGAATGTGCTGCTCAATTGAAAAACTGATATAAGGTCATGCTGGGTGGTTTTTTTTTTTTGTTTTTTTTTTTTTTAAATACCTAATGGTAAAAGAAAATCTGTAGCTGGAAGCTGAAGAAGCCTTTGCTAAATCGACCATAAAGTATATAAAGAAAGCCTAGATTTATAAAGGGTAATGCCCTTAAAGGCCTTAAAGTTCATTCTACCTGAGTGTGCAAGGTTGGAAACTGCAGTTGAAGACCTCTGTAAGGACACACTGTGTTCCTGATTTTTATTCTCTTAGAGGAAACTTGTATGAGTAACTTGCTGTGATTATTGAAAAAATCATGTGAAATTAAAGTGCCAGTGCCATTGGTTTAAATATGCCAAATTTGGGTCTTGTACATGCCCAGCAACTGTTTGTGTGTTTTTTTTTTTTTTATTGATAACAAGGAAAAAAAGTTTTTTCTCCATGCCTGGTTCACCTTATGGTAAAGCAATGCACCAGCCTTGGGAAAAAAGTAGAGCCATGCCATAAATTACTAAAAAAGTGGCTCTATGCATGGTTGATCACCCACTGGAAGCTGCAGTGGGTGATCCCCCTAAGCAGAGGAAGCAGGCCTACACAACTTCATCTGAACATTGCACTCTACTGCACATGTGTGAGTTTGAGTCCTGCTTTGGGTCGGGTACCTACAGGTTACCTGCAAAAAAAGCGGGCACCCTGTGGAATGAGGGGAGGATTTTCAGGTGCAGGTATAGATGCGGGTCGGTTTGCAGGTCTCAACTTAATGTCTTATCTTATGCACTATTGTTTATATTTGACTTTTGACTATTTGAGTTTTACAAAACTTGTTTCTATTCCCACCCACTTTTGATGAGGTCACTTCCAGTTTATGGCTACATCACTTCCTGTTTGATGGTGGTCGGCTGTTTGCGGGTCGGGTTGCCGATAAGGCAGTTGCAGGTCCGGGTCGGGAAGTGGATCAAAGTGGGTAAATATGGGGGTTTGGGTCCGGGCCGGGTCATAGAAATTGCTTCTGTGCAGGACTTTAGTGTGAGTCTATATGTGGGAATAGTAAGTAGGATGGCGTTGCAACTTTTTTTTTTTTTTTGGTTGTTTGTTTTCCCCCCTCAGGCTGGGGCTTATTTTATTTTTACTTAAAAGGATCGTTAGTCCAGGAAAAAAACTATTTACAGGGATGTTACGCTCCTCAATTTCATACTGCATCTGTGTTATGCCCATGAAGAAATCTAAGAAGACTTATGTGCTGCCATTTTCTTCTTAAGAGACCTGGGTGTGCACTTTATACTGGGAGAATTCACTTTATACTGATCTGATATCCTGGAAATGACATTGTTTTTGCTTAAGCAGCCCTAACTGGATCAGGAACCGAGAAGGTTTGCTTTCCACTTTCCCCCAAGGAAGGCTACAGCAACCCGACTTCCATACACTCTCCTTTGTGAATCAGGCTACACATTTCTGGCAGCTATAACCAGTGGCGTAACTAGTTGTTACTGGGCCCCATAGCAAATTCAATTTAGTGCCCCAAAATATTTATAAGTTGGCCTATTTTACCAAGATATATTAAAATTGCTAATTAATTAGGGTCTCACTGGGCCCCCTATACTCCTGGGCCCCCCTGCAACCGCAGGGTCTGCTTCCTCTATAGTTACGCCCCTGGCTATAACGCTGAAAATGTAGACTTTTTAAGGTTGATTTATGGCCCTATCACATTTTGTTGCCTTTCTGTCTCTTTAAATCTGTTTTCCCTGCATGCAGTTTGCTTGTTTGTCCATTAACTCAGCTTTAAAAAAAAAACAACTGAAGCTGTCACCACCCTGGTACAATTTCAGGTCATCAACAAGCCCAGTAGGACCCTGATTTTCTGTTGGATTGGCGTTGGCCTACGTACAGAGCACAAGATCCATGAATTGAGAGTGATTATATTTGTTAGCGTTCAATACTCTTAATGGTGCAATTTCGTTCCCATCTCTCCTCTTCGTCTGGTTTACAGGTGGTGCCACGGCCGCACATTCATTTGAGACGATTTATCTCAAATTTCGTTAGATCCTGCTTCTATATTTTTTATTGATTGCATGGGAGATACCATATTGTCTATTTAAATACAGTTGGCAATTGGCATCACAGAAAAGATGAAATGGAGCAAACTTTACACTTGGCTCGATGTGTTGGGATTTTTATACTTTGCAGAAATCTACTGTTTATGTTGTTGAAATCAATGGTTTGCGTAATACCAGTACACATTTTAAGTGCCCCTTATATCAAGCATTCCAAGGCTCTGTAAGTCATGTTCTGTGTGTTAAGTAGCATCACAAAGCCCTACACTTTGATACAGCATGGAACTTCTCTCTAATGAATGCTCGGATCCCCCGGCTTGTTTTAGCGGTATTGATTTAGTTTCCTTAAACCCAACGCTCCTGTGGGGCCATGAAGTGGTTGCATAGTGGTCGACTTTGATGTTCTCTAATGAGAAAAGGCTTAAATCTTTCCATTGTAAAGCCGCGTCTTTGTCATCATTTCCATTGTCTCGTGTGTTCCTAGCCTGGTCTCTGTAGGAAAGTTTTTCATCGATGATCATTGTTTTGTTCGTAGTCGGGGACTAGAAAAATATCAGCGATAGTTTAGAAGTCCTGAGTAAAACGTATAAATGAGGAGTGGAAATGAGGAGAGCAAACTGTTTGACTTGTCTTTCATTAAGTAGCCATGGACTGATCAAGAGGTTTCATTGTTCAGTTCTCCTAGGCTGTCTATTGGAAATTGTATGTAATTGTCTATATCGTGTATGAAACAGCATGAAATGCGTTGGTAAAATACAATTTTCTGTTCTGCTTTTAATACAGTGCCCCGCAGTGTAAAAACCAGGGTATTTAAATAGCTCAGAAGCACCTGGAAGGCCACAAGCTTATGAGTAGGTGCCCCATGTAGGCATGAAACGCGTTACCCTGTTTTTGTTTTTTTTAACCTGATTATGTAAATTTTTGTAATCTTTGTGAGATTAAATTATTCATTTAAGATTATTATTTAAAAAATGTGTCTATTTTTTATTTTTCGGGGATACCGCTTATTGTCCTTGCTGAATGGGACAAAAACACCTTTTTTGGCCACATATATTTATTCAACACACAAAGACTTTATATGAAAAATTGCTCCTGAGATTTATAAATGTGTATTTAATTGAACACCAAATGCTGGTGTTTCGTTTCAGACCTCTACGTGAGGGACTAGAATACTGTGGAGAACTCGGTAGGGGTGGGGGAGGGTGAAGGGGGGTAAAATAGAAAGGAATTAGGGGGGTACAACGGGGTGTCAGCATACTCGCTCCTTATATACATCTGTTTCTTTGAACAGAAACCATGTAATCCAGATAGTAGTAAATCGTGCAAACTGATCAGGGCTGGAGGATGACATGTCCTCAAATTTGCTAATTTCCATAATTTTATTGAACCAGTCTTTTATGGTAGGGGTATAGGTAGTTTTCCAGTGAAGTGGAATTAAAAGTTTTGCCGCATTTAGTAATTGTGGCTCTAGGGCAGAGTTGAACGTTGCTACTGGCTGTGGATTGTGGAATAACGGGGTCAGCCGGAATGGGGGCTCCGAGAATTTGACTAGACAATGAGCATCCCTCTTCCCAGAAAGGTCATATGAGGTTACATGTCCAGAAAATTTGGTATAAGGTGCCTTTTTCCCTGTTACAACGCCAACAAATGCCATTTGAAGTTTTATATATGTGTTGTAACTTGGAAGGCGAATGCTGCACTTGTTGAGTGTAGAATTACATTTCTAATCATGTCAGTATGTGGAAGTGATGTTGTAACTGTCAAGTTTCTACCTGTCATGCTAACCCATAGCAACCATTGAGATGTTTGCTTGTTTTAACTGCAGTCTTTAAAATATAGCTTCTGGTTGGTCTGCTGGGTTACCAAACCATACATTCCATCTTTTGCACTTTCTTATTAGCCTAGACTGGCTCAACCACTAGGTTTTCGTACATATTCTGATGCTTTTTTCCCTGACACCTAAGGATACATTTCATACATTTTTTGCACCTACCAATAATTGAAGTGTGATTGTCTCTGTATTTCCTTGGAATGCAGTCAGGTAAAGTCTTGGTAGGGATAATTGTAAGATATTTGCATGTTTGCCTGTGTCTTAGAGTAAGGCGGAACGATAGCAGGGAGTCTGGTGTACTTAGTGTCACCGTGTACTGAGTCAACATATAATTTACATGGGTGCCAAACAATAGATTGGACTTCCATTTGCTCCTTAAGGTGGTCCTGCCCATGTATGGGGACTTCTGATGGCCCCCCCCCAGACCAATACCTGGTCAAAGCTCAGCCAGATACTTACATATAGTTAGTTACATAGTTAAATCGGGTTGGAAAAAGACAAAGTCCATAAAGTTCAACCCCTCCAAATGTTGATGTGCAGGCTTGATTTTCCCCTCCGATCAAGGACCAAATTGGCTAGTAAATGTGGTCCTCATCCCATTGGCGCCTATTCCCATAATTGTAGTCTGATCGTATGGCCCTAAAACCAAACGATCAGATTAGCCCCATGTCGCCCTGCCTTTGGTGGGCATATCAGGGTGGATCCTATAGTGTATGGCCACCGTTACTCCTTCGGAAACCAATTACTTCCTCCTTCACACCCAAAGGGGATCCCTAAATGTGCTGGACCCAACTTCCACTGACCTCGCCTAGCTCTGCCTTCGAATTCAACATACTATATGTGTGTGGTTCCTGTCCAATAAAAAGTGTCCTGCTACCTAGACCATTTACAGTACGTCTTCTGTCCTCCTACAGCACAAGGCCAATATACTGTATCTACTTAATTTTTTCTTTATCATGTCAAGCAGTGAACCCAGTCAAATATTGAGTTAGCAAAGGCCCAAATGGAAAAGCCATATTAGGAATTGCAAGATGATTTTTAACTATGAATGGATATAGCCTAATCCTATCTCACTATTATATTCTATGTGCTACTTTTGAAAGCTGCCTCTAATGGTGCAGCTACATTAGCCGCCTTGGCAGTGCACGACAGTGAGACTTTTGCAAAGTATTCGGTTGGTGCCAACGAGGCGCTACCAGTCTTCAGAACTGACTCATACACCCCATGTAGTTTTTGACCTGGTTGGAAAAATAAAAACAAGTAAAAAAGTTGAGTGATTTGCATTGTGCCTTTTTCATGAACCATCACTGTATCATCATGGGGGGTTTGTTATCCATTGTCAAACAGCGATGTGATTAGAGAGGCTGACAGCAGCTAATGCCTTCTTACAACCTTGCCCTGCCTCCTCTGTGCCTCATGCTGAGCAATTATGTAGGGTTATGGTCAGGTACCCCATGAATTCTTATTTATAGTTTGTATCGTTTGTATGGATGACTGATTCTCCCCATTTGCAAACCAAATAAGTTTAGTTGTCTCTGTTGTACAGGGGATGTAATAGAGTCTGGGACAAACCCAAATGAAACTTTAACTACATGGTCGAAAACCATATCATGGACACCGCAGTTTTGTGCCTCGTTAATATGCTAATTGTTCTATAAGAGCATTTGACTGTACAGGTATAAGATCCCTTATCTGGAAACCCGATATTCAGAAAGCTCCGAATTACCATAGACTCCATTTTATCCAAATAATCCAAATGTTTGAAAATGATTTCCTTTTCCAATGTAATAATAAAACAGTAGCTTGTTCTTGATCCAAACTAAGATATAATGAATCCTTATTTAAAGCAAAACCAGCCTATTGGGTTTATTTAATGTTTAAATGAATTTCTAGTAGACTTAAGGCATGAAGACCCAAATTACGGAAAGATCCGTTATCCGGAAAACCCCAGGTCCCGAGCATTCTGGATAACAGGTCCCATACCTGTACTAGGGCCAGTCTGCATTGGAAGCAAAACATTTAAAGATGGCAATGTACAATTTTTAAAGTAGTTCAAGGAAAAAAATATTTTGCCTGAAATGTGAATGTAAATGATTAGTAGCATAATTACTAATTTGTCCCGCCGTTCGGGTCAATTTGTTTGTTGAGCTGGTAGGTAGGTGACTTATATGATATATTGATTTTATTGTAAATGGTGGCATGGCTTTATACTGGTTATGGGGTGGACTGACCCACCAAGATACCAGGTAAACTCCCGGTGGGAGAAGTTGTCAGTGGTCCCATCACCCAAACATTTTGCCTTGGATGCGTATAACTTCTATTGCCTCTAACTTTCTTAAGGAAAGATGGGTATTATTCCAAGAGTATCAACATGGGGACACAGCAGAAAATGAAGGAACCATGGGAAATTAGAGTGGCTGTCATCTTGTTGGCCTTCTGAAATGTTTCCCAAAACCTATAAAGCAACTAAGTTCTTTCTACTGTGACTGAGCAACCGCAAGCAACGTGGAATAGTCATAGGAGTTATTAACCTGCAATCTCCCATTTCTGCAGAAATACTGGCGAGCTGAGAATTCTGGTATTTCTAGTTTAGCTAGAGAGTCTTGATTACTTATCATCTAAGGTGTGTTCTGTTGAATATTTATAGGGGTTGTAGTTTCCAGGAGGCAGGAGTTTTGAAGTATAAAACATCTGCTTTAGGTTTGGCAAATCACCTATAAGTGGAACAGAGATGCCCACAAGCGAAAATGCACTTATAGGTCTGCGACAAACCCAAAAGAAAGATTTACAACAGAGTAGCAATGTAATTAAGATCAATGAACAACAGCAGAGAAGGTAATATTAAGCCAGGTACATGCCCCAGTTTAAAACTGTACAGTATCCAAAACTCTTCTTGACCCAAGGGTGTCCTCTGCCATCACAGCAAATGCATCTTTCTCATTAGACAAGCACCATGTCTAAAGGATTTAAGGAGTCATTAGTTATCTGTTACACAGAATCGGCCACCTGGAAAGTAAATAGTCTCGACATTTATCTCCATACAAGTTCTGTCAGGCAGTTTGTGTCACTGCGTATTGTGTAACACCTCGCCTAATACTCAAGTTCCTCAAATTCCTGGCTACCAGTTGACACGTGGAGTGGACGTTTTTGATGGAATTCTGCATGACTGAAATGAGACAAATGACATGTTACACAATATCAGTGGCATAACTAGATGTTGCTGGGCCCCACAGCAAATTAATTTTAGGGCCCCCAACATATCCAGTGTTTGTCCTGTTTTACCAATATATGTTCAAATTGCTCATCAATGAGAGCCTCATGGGGCCCCCTATACCTCCTGGGCCCCCCTGCAGCCGCAGGTCTGTAGTTACGCCCCTGCACAATATAAAGATTCCTCTGCTTCAACAGTTCTTGACGCATGATGTTTGTCTCACACATTGAGATCTTCATTTTTGGAGAGATAACAGGTGGTTGGTTGTACTTATAAGAACAAACCTAACTTTCTTGATGGTGGAGCATATGCATTCTGAAATTTATATTTAGTCACCTAATCAATTTGTCACAATTTGACAGGGAATGTGTCAAGTCCAGAATGATATCATTCAACTAAAAACACGAATCCTCCACCAAATAATGTGCATACCTGAACCGATTCCTGGATTTGCTGCACCCCTACTGAATCATAAAAGCTTTCTTTGGGATTTGGAGTCATCATTTTGGTCAGTGTATGTGTTATGAATGTTCTCAAGGTTTGAAAAACCCTGACAATAGCCTGCAGACACATCAGCAGCAATCACCAGACAGTAGTAGGGTTCAGGGTCATTGCCACAAACCTGTTTCTTCTTGCTGTTGACTCATCGGCGTTCGATTGACTTCATTGTGTTCCGTTTGGCTCAGCTTTGTGTTATGGTGATAAGAAAAACAATAATATGCTGTTTCTGGGCACTATGAATTTTTTAGGCAATAGTCTTGTTGATTGAATCTGTATTTCTATATTGCCCTACATGTTTCGTCTTTGCTAGCTGGCCCCTTAACAATAATTATGCATTGGAGTCCAAGGCAAAGTAGTGCTATTATTTTGACTTCTTGATGAGCATTATTGCTCCTGTAATATTTGTTTAGGTCTGTGTAATCCCATGTTTCATTCTTGTTTACCTGTCTCATCAAGCTGACAATATAATTTTGAAACCTTGTGGTCAGGTAGATAATGGTAAATGCCTGAAGGCACAAGGAACAGAACTGAACCAGACTTCCCAGAGTTGTGTGTCAGCTGTGCCACTAATTATCCCTTGATTGTTCCATATATTGCTCAATGGCTTCATGACAAGGTACATGAAGTATAGATTATGTATGGCCCTTTGTGTTCATTGCTGCCAATATTTCAAGAATTTAGAATTCTAGAGCCCGCACTCTTCAATGTCAACCACCCCTTTGGTCATTTTGGAGTCATTTTTGGAGTTATCCAAATCTGTTAGACAGAGACTGCTTTCAATTGCAATCAACTGGGATATTTTCACCCCCCCCCCCAAAAAAATGCTGTATACTTTTCTGCTGAATTAGGGATGGGTGGAAGGAATTTTCTTTGGAGAGCACCTATTTTATCCAAACATATATTATTCATTAGTATGCAATATTAATAAATGTGTCATTTTGTAGGTATGTATACAAGGGTAGTGATATATAAAGTGAGTGTAAACCTTTGGATGAAAAAGGAGTACTCCTACCCTACAGAAACCCATACAGTAACAGGACTTCATACAATGGATAGTCCTTTCCACCCCATTGGGATCTTGTAACATACCCTGGTGGTCTAGCGGGACGCCCACCTCTTAGTTTCTCCACCTCTTTTCCCCATCGCGTCCATGGCATGAAATTCAAAGGTCTATAAGGGACTTTTGGATTTGTGAGCATTGCCCGTTGTTTGGTCTAATTCGTTAGTATCTAGGTGTGATTGTGCCTTGTTTTTGATTCCGGTTTTGATCCTTGCCTACCTGACTATCCTGAACTCTGCAAACTCTGCCTGACTATTCTGAACTCTATCGATATTGACCTTTGCCTGCCTGACTATTCTTTGAACGTTGCCTGTACCGAACCCGGCCTGATTGACCTTGCTTGAACTCCGCCTGTACCAACCCCGGCCTGCACTGCCTGACTACACTTTTCGTCTACTCCCTGAACTGTTGCCTTCAGTCCAAAACCTTGGAAACGCACGTGCCCCTTTGCTCATTCAGAACATCTGCTTTGCTCCTCAAGTTAAGACCTAGAGACATCTGAGTAGCTAAGAGCTCCTCCCGAGGCCAAAGGAAGCTACTACAGGCAGAAAATTGAGCCGTGACGAGGGAGCTTAGCACTTGTTCTGAATTTACGGAGCCGTACGTGACAGATCTCAGTATATAAAATGGTACCTATGATTTTTTTTTTTGTAATGATATTCATTGAATTGCCATTTGTCTTTTTATAAATTCTAAACAACTCTGCTCAGACAACATATTTTGATGACAGTGTCCCAATACTTTTAGCCCTGCAAGTCCTGGTGATAGTAACGTGCAACGTGCCAGTGCTCTGGAGTTTTATAGTTCCAGGGTTGTACTTTGGGCAAGGAAAGATCAACGTGCTAAGTGTAAACAACCATAATTGCTTATATTTCTCAACATGTCACATATCCCATATTCCATTTTTTTGCTCTTTTAAATTGTTACATGATTCCTCTTTGTTTGAATCTGTTCTTATGGGCGCCGAGCGTATTCATATTTGCACGTTCGTAATCCCTTAAATTTTCCCTTAACTTTCTGAAGGATATCTTTGGTAGCTGTAAATAAATAGAGTTATAATTTGCAAAATAGATCATATTATCCTCCCTCTGCTTAACAGACAGGCACATGACCTTTGTGTTTTAGGAAAGTGATTGATCCAGGTATCATTTAAATGCAAGCGATGAACTTGCTACGTTGTTTTGTTGTTTTTTTTTTATTACTATTAAATGGAACATTTTTATTAAATTGAAAGCTTCTCTTGATTTATACAAAACCAAGAAACTGAAAGGGGAAACACACTCAGTAAGTGGGATTTTTTAATGATAGTAATTTTTTCCCTCTGCGTTTTGTGCTTCACTGGATATGAATGCAGAGATTGTATTTCCGCTGAGTTTATATAGTTGTCATGTTTACATCAAATTTTAATTATTAGCCCTTTTGACACAAGGAATAGAAAAGAATCCGTGTTATTCCAATGATAAGAGATGGAAGAGCTGGTGGTAATTGATAGGTTTGGATATAGAAACTATGACTTCTGCAGGTGTTGCTTCGCCGGAAGTATATACGTCTTCCCCTTCCAAAAATGTTCATTTTATATAGAACCAAAGAAAACGGATCTTTTTCTAATATTTGCCAGAAACTTTTTTTTTTATGCCAGACTTTTTGGAATGGTTCATTTCTAAATCTATCATTAGAATTCTAAAACCAAATTGTAAAAACAATATTTATATATATATATTAATAATTATTTTATTTACTTGTAACTTTGGTTAAAAAGTTATATGATTTATTTTTATTAATAATCATAGTAATAATACATATTAACTTTTTTAATTTTTTTAAAATTAATTTAAGTTTAGTATTTCGTTGTGTTACAAGATATAATAATAATGCATATTTATAGATTTTTTCATCACTGTTTAATAGAATAGTTTATACATCAAAAAACCAATTTGCTCACATACTGACCACTTCAGGACGTCAGGCTCATTAGAGCTTATAATTTGTAAAACTTTTTTTTTAAATAAAACATTTTTTATATAAATAATATAATTATTATTATTATTATTATATAATTATATAATAGTAATATAATTACACTAAAAATCCATCTAGGAGACCAAACGTAAAACCAAATTAATATAAATGTATTTGTTTTCAACTTATGATGAGAACCTTTCCCAGTTCTAACAGCTCTTCAAATGCACCTGCTCGTTAAGTAAAGGTAATAGTTTCACTGTATTTGTTATTTGTCTTTCTACGTATGTCGAAATCTGTTCGGGTGCCGGAAAAAAAGGACTTTTGTTTCAGAACCAAAAGAAAAACACGCTGTTGCTTTCCCCGGCAACAGATAAAGTTCTCATTACTTCAAAGCAGTCTCACCATGGAAGATGAGATGTTAACTTTCCACCCCCCGTCTATATCCAAATCCTTTTCCATCCTTTCAAAATTACTGTTGACTAACACGTTGTGTCTCTTTTCTCTGAGGCTCTGAGTGCAAAACAACTACTTGAGAAGAGGAACATTTATCCTAGAGCCATCTGAGTTACTCAACCAGAAAGACTCTCCATGTGGAGAGGGCCCTCATGCAGCATTCCACATTTTTAATGAGCTGCCTCGCAAAAAAAAAAAGATCCCAGCTTTCCATTTTTTTCAGCTAAAGCTTTAACTGAAAGGCGGATTTGTTCTCATTAAGATGGGAATGTCTAAAGAATGATAGTTTAAGGTGCACCACCACTTCAACTCTTTGAACTAAAAAGGGTCAGTTTCACTAGTGATACTTGTACTGGTTTATAGGTTTTTGTTGTCTCGACGACTCAAGAGTTGCTCATTTTTTAAAAAAAAAAATGTATAGGCTTTGGAATTGTTTCTCATAAACAATGTAAAAAAAAACTGGACAAGATGTCAAGAACAATTTGCCTCTCTGTTTACCATCTGAAATGGCTTCTGTTGTTGACGGGTAATCTAGATAAGTACATCGAGTCACGTGACCCCCGGGAGAAAACCAGGCATCTTGGTGTGTGATACAATATTGCAATAATGTCCATTTTATACCCAGGTGGACAAACACAATCAAAGGCTGGTTCGTTATTGTCCGGGCACTGTTTGAAATAGTCTCAAAGTACATCACTTGTGCCAAACGGGCCGTGTGTGCTTAAGAAGACAAGCTTTTGAAAGTCTCCGCTGTCCGGTATAATCTAATGATTCACGTACACTTCCACTGTCATGGAAAGCGAAGGGACCGTCCATTCATAATTTACATGTCATTTGCTGCTCCATATTGTGTGAAATTTAATTACACAGCTTAAATCGTAGCCAGTCCTCGTTTGTCTCCGAGAGCGCTCACAATAAGGCATTGATCAGAGTCCAGCATTCACTCCTAGTCTCCCTTTTATCAAATCACCTTCTGGTGCGGCCATCAAGTCTGCCCAGTTGTTCTTTTCACTCCTTTGTAAGGAAAATGAGAGAATTTGACCCCCATTTTCATTTAAAAATCCAGGGCATCATATAAAAGATGCTGCTTGAAAAGATTTTATTCAGAGTTCCACCACAATAGAATATACAGATATATTTTCTGAAGGTGATTACGGAGGCTGCCCCGGTCCTCCCCAGCTCCGTAATAGTTTTTATACAACGTTCTATTGAGTCGGGGGAGAAATGAAAATCCTCAACTCCCCACAGGTGTCGTTTTTTTTCAACAAACACTTCTGGTGGAGGGGGAAACCCCTGATCTACAGCTACAAATTACTAATCATGTGTATTATTCAGCGTTTTAGCCTATTTCTGAAACTTTTCCTTTAAATCAAAAGGACCGCTTTTTTCTGGGTAATTGCTGGCTGCCTGGCGTCCTGGGGAGAGACTCGTATGAGCATAATCCTCCTGACGACTCAAACTGGCTTCCATCCCACTCCTCGGCAAAACACTGGGACTGAATTAAGAGGATGAAGAGGATAATTATTAGATTCAGGAACAGTTTCCCAGCAAAATCTGTTTTTATTCACAACCATGAAAAACTGTTTATGGTTTTGGAAATACTCTGTTATGGTAATGCGAAGGAACTACTGGTGACCTTATTTTTTGCAAATTGAACGCCGGTGGAAAGAAAAGGTTTGGGGTTGTCATGATTTTCTGGGAAGGTAATTACAGCTGTTCATTCATTCGTTGGCAAATGAGTTAGGGAGTTTGAAGCGATGCTTTTCAGCCTTTTGCCAAAGCATATAGGTAAACATCAAACCTTCCTCATCCTCACTGCTTCCTCGGTCATCTACCTACACCTATATTCTACTGTTCTTCCTTACTCCCAATGCCCATGTTACTAGTGATATAATCTTGACGCCATTTTTTAACCTGGGGAAGAGCATAAAACTCAGAAGATACTACTTGTGTGTATTCTTTTAGTAAACTTGTGGAACTGGGATTCCTTTCAAAGCTCTGTACTCGGCAACTTCTTTATGAAAAATTCAGAAACGCTAAGTTTTCTGATTCTCTTTCTTGGTTAGTCACTTATTCTTTCTAAATTGCCCTACGGAGAACTATTTGTTGTTTGGTCAGACCACCTAAAGATTCAGATAATACAGTATGTAGGTCCCATGTGTAGTTAAAAAGATACTGTCATGGGGAAAACAAATTTCAAAATGAATCAGTTAATAGTGCTGCTCCAGCAGAATTCTGCACTGAAATCCATTTCTCAAAAGAGCAAACAGATTTTTTTATATTTTGAAATCTGAAATGGGGCTAGACATTTTGTCAATTTCCCAGC
Source organism: Xenopus laevis (assembly GCF_017654675.1). Classification (NCBI taxonomy): domain Eukaryota; kingdom Metazoa; phylum Chordata; class Amphibia; order Anura; family Pipidae; genus Xenopus; species Xenopus laevis. The sequence continues at coordinate 9,978,988 of NC_054378.1, forward strand.
TGCCCCCAGTCATGTGACTTGTGCTCTGATAAACTTCAATCACTCTTTACTGCTGTACTGCAAGTTGGAGTTATATCACCCCCTCCCTTTTCCCCCCAGCAGCCAAACAAAAGAACAATGGGAAGGTAACCAGATAACAGCTCCCTAACACAAGATAACAGCTGCCTGGTAGATCTAAGAACAACACTCAATAGTAAAAACCCATGTCCCACTGAGACACATTCAGTTACATTGAGAAGGAAAAACAGCAGCCTGCCAGAAAGCATTTCTCTCCTAAAGTGCAGGCACAAGTCACATGACCAGGGGCAGCTGGGAAATTGACAATATGTCTAGCCCCATGTCAGATTTCAAAATTGAATATAAAAAAATCTGTTTGCTCTTTTGAGAAATGGATTTCAGTGCAGAAGTCTGCTGGAGTAGCACTATTAACTGATGTGTTTTGAGAAAAAAAAACCCATGTTTTCCGATGACAGGATCCCTTTAATGACCAAATTCAGATAACCCATCAATGGTTTTTATTCCCACCTGGTTGATATCTAAAAGCTCCATTGCATATGATAAAGATTGTTTTTGACGTATGCAGAGGCCCAGAGTGTCAATGGTCCCAAATTTAGGCCTAGGTTCCATTTATGCCACCATTTCACATATCTTAACCACTACACATGGAATTTTGTATTGGTCCCTTTCAAGGACGAAAGACCTAATACTCAGCATCAGGACTTTTTTCTATTGTTTTGGTTTGAAAAGCCCATTGGGGAGGGTGGCATTAGCACATTGATTTGGCCCTTATCTGTTGGGTTTCCATATCAGCCATATGGCCCCAGTGTGTGACAAAATTCATCAAAGATCTGCTTAAGTGCATAACAGACTTAAAGGTGGCCATACATGTAGAAATCACCAAACGAGCGGATCTCTTCCCGATTTGCCCACATTGAAGTGGGCAATAGGCTGAACGTGGGTCCAACTGCCCAACTATCGGATCTCATAATGTAGGCAAAATGGGCGGTCGGATCGCAGGACCGGATCAACGAACAGATGCGGCTGCAATCCGATGGGATTTCTAACCCTGCCCGACCAACATCTGCCTGACTTTCAGCCAGATATCGTGTAGGGAAGCCCATCAGAGGGACCCACGCACTGCCCGATAAGCTGCCGATTTGGTATGTTGGCAGCTTTTATTGGCCTGTGTATGGCCAGCTTGACTTGACCTAGCTTGTCCTACATATAGCAGAGATTTGCAGACATTTGGGCTGATCGCCCTTGAAGCCTCAAGGATGTAGAAGGGATGGGAGGGTGAAATAAAAGAAGGTCATGAATAAAAAGTAGGGATGCACCGAATCCAAGATTCGGTTCGGAATTCGGACTTTTTCAGCAGGATTCGGATTCAGCCAAGTCCTTGTGCCTGGCTGAACCAAATCCTAATTTGCATATGTAAATTAGGGGCGGGTAGGAAAATCACATGACTTTCATCACAAAAGAAGGATTTTTTACACTTTTTCCATATGAAAATTAGGGTTCGGATTCGGTTCGGGATTCAGCTGAACCCCAAATAGTGGATTCGGTGCATCCCTAATAAAAAAGTTCACAAAATTTTGACTTTGGGGCAGGCTCTGTCAATTATGCAGGTTAAAATAGCTCAGGTTCCTTAACCTCAGGAAACAGTTGCCATATTTGTACTGCAATGTGCTCTTCATAGGGAATCCTATAGTGAAACGAGGTCTGTGTCACCTCTAGAGTTCTTTCATGCTCCTGCTGTGGTCTCAGCTGTCAGAGCTGAACGAGGCATTTCCAAGCCCAGGGCAAGTTACACATTTTGCCTCTGTATTTTTCTGCTACAAACACATTTTCTGCCGCTTTGCATAGGAACCAAATGAAAAGAACTAATCAAGGTAAAGAACAGCCATCCTTGTGCTTCCACATGAGCCCTATTTGTTGTCCTTATTTAACAGGGTCATCGAAACATCTCTAAATGATTCAGCATGAACTTTATTATTTGGTTATATGTAGTAATTAATCTCCATTGTGGTCCTTGTCCAATGGCAAAATGGCGCAATTAATGACCACTGGCCCTATGCATGTAGAGCCATATCGCAATGATACCGTCACGCCATTCTCAGTTAATTCTTGCCCTTTGTATTTGGGGGTGACCTGGAAAGTTTACATTGGGGTCTGCAAAGTATCCACTTGGGGTTGGAGACATCTCTTAGCCAGGGAATGGAAGGGGAAGCAGATAAAAAAAATGATAGCATATTTAGGGTAGGGCAGTAAGAGCTTTATACAATATTTTACCCATTGTTTAAATGGTTTGTTCTTCTATGAATGTATTTTTCAGACTTTACAAGCCCCCTTGGCCTGTCTTTTGACCTTGGATCAAAACAAGGTGACAGACATAGTAAAACATATTGTGTTCTATCGTTCCATTAATATATCAAAAGCCGCAAATATTGCCCTCCCCCCACCACAAAAAAATTATTACCCCTCCAGCCTGTAAACTTTGCCTTTCCCATTGTGCACCAGATGATTACAGCACTTGTGGGCCATCACTATCAGACCTTCATGGATTCAAGTAAAAAACACATTGGCCAACTACATTATAATATGTTAGGTCAACTTTAGGGCCCTATATTTTTCCTTACCAAGAAAGGGCACAGAAACAAAGACAGGAATTATAATGAGTATTACAACAATGGGCAGCACTTATATCTTTAAACCCTCCTGTCCTATACTAGCCAGCCCAATGCTTGGATTGGAGTACTTTTGTACCCCAGCCTAGTGGAGTTCACTTGGGGTGCATTTGTTCTCCAACCTATTGGATAATCATTCTGGCATCTCTATCATTTCTACAGCCTCCTGCCCACCGAACCTTACTTCTTCTCTTTCCATCGTGGTACAGAATAATGACTAAAAAAACCCATTTTAGGGTGTTTCTGGGCTGAGTGGTTGTATGGGGTGATGGTCTTTGATATCGACTTGTCAATATCACTTTAAATGAAAAGGAAAACTCTCAGAATCCATTCCATGACCTTCAGATCTTAATGGATACTGGGAGATGCTTTTCAACAGTTGAGTGGACACACAGGTTAGATGGGGGTGGCAAGCTCTTAGATTGTAAGCTCTGTTTAGCAGGGGCCTCTTCTGTATTGGCCAGGTAATCTGTAGGTGTTACGTATACACCTTCCCATTGTACAATATGTTGTGCTTTTGAAAGATATGGTAATAATGTAACAATAATCACCCATCAACCAGACCTAAACACTTAAACACTACCTTCTAATGACTATGGGTTCCTTAACTTAGTGCAAAAGTTGTGCCATCTTCAATGCATATTATCCATTGGTCACGTGTCTAGCAAATACTTGCTATTATCATAAAGGTATCGCGAGTGTCAATCCACACAATTATGGCCAATGCGACTCATGAGCCCTTTTAAGCAAAATGCTCTTCAATTTCCATGTCAGATGTCACTATCCACGCAGCTTGACAGCCGCCCCCCCCCCCACGTAAGTATATTTTTATTTCAAGCAAATGGTTCGGAAGAGATTTCTGGACACGTCCATAGCATGTTAAAGCGAATGACTACATGAGTGACTAATAAGGTGCTGTGTGTTGCTTCCAGTAAACATTTAATAATGGTTGTGTTCTGTTATTTTTATTTTGTCCACAGAGACTGCATTTGCCTCCAGACTTGTCAGACACAGTGAGTCGTTCAAGCAAACAGGATCTGGCAGGATCGGCCAAACTGCTGAGCTCAGGATGTGGCCCTGCAGCCGGCGGCGAGAAGCACCTGGACTTCTAGTGATTTCTGATTAACAGTCGTACTGGGGAACATTCCTGGGGCCTTCACGGGGCACGTGGGATTCTTGTACATATTGTTACTAAAGATTGTGTCCATCAGAACGGCGTCCTCTTGTCTTTTATTCTGCACATTCAAACATATAGCGGCATAGTCATAAAGCATTTATTGCATTCTACGTGCCAGTTATAGTCATTTGTAGTCATTTTATACATGACTTTTGTTATTATACATGGAAATCCATTTTAGAAATTCATAATGATCTAAAAAGGAAAAAAGTCCCCCTTTGTGTGACTCTTAAATGTCCTACTTAGGTACCCTATAGTGCTCATTCACTTTGGGTGATTCACTCCAAAATGTGCCTGGATCAAGGTTTGAGGGGCCTGAAGAAATGTTTGACCCTGAAGTTATACCACTGCCTTAGTAGCTTCTTTTAAGGGCAGTGTTAACTCAATAGAAGGTCAATGGTGAGAGAGAAGGGACGGGAAGAGAAAAGGAAAGAGAAAAGGGATAGGAAGAGAGAAGGAAAGGAAAGAAAGAAGGGAAGAGAAAATGGATGGGAAGAGAGAAGGAAAGGAAAGAGAGAAGGGAAGAGAAGAGAAGAGAAAATGGATGGGAAGAGAGAAGGAAAGGAAAGAGAGAAGGGAAGAGAAAATGGATGGGAAGAGAGAAGGAAAGGAAAGAGAGAAGGGAAGAGAAAAGGGATGGGAAGAGAGAAGGAAAGGAAAGAGAAAAGGGAAGAGAAAGGGATGGGAAGAGAAAATGGAATGGAAGAGAGAAGGGATGGGAAGAGAGAATGGATGGTAAGATAGAAGGGAAGAGAAAATAGATGGGAAGAGAGAAGGTAAGAAAAAAACAGAATGGAAGAGAGAAGGGAAGAGAGAATGGATGGGAAGAGAGAAGAGCAGCGAATGGAAGAGAAAAGGGAATGGAAGAGAGAAGGGAAGAGAAAAGGGAAGGGTAGAGAGAAGGGTAGAGCAGTAGCCAAACCTGCACATAAGCTGAGCAAAATGAAGCAAGACAGAATTCTCCTTTTAGTAACTTTGTTAACAGACATAGGGGAAAATTGTAAAAATGATGTATTAGTGGTCCTTTAAATGTAAGAACATTGTTACCTATTTTAAATGTTTTCTGATTTCACAGAATGACTTTGGGATCTTGCAGTGGGTTTGGATTGTGACTTTATGTAGCTGTGGGTTTGACTTCTAGTAAATTACAATCTCAGAGGTGTTTGTATATTCTCCCTGCTCAATGGGGAACCGATAGATCAACTGTCTCAAAAGCATTTGGTATGAGTGTGGGTGTGTAAGTACTGTATGTGTCCCCTGGCAATACGTGCCCACGTTTGGTCTGGTTCTATGGTCAGTTTTTAGCATTGTGCACGACCTTGTGCGCATGTATGGGACTGAAGCACCACTTCTTGCTGTTTCAATCAAATATTTGGTCCAAACAAACATAACACTAAGGTGGCCATACTTGAGTATGGCCCTTAACACAGAATCCATTCATCCAGCACAATGGCTGATAGGTCAAATCACCACATGGGGTGACCCATATAGGCCCATCTTAAAGGGATACTGTCATGGGAAAAAAAAATTTTTCAAAATGAATCAGTTAATAGTGCTGCTCCAGCAGAATTCTGCACTGAAATCCATTTCTCAAAAGAGCAAACAGATTTTTTTATATTCAATTTTGAAATCTGACATGGGGCTAGAAATATTGTCAATTTCCCAGCTGCCCCAAGTCATGTGCCTTGTGCTCTGATAAACTTCAATCACTCTTTACTGCTTTACTGCAAGTTAGAGTGATATCACACCCCCCCTCCCTTTCCCCCCCAACAGCCAAACAAAAGAACAATGGGAAGGTAACCAGATAGCAGCTCCCTAACACAAGATAACAGCTGCCTGGTAGATCTAAGAACAACACTCAATAGTAAAAACCCATGTCCCACTGAGACACATTCAGTTATATTGAGAAGGAAAAACAGCAGCCTGCCAGAAAGCATTTCTCTCCTAAAGTGCAGGCACAAGTCACATGACCGGGGGCAGCTGGGAAATTGACAAAATGTCTAGCCCCTTGTCAGATTTTAAAATTGAATATAAAAAAATCTGTTTGCTCTTTTGAGAAATGGATTTCAGTGCAGAATTCTGCCGGAGTAGCACTATTAACTGATTCATTTTGAAAAAAACATGTTTTCCGATGACAGTATCCCTTTAAGCTCTGCTGGAACAGAGACTTAGCTACTTAGTTTATATGGCAGCCATAATGTTCAACCCACCAGAATATACAGTATCTCTGTATCACTGAGAGAACCAGTGGAGTAATGATATAGGTGGGAAGGGGATGTGACTGCACCCAACCCACATGGGGCCGTTTGGAGATAACATTCTAAGCAGATTTTAGGTAAGGAGAGTGATGGGTACGAGTGAAGATGTCCCACCTGGGCACATGGGAGTTACTAGAGAGAGCATCTCAATTTCTCTGTGTGTCTCACATACATTCAAGGAACAATTATTCCATATATATATAATTTTATATATATATAGCCCTTATTGTACCATGAAAAGATATTAGATGCCACCAAGGACATCTATGACCATATAAAAACAGGAGACCTCCAACCGAATGCTTTGACAGAGTGATATATTAATTCTTAAAGAACACAATATTTAGCGAGCCTATAGATGTGCCGTGCAATGTGGCAGGACTATAGCAATAAAGTATAATTAGATGCAATGCAATCAAATACACTGAGCCATTGTGTGTTTGTAGGCTGCTGCTTTGTGTTTGCACATATTAAGTTACGGTATATATTAATTATCTAAGAATAATATTTGAATGCATTCTTTTGCAAAAGTCCATCTTTTTTCTTTAGCTGTATCTATTTATTTTTTTTCATATCATTTGGGGCAGCGCTATGAAATGCCGTCAACAGATTTAATTCTAGACTGAAATTCAAGTTGACAGATACATTAATGCCTGTAAATCCGAGGTGTTCATTCATGCTTGAAAAAAGAGAGACAAAAAATGACAAATACATTAAAAAAAACACATATTTATCTGTTATAATGGGAACTGGGGGCATGTTGTGGAAAAATACCTGAAATGCCCTTAAATTGACTTCTGTTTGGATAAGGGACCAAGTGCAAGTTACGTACCGGCCAAAATCACCCAACGTTTGAAAATTAGCATTGCATTTGCTTTTAGTATACAAACTTTTGTTTTTTGGATGGCGGTCCTCTTTAAGACCTCCGGTCTAATGAAAGGGACAGCAGAACCCAGAGGGGCATTCGTTTTATTTGTATCTCAGAAGCAGATCATCTGCTCAAAAGTTAAGACCTGACCAGTCTAGAAGCAGGGACTTCATGTTTACTGGTAAGGGCACCTCTTGGTTGAGCCTAGAGGTGGTTATAGCTTAACCAAGCATGCATTCTCTGAAAAGACAACTTTACCTTATGGATTTGACCCTCAGGTGCTCAAGGTAATTCCCCAATGAGCAATTAAAGCCAATCCCTTCCTCATTCCCATTGTTCGATCATTGAACTTTTTCAGTGGGATAAAGCACCCCTCAACCTGTAGGATGTGCTTGTGAGTCTATTCTACCCTGTATCCTGTGTTACTAAGTGTGAGTTTTAAAGATGATTCTACATTCCTTTGCTGAGCTGATGGAGGCTCGTTCTTTAAGAGGTAAGCTCAGCATATATATGTGTCTTGTTGACACCTATTTCAAGGGCATTTCCTCTTCAGCATAAGGCAACATGACCTCTTCAAGTATTTTGATGTATTGAAACAATGTGTTCTTTGGCAAATTGTAAGCTCTTCAGCATGTCTTTTTTTCAACAATGGGACTTTGCGGGGGCTTCTTGCCGACAACTTGGCTTCACATAGGCGTCTTCTAACATTTTCTTTCATCTTCCTGGAGCTGATCATTGGCTGAGTCTTTGCCATTTTGGATATTCTTCTATCCATTCCAATGGTACCGTATATACTCGAGTATAAGCCGTCCCGAGTATAAGCCGAGGTACCTAATTTTACCTCCAAAAACTGGGAAAGCTTATTGACTTGAGTATAAGCCGAGGGTGAGAAATGCAGCAGCTTCTGATAAGTTTCAATCAAAAAATTGAGGGTTTCTGCTCCCATTGGAGGTGCCGGCGTCTCGTTTTTGGATGCTGGCGACCATTCTTGGACGCTGGCGAATATTCCTGGAGACTATTCTTGGATGCCGGCGACTATTCTTGGACGCCGGTGACTATTCTTAGACGCCGGCGAACGTTTTTGCGCTTGACCCGAGTATAAGCCGAGGTAGAGTTTTTCAGCATATTTTGGGGGCTGAAAAACTCGGCTTATACTCGAGTATATACGGTAGTTTTCCGTTTTCTTCCACATCTTTCAGGTTTTGGTTGCCATTTTAAAGCATTTTGATCAACTTTTTAATCAAAGTCCGCTGTTCTTCTGAACAATGTCTGGAACGAGCCGTTTAATTCAGATTTTCAGAGAGAAATGCACTATAACCAGCAGGCACAACATTTCCCTTTTGGAATACTGTTATTATTTGGAACACGCCTCAATTAATTCACTTCAATGACACAGAATCAGCAGAATGTCATGACCGATGGGTCTGTTGGTTTCTATTACTCTGCTACAGCTACTATTAAATTATTTGCCATGTAAAAATATAATTTCTACCACACACACACATACAGTACAACCAAAGGACTAGGATTGGCTAAGACAACAATTGCTCTTACCCTCCACGTCTCTGTGACTAAACAAAAAAACTTTTTGCTTTGTTCCTCATTCATTTTATTACTTGAAACATCTTTGTGAGAAAACGACGCCAGGTCTGCCTGAATTCTTTCTTTAGAAAATGGTTTGTAAAAAAAAAATTTTTTCTCCTACCTTTATTTTTTTGTTTAATAGTCTTGAATTTGATGACTGTCAATCACTTCAAAAACTTCACTGTAGCATAAACAGGAGCTGTATACAGCTTTTATTCTGAATTAGAATAATTGAATCAATGGCGGTGATTAGCCGGGATGTCAAACCTATCCATTTTCTCCTGTCACTACCAGTTTACTTTTTTTGTGATTAAAATATAAAAGACAACTGTTTTGTCATCAGCTTTTTCATTATCGCCAGCAATTTTTTTTTTTTTCAACTTCCTTTTGAAAACTGTCTGTTGAACGCTGGGCTTCTTTTATCCATTAAACATTATCAAGCAAGAGAGCTGGAAAGGCTGGCAGTTGAGTGGTTCTGCACTGACAGTTGCAGTTTAACCCCTGGAGGGTTGTGCTGGGGCTGATTTTAGAAAATTGTGGGCTCCCTTTATTATCTAGAGCTATAAAACATAAATCAGGTAAGTCCATCCTGCAACCTTCCAGCTGTTCTACATTATATAGATATTTTATTTCTCCCTAAGGGTCCTCTATAATGTTGGGACCAGAGCAAGTGCTCTTTCTGCCTGTCCCTTGAGTTAAGTCTCCATATAAAATTCATTCATATTCAAGTACAGTTTGGCAGAGTGAAGAGAGCAATGCTTCCATAGAGCCTAAAGCTGAGCATACACTATAAGAGCAAGGAACGCTGCCAAACTTTATCTAAGTTGGCATCCAACTTTTTGAGCCAAATCCATATGGGGACCTAGGGAGAACCATTGGAAGATGGCCTCATCAATGTGCCAATGTGGTCCTCGTTCAAAGGGATTTTCAAACTTTCCGTAGAGATTTTGGCAGCCTAAAAACCTTGATAGTTGGTAGGCCAGTTCTGTCCAACTTTGACCGATTGTTTCTCATGCAACTTGTTTGAGACCTGGATTACACTGAAACAATGAGTCTATGGAGACTTTGAGCAGAGTAGGGACCCTAAAAATCCTGTAGTGATTGTGGCCACATCTAGCCAGATGGACAGCCCAAAGTTAGATGGTGTCTGACCTAAAATGTTGGTCAATAGAGGTGTTTTTCATGATGTTTAAAGATAACTGGTAAAATCTGTTGGGTTACTGATGTTATCAAAGGGTCTGAAGGACTGAGGACCACATAAGGTCATTTAAGAATGTCTAACATGGATTCAATGGAGAGCACCTATTGATGCATTGAATTCAAGCACTTGCATACAAACATGCTCCTGCCCTTCCACATGGTTGCCAATACCTGCATCTTGCCTCTTCTGATGAATGGTGTGCAACTGTGCCTACTGACGTTGGGTCACCATGGAGCTTCCCCTATCCTGAACCAGACAAGGTCTCCAGGGTTCCAGTTCTGGGATGTGTCAATAAATGCACCAGACTTTCAGTCAATGAATTCCATGCAAAGTCGGTTTTGAAGCAGATGTGAATAGCATCCCCTATAAATATTGACCTGTTGATTTTCTAAGTTATAGGGATGGATAACTTTACCCTATACAAATAACACTATTCTGGAGGGGGAGTCAGCACCATCTTTAAACACTGTAATACATTAAGTCAGTAGATAATACACAGGTAAGAGGTCATTTTCCCCCCAGATCTCACAACTTGCCTTTTTTGTTCTCATATTATCCAAGCGTTTTTACCGTTTGACACTAGAAGTGAGCAAATAACAATGGGAAATTGGTGGGTCCTTAGCAAGGGAAAGTGAATGCTAATAAATGTCAGTTCTCTGTTTCTTAATAACAAATAAAACTTGGCATCCGATGATAAATCCCGCAGAGTTAATCATATAGGTCAGAAATATGCGCTTCTTTATTTTCATGTATCTGTAGCTGGAGATTCCCACACAAAAAATTAATACTCTGAGCTAGATTTCTGGGTTGGATTTCGAAGTTTTTCGCAGAAAAATATATATTTTTTTTTTCCAGGAGGTAAACTGGCTTAAATATAAAGGGTAACAGCTGTGCGATAGCCTTTTATTTGTTCTCCCTCCTATAGGTCTATATTAAAAAGCAGATATGGAGCTATTATTGCCCCCAGGTACCTACCCAGCAACGATTAGCCAAAGAGGGTGATGAATGTTTGTCTGATCGTACCCTTTGGTTAGGAACAAACCATTTTTATCTTGTATTTATACAGCATTGGCATTTAAACAGCAATTGCTAGCAACTCTACTTCATTCCCCCTATCTCTGCCTCAGCGGAGCTTACAATCTAAGGGCCCTATCACATTCACACCCACTAGGGGAAGTTCTATCAGGAGCAAATTAACCTGCCTGCATGTTTTTGGAATGTGGGAGGAAACTGGAGGAAATGGAGGAAACCCTCACAGACCCAGGAAGAACATACAGAGTCTTTGCAGATAATGTCCTGGCTGGAATCAAACATAGGACCCCATTGATTAGTAGGTAGGCAATGTTTATTTAGTTACATAATTAAATCGGGTTGAAAAAAGACAAAGTCCATCAAGTTCAACCCCTCCAAATGAAAACCTAGTATCCATACAAACACCCCTTCACATACATTCTATATACCCATATTTACACTAACTATAGAGTTTAGTATCACAATAGCCTTTGATATTATGTCTGTCCAAGAAATCATCCAAGTCCCTCTTATAGTCATTAACTGAATCAGCATCACAACATCACCCGGCAGTGCATTCCCCAACCTCACTGTCCTCACTGTGAAGAACCCCCTACGTTGCTTCAAATGAAAGTTCTTTTCTTCTAGTCTAAAGGTGAGGCCTCTGGTACGGTGATCCACTTTATGGGTAAAAAGGTCCCCTGCCATTTGTCTATAATGTCCTCTAATGTACTTGTAAAGTGTAATCATGTCCCCTCGCAAGCGCCTTTTTTTTCCAGAGAAAACAACCCCAACCTTGACAGTCTCCCCTCATAATTTAACTCTTCCCTCCCTCTAACCAGTTTAGTTGCACTTAGTCTCTGCACTCTCTCCAGCTCATTTATATCCCTCTTAAGGACTGGAGTCCAAAACTGCCCCCATACTCCAGATGAGGCCTCACCAGGGACCTATAAAGAGGCATAATTATGTTTTCATCCCTTGAGTTAATGCCCTTTTTTATACAAGAACTTTATTTGCTTTAGTAGCCACAGAATGACACTGCCCAGAATTAGACAACTTGTTATCTACAAAGACCCCTAGATCCTTCTCATTTAAGGAAACTCCCAACACACTGCCATTTAGTGTATAACTTGCATTCATATTATTTTATCCAAAGTGCATAACCTGCATTTATCAACATTGAACCTCATTTTCCAGTTTGCTGCCCAGTTTTCCAGTTTAGACAAATCACTTTGCAAAGTGGCAGCATCCTGCATGGAACCTATAGTTCTGCACAATTTAGTATCATCTGCAAAAATAGAAACAGTACTTTCAATGGCCACCTCCAGGTCATTAATAAACAAGTTGAAAAGCAAGGGACCTAGTACAGAGCCCTGCGGTACTCCACTAACAACACTGGTCCAATTAGAAAATGTTCCATTTACCACCACTCTTTGTAGTCTATCTTTTAGCCAGTTCTCTATCCAGGTACAAATACTATGTTCCAGGCCAATCTTCAAATAAAGCCCATATAATATAAATGCAATACACAAAACAGGAATGTATTTGTCCAAAGCAAGTTAGACCATTACATCTTAAAGTGATGATCCCATTGCATATCTTTGCTGTTGGGTTTAGCATCAGCCGGGACATGCAACTTATGCATCAAATTGTAACAGTTTACATGGTCAGTAAGCAGGCTATTTGAGGACGTGGGGGCAAAATTAATTATTAAAATAGCAAAGAATAGGAAATAGAAAGGAAAAGGAACCTGCATGTCTACATACCTCTGCCTTGGACACAGAGACTGAAGCAGGGGAAAACGTGGCAGTGCATGTGCTATTTTCCCATTGATTCCAGGCTCCATGGAAGGCCTCAGGCCTCCTATTAGTTCTGCACCAGTAAGCTCCCCTTTTAGAATCATCAGAGCCGTACTTTTCTATTGTAGGACATAGCAAGGCTTGAGCCCCGTGTCATGAGTTTCTTGGTGGAGAAATTTCAGACGTGCCTACTGAGTTGCTGTTCAGTCGAGCATAGCCTTTTGACTTGATTGGGAATCAGTGGATTATTATATATATATATATTACAAATGGAGACTTTAACTGTGTACTTGACAGAAAGCAACTTAACCTCGCACACGGCTGCTAAGTCCATATTACTGGCACGTGGGCTGAAATGAGGTCTGAATCGACCCTATCATGTCCTCCTTATGTTTACATATATCTTTATATTATTAGTAGCAGTTAAAGGTATTCTAATAAACTTTGCAGCTGTGTATTTATTGTATCAATGTTTATTACATGCAGTATATTGACATCTATAGGTAACTAGAATGTTCCAAATCTAGGCAGGCTTTATGAGTCAGGCCTCGCTGATAGCAGCCTCCCTTCCACGGTACTACTGGCTGAACTCTGAGCTGTAATCTGCCATATTTACCCCCCATGAAGAGTTACTGCCACTTCCAATGTTAAATCAGTTGTTCTACTAAAGGCAGTGGAACAGGGCAAATTCAATGATTGAATTAAAGGTATTTACTCTTCTGCATAGAGAATAAGTGATCTAGATGTTTCTACCCATCTCCAAATAAGTCATTAAGGGTTGAATCCTGGAAGGTGATCAGCGGGTCAGTCGTATTTGTCTATCCATATGTTCTCAAAAGGCAGAATTCGTTCTGAAGCGAAGAATTATTTGGGTCATTAAATGAAAAATACACATAAAGAAGTCCTCACATTAACAAGATCCAATGGCACCAACCTTGACAGATACCCAACATGGCCAACACAGTCATCATTGCAGACACAGTCATCATTGGAGACCCGGACCACTACATCATACAATGGTATTCTTTACAATTTGGTGCTTCCTACTATGCAACAAGAGTTTGGGGAAGGCCCTTTTTTGTTTGGGCAGGATAAAAATTGGTTTGCCGAGATAGGAGTGGAAGAACTTGGCTGACCTGCCTCAGCCCTGGCCTCAACTCAAGTGGACTCCTGTGGGGTGAACTGGGATGTTAATGTGAGGCAGTTCTGATGACAATGTCCGACCTCTTACTGTACATACTGTAGGAATGGAAACCAATCCCAGCTACAATCTAATGGAAAGCCTTGCTAGAGGAGTAGAAGGTAAAAGTTGTTTTAGCAAATTCATATACAGTAAATACCGTTGGTTTGGGAATGAGATGTTGCCATCTACTATCCCAAAAGGTGGGCAAGGGACAGACACCTATCTGATGATTGCCTACAGCAGTGTTCTTCTACCTGCATGATAGACACGGAAACATTCTATCTCTAAATACTGCAATGTGCCCTCTCCTATTGGCACAGAATAGCAATGGTTAACATTTCTCCCACTGAGCAAATAACAACTGAGCAGAAATTGAGGATATAGCCTTTTAAATTCTGTCTGACGTCAGTTACAGTGGTCGAGGGGAATTAAAACAGTGTAAGAGGATCTGTTATGTTACATTGAGAAGGAAAAACAGCAGCCTGCCAGAAAGCATTTCTCTCCTAAAGTGCAGGCACAAGTCACATGACCAGGGGCAGCTGGGAAACTGACAATATGTCTAGCCCCATGTCAGATTTCAAAATTGAATATAAAAAAAATCTGTTTGCTCTTTTGAGAAATGGATTTCAGTGCAGAATTCTGCTGGAGCAGCACTATTAACTGATTCATTTTGGGGAAAAAAATTTTCCCATGACAGTATCCCTTTTGTACTGTGGCACTTTGCTAATGCAACTGTCAAGGCTGCTACGGTAATGTGTTTGGCTGCTCTGAAACAAGACACAGCTCTAGTGATGGGCCCGCACAATGGGGGGTTTCTAGGTAAGTTAGGAGTAATTGTATTTCGCTGGTATTTTAAACATATAGCTGCTGCCATCTGATGTTATTCTCTTGCATTGTGGTTATAGAATATAAATACTGTATATGGCTGGAGTAACTAAAACAAACTTTACCCATAAAAGCATTAGTGGGAATCTGTAATGCATGGACATATGGGTGTCAGGCAACAAATCTTAAAATATTAGTTCTTTATATATATTGAAGGGCATAACATCATTTATTACAACATTTTAATACAACTGTAGAGTAACCCAAGGGCTTTTCCCTTGGCTTAAATAAAAGCAACCTCATTGCATAGATGTGTATATCAATCCCAGCTTGGATTGGACTGGAGTCTACGCTGAAGTTTTCCTCTCCATTTGCAAAAAGGTACTTTTTTTTTCTCCCTTTGCCAGGGATGTGGGCATAAAATCCAGGGGGAAAATGTGCCATAGAATTGGTTTTCATGCTTCTTACAATGGCAAATGTCTTCAGTTTAAGATTCAACATGACTCAAAAAGGTAGTTCCAATGTTAAGGCAATCATCTACTGGTCCATACAGACCAGTCAATTGTGAAGCCTCTATATAAACAAACCCCTCCCTTCTTTCAGCTGACACCTGTGTGGCTGTGAGATAAGGTACAGCTAATTATACAGAGGCTTCTCATTGGACTCATAATTCATTTTGGTTGTGCTCAGAAGAACAGGGAACAGGCTGGGATTTTACCTTAATTGTAGGTAGGGATGCACCGAATCCAGGATTCGGCCTTTTTCAGCAGGATTCAGATTCAGCCGAATCCTTCTGCCCAGCCGAACCAAATCCAAATCCTAATTTGCATATGTAAATTAGGGGCGGGAGGGAAATTGCATGGCTTTTTGTCACAAAACAAGGAAGTAAAAAATGTTTTCCCCTTCCCACCCCTAATTTGCATATGCAAATTAGGGTTCAATATTCGGCCGAATCGTTCACAAAGGATTCAGGGGTTCGGCCGAATCCAAAAAAAGTGGATTCGGTGCATCCCTAATTGTAGGGCCCTGTCCATTGAACTAATGTTTAAAATGGTAGCATTCTTGTTCTTTAGATGTTACACATAGCACACATTTGTGCATTATATTCTGTTGCTGTTTTATTTATACTGATTAACTGGCATTAACTGTGTAATAAGCAACATATTACTAAAAGGTAGTAGTGTGAGCAATGGGGACATTGGCATATTTCCTAGAACTCGGGATAATGTTGAACTAGTCACAGGTGACCCTTCTCTCCGCTACATTTCAAATGGTGACCATGGTAATATAGCTTTAACTGCCTATGGGTTTTTCCTTATAACCAGAAAACAATAGTATTAGAAAGTAATATCAGTCCAATATTATCAGCACAAGATTACTATAAGTCAAAATCCTCTGTCTCCAGCTGCCTTGGCCCACCAGGGGCTAGAATAGAGACCTGCCGAGCTTCCTGCAAAATAAGTTATGGCTTCTGAATACTTGACAAAACTGCTGCCATCTGATTAAAATACTTGCTGATCCTAGGAACTGACAAGCTGAGAGTTCACCTTCCGTTCCTTATAACGTGTTTATTTGCCAGTGTGGAGCCTTGATAATACAGGCCTCCTGACGATGAGGCAATAAAAGTAATTTTAGCATCTGGCGGGTTCACGCCCCCTATTTCTCAGACTATAGAGAAAATTCATTTGAGATGCAAGCTTAATATGCAGGCCTAAATTATGCATTAAAATACAAGCTCCCTATCAATAGGATTCTATTTGTGGTCTGCAAATAAGTTGTAATTTCATTAGTCACAGGACTAAAGCAGAAAGCAGAGGTTCTTCACATAATTGGCAGGTAATGAGTCTTTTCTAACATTGTTTCACATTCAACATATATTAAAGCGTTACCCTGATTTCCTGGAAATGAAAAATACCATAGACGGAATCCTATACTACCCTCGCTCGCCGGCCTGAAAGCATTAACTGTTTTACATCCAGATGAGTGGATTGAGAGCTGCTGGACCACTAGGTAGTGCCCACAATGAGGACACCTTCACTATATGAAACGTAGAACAGATGAATATTATCTAATAGGAAACATCACCCTTACAATAATTATAGGTGACATTAATAGAATGTTTGATATTCTTTGTTGCCTCTAGTTCTTGCCCCTTAATAATTCACTGTTACTGTTCTAGTGCACTTATTGGCTATAATGGTTTGGAAGAAAACAAGAAATAGGCACAAAAGATATATAAATTGTCAAACATGATCATAAAGGAATTTAAAATGGTCACTTTAAAATGTGCTTTTTGGTGTGGCCACCAAATGAGAGGATCTTAACCCAATTTGACCATCAGCAGGCTGGGCAGAATCATGATGATCCGACCCAAGCCAAAGTTGGATAATAATGGAGGCCTTGGGAACATAGTGGGATAGGACCATATCAGTCTGCCAATATGGTCTTCACCCAATGGGATTTTCAAACCTGTTTGATTTTCAGCACACTGTGGTCTTTCAGGCCATTGAAATAGCCCGATACACAACCCAAAATGAGCTTCTGACTGAGGGTAATGAAACAGCTGCTTCCATTGGGACATGTGTCTTTAGTGTGTTCCTTAGTAATCTTACTGCCCAATGGTCACTTAAGAGTCGCTTAAGGGTCTCTCGTTCATTACTCTGTGGGTATCAGCCAAGGCCCTTTCCACTTATTAACATTGGGAGCTGTGATAGGTAGAAAGGGACTTGATCACTGCTACTTTTTAGTATCTGTGATGAAACTCCCCTAATCACCCTCCAAATGACTAAAAAGTAAGGTCTGGAAGAAGGTCTTGGTCCTACTATAAGTTGGGTTGTATATTTCCAGCAGCCGTCCATGGCTTCAGAGTTGTTCCTGGTTCTTTCCATTATAGTCAATGAGAAGCAACCTGTTTTGGTTTCAGACTGAGAAAAAGTGGTGAAGAACTCAGTAGTTTAAGGCACAAAATGTCTCAATGTCCTTAAAATATTGATAATGGGTTGAGTGCAGAGGATCCCTTGTATTTGTCATTTAAAAAGTAGTGAAGAACACCAGAACACCACTAACCCAGGGGAACTGCACAACATGGAAAAGTTCTTGAATGGAGGATCATGCTTTCATTTCGTCTATGGATTTACAAGGGCTACATGACTCTAGACATTTCAGTTACGATTAGAAGAAAACAACAAGGTTTGCTTCCAGAGATGTAATAGCTCAGGACCTGCAGTCAACATCATCACCAACCTGGAAACTCATGCTTCATTCCCGTGTTTAGGGAAGACAAATATCAAACTGCTTAGGGCACTTTCCATTCTTTCTCCAATGGTAAGCAATCCTTGGCCAAACATTGAAGGTTGCGACCAGGTAATGTAAACAAACAAGAATGCTATTCCAAGTAAGTAATTAAATGAGTCTTTGTTGTGTTAAAATTGGTGGTAAGGGTTTGAGCACTGAGGCAGGTGGCAGTTTGGAAATAGTAAGAGCTGCTTAATGCAATAGCAGACAACTACTTATTCTGCTAAAAGGAAAAACCAATAGACTTTGAATGAAGGTGCAGAGCCTTGTTGGCTCATTTCTCCTACAAATAGGGGTTTACAAAGGTCACTTTTTAACTCTATTGTTGTGTATTTGTGTTTACTAGAGAAACGTGACTACTGTTTTAATGGGGAAAGAATAATTTAG
Organism: Xenopus laevis; assembly: GCF_017654675.1. NCBI lineage: Eukaryota > Metazoa > Chordata > Amphibia > Anura > Pipidae > Xenopus > Xenopus laevis. The sequence continues at coordinate 9,997,259 of NC_054378.1, forward strand.
ATATTACATCTGGGGGAGCTGAGACTTTTGGGAGATGGTCAACTGAAAAAGCATTTTCTTTCAGATATTGGTGTTTTGCTGACTGTAAAAAAGCATGGAAACAGGTGAAAAGTGATCAAATTCTGAACAGCAATGCTGTTAAAGGCTCACCTCCCAGACTTCACAGACCCTACTTCTAATCAAATTGAGGGGTTTGTCAGCATTAAAAAAATAGCCCTATAAGATCATATATTAGGTGGACTATTTTTCTAAAATCTGCCTGTTAAATTAGAAGGGGCCCCAAAGGGTCAGTGTCACCTGTTGAATTTAAAGGGGACCTAACAGGGCTACATTGAGATCATATTATCATAAATGCTAAATTGGAACATTAAAACATCTACAACTTGCAGAAGGATTAGGAGGGGTTCAATATACTGGTGTCATGGGCCCTAAAATATTGTGGGTTCTCTTGTTTTACTTCATTAAAACAGGGCTAGCTCCTGTTTGCAGTAATCCTGGGTGATACATTTTTCTTGTACTTAGATGGTGACCTTGAATACAGGAGTAAAAGTAGAATGTAAGGAACAATAGTTAATGCAGAGAAAACCAAACCAATGAAACTTGGGACTCCGCACTCTTTGAAGGTAGAGTCATCTCACAATGCTATTTTAGAATAAGAAGATATTGAGGTTCTTAGAGAATTCATCATGACCAACTGGTTCACATTTTCATGGTTTTGGAATGAACTGTTTTAGTTCTGTAGGGCTTACTGCTCTAAGTCACTAGGTTGATATATTAATACCATTCCAACCCCACAATGAGTTTGATTTTCAGGTTTAGAAATCAGACAACCACATTTTCATTTCATTTTGGGGAGACACAAAAGAGAAAATAATTCAAAAACACCAAAAGCAAAGTTGCTTACATTTCTAAAAGGTACAGTAGACTTCACTTTAAGGCTGCACAAAAATGACATGGGAAAATACACAAACAATTAGAGTGAACAATAAATACATTCATTTTATAGTGGAATTATTGGAATATTTTAAACCAAAATAGATCTTATAGGAACTGTAGACAACTCATGTGGTCCAAAGTCAGAGCCCAAGCAGGTCATGCTACAGTTACTTTAGGATCACACCACCGTGTTACTCCATGGTCCAGAAATAATTTATCACTTGATTTTTATTGAGTGGTGGGGCTTCAGGGAGTCATCCAGTCTTAAAATATTCCCTAGCACTTAGTCAATCAAGAGACCCTTTTAGGTATGGAGGGTGGAGTATAGGTAATGCTGACAATTAGCAATCGTCATCTCTTTAGTTTTATAGCAAGAGGGTTGGCAGCACAACAAAGAATCCAAGTACCTTCTTGGAGCTAGAAATTCTAAAACATGTATTCCCATCTCGTGTTGTTGTCTACCACCTTGTTTAGGGTCTAAAGTCAAATAAGACACAACTGCTTCACAGAAACATCCTAAGGGGGTTGGTTAGTCTAAAGCGCTCTTTTTTTGCTGTTTAGCTTTCCAACTTGTGTTGACCAGAAGAAACCACTATCAGCGCCTCCCAAAGACCATAAGGCAAATGGCAAAAGGTTTCTCAGCCGGCAGAGAATAATCCATATCATTATGTGCTGCCCATCATTTAAACGTCACTAGACGTCACTAGACTAGAAACCAACACTGGTATGGGAGTTATTACCTGGGATGTTTAAACCCTGTGGATAGGGAGGTATTTCCATAATTCCCTTTTGTCCTATCAGACCTGTACTGGTATAATTGTAAAATAATATTTCTATCTAGAAAAATCTAAAGAATCTAGAAAAACCATAGTAAGGACATAATACCCAACTTGATTTTGCCTGTTGGGCATGGCCTTGAAACATTGTGGACAACTTATTGGTATAATCATCATGTTCAATATTAGCTGGTGGACAACCTCTGCTACTATGTAGTTGACATCATCTTCAATTTTTCATTAATCCATAAAGCTTTGCTCATTGTTATGGTTGCCTTTGGACGTAAAGTCAATTTCTGAGTTTCCCTGTCGTTCCCTTTTTCTGTTTAACAGGTTAAATTGTATTCCTCAATAAGGATTTCTACTGGCAAATACAAAAACGATTTTACCCTGGGGAGTTCCAACTTCTAATTAAAAAAACGAAGGAAGAGAAGAAAGAAGAACCCTGACTATTACACAGAAACATCACAAGATCTGCCCAGATCTATTATAGACTAAAAGAAAGATGGAGTCATTTCAATAGTTCTCCTTTACTCGATCCACCACTTCATCCTTAAAAGCTCCTCCAACCTTGTTCAATAAAAGAGTCTTAGGTCCTTACTTCCCCCTTCTTTCCTATAAACAGAGACACCACCGACGCTAATTTGCCATCACCTTGATTATTCATTGAATCAGACACACAACAGTCGTAACATATTTGGTGCTTTTAAATTATGGGGTCTCTTTCAGGTGCCCTAATTTATTTAGAAAATAAATTACAATGAAAACAAAAAAATGAAAAGAAAACTGAGCAAATGACCAAACTGGTTACAAAATTTGCAACACCACACTAGAGGATTAAAATAATATAATAAAGGAGATACAAAGGCTTTGGTATGGTTTTTGTCTTTTTTTTTTTTTTTTTTACAATCAACAATGGTTATTCTTGATATGTTGCTGTAAACAACTTGAAAACACTTAAGATGAAAACTCTTGCAAGCACTTTTAATCGGTATAAGGAATGAGCTCTATGCACAAGGATGATTGGACCGTGAACATATCGTACAACTATCTAGGAACAATTAAACAATCCGCTGACCAAAAAAAAAAAAAAAAATGAGCGCTGCATGAAACTGTGTATAAAACATCTATACAATATCCTTGTCAGATAGAAATGAAATGAACTTTATTATAGAAATCGATCCGGGAGATTTCTAGGGAAGACAAAAACATACATTTCGACATAAAACGAATTGGATTATATCGAAGACACAATCTACCTTTCGTCTACTCTTCTTGGTTTTCTTCTTTAATGTTTTTGTAGATTAGGGTCAACCTTTTTTTTTTTTTGTGGGATACGAAGGAATGATTTTAGGTGGGGCCGGTGGTTAAGGCTCCCGGCCAAACGATACATGGAACATTGATCCATGTATCAAAAAAAACAAAAAAATTGGTAGAATGAGTTGATATCTCTTGATAAAACTCTTAGATTCTTGGCTTGATCATGGGTTCCTTGTTAAACAAAAATCAGTTTCATGGCCAATGGGGGTAGATCCATCTATGCAGTCCGCGTTGTTCTATTCATCATTACATACAAATGTCAATTTACAAATAGTACATCAAATGGATAAAAGTTTGGATATCAAAATGAATATTTGTTCCAACTGATACAACGCCTTCTGTGTGCAAAAAGTCCATGATGCAGTCCTTCCAACAGTCCACGTATCTCACGTCTGCTGTGCACAAGTCCTTTCCCCAGTTTGTCAGTCTTTATAAAATACTGCTGAACATCCAACTGTTTTCCATAAAGTCATTGGTTAAATTAACACGGTTTTTACTGTAATCTTGGCCAGTACTGAGACATGTCAGGTTCACTGCCGGGTACTTGAACTGGGACTGACACTCCAGGGGAAATGAGACCTGAAATGAAAAGGGATATGTCATTGCTTGATTTCATTGGGCAAAAAGAACTCATCAATACCCCAATGCTCGTTTCATGCACCCTCAAACTATCCTTAGTAAATCAATGCTGTCCAACATTTTCTATTGGTTTGTCCCAGGATTAGCCTTTGAAACATTGTGGTTGACAGTTTCCATCATCCTACATGGTCCTTCTAGGGTTCAACTGTCTTTGGGTACGTTGTGTCAACACCAACATATCCGTATTAGAGTATAGGGAAGCTCATTTATGATCTGGTTTATGGTTCAGTTCCCTGATATGAATTGAAAGGAGATTTATTGCTTCTGCTAAGGTCTGCAGCCGGACACCCCTGCTTGAGGCACAGAATATTTTATTTTATAGTAAAATTAGAGGTTCCATCAGTTGCTTGAAGTGAACCAATTGGACAGCCTTGATTTATAGGATAAGAGCCATGATCATTGTTGTACACTGGATAAGATTATTAAGCATGCTGTGTAATATGTGACACTCTAATCCTTTTTTAATTGTATTTATCCATAAATAAATATAATATAATGGAGTAGCAAATGAGCAAACCTTGCAGTGCATTGGAAATACATTGGATTGGCGTGTAACTAAAAAACTGAAATCAAAAAAGTGGTAATGTGTGTGGTCTGGCAGGAGGGTGGAAAATAAAGGAATGCCTACCTGTAGAGGTGGTGCCAGATGTGCCCATTGGCTGGCTGTTCATATGTGTCTGCATGTGGGGAGGTGTGTATGTGTCATAGCTCCGCCCATTTACAGATGGACTTGTGGGCAGCATGCATGAGTAGGAGGATGTCTGGCTGGGTACAGGGGGCTGGAAGAAGAAAGAAAAGTAATATTACTACTCAGGGAGATTTGTAACATTACAGTCACTGCACCTCCTGTATCCAAACATCTGCCCATTGGAAGTCAGGGAAAGGATAGGTGTGTGTGGGTGGGGGGAGGGGGTGTTGTATAAGTGTCAGTGGTGCATGGTCAGAAGAGGCTATTGTTGATGGAATTTTAATACCGAGAAGTTTTTATTTTGTATATTCTATAGGTGTTCCCTCAGTTACAGGGGTGCCCAAATGCTGCAAAAAAACTACCTTCTCAGGTGCCACTCAACAGCAAGTTTGACATTTCATAAAACAGAATGGAAACATGTTAATGCTCATTACAGCCATTTTAACAACAGTCAAGATTAGGCAAATCCCATGGGTAAAGTAATGATCAAATCTTGAACTGCTGCAACCGTTGGCCTTGTAGAAGACATGGCTTCCATCCCCACATTGGTTTAAAGCCTTGGTTTCTGCTACTTTACGAGATCAACACACATTCCACCTTGTTTTCTGTCTTCAATTTGAGATTTGTGGGGTACCAGATTCACTAGATGGTAGGAATTTTTATTTTGCCCACAAGGAGCTTAAGTTAGGAAAAATAAGGATCTTCAAGTCAACTTCTGCTTTCAAGGCAACATGTCCTGCTTTGAGAAACCCTTTGGAAGGCAAGTGTATCTAGGGGGGTATTAGAGGCAGGAGGAGAAGACAACTGGGTTAAAAGGAGAGTTTTTGAATGTTTGTAGGGGGTAGGAATGAGTTAACTCAGTTATGACATGTTGTGGGCTTTAGAATGATAATAACATATGAAGCATCAAGATATTGGACCAAATTCAATCCCATGAGAACACCTTATTGTATGGGATATCATATGAAAGCTTTTCTCCTGTTCCAATTGTTTTTTTCCTATAGACTTCAGTCGGGTTTTCATGTGATAAACAGCGAGATAAGTATTTCTCATTGAAGTGCAGGTGGCTCTATTGGAAAATCTGGAACTGAATTAGGAGATTATATTTTTCCAGTTAAATTGAATAAGGTCCATTATCTCTGTAAAATGTACATATTTCTTCCTATTGTTTCTATGGGCACTGGTGAGGTTGGTTTAATTTAGAGGAAGTGTGTACTTGTGTTTGGGAAGATTCATTCTAAAGAGAACTTGTCTGATTAGCTGCGTTCTATGATGTAGATAAATATATCACTGTTTTAAAATATTTGCCATTATTCCATTCCAAACTTGAGTTTGTACTATACCTATACAACTGGATAAAACACAGAGAACATACATCTTGCATACCAGATCTCTTAATATATATACATGTATTTTCCAGAGGTGATATTCACATTAAATCAGGGATGCACTGCCAAATCTTAAACCCCCATAAAAAAATTAGGTCAAATTCTGAAATTGGAACCATAATTTTCCCTTTTTAAATATGAACAAACTGTTAATGCTCACAGTCATGTTACTTTAAGGGATTCTTTAGCTGAACGCTAAGGCAGAATCCTTAAAGGGGTTGTTCACCTTTAAATTAACTATTAGGGGCCAATTCACCAAGCTCGAGTGAAGGATTCGAAGTAAAAAAAACTGTGTTTTTTGGGCTACTTCGACCATCGAATGGGCTACTTCGACCTTCGACTACGACTTCGACTTCGAATCAAATGATTCGAACTAAAAATCGTTTGACTATTCGACCATTCGATAGTCGAAGTACTGTCTCTTTAAGAAAAAACTTCGACCCCCTAGTTCGCCATCTAAAAGCTACCGATGTTAGCCTATGGGGAAGGTCCCCATAGGCTTGCCTAAGTTTTTTTGGTCGAAGGATAATCCTTCGATCGTTGGATTAAAATCCTTCGAATCGTTCGGTCCGAAGGATTTACTCGTTCGATCGAAGGATTATTCCTTCGATCGTTCGATCTAACTATTTGCGCTAAAATCCTTCGACTTCGATATTCGAAGTCAAAGGATTTTAATTCCCAGTCGAATATCGAGGGTTAATTAACCCTCGATATTCGACCCTTGGTGAATCGGCCCCTTGGTATTAGTATATAGTGAGTCATATTCTTAGATAATTTGCAACTGGTTTTCATTTTTTGTTATTCGTTGTTTTTGAGTTATTAAGGTTTTTATTCATCAGCTCTTTGTCTTTTAGATGAGTTCACTGACGGCCATTTGGAAGCTGGAAAGAGTCAGAAGAAGAAGAAGGCAAATAATTCAAAAACTATAAAGAATAAATAATGAAGACCAATTGAAATGTTGCTTAGAATGAGCCATTCTATAACATACTAAAACTTAAGTAAAGGGTAAACTACCCCTTTAACCAAAACTTGGATCTGGAACATTCCATACACTCAAATTCATTGGGGGAAATCAAGTCACCTTCCTGTATGTGCCAAAATTGTTCTGTTCTGACACCTGTATGCTGTAAATGGCTTAAAGGCTCAATATTTTTGAGCCTATATTTCCTAAGATTATTAATAAAAAAAAAAATAAGCTTAAGATAGTAGAACAGTGTGTTTATAAATTTATTGTGACCAACTTGGGTCCTAAACATAATCACAAGACACATTGTTGACTTTATCCACTTTTAGTCGTTTTTTGTTCATGAAAATAGCTGACAATAGTCTGACATAGGATCCCCAGTTGGGATCGGGTACTCACTTGCATAGGTAGATTGTTGCCCATCGTAAAACTAGGCATAGGTGGCAAAGCACTGTAAGAGTTTGTCAATGCTGTGTCCGTCCTTCCCAGCATGGCACCCGATGTGAATGAGGACACTGTAGAATGGAGAATAAGAAAGCCCAATGGTTATATTGACCACCACAATCCTAAGAAACTTATGGAGATATCTTTAGTATGTCTCAGTATATGCCCTCACCTGGTGTGGTAGGCTGTGGGATTGGCTGGTAGACACTCGTACTGAAACTACTGCTAATGGGAATGTGGCTGGGTGTGTTACTGGCCTGCCGTCTCTGGTTCCGTAGTTTTTCCTCCCTTCTCCACTTTGCTCTTCTGTTGGAGAACCATACCTAAAGATAACAGGAGACAGTAGGTTATGACCAGGTAGCACTTAGAAGCAGCACATTCTGTTGAGCTTAAGCAATGTCACATCTCTTTGTTCTTAATTCAAAAAAAGGCAATTCCATTCTGAAACCAATTCCAACATAGAGCCTCCATGGAGTCCACATAATTCCTGCTCCAAGGTGCTGGGTGACTATAATATAATATGTATATCTATTGGATTTGTATCTCCTGTACTTAACTATGGGAAAGACATATGCAACCTTGTACAATCTGATTTGATTACTCATTGTTAAGTTTGATATAAAGGTGGGTCAAAGCACCCTACACCCTACGCTGCATGGTATTTGCTTGTAGAGACATAATCAACTTGTAGATGATGCAGTGGAGGAGAGGGTGCGGTGAGATCAGCTACGGTCCCTCATGGGGAATATGCTGCAACCTGGGTGTTGTTTTTGGATTTGGGTGTTATGTTAAATACTCCTAGATAAAGGCCTGCTCCAACCATGGAGTTAATGGGTTTAATGACTATTGAAAGATCAGTTGGAAAATTCAAGACCAGGCGTGGTGTTGAAGGAACTAGGTAGTCTTCAGGAACCATGCCAAGCTCTAGGTGGAGCATGGGCGCATGTTTACAGGGACCGTCTCCAATCCAGATTACAACTACACATTGAAATGAACTGCATGCAGATTAAACTCAGGTCAAATAACTTGTGTTTTGTTAGATAGTAACAGTTACCTGTATTCTTGCTTCTGGTAAGTCGATTTTGGCAGCCAATCTTTCCCGGGCAAACACATCGGGATAATGTGTTCGTTCAAATTCTGTATGCATAACAAGGAACAAGCTCATTAAAAGGGCCGTAGATGTTTATAAGTCAACAGTCAAGCAGTCCGTTGTATTAAGTATGAAATGGGTCTGGGGGTTCATTCAAATGCAAAAGAACCAACCAATGAGAATGTGTGAATCTTGATTCATGTATTAGGCCAAAAACACAACAATGCAATGGAGGTTGGGGGCCTCTGTGGGCAGGGGGGTGGGCTCTTGAGGTGGTGGACCCTGGTGGGCCCCGACACCCAAGTTACTTGTTTAATATGAAAATCAAATAAAACATTTTCAAAATAAATAAGTCTGACACTGTCTCCATATATAAAATAACAGCAGGTTGACGTTACTGGGAAGCAGCATTCTCACTATGCATCTGTAGTTTAGTTTTATGTCATCTACTATGGAGAACTAGGGGTCACTTTGGGCCAGTTTTATGGAGCATTAAGTCTTTAAGTTGACTATGAAGATTTTCATTCATCCAGGTCATGGTATATCTAGTATAGGTAAAGTTGTACCTTTTTCTAGTGCCTCTATTTGTTCCTGGGTAAAAGATGTTCTGTTTCTTTGTAATTTTCTCTTCAGTTGAAGCCTCATTTGGGCCTCGTCCGAGTCTTCACCATTGGAGCTGATTGAGTTTGTGTTTTCTCCTACTCCTTCTTGTGGCTGACACCCCTCTGCAAGGAAATAAGTGAGAAAGGAGGTGTTACAATTGCCACAACTCTGCACCAGGGCCATTATGTGGTCATCCTACTCCTCAATGACTTTGAACATCCTTAGAATATACAGTTGGAGGCTACATTTTATTAGGCTATAAGCCAAAACCCCATACACATATCTGTTAGTAAAACATAAGGGGTTATAGTCATTTTCCCCAGTTATAGTATGTCAAAGCAACAAGTTAGCAGGTAGCATTAAATGGTCACCTGTTTGAACACAAGCATCTGATTGGTTGCTCTGAGTTACTAGGTGTAGCTGTTAACCACAGTAGTGCACAAACATAATGAAATCCGATAACTGGAGGTCGGTCAGGGTATGATGAATCAATGCAATAAATTCTGATATATATATATATATATATATAATACACAAAAGCCATGAATATCTAAATTTTATCCTTATAAACGGTGAGTTCTGATGTCATTTCTGTCACAAGGCTCATTGAAACGTGTGTATTATAATAAATAAAGTACCCCCAGTTGCAAAATATGAGGATATTAGAAGTTACCTTGGAGTTCCATGATCTGTATAAAAACACGAGGCCGAAACATGAAACTCCCGGTAACTTATAATATCCTTATATTTTACAAGAGGGGGTATATATATATATATATATATATACATATAGAGTCATGGAATCATGGCATTATATATACTATATATATATATATATATATATATATATATATATATATATATATATATATATGTGTGTGTGTATAGTCTGTGTAATAGAGATTTATCGAGGTCACGAGGCTTCTAATATCCTTATAAATTACAAGGGGGCACACATTATCCCGTGTATAATCACCACAACTAATTAATTAACCGCTGATAAGTTTGTAGCCAATGCTATTAAGAAATCAGAGCCCGAGTTTGTAATCTCTAAAAAGAAATATTTGGTTAGCCCCCCCCCTTTTATGTATTTTTATTTTTTTTTACTTTATAAATTCCGATTCCACCCAGGCAATTTCATTTTCAAGGGTGAGAATTTCAAAGAGCCGAGAGCATTGTTCTGTAGTTTTATTCAACTATTGTATGAGTGCGCATTGGCTTGACACCTATTACTAAGAACAGTGGTAATTATATCATCAGAAGGAGCAGGCTGTAATTGCTGAAAATGGAATTTTATATTTAGATAAAGGGACTGTCCGTTGTTTGGAATATGCGGCAAACGGGGGGGGGGTGACTTATGATTTTTCCTAAAGGAAAAACCCATGTCATTGTCGGTGACTAACCAACCCCAGACGGCAACATGGAAGCCCTTGTTGTCAGATTTTCTTAATTATCAGCAGCCAATTATTCATTTAAATAAAGTCTAATAAAGAGGACGCTATGGCTGTACTTTCTGCTTGCAAAGTCACCAGCCCTTTTATTTATCTCTTGTTCGTTAAAAACTGCAGCTGTGGTTGCACAAAAAATGGAAGAAGTTGCACCTAAAGAAGCACGTACAGACACTGACAGTTGGAAGTAATACCATTTTTAGCGCAATTAAAGCGCAACTACCCCTTGCGGCCATTATGGAGGGGGAAGTGCTGCATTCTGGGTAGAGAAAAATGCACATTTGCTTCCGAACTTGCCCTTAAATGACTCTCAGTGACGGATAATTCACTTGGTAGGGTAAATCTCCCAGTTAATGATTGTAGCATCAAAGGCGTTGTTCACCTTTAAATGAACTTTTAGTATGATGTAGAGACTGATATTCCGAGACAATTTGCTATTGGTTTTTATTTTTTATTATTTGTGGTTTTTGAGTTATTTAGCTTTTTATTCTGCAGCTCTCCAGTTTGCCGTTTCAGCACTGTGGTTGCTAGGGTCCACATTGCCCTAGCAACCATGCACTGATTTGAATAAGAGACTGGAATATGAATAGAAGAGGCCTGAATAGAAAGATGAGTAATAAAAAGTAGCAATAACAATACATGTGTAGCCTTACAGAGCTTTTGTTTTTAGAGGGGGTCAGTGACCCCCGTTTGAAAGCTGAAAAGAGTCAGAAAAAATCGGCAAATAATTGAAAAACTATAAAGAAATTAAAAATGAAGTCAAATTGAAAAGTTGCCTAGAACTGGCCATTCTATAACATACTAAGGGGCACATTTACTATGGGTCGAATATCGAGGGTTAATTAACCCTCAGTATTCGACCATCGAAGTTAAATCCTTCGACTTCTAATATCAAAGTCGAAGGATTTACCGCAATTCGTTCGATCGAACGATTAAATCCTTCGAATCAACGGTTCAAAGGATTTTAATCCATCGATCGAACGATTTTCCTTCGATCAGAAATTGCTTGGGAAGCCTATGGGGACCTTCCCCATTGGCTAACATTGATGCTCGGTAGGTTTTAGGTGGCGAAGTAGGTGGTCGAAGATTTTTTTAAAGAGACAGTACTTCGACTATCGAATGGTCGAATAGTCGAACGATTTTTAGTTCGAATCATTCGTTTCGAAGTCGTAGTCGAAGGTCGAAGTAGCCAATTCCATGGTTGAAGTCTTCGAAGCATTTTTTATTCCAATCCTATATGCATAAATATAGACACCCCCTAAAATATTGAAAACAGTTTTCTAAACTGAAATTTCTTTTTTAAACGAAACTTCCAAAACGAAAAGAAAAAAAAAAAACAAGAGGCGGGATGATTGTGTGCAAAGAATGTGACCTGGGGTGTAATTAAATATTGTGAGAATTAACTGGAGAGGAATATGGTGGCAGCACAATAGCCGGGGGCCCTGAAAGGGTTAAGAGAATTGTCACACAATCCGGTGGGAGCTTTTCAAGCAACTCTTGAAATGTTTCAAAACCCCCCAACATTCCCCTTTCCATTGAAACGTCTGGCTTCATGGACAGTGCATACCATATGGACATGTGAAGATCAATTGAGTTGACCACCAACACTTGAATAGAGAAGGGCCTGCCTTTCAACGAGTGCACAATGCCAGCAGAGTGAGGAAAGCTATTAAACACTTGGGGCTGGAGGGTTGGCAAACTTTCGTGGGCAGAATTTCCAAGACACAATCGGAAGGGGGGGGGGAGGGAGACAAAGGGATTCTCTTCAGGCTCGCAATCGGCTACATTGTATGACAATTGGGCCAGTCAACAGACTTTTCATGGAAGTATGTTAACCTTTCTGCACTGCCGTCATTAATCACTGTCCCCCAGACTGGATACTCAAAGCTATAGGAGTTGCACTTTCTATAGGGCCAGAAAGACAGAGAGAAGATTTGGGGGTGGGCTAACTTTGTGAATGGGGTATCCCCCCTACTCACATACACATACATACAAGCTTTTTACTCAACAGCCAAAGGAGAAGAAAACTAGATAAGCCTCAACTCACAAAGTCGCACCAAAATGTCCCAATATTTACCCATCAAATGTCCTGTGTTTGTCCTTAAGTGTCAGTAGCTGGGCCTGGAGAGTGTCAGTGGGAAAGTAATAGTGCTGGGGTATCGGCTAAATCTCCATCTATGGAAATGGTGGGTCGCACCAGTGCACCAGTTACTATCTATCATCATCTATCTATCCCTATCTATCTATCTATCTATCTATCTATCTATCTATCTATCTATCTATCTATCTATCTATCTATCTATCTATCCCTATCCCTATCTATCTATCTATCTATCTATCTATCTATCTATCTATCTATCTATCTATCTATCTATCTATCTTATCTATCTATCTATCTATCTATCTATCTATCTATTTATTATCTCTGTGCATATCTCTCTCTCTCTCTCTCTCTCTCTCTCTCTCTCTCTACTATCTATCTATCTATCTATCCCTATCTATCTATCTATCTATCTATCATCTATGTATCAATTATCTATCTATTATCTCTGTGCATATCTCTCTCTCTCTCTGTCTCTCTCTATCAACTATCTATATCTCTATCTATCTATCTATCTATCTATCTATCTATCTATCTATCTATCTATCTATCATCTATCTATTTATCATCTATGTATCAATCACCTATCTATCCCTATCTATCTATCTATCTATCTATCTATCTATCTATCTATCTATCTATCTATCTATCTATCTCTCTCTCTCTATATATATATCTATCTATCTATCAATCTCTATCTTTATCTCTCTCTCTCTCTCTCTATCTACTATCTATCTATCTATCTATTTATCTATCATCTATCTATCTATCTATCTATCTATCTATCATCTATCTCTATCATCAATCTATCTCTCTATGCTTCTATAATCTGTCTGTGCTATATATGAAGTGTATTGTTTTGAAACAATGAACCATAAAACTTCTATCATTCCCCGATTAGGGTCCCTGCAGGGAATGAGAATGTGATTGATTTTAAACAGACTGATAGATATTTATAGACAGGTCATTAGGGGACATTTATATTTATATATCTATGGGCAGTTCTGATGATGGAAAACTGTCACCCTGCCATGTGGTTTCTTGAAGAGTCTGTTTATCAGGGTCATCAGAGACCATTAAAGCTGTGTCTGTCTCTGTCTGTCTTGTACTACGGATAGCAGCAGAGCAAATGAATGTCCCTCCCTATTTGCAGTCTGTGTGTATTTTGTGAGCCACAAAGGGACTTAAATGCTCCACTGAGAGGTGTTAACTGGGGTTAAAAATGTTTGCAATGTATAATTTTAATTTAACACTTAAAAAGCAAGCCCCCCCCCCTTCCTTCCATAGGTTGGGTTAAAGGGGCAGCCAGTCTGAGCCATGCAGCACATTAACAGCTTCCCCTTTGCCTCCTGTTTTGTTACATGAACTCATTTCAGCGTGTCATGAGCTTCTCATATAGAATTACATTTCATAAGCAAGGGACACTCAATTAAGATATCTTCTTTTAAGGTCTCTTTAGAGGGCCCATGAGCAAGGGGAGACTTTATCAATGGGGCCTTGCTCCACCTTACAGGCCTAATCCATAAAAGGGAGAGCGAATATGTCTCCTATTATCCCTATAGACAGTCCATCTGACGCTGGGAAATGGAATCATTCCTGAGTTTCTTAGTGTTTCTTGGTCAGTGAGGCGGAAAACTGGCAAGAAAAGAGAGCGAACCGACGCCGGCACCTCTCTAGCTCTAGCGCTGGGATCAAAAACACAAGCAGCATCTGCTGAAAAGGAGGAAAATGGCTAAATCCTATAGAGGGGCTTTAGTCTTCTAAGAAGGGAAAGAAATAAATGGGAAAAGTGTCTCAGTGATCCTTTGAAAAACACTAAATCGCTGGAGAATTTCCCCTGGACAGAGATGTCTCTCTTTCTGTTGTTGTGGTTGTGTCAAAGCCTTGTGTGTCTATTATGTGATTCAGGGCAGAGTATGGGGCCATATTTGCACCCATAGAGACCACATTCCGCCTTATGCTTTTGCCAGTAATGGGCTCTTAGTGGGCCGCCCCATGTCGCTGCGAGGAAGCCGCATTAGAGCTTCACAAACAGGAGCATCAAATATTCAAGGCTTGGGGGACTTGTGATTTTATTCATCTTATATCAGTCCTTAAAGGCCATTTCTGCTCTGCTGTACTCTCCTGAAATGTGTTCCCATATACACACACACACATATATATATATATATATATATATATATATATATATATATATATATATATATATATATATATATATATATATATTTTAAGGAAATCTATCTATCCCTCTATCAATCTATCTATCCCTCTTTTTTTTTATCTATCCCTCTGTCTATCTCTCTCTCTCTCTCTCTCTCTCTCTATCTATCTATCCCTCTTTCTTTCTATCTATCTATCTATCTATCTTTCTATCTATCTATCCCTCTGTCTATCTATCTATCTATCTATCTATCCCTCTTTCTTTCTATCTATCTATCTATCCCTCTGTCTATCTATCTATCTATCTATCTATCTATCTATCTATCTCTCTCTCTCTCTCTCTCTCTCTCTCTCTCTATCTATCTATCTATCTATCTATCTATCTATCTATCTATCTATCTATCCCTCTTTCTTTCTATCTATCTATCCCTCTATCTATCTATCTATCTATCTATCTATCTATCTATCTATCTATAATCTATCTATCTATCTATCTATCTATCTATCTATCTATCTATCTATCTATCTATCTATCATCTATCTATCTATATTTTTATCTGTCTTTTAAGCTAGCTATCGTTTGTCTATCATTCTATATATTATACTTGTCAATCTATCTATATGGCTATCTTTTTAACTATGTAAATATCTAGTATCTATCTGTCTGTCTGTCCATCTATCTTTTTATCTACCTCTCTATCTATTTTAGTATCTATCTATCTATCTATCTATCTATCTATCTACTGTATCTATCATTCATCTTCCTCCCTCATCTATCTGTCTATCCATGTCAACCTACTAACTAGCTAATGGACCGCAGGGGTGTGCCAGCAGCAAACAGACATCATCATCTCATAGAAAACTATAAGAATCATTTATTTCAGTGCTTTTCACAAAACCAGCAGTTGGCTGGCAAACTTGGCAGTATATATAAGTGCCACTGGAATCCAGTCCTATTCGAGGCCTTCCATTGGCTTTTTATTGGTTGACTTGGGCTCTTTAGGGTACTGTACCCACCCACTGCCCCCCTGAGGGTCCCTGCCAGTAATTTCTTATGAGCAGAGGGGACACCACAGGGTACAGGGTTCACCAGCACTGGGAACTAATGGGGGGGGGTCCCACGTCCCATCATCTCTCAGTCTTTCTTAAATTGTTTTCTTCTTAAAAGTGAAAGAATAGAAAAACAAAAGTGCCGCGTCTAATTGACAAGCGGAGCCGCGTCATGTCCAGGGGTCTCCAGTGAAACATTTTTACAGCTGTCCCCTCCAACTAGACGCTTATTCATGTCGCCTTAATGAGAAACAAAGCGATCTCTAATGAGCAATTACATAGCGACGGGATTGTTCCCATAACAGATCCTTGCGTGTGACAGAAACATCCATTGTAGCAGATATTGGGGGCGCCCATTGTGATCCTGTTGGATTATGGGGGGGAGGGTGAGAAGCAACTTGGGGGGGCTTTGGTTCCTGGTAGGAAGAACTGGTTAGAGGGGTGTCAGGTCCCAAATCCGAACACACCAGCACATATTATTATTAACCTTTTATCTACTTAAACATCCCCTGGTGCTTAATGAACTAACACTCACTGCACCTTTCTGCCCAAAATGCACTCTAGTACCTGCTGGGCTCTTATTTAGGCTGTAGGTGTAACCCCCACCCAGTGCCCACAAAAACATGCCCAGCCTGGTGCCCAGCAAAGCAAAGCCATGCCAGGAACACTGTAAACAAAATCTTACTCCCATTAAAAACAGAGCCATACCCAAAGCCTTTGCCAGTGCAAGTTGTTCCCCACTGCCCCACAATCACATGCTCTCAAACTACATATTTATTACGCCTCAATAAGAAGCTCCCCCACAAAAATCATGCTCTGCCCATCAGCGTCGGACTGGCTCACAGGGATACCAGGAAAACTCCCGGGGGGCCCAGGTGTCAGTGGCCCCTCATGCTGCTAAACATTTGGCCTATTTCATGGCCATTCCCAATTTCTATGAGAGGCTAGATAGATGGAATAATAGATTAAAGTATGTAAAGAAAATGGACTAGGAGACTAGAGGTTGAGTTAGGAGAGGAAGAATAAAAGTACTGAGAGTGGGCCCCTGTCTAAGGTTTTTTGGTGGGCCCCTGGTGTCCCAGTCCAACACTGCTGCCCATTGACAAAACAAGCATGTTGTCCCATTGTCCTGCACTATCCACTGTCCCACCTAAGATTACTCTCCTCATCTCCTATAATAAGCATGCTCTCCTACTTGCCCCCCAAAATCATGATGTTGCCACCACCCATGAAAACCATAAAAAGCCACTAACTGCCCCACAAAGCACGAACATCACCAAACCAAATTCACACCCCATGAACCACAGTAACTGGGCATCTCATCTCACCTCCCCCCAAAATAGTCTCAACCCCCAGAACTCCACAGGATAATGGTCCAATCACACTGGCCCACAAAACACAACCCATGGCCCCTGGGTCCCACATGGGATGCCCCTTTAAGCACAATTGTTGCCCATCCATAAAACTACAGAACCACAGGGGCAGTTTAACGGGACATTACCCAAGCAGATTTCTACCCAGGCAGTGCCAGATTCCCTTAGGGGTTGTTCACCTTCCAAACACTTTTTCCAGT
Organism: Xenopus laevis; assembly: GCF_017654675.1. Lineage (NCBI taxonomy): Eukaryota > Metazoa > Chordata > Amphibia > Anura > Pipidae > Xenopus > Xenopus laevis. The sequence continues at coordinate 10,014,442 of NC_054378.1, forward strand.
TCAGTTGTTTTCAGACTGTTCTCCAGAAATAGTTTACGGGGTCGGCGACCCTCCCTTCCCAGAGCTGCTTTAGAAGGTGAAAATGGCACTTTTACACTTCAATATTAGAAAAACTGTGACACTTTGTAATTGGAAAAAGTCATTATTTCTGGTGATTTATCTCAAAACAACTAGTTATTTGAAGGTGAACTATCCCTTGGGCAGCCTTGCACAACAATTATCCAACAGCCAAGACACAACACAATGGCAACATTGCTCTGATTGTTTGGATCCATCCTACAATGACTGACACAATAGCAACCTAAATTAATAATCAAAGCAAGCAGATTGAGTCACTATCGATCTCTCATTGATTCTCTGATATCTCATTAAAAAAAACCAACGCATTGAAGCATTACCACTGGAGAACAATCATTCTCGGTATATACAGTCTCTATTATGAGAATTATAAGAAATAAAGGACTTACCCTGTGCTGGTTGGCCAGGTACTGAGGTGCCCGGGTACCACCCTGGCCGCGACCCCCAAGTTGCAGTTTGTCCATTGAGCATCCTGAGCTTGTCATACATCCCTTCCGATCCCATCTGTTGCTTATCGCTTGCCAGGTTGCGCAGCACTCGGTTTATTGATGACACCTGAAAGGCAATTCCCCATTTTCACACTTAATTTCGCCATAAAAATTCAAGGAATTCTAACATATTCCTATATTAGTCTACAATATAAATGTTGTGAAACAGAGACATGGAATAACTTCATGCCTTATATCCAATGACACCTGTCTAAATTATGTCTATAATGATTTCACCCACAATATGTTAAAAACATCACCCCCTCTTTGTATTTCCTTCCTAACCCCTTGAAACCCTCAGGGGGGGGACATATATTGAGATGAAACCGCTTCTACATGTTTAGGAGCTGATGTGGTCCCCATAGAAGTTCCCAGGCATCCAACCACACCCAACATCACTCAACTGCACCCAACATCACCAGACTGCACTAAACAGCACCCAACAGCACCCAACAGCACCCAACTGCACTCAAATGCACCCAACAGCACTCAAAAACATCCAACAGCACTCAACAGCACCCAACAGCACTCAACAGCACCTAACAGCACTCAACAGCCCCCAACAGCACTCAAAAACACCAAACAGCACCCAACATCGCCCAACTGCACTCACCAGCACCCAACAGCACCCAGCAGCACTCAACAGCACTCAAAAGCACTCAACAGCACCCAACAGCACTCAAAAGCACCCAACTGCACTCAAATGCACCCAACAGCACTCAAAAACATCCAACAGCACTCAACAGCACTCAACAGCACCCAACAGCACTCAAAAACACCAAACAGCACCCAACATCACCCAACTGCACTCACCCATCAGCACCCATCAGCACTCAACAGCACTCAAAAGCCCCCAACAGCACTCAACAGCACCCAACAGCACCCAACTGCACTCAAAAACACCCAACAGCACCCAGCAGCACTCAACAGCATCCAACAACACTCAACAGCACTCAAATACACCCAATAGCACTCAGCAGCACCCAACAGCACTCAAATAAACCCAATAGCACTCAACGGCACTCAACAGCACCCAACATCACTCAAAAGCAGCACCCAACTGCACTCAACAGCACCCAACGGCACCCAGCAGCACTTAACAGCACCCAACAGCACTCAAAAGCACTCAAAAGCACCCAACAGCACCCAACAGCACTCAACAGCACCCAACAGCACTCAACAGCACCCAACTGCACTCAAAAACACCCAACAACACTCAACAGCACCCAACAGCACTCAAAAACACCAAACAGCACCCAATAGCACTCACTTACACTGGGGATATTGTCGTTGGTACAGACTCCCTCAGACAGCAACCTGTCTCGGATTTCCCAGGCAAAGATAGAAGGGCACTCTCGCTTATAGTGGGCAATCTTGTTCACCACTTCTGGGGTGGCAACTCTGGGTTTGCTGCCACCGATCGCCCGAGGTCGGATCGATCCGGTCTCGTAATATCTGCCCAAGATCTTACTCACGCAGCCGTTGGACACCTACAATTGGACACGAAAATGGGGAGAAAAATCACATTATTAATTATTTCAAGACACAAGTAGTAGTTTATAGGTAGCATTAAACAATGACGCTTACGTTTTGACTATCCAGCCCTGGGACTTTTGCCTCTGCCTGGCTCTATAATACAAAAATATACCTTAAATGGTATGAGAACTCATGTCTGTCTTTTAGTTTTAACTAATTTACATTTGTAGCCCCTAAACGCTAGACGTGTCATTAGTAAATAAAACATGGAGATAAATATAATTGTGTGTGTGTTTGTGTTGCTCCAGTATTGAGAATGATCCAAGTTGTGCCCTAACCTCATTGCAATTAATTCCAGAGTCAATGGACGGAGCAGGTTATTAGAAGAGCCAAAGCCAAACAGAATTCGGCGCTAAATGCCAATTAAATGTGAATGCGCCGGGCAAACAAACAAACACAAAAATAAAACCAAACAAGCACGATCTACAGCGATATCGTTACAGCGGTTGAATGTAGTCGAGGGGGGAGACAACTTTGTCACCTGCAGAATCCGAGAAATGTCGCAGGGTCGCGCGCCGCTGTGCGCTAATTCCACAATCTTCTGTCGGGTCGAATCTGGCAGGGGTCGGCCGTTGACAAACACTCCCCCGAGTTGATTTACACCGCTGTGACCTGGGGAGACATTGAATAAAAAAGACTAAACTCAAAGCGATTGCAAAAAAAAAAAAAAAATAGATATTTGAAAGTCGCAAAGTCGCGCCTACTCTGTCGCAGAACTGATTGCAATAATAAATGGTCCTAGAAAGAATTCCCCGACTTTTTTTTTTTTCAAAAGTTGCCCGAGAAGCTGACACTTCTTTTTTAACTCCCAACTCTACTCTCCTTGAAAACGTCTCATAAATACCATCAAGCTTTTCTTCAGACATTGCTTTTGTGAGCAGTTATTTGTTTTCATTAAAAAATCCCCATATTTATAAATAAATCCCCCGACCAGAGCCCAAAAAGATCTTCTCTCTCTCTCCGACTCCCGACAATGCGACTCGCTCGAGCTCGGGCTCCTGCAGCAATAAAATAAACTCACAAATATAGAAGAGGAGGAAAAAAAAAAACTATGACGATCCTTCCCTGACATTTGTCTTTTAAATAAAACCAACCAACGCACGTCAAAAAATTTTGAGCTTAATTTCTGCAAATAGGAGGAAGTCGCCCGGATCATGGTCAGGAGGCTAATTGAAAAGATCAGATTGAAGCACTTGTGAAAGGCTTGTCGTTTTGTGACAGTCCTGTGCTTTTGAAAATTGCATCGTCAGGACAAATGGATGTGGATAAACAGTGAAGATGCAAAGCTACTTAGATTTCCTTCAAGGAATTTAAAATGTTTTAAAAAAAAAAAAAATTAGCCAAGGGCTTTGTATAGACACAGCCTCAGGGGTGGGGGTGGTGGAGGGGACAAAGGGGGTGCACATCTACTGCTTATTAGATTCAAAGTGACATTTACATTTTTTTTTATCCTTTTTTTTCCACTAAAAAAATAGAATTCAAAACTGCCAGTTCAGGCGAGCATATCGCATAAAACTCATCAGACTCGTTTCCCAGAAGCCTGGATAAAACCCTAAATATATCAACATCGCCACCTACAACTGTAATATGACCTGAAATATGAAATCCAAGCTCAAATTAAAGAGAAATAGAATTCAAAACTGTCAGCTCGGGCGAGCATATCGCATAAAACTCATCAGACTCGTTTCCCAGAAGACTGGATAAATCCCTAAATATATCACCATCACCACAGACAACTTTTAAACATTCAGTATGACCTGAAATATGAAATCCAAGCTCAAAATAAAGAAAAATAGAATTCAAAACTGCCAGCTCGGGCGAGCATATCGCAAAAAACTCATCAGACTCATTTCCCAGAAGCCTGGATAAATCCCTAAATATATCACCATCACCACATACAACTTTTAAGCTTTAGGTATGACCTGAAATATGAAATCCAAGCTCAAAATAAAGTAAAATAGAATTCAAAACTGCCAGCTCGGTCGAGCATATCGCATAAAACTCTTCATTTCGCATAAAACTCTTCAGACTCGTTTCCCAGAAGCCTGGATAAATCCCTAAATATATCACCATCACCACAGACAACTTTTAAGCTTTAAGTATGACCTGAAATATGAAATCCAAGCTCAAAATAAAGAAAAATAGAATTCAAAACTGCCAGCTCGGGCGAGCATATCGCATAAAACTCATCAGACTCATTTCCCAGAAGCCTGGATAAATCCCTAAATAGATCACCACAGACAACTTTTAAGCTTTAAGTATGACCTGAAATATGAAATCTAAAATTTCTTTTTAAAAAATTTTTCAAAAATATGTAGTTTTTTTTTTATACTATTTGGGGTGATTTCGAAAATGTATTATTCCTCCCTAAAACTGAAGCTGCTTAATCCCAAACACCCCAACTTTGTACTTATAGTGTCCCTCTTAGGTAAAAATGTATATTCAATTGTTGTAAAAATTGGAATTTATATTAATTTATTATGGGGGAGTTTTTTTTTTGTAAAGTAATTGCTCCAGCCCCTAGACTAGAGCGATGTCACTAACCCAGGACCATTCATCAGCTTAAATATGACACTCATCGGAAGCAAAAACTCAAAATTCACTTAAAAGGTTAAGCCTTAATCATGATATAATTTCCCTCGAGAGTCCTTTAAATCTCAGCCCAGTGGCAATGATTAGCGGCCTCCCAGCCCATTGCTAGTGGGTTAATAAGAAAACATATGTTGTCTATTTGGGACACCCTAAATCATATTCACCCAGGAGTTCCCGCTCTGGCTTAGGCACGGTTACAGTGTTTAGATGCAAACTTAGAGTGTAAGCTCTTCGGCACAGGGGTTGCTTTTATGCCTTTCATGTTATGTTGAGACACTGAACCCCCTATATTTATTGTGCATGAGTGTATGTCTCTGAATCATTTATATAAAAAAATATTACAGATTGACCTGGGGAAGCGTATGTGTGTTCAGAAGAATTAGAGTGTAAGCTCTTCAGCACAGGGGTTCCTTATATGCCTTTCATGTTATTTTGAGACACTGAACCCCTATATTTATTGCCTCTGTGCATGAGTATATGTGTATGTCTCGGAATCTTTTATATAAAAATATTACAGATTGACCTAAGCATTTGTGTGTTCAGATGCAAAAATTAGACTGTAAGCTCTTCAGCACAGGGGCTTCTTACATGCCTTTCATGTCAAAAATTAGAGTGTAAGCTTTTCAACACAGGGGGTCCTAATATGCATGTCATGTTATTTTGAGTCACTGGCCCCCTATATTTATTGCCTCTGTGCATGTGTGTAGCTTTCTGAATCATTTATATAAAAATATTACAGATTGACCTGTGTAATCATATGTGTGTGTTCAGATGCAAAATTAGACTGTAAGCTTTTCAGCACAGGGGCTTCTTCCAAACCTTTCATCACTTTTTAATTTTGAGACACTGAACCCCTATATTTATTGCCTCTGTGCATGTGTTTATCTCTCTGAATCATTTATAGAAAAAAATATTACAAACTGAACTATGTAAGGATATGTGTGTTCAGATGCAAAATTAGAGTGTAAGCTCTTCAGCACAGGGGTTCCTTATACGCCTTTCAAGTTATTTTGAGACACTGAACCCCTATATGTATTGCCTCTGTGCATGAGTATGTGTGTATGTCTTGTAATATTTTATATAAAAATATTACAGATTGACCTGTGTAAGCATTTGTGTGTTCAGTTGCAAAATTAGACTGTAAGCTCTTCAGCACACAGGTTTTTATATACCTTTCATCTCCTTTTAAGACACAGAACCCCTATATGTATTGCCTCTTTGCATATGTGTAGCTCTCTGAATCATTTATATAAAAATATTACAGATTGACCCATGTAAGCATATGTGTGTTCAGATGCAAAATTAGACTGTAAGCTCTTCAGCACAGGGGCTTCTTACATGCCTTTCCTGTCATTTTGTGACACTGAATCCCTTTATTTATTGCTTCTGTATCTTGAGTGTGCCTGTCTCTCAGAATCATTCATATAAAATAGTATAGATTACTTATGTAAATGTATATGATAGTGTTTATTATTTTTATATTATATTCCTACTGATTTATAATCCCCTCCCAAATAAGTATTTTACAATTTATACAATGATACCCCTTTATACACTTCTGTATATGTCTGTGCAAATGGGACACACACACATATATTACAGGGCAAAAAAACAGAAAAAAACAAAAAACAATATATATATATATATATATATATATATATAAACTTCCGGTATGGCGCCTGAGTGAATTGCAGCACAGTGAGGCTGCTCCGCAGTGTGCCCTCCTTACAACTAAATTTTCAAGGGCTCGGTTAGAGTTTCAAACCCTATAAATGGCGGGAGACTCACCAAAGCCGAAGAAAAAGTTAAAACAAAGTGTTCCTGACGTGTCCAGCCCAGATAGTAAACGGAAAAAAGACGCTGGGGCCCCTCACAAGATGGCGACAGTGTGCTCTGCAAATAACACGCAAGTTTCAGTACAATCTCACACTGACATACCTAATGACTTATTCTTTAAACAAATGGCTACAGAAGTTGCCAATATGTTGCACCCTATCATTGAAGCCTCAATTGACAAAGCTGTACAAAAGATACAGTGTGACATTGGTAAACTATCTGCTCAGCTTACCTCACAGCATGACTGTATCACAGAAATGGAGGAAAGGATTTCTTCTCTAGAAGATAATGCTTCATCTTCTACTAATAAAATAATGATTCTGGAAAAAAAAGTAAAAGAGCTAGAAAGCAAAACAGAGGACCTGGAAAATAGGTCCAGAAGAAACAATTTACGTTTCATTGGTATCCCTGAGCATTACAAACAGGAGTCACTTAGTGCTCTTATCTCAAAATGGTTGCCTAAGGCTTTAGGCTTACAAAAGGAAATACCCTTTTTAAAAATAGAAAGAGCACACAGAGTGGGCACATTTTCTGAATGGAACAATCAAAAACCCAGAACGGTTTTAGTCAGATTTTTGGACTATGCAGACAAATTCAGCATATTGCAATCTTACAAAAGTCACAGAAATCTAAAGTTAGAAAGCTACAATATTCTAATCTTTCAAGATTTTTCACCAGCCTTATCGAAGAAAAGGCAAAGCTTTTCTAAAGTATGTCAATCTTTGTTTCAACTAAAAATAAAGTTTGCCATGATTTATCCTGCTATCCTGAAAGTATTCCTAACAACTGGAACCCATACCTTCCTGGATTATAAGGAAGCTGAACGATTTGTTGCCCATCTTGATGTACACTCTGGTCCAAAAAAACTACCTTTTGCAAACTTATCCACACGTCCCACAACTGCTTCTTCTTCCAGTCAAAATAAAGAAGTGAGGGCAAACTTAAACTACAACTCTCATCTCTCCAGAGAAGAGTCTACTTCAAAAGGGAAGGAGCTTGACCACAGATCCAGATCCAGATCCCCACTGGCTGAGAGGATTTCCCCATCACAACAAATAGAGATGGACACTTGAATTCCTATATATAAGGTCACTGTGTTTGATAGGTAGAATTATATACAATTGAGGTTATATTGTATAAAAGGTCTATATGGATATATACATGGGCCCTAATTTCCTTTTCTTTAGGAGGAGGCGGTTCTAGCCTTTACTGGTTAATCTCTATATTTGAGTTTATTAAGCTGTAAATTTCCACTCAAGGAAAAAAGTGAAGCTTTAAAGTTAAAAATTATTGTAAGTTTAACAATGTTATGTTATTACTTCATTATCTATACATGTTTTTTTGAGATTTTTTATCACCCAAAATGTTCTTACTGCTACTGTCTAATGGATATTAATGAAAACAAATGGTACAAGGCTAGTGTATTGGCGTTATGGCATACATTTTATTTAAAAATATATACTTATGGATAACATTACAATTATTTCATGGAACGTAAATGGTATCAATTCCCCAATCAAAAGAAAAAGAATTTTGCAAGAATTAAAAAATTACAAAGCGGATATTGCTCTCCTCCAGGAAACACACTTGAATGATGAGGAAAATCGGAAGCTGTGTTTTTCCTGGGTTGCCGATAACATATATTCCCCTGCAATAAATAAGAAAGGTGGTGTAGCAATTTTATTTAGCAAAAAGTTAAATTTCCATCTAGTAAAATCATCTAGAGATAATAGTGGTAGATTTTGTCATGCGGAAATCTTTCTTCAAAATCAGCTATGGAACATTTGCTCTATATATGCCCCTAATAATAATAAACCTGAATTTTACAAGGATATTATTCATAGAATAAATTCACTTAACTCATTTAATGTGATAGTAGGAGGAGACTTTAATGAATCACATATTTGGACTTTAGATAAATGTAATACTTCAAGCAAACCGTCACCAGGCAAGTCAAAAATTTTCACGGAATTTTTAGATCACACTAATCTTAAAGATGTTTGGAGAATTTTAAATCCTTCAAGTAAAGAATTCACTTTCTATTCACATTCACATGGATCTGGGACAAGAATAGACTATTTACTCACGTCCATTAACTTACTTAGTCATGTTTCTGATGCAAGGATAGGAGATTTTAATTTTTCGGATCATACCCCTATAAGCATTACGCTAATAACGAATTATATTTCGAAGTCATATATCCCTTGGAAATTTCCAATATTTTTGTCATCTAGACCTGACTTTCAACAAATGCTTAAAGACAAATGGAAAAGCTTCTTAGCTGACAACATACTTCACTCAAGCAATCCAATACTTCTCTGGGATACCTGGAAAGCATACATTAGGGGAGAAATAACTTCATTCAGATCTCAATTTACCAAGAAAATGAATTCAAAGATATTGGAACTAAGTGGGAAACAAAAGAATGCTTATATGACATTTAAAACAAATCCAACACAAATCTCTAAGGTGGAATTTGAAAACTCCATAAAAGAATTGAAGTCTTGGCTATCCATTAAGGATGATATTAATCAGAGTTACATGAAATCTAAATATTTCAACTTTGGTAATAAACCAAATAAAATGCTAGCCAACCTGACAAAAAATTGGTCTAAAAGCCATAAGATATCTGCTATCAAATCTGCTGACGACAAAATAACGCATAATCCAACAGAGATAGCAGAGATTTTCAAGTCATATTATGATAAACTCTATTCTTCCACTAATACAGATAGTAAGCAGAGACAAACACTCTTAGAGAATTTAAGCCTTCCAAAAATATCGCATGATGAATTAGAAAAATTAAATTCTCCAATTTCTGAGGAAGAAGTGAGATCTACAATTTCATCTTTGAAGAAATACAAAGCGGGTGGACCAGATGGACTAACAGGGCCTTTTTATAAATGTTTAATAGATGAATTCTCTCCTTACCTAACACATTTATTCAATTTTATGATTACCCACAAAAAGTTTCTCCCTTCCGGTTTCAACTCATATACTTCAGTACTGCTAAAACAAGGTAAAGATCCATCTCTTACATCATCATACAGACCTATTGCTCTAATTAATCAAGATGTGAAAATTCTTACAAAAATAATAGCCAACCGTCTTTCCAATATTCTACCAAATCTCATCTCTCCTGAACAAAGTGGATTCACCAAGGGAAGATCAGGTACTAAAAATATTAGAACCATAATAAAAGTAATCTACTCAGCAAAAACAAGTAATGTTCCAACCACACTAATAGGAATTGATGCGGAGAAAGCATTCGACAACATTTGCTGGCAACATCTAACAGACTCTCTTAAAGCATTTGGTTTTAAAGGCCTATTTACTGATCTAATTCAATTATTATACTCAACCCCGACTACTCAGATTTTGGCTGCAGGTGAACTTTCAAAAACAATACACCTAAAGAGAGGAACTAGACAAGGTTGTCCTCTCTCTCCTCTATTGTTCAATCTATCAATGGAACCATTAATTAGAACGTTAAAAAATGCTGATTGTTTACCTGGCCTATACATAAACAATTCAAAAGTTCAATTAACAGCTTTTGCAGATGATCTACTTCTATTTGTCAAAGATCCAAATAAAAACTTAACCAAGATATTCTCCATCATCCAAAGTTTTGAAGCTATCTCTGGATTTAAAATCAATTTAAATAAATCAGAACTCATGGATGTTTATGGAAAAACTTCCTTAAATATGTTACAGCAAATGAGACTAAACAAAAGTCTCCCATTTATTAAACACCTAGGTATTTATGTTCCGTCAGATCTTCATAGGCTTTACTCTCTAAATTATTCTCCTATGATAAAAAACATAATTTCCCTATGTAACAAATGGAAAAATATTCCTCTAAATTTAAAAGGCAAAATTGCATTCTACAAAATGATGATTTTTTCGAAAAGTATTTACAATATCATAAACCTACCTTTATTAATTAAACATAAGGACATTAACAAGTTAAGGTCAGCACTTATTCAATTCCTATGGAAAGGAAAACCTCCAAAAATAGCTCTGAATAAACTTATACACCCTAAACAATTTGGGGGGCTTGCTATTCCTGATTATAGATTTTTCAATCTGTCAGCTCTAACCCGATATTTAGTGGAATGGGTGGCAGAAATTGGTAAATTTACAAACCAGGCTTTGGAACTCATAACTAATTCTAATGAAAACATTCTGGAACTAATACATAAACCTCTTAAATATCAACCAACTGAAATAAAAGAGAATCCGCTTTACAGAGATACTTTTGCTGTTTGGAGACTTATGCACAAGAAATTTAAGTCAAATTATAATTTTACTCCATATTTACCTGTAATAAAGAATTCAACACTGCCTACTTCTTTCTTCTCCCCTTTCACTACCAGTTGGAAACAAAAAGGGGTTAATTATATAAAGGATATTGCATCTCCATCTACAGGAAAGATTTTGGACTGGCATGACTTCAGAGATAAATTTCAAATTCCGGATAAAGAAAAATTACATTATTTTCAATTGTCACATTGGTTTAAAAAAAAGAACCAAACTGATTCCATAGCTACTTATGATTCCCACCTTTTATCTGCTCTTAATAGTCTAAAGTCTTCTCATAATAACATCAGAAGGATACAGTCTTTAATATGGAATGATTCCAATGTTAAATCTCATCCGATGGTTCTAACAGCAAATAAATGGTCAACTTATCTACAAATGGAAATCTCCCCGGAAATGCTAATCAATTCTATAAAATATTTTGATAAATTTATCAACACAGAAATATGGAGAGATCAAAATTTTAGATTCATCCATTTAGCTTATAAAGGATTTAACTTCAGCTCAAAAAATACAATGTTACATGAAAAATGCCCTAAATGCAGCATTCTTTTACCCAATACATTCCATTTATTATGGGATTGTTCTTACATCAAAAACTTTTGGCAAGATGTTGAATGTCATCTGAATACTAATCTATGTTCTAAATATAAACTAACCCCAAAAAATGCCCTATTAAATCTTTCGGATGATTCAATCAAATCATCCCACCACATTCTTAAACCTAAATATGGGAATATATCATACTCGCTGCATTACACACATTTAATATTAATTGCAGCTAAGAGATGCATCCTCAAAAATTGGATTAAATCGAACCCTCCTGAGATAATGGATGTCATCACTGAGCTGAAAACTCTATGTACAAATGAAGCTATTGCTTTTAAATTTGATAGCGTGAGGAATCGTACAAATTTTTTGTCAAAATGGAAAATTTTCATGAATAACTTTTCTCCAACTGATAGATCCAAACTTGATTCAATTCTTTATTCACCATAGTTCCATGGCATTAAAATTATATGACACTAGCTAGTACTATTACGAAAATAATAAAATCTAGATTAGGACTATATTTTAGACAATAGTCCTATCATATCCATTTTCAATATAGTTTGTACTTGTTGTACTAGAAATTTGATTTATTTGTTTTTTTTTTTAAATTAATATATTAGAATGCTTGTATTAATTACCTTATTAATTATTGCATTTGTTTTGCATGCATTTCTGTTGTTATGGTACATTTATGTCATTGATGTAACTATCTATTTATAAAAGAATAAAAAAAAAATTAAAAAAAAAAAAAAAAAAAAAAAAAAAAAAAAAAAAAAAAAAAAAAAAAAAAAAAAAAAAATATATATATATATATATATATATATACATACAAAATAAATACATAAAAGAGAGACCAGTATAGTATAAAGTGCAGCAAAGCTACTGACTGTAGACTAATACTTTACAATAAGACTGTTACAATAAGAAATAGTGCAGGATACAGTTACAGTTACAGTGGATTAAACACATAAAAGCAGAATAATACACAAAGTAATCTGTATAATAAGATGCAGTAACGGTGACAATGACAGCACATTGTCGGACACCCCTTTCAAAGAGCGTTTGACTGACCCAATAAAAAGAAACAGTATTGACTATATTTCAGGACACAGATCGAGGCTGCCATACAGATTTACTGGGCTGCTAGTGGGAATCACACAGCAGTAATTGCCAGGCGATAGCGATCATAATCGCTCTGGGCTGCGACAACAATGAGTTCCATCTATCATCTATCTATCTATCTATCTATCTATCTATCTATCTATCTATCTATCTATCTATGTATCTATCCCTCTATGTTTATTATATATTGATCATATCTATCTATCTATCTATCTATCTATCTATCTATCTATCTATCTATCTATCTATCTATCTATCTATCTATCTATCTATCATCTGTGTGTGTAATTAGATTATGAGATATATCGATGACTGTTCCATAATTAAGACTTTATAAAACCTTTTCCTTAATTATTGGAGATTCAATAATCACAAGAAAGGTTCGGAGAAGTACTTCCATTATCTATTCCAAGTCGCTACACCTTAAGGAGCCGCTGTTTGCGCCGACACCACAAAGATTAAAATCGCAGCCGTAAAGCAAGTGCGTTTTTCCTTACATCCTGCGCAACTGCAGCGCAAAACCGTTGCTTCTATTCCATTTTTAAACATCATGAAAACACAATTCCGTTTGGTCTTTACAAATACAGCTCAAAGGACGCCGCTAGAGAAAAGCCTGCCCCCAAGAGCTTGCAATCTACAAGGGATTCCAGCATGGTTATAGCAGTGAAACAGACGGCAGTGCGGATGAGTATTATTTCCAGCCAAAATACAACAATCGCTCTGAGCTCATTATCCCAACGCTTCTGGGCGGCTGTAAATACCTGGGCAGTCGCACTGTGTCCCCTTAACAACAACTGCAACAAAGTGTCCCCTCTAAAGAACTGGGGGGCAATAAAAATACATCACCCAATAGAGTTGACTCGAGCCACTCACATCTCTGGCAACACATTCCCTGTAACGAAGCTGCTTTATTTATTGATTGTAGAGATGGAAAGAGAGGAGTAGTACTTACTGTTCTGCATGTCTGAGTCGCTGCCGGGTCCCACGTGGTTTATGGATGGAATTCTATTAATAAACAGCACATTCTCCAGTTAATTCACTTTATTCCTTTCCTCTATATCCCTCCCACCTTGACTGAGGGAGTCCCTATTCTGTGGCTAATATTCAGGAAATTACACAGGAATAACTCTATTTTTATTATTCTGTGCTGGGCTCTGCCAACCTGTTTATTCGCATTCCCTTGTTAAAATAATCCTGTTGTGTTTGTTTTATTTCAATATATCTACCTGAATATCTTTTCTGCTTCTCCTCCCAGGGACTGTGTAATTCCCAACATCTGCTGATCAACGCCTAGTGATTTTCCCCTAGGACTGGAAAGAGGGAAAAGAACTATATTAGAGTGGGAGAATAGATATATATATATATTTATTTACACACACATATATATTTATTTATTTATCAGACATATCTCATATATATATATATATATATATATATATATATATATATATATATATATATATATATATATATATATATATATATACATACATAGCCTTCAAAATGGACCAGCATATCTCATAATATATAGATATATATATATTTACACACGCACACATATATATATTTATTTATCAGACATATCTCATAATATATAGATATTTATTTATTTATCAGACATATCTCATTATATATTTATATATATATATATATATATATATATATATATATATATATATATATATATATATATATTTATTTATTTACACACACATATATAATTATTTATTTATCAGACATATCTCATAATATATATATATATATATGTATATATATATATATATATATATATATATATATATATATATATATACATACATACATAGCCTTTAAAATGGACCAGCATATCTCATAATATATAGATATATATATATATATATATTTACACACACACACACATATATATATTTATTTATCAGACATATCTCATAATATATATATATTTATTTATTTATCAGACATATCTCATTATATATAGATATATATATATATATATAGATATATATATATATATATATATATATATATATATATATATATATATATATATATATATATATATATATATATATATATATATAATGAGATGTATAAAAATATATCACCAATATAAAATTTTTAAATGTAATTACCCAGAGAAAGAATTCCCAAGATAAATTATTTTTTTTTGTTTTTATTTTTTTCGCATTACCTGTTAAGTGTCTATATTTATAAATTAAAAACAAAACAAAAAAAAACCCTTTTTTTTTCCTTGTGATAAAACATATACCAAACAATCACCATAGATACCAGGGTCCTTAGTGCTAATGAGGTCCCCAGTTGCAGCTCAGTAAATTGAAACTATGGGTACATGACTGCATAGAAATGTTTTTCTTTTCCAGTTGTTACTTTTAGTTTTTTTTTGCCTTTCCTACTTTTTGTTTTTTCTACAAAGCTTTCTGTGAGTTGTTTATACCCTTTATTTTTTTTATTTTCTCTGTGCTGTACATTGACACTAGTACTGGCAGGAGGGGGGCTGCTGTATTTCAGGCTGAATGTAGACAATAGTTTCTCCCCCACTTTCTATTCACTTTTTTTTAGTGTTGGAAAGCAGAAACAAAAATGAGTCACTTCCACATTTATTTTTATTTTTTGCAGAAAATAAGGACCACAATAAGGAACCACGAAAATGCACCTTTATTGTTGGGATGTTACTTTTTTATTTTTTATTTTATTTTTTTTAAAAATGGCAAAAGCGCCTTTATTGTTATAAATTTCTGGAGGTAATTTTGTTACTGGTGTGAGTTGTTAAGGGGTTGTAAAACTACACAAGAGCTCTGCAGGGGGCTCAATTGGAAAGAGACAATTACAATAGTGAAAGAATTGAAGAGAGTTGGTTAAAAAGAAAAGAAGAGGTAAAATAGTGTAATGGCCTGAAATTTCTCTCCAAAATGCCCCTTTTCTCTTCTCTTTTATGGCAGCAATGAATATCATAATAAAGATTTAGAAAAAAAGGGGGGGAGGGGGGAGATTTGTGATTTGTTTTCTGCCCCATGAATATTTATATTGGAACATTCCGTTATTATAAATGAAATACATTTTATTACAAAATATTTAAATACAAGTGCCATTGCTAAACCCAACAATGATTAACTAGAGGATAAATGGCACCGACTGCTTTCGATCACACCACTGGCAGGACAATCATTTAAAAAAAGAAAAAAACTTTAGTAGAAATTCAGAGGAGACACTTGGGTGGAACCCAGCGAACTGCAGCCCCCATACAAAATGCTCAGCCAGGCAGATCCCTCGTTAAAGAATCCCATAAAAAACAGGACACGACTCGCTACAACTTTAATCTCACCCACAACAAACGACTTAATCCACTCTCTACACGCCAGGTGTATACACTCATATACTTATTTAGTAATACACTAATATACTCATATACCAATATACTAATATACTCATATACTCATATACTAATAGACTTATATACTAATACACTAATATACTCATATACTAATATACTCGTATAATAATACACTAATATGCTAAAACACTCATATACTAAATATTAATATAGTAATAAACTAATATACCAATATATTCATATACTAATAAACTCATATAGTAATACACTAATACACTAATATACTAATATACTAATATACTCATATACTAATAGACTAATATGCTAATACACCCATATACTAATATACTAATACACTAATACACTCATATAATAATATACTAATATACTCATATACTCATATACTCATATACTAATATACACATATACTAATATACTCATACACTCATATACTAATATACTCATATACTAATATATTTATATACTCATACACTCATATAATAATATACTAATATACTCATATACTCATATACTCATATACTCATATACTCATATACTCATATACTAATATACTCATATA
This sequence comes from Xenopus laevis, assembly GCF_017654675.1. Lineage (NCBI taxonomy): Eukaryota > Metazoa > Chordata > Amphibia > Anura > Pipidae > Xenopus > Xenopus laevis. The sequence continues at coordinate 10,030,898 of NC_054378.1, forward strand.
ATAATATACTAATACACTCATATACTAATATACTCATATACTCATATTCTTATATACTAATACACTCATCTACTAATACACCAATACACTCATATACTAATATACTAATATACTCATTCTTATATACTAATATACTCTCTGCCTTCCCTTGCGCTGCACTCGGCCGAAAATAGTTTGGCAAAAAATTGCAGCTGAATTAATTGTGATTTATTCACTCCCTTAACTAAACACATTCTCAGGCCTAGTTCTTTCGCTACTAATTCTCCCCAAAGGGCTGTGCTGAGATACAAAAGTCACAAATAATACATCAAAATCTTAAAAAAAAAATTAACTTTTCAAAATTAACCAGAATTAGCAACATATTTTGCGATCAATCGATCCTTTTTTTAATCGCTTTTATTTTAAGCTCCTTTTTTAAAAGCGTTGTAAGACTCGAGTGTGAGCCAGCAGGCTAGCCAGATACAAATAAAACAAGGCATCTGTTTAATGAAATAGAAATGAAGACATTTCTGGCTAAAGTAACAACACAGGGGATATGAGTTTAAAAGGCGACAATGAGCAGCAGGTTAAAAGCAGGTTATTGTGTTGAAGGGCAAGTAAACAGTCAGACGTTTATACATCTGCAAAAAATAGGGAGTCTTGAAACTTGCAAATGAATAATAGATGATGGTGTTTGGAGGGTCTGGAAAAGCACTGAGGTTGGATACATAGGGGAAGTTTTTAATTTAAAGTGACATGTTTTAGAATAATCAGTTACATCCACTGGCACTTTGGAAGGAGTCTGGGGGTATAAGGGAGCAAAGCTGCAGCTATAACACAAAAACTCGCCCCAGATAGCAGCTCCAACACTAGTTTTAAGTAACACAGCACTTAAGGGGGTCCCATTGTTTTTAAGGTAAGCAGTAGAACCCCCCCCTTTTATACCAACTGCCTCCAAAACCCTGATCCTCATCAGCCAGACTCACCTGCAAATGGAGCATCCCTTCCTCGCTCAGATCCTGTGAGCAACTGCCAGTTGGAAGTAGGCTCTTGTAGAAAAGGAGTAAAAAAAAAAAAGAAAATTGCAGTTTTTTTCTCTCTCTCTCTCCCAGGGAGGATGAGCTGGAATCCTGGGAAGGAGACAGAGATTGACAATAAGATGGGCTGTCAGTGGGGGAGCCTGGGAGAGTACAGAGAGCTCAGCTCCAAGCCTAGTCTGATTGGTGATGCTTCAACTGTGCCTGCTCCTGTGCCTGCTCCTGTGCCTGCCTCCAATCTTCTTCACTGGCCCATTAGCAGAGACTGACCCCTGTCAGCAATAAAAAAACACTTCCTCCCTGATCCTTCCTCAGAGCGGGAATTGAGGCTGAGAATTGGCCTTGCCTTTCAAACCCACTAATCAGTCTGTACATGCAAATGGCAAGCTTTCTGCACACACCAAATATTGCTTTATGCAAAGCGCAAGCAGTGCCTCCTAGCTGCCAATTGGCTGCGCCTCCCTAAAGGCCAGTTCCATTGGTTCACTGGTTTGAATATGAATACACTTGGATTTTTTTTTCCCCTTCCTCTTTCTCTCTCTTTCCCTTCTTCAGTGCTGAGAATTTTTTTTTTTTTAGGCGATATGAAATCTCTGTTGGTGTTGGTTACAAGAATTTCAGCAGTTTTTTTTCTTAATGTTTGATTTTTCCATCAATATTGGATTTATACTTTTTGGAAAAAATATTTTTTTTGTATTTTTTTTTTTTTTTACAAAAAATCGCTCCAAGTCGCAGCGAAGACAACTTTTTACGCGTCGCTTGTCGCAATTCGTACCCCCTTGTTTTCCAGCCTCACCATAGCTCACCCTGCAACTGTAATAATTGTGTACTTGCTCACAATGGGAATTAAATCATTTTCCTTGTAAGCCCTGGGTTCTGTTGTACAGGCGATTTTGTCTGTGAATGGAGGCGATTTGCATTTTGGCAGAAAAGCTCCCCCCTCGGCAACAATAGGGGATAAAGCAAAATAACATTCACATGTAAAAAAAGCAAGAAATATCTGTAAGACAGGCGCTTTGTAAACTGTCAATTGCCCCCAAGCTCTTAGTTTTTTGTTTTTTTTACTTTCTTTTTTTTTTCATTTTCTTTTCTTTTTTCAACCTGGACAAGGACCCTCTGAGAAAGTGAGAATATGCCCAATTTACTCTGTTGATAGAGAGAACCCTTGAGAAGGAGGCTGAAGTGGGACTCAGCAAACATTTACCAACCTCTCCCCACGTGCCATTTGTTTAGTTTTTTTTTTTTATTATTCCACCTCAAGTGAAGCAAATTCTTCAGGCAAATTTTTATTTTTATTTTTTTAAATTTATTTTTGCAATCAATTCCAGATGGGGAAAATTCATTCGCGTGTAGGTGAGTATTTTATTTCTAATTTGTACAGAGCTACAGTTCCACAGTCCTTAGTGCTAATTAAATGTAACATTTCGTTTATCTGCCCTTTAATTATTATTATTATTATTTATAATTTTTATAATTATATTATTTTTACAATTGTGACTACATTTTTTACTCTCAAATACAATTGGTCTAAGTAATCACAATTTTCTAATACCAGTTGCCCTAATCCTTTGCAAATACATTTTATAACATCATCGAAATGACGTCACAGCACCCTAAAACAGCTTTCTCTGCCAATAGGAAAGCACTAAAGGTGACCCCTCTGGAGCTGTCAATAAGTAAATGACTTTAGTGTTTTGACCACACACACAACCACAAAGTTACACTTGTTGAATGGTTCACTATTAGGATACACCTCAGTAGACACCAAAGAAACCCCTGGGTGCAAGCTTTAAAGGTGACATTTAAAGTACCAGCTTGATCTCAGGGTGCCCTAATTCCAAGACATTAATAAGGGAAGGAGGGGGTCTAATACTAAGAAGCAGAGGGGTAAAAAAACAAATGCAGCTAAATGAAGAAGCAGGAGAGAAAGGCTGGGTGCAAAGCAATGGAAGGGAAGGGAGAAATGAAGTAAAAAGATTATACACTTGACTTTACTTGACGTGTGAAAGTGGCAGAAGTCGCGGCTCATCAATAAAGTATGTGGCGAGTGAATGAGGGGCCTGACAGCCATTACATTCCCAAATAAAGTACAATGAGGAGACAAACGACTCTGCCAGAAAGTTTGCATGTGACTGAAAGGAGGTCTCCTGAATGGGAGCTGGATAATGAGCTGCTGCCTCCCTGGCCCCTCTGACTCGCCCAGCAACTCCCTGCAGCCCAGTGGCTTCCTCTGCCCATTGAGGCCCCTTCTCATGCAAATGCCCCGGCTCTTCCTTTCAAGCCCCGCTAGGGATCCGGCCGAGGAGTTTTCTAACTCAGTTTCTCTGCTAAACTTTATTACCAGGGCTGCACTGGGGCTGGGAGTCTGCTGCTGAGATGTGGGTAATGGGAAACCTGGGGGATAACTGCTGTCTGACCCTCTAGTTCAATTCTACCCCCTCTACTATCTCTCTCTTCTTCTGTCACATCTCTCCTTTCTCTTTCCCTCCACATTCTCTATTTTGTCTCCCTTTTATTTTCTCTCCCATGCCCCTCTCTGTGTCTCTCATTTCCCCTTCACTATAAGCCATATCTTCTTCACTTTCTCATTTCTCTCCTCCACAACTCACTCCCTCTGTCCTTTCCATTCTCTCTGCCCAACTTCTCTCTGTCCTCCGTCGCCCCCTCTTCTTGCTCTGTCTCCATTCTACTTAAACCTTCTCTCTGTCCCCCTAAACAGAAACAAACACTCTCCTTCTCTCTCTCTCCTTCATTCTCTCCCTCTCTTCTTCACTCTCTCTCTCTCTCTCTCTCTCTCTCTCTCTCTCTCTCTCTCTCTCTCCTTAATTCTCTCTCCTTCATTCTCTCTCCTTCATCCTCTCTATTTCTCCTTTTCTCTCTCTTTTATAAAACCTAATATATGCCCAAGAGCTCACTTTCACTATCACTATATCTCTGAGTCAGTCTTTATGGTGTAAACTGTGTGTGTGTGTACTTGTGAGTGAGGTTAGATATGAGTGAACAGGAGGGAGTGTCTGTGTGTGTGTGTGTGTGAGAGAGAGAGAGAGAGAGAGAGAACAAATTATATGTGTGAGAAAGTGTCAGTGTGTAATTCTGCCTGCACCTATTCTAGTAGTTGTGTGATGGTCCAGCTAATAATACTATATAATATTACAGGCAATAATAATGGGCTGCAGATTAGTACAAGTCCAGGCAGCCATAAAGCAGCCGCTTCTCTATTTATTCTCTCTCTTTTCCCACCACTGTGTGTGTTAAATATCACAACAACTCTGATTATTAAATGTTGTTATACATTGCAAACAAATAAGATAAACAAATCAATGACAAACCTGGGCCTTCAGTAAGTCTCCCACTTGGCAAAGTTTAACAAAAATACAAATCGACCAGGATTCCTGAGAATTTGCCTTTCGATGTTTTTTTTTTTTAAACCCAGTCCAATCAGTGGAAATCCCTTTTCTGTCGCAGCGACCTGCTCTTTGTTGTGTCCTTCTTTTTAAGTCAAATTAAAATAATGAATGTGCTCAGCGCTGATCACTTCCAAAAAAAAAATCCCAGAGAAGAAAATCTCGATTCAGTTCTTCCAGGAAAATATCAGTTTTTTTTTTCTTTCCAAGCAAGTCTCAATTAGCAACTGTTGGGATTAGTACCAAATAATGCCTTTGCTTCAAGCAGCTCTAATCATGTTGCTATTTCTCCCTAGGGCACAGTGGTCTTTGTACACCCTCCCTAAAAAAAAAGTTTTTGAGACAGAGGGAAAAAAAAATCATAAGGAGGAGGGAGATGATGCATACAGCTGACGTCATTTTAATGGAGGAGGTTGCAGAAGGGGGAGGGGGGGTGTTGTGTCAGAGGCACTAGTACTGAAGGCTCTTCATCCTGATGTCAAACCCATACAGGGGATCAAGTTTTGGAAGGATTTCTAAAAATGCACCCATCTTGATTGTGTTTACTCAGGTGTCCAGTGGCATAAATGTCAGATGATGAATTCAGATAATGAATGTATAATGTTTAGCGACAGTTCAGCTATCCTTTATGGCAAGGGCCTTAAAGTGGAAATGGTCACAGCTATTGTTCATCATATGCGTTCATTTTGGGTGAAGCTAAAAGTTTAAACATGTTTTTTTAATTATTTTAATTATTATTATTATTGATATTACTATTGATATTATTATTAATAATAATATTAATATTATTATTAGTAGTATTGATATTATTATTATTATTATTATTATTAGTGAATTCGCAATATCTATGTCTAAATACAGGACAAAATCAAATTGAATGAATCTAATACTTTTGCAAAGTGTGATAATGTAACACACCAAGAGAATTATTTAGCCTCTAATAAAGGAATGAGGACTAATTTGAAAATGAACCACGAATATGTATTTATAAATCATTTCAGAAGTGTTGGGATGTCTTTTTAAATTCATTTTGTGATCCAGGAGTCACAATTGTAATATGCAGAAAAATGCTTAAAGTCTTTAATTTCCCCCAGAAATAAAAATAAAGAAATTCTGACTCGCAGGACAGAGACATTTCGCCTCTAGGAATCCCCTCGCCTATTTCTATAGAAATATATTCCTGTGTTGTTGGGCACAGAGTGGGCACATTGAGTCCCAGGATAGATAAATCTCTTTATAAAAAAACTGGGAAATTTCATAATTATTGTGCCATCTGAGGGGGGGGGGATGATTGTGCATTAATTAAAATTAATTAAATAATTAAATAAAATATAAAAAATGAAAATAAATAATATCTACTGGAACTTTGGGGAGAAAATTAGACATTTTTTTTAGTGTTTAGGGAGCAAATAAAATGACTTAAAAAAAGAAAAAGCGGTCTCTGAAGGTTATGCTGTTGATTGATACAAGCTGTTAATTAATCAAGTCGCTAAGCAGCTCAATGCGATTTTTATTAGCGACTGGAGGTCCCCAGGCTGCATCAAACGTTGACATTGTCCCCAAATGCTATAGAAATATATATATATAATATATATCTGTTCATGCAATTCCAGGGCAGTGTTTGTACTACATATAAACTACAACCCCTATTATAATATATTTTTTTAAACTTAATGACATTCACAATAATTAAAACTACAGATTCCCTTTATTCTAATTTTATAATTTTAAATTAACTCATTCGTTTATACCAATGATATATTTGTATTTTCTTTCTCCCCCACAGCAAGAAAAGGGGATCAGAAGGCTGAAGGGATCGGATTAGATTGTATAATATATCTAATATCTAATAAATGATTATCGCCCTGCTATCTGGTCAGCAAGGTAATTATGCCATAGCAAGACAGCTGGATAAACAAAATTTACAATAAATAACTCTAATGAGAGAGGAGGCTCTGGGAAGATTTTTTTTTTTTATGAATCAGAAGTTTCATTCTGTAGCAGGTTGAGGTTCGATTTTGCGCAGTTTCGGCGCTAATTCAAGAAGGAATAGAACTAGGAATTCTACACCTGCACCTATGATAGCTGTAATTATTTTGTTTTAGTATAAACGAATATATTTAGTTTTAATGTAATATAAATTAATATTAAATTAAATTACATTTATTGTGAGATTATTTACATTGTAGTTGCTTAGGAGCAAAGCGTTACTAAAAGTGAGTCTAAAAGGAAGGGAACAGATTTTCTTTCCTTTGCAAAAAGAAATTTCGTTAAGTGAGTTTTTTTTTTTTAAAAAAAAAAAAAGGAAAATCAACCCAGTCCTGGTCAGGAAAGGGTGGGGCTGTAATTCAACTCCTGGTTCTTTGGCTCAGAGCGAATCGTTAATTATCGGGTCTTCCGAAAAAAAGTCTCAAATCACAGTCTGGGGATTTAAATCGCTGCAAAACTAAGCGGGTCACATTCTTTCGTTTCAGTAGAGGCTCAGCACCAACACATCAGACATTTGGGAGATTTTTTTGTGGTTGAAAAAGGGGATACGAACATGCGCAATATTTGGCGTATAATATCCGCATGGAAATACGCGCGTAAATACGATAAAGTGCAAGACAAAAATACACCCCATCGGTACACACATTATTCTGTATATACCCACAGCCTGATTAGAGTGAGAGCAGAAGGTTTACACAAGCAGGGGATACAACAGACAAAATATACACAAGGATTAGAAGGGTTTACAGAGTATTAGTAGAAAATATTACCTGTTGCAGCCTGGGACAATTCATTCACATGATCTTCATGGGACTCCCAGGACTTTCTTTTCTTGATCTGGCAGGTTGGATCTCCAGTTCTTTACAGAAGGATCTGCCACACAGTTTAATTGTCACTGACAGGGGGGGATAAAAAAAAAAAAAAAAAGGAGGTTGTACGATTCAGCTGAAACTTTCCCTTAATATCAATCCCAACCCCCGCCCTGATTGGCTGTGGAGCCTGCGTGACGTCAGATGGAGCAGCGGTGGCTGTTAAAGCAGAAGACTAATAACAAGGAGCCCGAGCAGAGGCCTCTCTCTCTATCCCACATCCAAACTCATTGCGCTTAGAATCTGCCTTATTCCTCTGCCTCCCCATCAGCTTTCCATCCATTTATCTATCCATTTATCTATCCATAACTATTATTACTACTTCTTATGTACTTATCTTTCTATGTCTATTACTATGCCTTAGCAATAATCTATAGCTATACAGTCTCTCTTTATGTCATCTATAGACCCATTCAATGGTCTAGATCCAATATCTATCGCTCCATACAATTCTTCTAATCTATCTATTTATATCTATCTATTTCTATAACATATTCTCTATCTATCTAGCTATTCTCTCTCTCCCCCATCTACCCCAATCAACCAATCAATCAATCGATCAATCTATCCTATGCCTTATCTATTATTTATCTATCTATCCATTTAATCGATCACCTATTCTCTATCTAACTATTCTCTCTCTCTCTCTCTCTCTCTCTCTCTCTCTCTCTCTCTCTCTCTCTCTCTCTCCATCTACCTCTCTAAATCAGTCTATCTATCTATCTATCTATCTATCTATCTATCTATCTATCTATCTATCTATCTATCTATCTATCTATCTGTTTTATCACCTATCTGTTCTCTCTCTCTCTCTCTCTCTCTCTCATCTTTCTATCTTTAAATCTGTCTATGCAATAGGAAAACGCACACACACACACACACACACACACACACAAATATCCACATGGACAGGCTACACACACACACACACACACACACAGTATAGAGACACACTGGCCTTGCTGTGAGTAATACTTGGGTTCTCTGGGAATCCCTGAATGACTGTAGTCAGGTAGAAAATGACACTCTTCCTTGTGCTTCGTTACCTGCATTATAGATACACATCTCACCCTCTGCTGCACTGCTGTACTGTGCCCACAAATAAACCTGATATACACTCTGTGTGTGTGTGTGTGTGTGTGTGAGTGTGTGTCCAGTTCTGAGCACCTGGGAGCCCCACCCTCCACAGTCAACACAGTCCAACACCTAACAGTGCACAGGAGCAATGTAACACCTGTATTATATACTAAAGGCAATGCCTGCTGATCCTAGTGCAGTGACTCCCAGTCTGTGGGTCTGACCCAGCAGGGGGCTCAGAGGAATGGATGGGGGTTTGGGTGCAGCCTACAGACTAGTTAGGGTTGACAATGTAGTGAAACTTCTTAATTACTCCTGGGAGCCCTACTTTAATGTAGTTAATATTGGGGGTGAGCACCTAGTAGCTGTTCTGGATATTATTATTCTTACTAAATTGTTTCTGTTTCCCTGTAAAACGTATAAGAGTTGGGGGGTTTGACCAAATGCTGCTCCTGCCCTGGAGAGATGCCTCCTGTAGAGCCACTGCTATCTGTGAGTTTGGTGGGATCTGTGACCTGCATCACTGGGACACCCAATGGGGGCAAAATCTCTCCAGCAAGGTGTCACAAAATTGGCCTTTAGGGGAACTATCGTGAACATGAAATCTTAACATAAGCTTCATCATACTAAAATAAGAAACTTTCTAAATACAATCAATTAAAAATTCTGCATCGTTTCTGAAATAATCAAGTTTATGTTCAATATCCCCCTCTCAGCATCTGTTTCTCTTCATTGTGTCTTCATTCAGCAGTTGGGTGTCAGATATTCATTGACAGTTAGATCCAATATATCTTATAGGGAGGCTCCTTTTACCTAGAAGATGTATTAGAGCTCACTCTATTAAAATCACTAGACATCATGTCTCTCTACATGCAGGATTTGTGCAAAGGGCAGTTATTTTGTTAGATTTTTCATCTGCTAGGAAAGGAGCCCCCCTATAAGATATATTGGATCTAACTGTCAATGAATATCTGACACCCAACTGCTGCATGAAGAGAGAATGAAGAGAAACAGATGCTGAGAGAGGAATAGTGAAGATAAACTTGATTATTTCCGAAATAATGCAGAATATTTAATTGTTTTTATTTAAGTATGCTGAAGCTTATATTAAAATGTCGTTTTCGCAATGGTTCCCCTATAATTTGTCTGACTATGAATCTACATCATTTTCGGAGTTACCCTCTGCAGCTCATGCAACTACTAACTTTCTCTCTCTCCTTTTAATCCATCCATAGACCCCTGTCTCTTATCCTTCCTTCCACCTTCCTTCATCTATTTCTCCATCACCTACTGTATCTCTGTCCATCCATCCATTTCTCTGCCCATGCTTTGCGCTCTCTGTCACTAGCGGGGCTCATTTATAAACACTGGGCAAATTTGCACCTGGGCAGTAACCAGGGTCGGACTGGGAGGCCCGGGGCCCACCGGGACTGCTGTCCAGGGGCCCCCCGCCGGCCCCCGCCCCCTACTAAATCCTGTCGGCCCAGCCGTTCGGCGCGCATGCGCAACAAAGCCGTTCGGCGCGCATGCGCAACAAAGCCGTTCGGCGCGCATGCGCAACAACGCCGTTCGGCGCGCATGCGCAACAACGCCGTTCGGCGCGCATGCGCAGGCGGCGCTGCGCATCGCCGGAAATAAAAAAAAATTTAGCGATTGGAAATATCGGGAGAAGGGTTCTGGCCCGGCGGGGGCCCACAAGGGTTGGGGCCCACCGGGTTTTTTCCCGGTATCCCGCCGGGCCAGTCCGACACTGGCAGAAACCCATAGCAACAAGGTCGGACTTGTCGGAAAGTCCAACATTCCGGGCCCCCCACATTCATGCATGAATGGTGGCTCACCCCCAAACGCTGTTGCGCAACATGCATGTGCAAACGACAGGACGCACCACGCGAATGCCGGCACACCCCCAAAAGCTGGAGCTAGGCATTGAGTATACGCGCCTTGACAGATATTTTTATTTTGGGGCTCAGCAGCTTAGGGTCTGGCCTGGCCATGAGGGCCGGGGCCCACCAGGTTTTTTCCTGATGTCCCGCCGGCCAAGTCCCACGCTGCATTGCAGCCAATTAGTGATTAGCTTTTTTCAGCCATCTGCAGGATGAACACTAAAAGTAATCATCTGATTGGTTGCCATGGGTTACTGCTAGGGATGTAGCGAACGTCGGAAAAAAAGTTCGCGAACATATTCGCGAACTTGCGCAAAAATGCGAGCGGTTCGCGAACGGTTCGCGAACCCCATAGACTTCAATGGGAAGGCGAACTTTAACATCTAGAAAAGACATTTCTGGCCAGAAAAATGATTTTAAAGTTGTTTAAAGGGTGCAACGACCTGGACAGTGGCATGCCAGAGGGGGATCAAGGGCAAAAATGTATCTGAAAAATCTGCCTGTTATTGCAGCAGTCAGCAGATGAGATCAGAAGCAGGACAGCTGCCCACTGCAGCTACATACAGAGCACTGCAGTAGAAGGTAGATTACTAGCCAGCAAAGCTACCTAAGCTAAAATGTCCCTCAAACCCCTGCAGACTTCTGTCCCTCCAATAACAGAGCAGTATCAAAACGATTACTAGCCAGCAAACTTTCAACTGTCCCTGAAATCACTAACAGGCAGCAGCTCTCTCCCTACACTATCTCTTCAGCACACACAGGCAGAGTGAAAAAACGCTGCAGGGCTTCGGTTTTTATAGGGAAGGGGAGTGGTCCAGGGGAGAGCTTCCTGATTGGCTGCCATGTACCTGCTGGTCTGGGGTGAGAGGGCAAAAAAAAGCGCCAACAATGGCGAACCCAAAATGGCGAACGTCGCGCGACGTTCGCGAACTTCCGGCGAGCGCGAACACCCGATGTTCGCGCGAACAAGTTCGCCGGCGAACAGTTCGCGACATCTCTAGTTACTGCCCAGGAACAAATTTGCCCAGTGTTTATAAATGAGCCCCATTAGCTGGAGCCCTTCTCAGCAGCTCCCACTACATAAATATATATACATTATACATTATACATACACAGCCCTATACATAATGGGGCCCTGCTATTTGTATGGGACAAGCACTTGCCTTTGTTTGCTCACATTGCAGGGTAGGGGTGCAACAGAGCTCAGGCAGGTTTCTCAGGAAGCTCATGGCTAATGTTTTCACTGTTCTAAAAGGACAGCCTGGGAAAGAGCTGTCACAGAGGTGTTTTTACTGATTATCTGGACTTGTTGCCATTAGGAGACTGGGAAACCGTGCAACCCAGCAGGGTTCTTGATAGAAAGCACTGGAAACAGCACGGCCCCAGCTCGCTTATCTGCCTGTCAATAAAGAGAGATGGATCCAACAGCCGGGCCAGGTGCTGCCGTCGCACTATCCAAACTGCGCTGCTCTCCAAGGAGCGATCAAGCGTGAAGAGAACAGTCTGCCAAGACCCCTGCTGGGCAAACTGGGAGCTGGGGGTCACTCTCAGTAACTAGGGACAGGGCTAAGTGCTAAGGGGGCATAAAAGGGATATTTTTATGGGAAAACATGTTTTTTTTTTTTAAAAAAAAAAAAACACATCAGTTAATAGTGCTGCTCCAGCAGAATTCTGCACTGACATCCATTTCTCAATAGAGCAAACTGCTTTTTTTACATTTAATTTTGAAATCTGACATGGGGCTAGACATATTGTCAGTTTCCCAGCTGCCCCCAGTCATGTGACTTGTGCTCTGATAAACTTCAGTCACTCTTTACTGCTGTACTGCAAATTGGAGTGATATCACCCCCCTCACTTTCCCAGGGTTGGACTGGGCCTGCGGGACACCGGGAAAAAACCCAATGGGCCCTCGCCTCTAGTGGGCCCCGCTAGCCCAGATCCGCCACCTCGATTTCTTCCTGGGGCTTCTATCTCAGGGCCCCCCTCCAGACCCTGAGGGCTACTGCCTCAGGGCCTCCCGTCCAGCAACCGCACCGCTGCACATGTACGCGTCAGCACAGCCTTTTGCCGTGACCAAACAGTGCGTGTGCTGATACGCATGCGCGAGTGCGCACACGCACCGCAGGGAGAAGGTTGCAGGATGCCAGGCAGTGAGGCAGTAGCCCTCAGTGTCCAGAGGGGGGCCCTGATGCAGAAGCCCCCGTGGGCCCCGGGCCCCCAGTCCAACCCTGCCCTTTCCCCCCAGCAGTCTAACAACAGAACAATGGGAAGGTAACCAGATAGCAGCTCCCTAACACAAGATAACAGCTGCCTGGTAGATATAAGAGCAGCACTCAATTGTAAAAATCCAGGTCCCACTGAGACACATTCAGTTACATTGAGAAGGAAACACAGCAGCCTGCCAGAAAGCAGTTCCATCCTAAAGTGCTGGCTCTTTCTGAAAGCACATGACCAGGCAAAATGGCCTGAGATGCACCTACACACCAATATTATAACTAAATACACTTGCTGGTTCAGGAATGACATTTTATATTGTAGAGTGAATTATTTGTAGTGTAAACAGTGTCATTTAGAAATAAAAACGTCATCATAAAAAGCACCCAGAGCCCCCCAATATCACTTTAACAGAATCATGTGCTGAGCTAAAACCGGTTGCCTTTATTGAAAACACGAATGAAGCAAAACAAACACAGAATTGGGCGTAATTGAAAAGAAACTACAGAATTTTTTTTTTATCACAATAAAGTGTTACTGAAATACACATGGAATAAATATATTTCCCAAATGGTTTCAGCGTCATAAACACCAGAAATGATTCCTCCCCCATGTTCTTTTCATTTTGGGACATAAACGTCCTGGCGCCGCTGAGCGACTTGGATTTCTCCAGCATTGGGCGACAGAATCGCTGCGACGCTAAGCAGAGGAGAAGGAAATAGCGCAGCGGCGGGTGCAAGGCAAGGGCAATGCTGGGGAGAGAAAGTCAGAGGCGTTAGATGAAACGGCTAATGAGTAGAAGTTTATGAAGGATTTGCCCATGTGTTCCCATAGACTGAGCAATTCCCCGCACTCACACGCACTGCAATAATGAGCTTTAATTCTCTACTCGAGCAGAATCTGCGCAATAATAATAATAACAATAACGGGCACATCAGTTCTGGGGAAGCTCCGGAGATGTCTGGGTGGAGAGATTTCCAAGCTGAGCTCTTGGGTCGGGCTACAAGGGAGAAAGGAAAAGCGGGGACATGTCTGTCCCATAGAAGCAGCCGGGCTCCCTGTAGCGGTGAGTGGGAACCAGTAGCGCAGAATCGCAGCGTTTCTTAACTGACGTCATTCATATTCATTTATCAGACTTTTTTTTTACTGGGGGCGCCTATATTTAAGTCCATGTTGCGCATAGATCATAATTATCCAGCCGGAGGAATTTCTGTTTTTATTTTTTTTATCTATTGATCTGTTTATTTATTTATCATCTATCATCATCTATTTTATCTATCACTTATTTAAATATGATCCCTAATATCACCTACTCTAATGACATTTAAATACCCATCTAGCCTGTATCTGTGTTTAACTTGAAAATTATTTAAATACAAATATCTCACTAAATATCTTTCATCTTTCTATCCATCTGTCTGTCTCTCTCTCTCTATCTCTCTCTCTCTCTCTCTTATCTATCTATCTATCTATCTATCTATCTATCTATCTATCTATCTATCTATCTATCTATTTATATATTATCTCTCTCTCTCTCTCTCTCTCTCTCTCTCTCTCTCTCTCTCTCTCTCTTTCTCTCTCTCTCTTCATCTCTCTCTCTCTCTCTCTCTCTCTCTCTCTCATGTATTTCTATCTATCTCTCTATCTATCATCATCACTCTCTCTCTCTTTGTCTATCCCCGGTCTGATTTTGACCCTTATCATTATATTCACCCACAGAGTGACAGATATAAATGCAGACAGCAGATACATGGAGATGGTTATTGGGGGGCCCTCAGTACTAGCGCAGGGGAAACCTTGTAGAGCTGTAACCTGTGTATCGTCAGGGCAGCCCGGAGGCCCTTCCGGCAGTATAGGGGTTAATTCGGAGTATCAGAGGTCAGAGCACTTAGCAAGTCAAACATTACAGTCCATTTATATAAAATCTGTCCCTCTGTCTCTATCCCTGTCTGTGTTGTGTCCCTCTGTCTCTGACAGCACTTTATTCACTTTATCCACTTTATCACTTTTTCTAATCCCCCCCAATTACTCTCTTACTTTCTGCGCCTGATGTTGCATTTATTATTATTATTATTATTATTATTATTATTATTATTATTATTATTATTATTCCCAATGCCCATCCCACATTCTATAATCCACCCCCAGCCCTGGCTCTAGCCTGAGACATTAGCTGGATTCCCTGGGGGTGATTGGGTGCAATTGTCACTAAACAGACAGATGTTAAAAATGCACTTTTGCTCAACCTGACAAGTCTCAGTTCGATCTACAATTGTATTTGAAAGCGCAATGGGTGGAAAGATCTCCCATCAGAACCCCCCCCCCATCTAAATAACGAGGTATTTCATTGGCACTCATGTACTTCCAACTGAGAAATCTAGGGGGGCTGGGTCCCCCAACATCACTTATATATATATACACACACACACACACACACATATATTTCAGTAGATACAATATATTTCAGTAGATACAATATATTTCAGTAGATACAATATATTTCAGTCTATACATAAGCTCTAACCCAACCACCTGCAGCCCACACCTGATGTTGCAGAAGTGCAACTCCCCCAGGCCTCCTGCTTGGCCAGACACCCTTCTCTCCTCCAGCCTTGGTCCTGTCTGTAGGATCCATTTGACTTCTTTCCTTGTCTCTTTTTCCCTGATCTGGAAGAAGATGTGAGTTGGAACAAGGAGATTTGCACTGATGCCCTGACCCTTGTAATTGGATTAAATATACACTGCGAGCTCCAAAACCAGAGAGGGGAGATTGACACCTGCCAAGTGGACTCCCATGTGATTGATTGTGATGAGTCGCGCTGGCTACAATAATGATATAAATTGTATGGATAAAACAGCACATTTGTCATTTCGGTGCCATCAAGGGAGGAAGGGAACGTGTGATTGGAGCTGGCTGGGTGACAGCACCCCCCCCCCCCCAGCACCAGGCAATGGATGGGGCCAGAGAGGCTCTGCAGTCTGAACTCACAGTGACAGGACATATTAGCACTTGGAGCTTCCATTTCTCCAGCCATAAGCTTCCTATTAACATATAGATTGCTGTTCTGTTGGCATTGGGAGAATCCAAATATGGGATGGGGGGCCTGCATACCCTGGAACATAACCCCCTTGCCAACTGTCAGTCTTCCAGTGCAACTGTCAGCTTGGACAGTCTCTCTCACACTCCCACCTCATCTCTCTGTCTAGTGAGTGTGTGTTAGTGTACAGTACATTTTTCAGTAAATGATTAGCCTGTGAATTACTCAGTACCAGATCCAGATACTTTCCTTGCCCCATGTACTCACCTCAGTTACTATTGCTATGTACTTGCCCAGGGTAGTTACCCAGGAGTACCATCTACTCCCAAATAATCTCAATCAGAACTACTGCTGCCCCCCTGCTGACAAACGTGGATCATGGGTATCACAGGCAGGAACTATTTGGAAAAAGGGAAATGGGCCCGACAATTGGTATTTGCGATACTGATTCATTTTAGCAGGGATTGTGCTGGGGGAAAACTGGGGTGGGAAATACCAATTCCCACTTTTCTGTGTTATTCTACTAGGACCATTCCCATTCATCTTGTGGGATGAGGGTAACAGAGAAACCAATTGCCTGGAATAAACAGTGTATGCGAGTAATAATAATAATAATAATAATAATAAGAAGAATTCTTCTACTTCTTTTTATTTTTATTAATAATAAAAATAACAATAAGAATAATAACAATAATAATAACAATAAGAATTCTTCTTCTTCGTCTTAATAATAATAACACTAATAATAACAATTATTATTATTGATAATACTAATATTACTACAGAAGTAGTATTAGTATTTTCAATAATAATAATAATAATTGTTATAATGATAATAATAACAATTATTATTGATAACACTAATACTACTACAGAAGTAGTATTAGTATTATCAATAATAATAATAATAATTGTTATAATAATAATAATAATTATTATTATTATTATTATTGATAATACTTATACTACTACAGAAGTAGTATTAGTATTATCAATAATAATAATAATAATAATAATCATTATTATTATTATTATTATTATTATTATTATTATTATTATAACAATTATTATTATTAGTAGTAGTAGTAGTAATACTATTACTGCTACTAATAATAATTGTTATAATAATAATAATAATAATAATATTAATAACAATGGACCAGTAGGATCGAGATATGAATATAAGTTTAATAAGCATCGAAATACAATGTGCTATTACCTTGCACAGATACTACTATACTTTACTATAGTTATTACAAATAGTCTGTGTTGTGCTGCCAAGGGGCTACAGGGCACATAATCATTATAGCAGATAAACTATACACAATATAATGATTTAGTTCTGCACAGAAAAGTAAACAGTCAAATGCCATTCGTTGCTCTCTAGAAATGTATAACATTTTTTTCACCAAAAAAAGAGGATGTTTGCAGCCACATAATTCTTTGCCAATTTTCCCTTGTTTTCAGATAATGTCCAAAAAAACGAAAACACGAATTCCGTGAGTTTATGACATGATTTAATTGTATTTATCGTAGGGTTACAGCCCCACGCCAATTCATGGAGTATTAACGCTTCACGTTTTTCTATTCTATAAGAGAAAATGAATAAATAAAGAGAAAAAAAAACCCCAATGTATGTTTATGTTGGAAAAACACAATAAACAAAGAGAAAAAAAGAATGCAAAATAAATAAATTATATATATATATATATATAAATATATAATTTTAATAAAATATATATAGTGTCTGACACCTAATCATACCCAATCTTCTTCTCTTTTACAAATTCCCCAGTCTCTCCCTTGTCTTTGTTACACTGTCTCTTTCACTTTGATTTTAGGGATAAATGTATTAGCGCGCAAGACCTTGCCAATATTTGCGCCTAGGTGTTAGTGATACAAGACTGAGTGCACAAAGACACAATCTACTGCCCAATCCTGTTGCTATCGATTAGCCCTGCTTGTGTCGTTTTTAAACAGAACTTTTCTTTTACCCCCTTTTTTGTAATTAACTGCTGGAAGGGATTAAATCCTCCGCTGGCAGCAAAAGAAATCAACTTGGAGTGAATGAGTTGTTTTTTTTTTGTTGCAGTGGGCCCAGTCTCCCTTGTGGCTGAATATATTAACATTATAATCTCCAACACAGTATTTTATTTAATGTTACACCATTGTTAGGAAATCAACTCTTTGGGTCCATGGAGACTGTGACCCTTGCGATGGAGTGAAAGTGTAATTATCTGCCTGTATCTTGGGCAGATCTGAGAGATTACATTTCAACTAAATCCATATCAATGCTAATTTATTTTCTCTGTTCTGTAAAAGCTGCAGGTGCTGCTGGGGGAATACATGTTCTGCCCAAAACACAATCATTCTAGAGAGAATACAAGTGGCATTTTGTGCTAAACTTGCCACAATTCCACCTAAAATTCCACCTTTTTTTCCCCTTATTCGCTAGAAAACCTGTTGTTTTTTTTAATGCAGTTACACAAAACAATTCTGCTAAATTAGAGTTAAATAAAAGGCTTAATGGTCGGTTACAGGCGGCTGGTGACTAATTGTCCAGCGCAGGTGACAAGAAAAGGACAAATGAATCGTTAGGAAAAGGTGCAGAATGGGACCCCGAATTGTCCCCAATATATAATATCACAGTCTAAAAGGAAAGGGCTGGGGGGTTAAAGAGGTTGTTAACCACAAATGAACTCTGTGATGGAGACAATAAAGATCTAGGAAATTGTACATTTTTTCTTTAGCTGATTTTTAGTTATATTTAGTATTTTAATTTAACACAGTCAGGAGAGGAATAAACTGCTGGAACTCAGAAAAGAAAACAAAGAAAAGCGCAGGGCAAAATAAATTCAAACACCATCGTTACAATCCCTTTCTGTCGCAACAATAATAATCGTTATAATAAAAAGCCAACATATAAGCCAGTCACGTGATAAGGGCCTCTGAGCTGCATCTGAGCACTGCAACAGGTACAGGCAATGAATGGGGAAATTCTCCCTAAAAAAAGGGTAGAGACAAGGTATTTACCAATTATCATACCCCATATATGACTTAAGTAAATAAAAGGGGAAATTCTCCCTAGAATAAAAAGTAGAGGCAAGGTATATACCAATTATTACCCCCCCCCATATATGCCTTTCGTAAATAAAAGGGGAAGTTGAGCCTAAAAAAAGGTAGAGACAAGGTATATACCAATTACCATCCCCCATATATGCCTTTAGTAAATAAAAGGGGAAATTGTACCTAAAAAAAAAAGGTAGAGGCAAGGTATATACCAATTACCATCCCCCATATATGCCTTTTGTACATATAAGGGGAAATTCTCCCTAGAATAAAAAGTAGAGGCAAGGTATATACCAATTACCATCTCCCATATATGCCTTTATAGGTCTATCAGTCCAGAATTATGGATTTGTTCTGCGAATCTGTTATGGGTAGATAAGGTAGTGGATTCAGATTAGTATCTATCCCATAATTCCTGTCTAGTTTTCATCTTTCTATGTCTATAGTTGTGCTTTAGCTTTGCTCCATTACATATATATATATATTATCTCTTTTCATGTCATCTATAGACCTATCAGTTATCTATTTCCACTATCACTTCATCTAATCTATATCTATATATCTATCTATTTATCTGTCTGTCTATCTATTATCTATCTATCTACTATCTATTTATCAATCTGTCTGTCTGCCTATTCTCTAAATTCTGTCTGCTTATATATCTACCTATCTAATCAGTAAAATATGTCTATCTATCTAGGCTGGGACATCAGGGAATCTACTAGATATCAGCACCAGAATAAATTAAAAAAGTTCTGTTTTATATCATGTTTGCTTTTTTTTTTTTTTTTTTAGAAAATATATATTTACTTCTACCATTTTCTCTTTATTTAAACCAATTCTCTCTTAGGGCTGATTTCACTTAAGCCGATCCATGTAAATATAAATCCAAAATACCCTATTTGGGGCAATTCTAAGCTTCTTTCGTATTTTACTGTGCCTAATTTTTTTTCTCTCTCTCTCTCTATACACCCTCCCTATATTATCAGTCTATATACCTGATTTAATGGAATACAGAGAGGGACTTGATATGGGTTTACACCATGTTATAGTTATCAGGGAACAAGTGTTTAGAATTAGAGAGATGTCACTTTATTGAGTGGGTGAAAAGATAAATATTTTTGGTAAGGAGGAGGGAGAGAGAAAAGTATTTGATGATTTCTGGGGCCGAGCTGCTGTGTTTATTGTAGAAGAATCCCCAGTAAGCGCAGTTACTTGTTTGCGCCGCGGTCCCAGGGCCCCTAGCGCTGCACCAGATCATCAGAACTAAGCCCCGCCCTCCCCGCAGCTTCAGTCTCTGCGCATTTGACTCTCAGGGCTCCGCTCAGTGTCTGGAAGAGAATCCGACGATGCATCAAACTGGCCAGTAGCAAGTCATGCAGCAGGAAGGACAAACCGACTGGAAAATGGACTCACAGCGCAGGAACAAATGGACTTTCTTCTCTCTGACAACTTGTGTCTTACAGAAAGTCCCTGGCACATAATTGAGATGATTCCAATAGTCAGATGAGCTGCTGTGTGTGAGGATGGAAAGAACTTCATTTCACCCCCCCCCCACCATTGTCTCTTCCTAGAAATTCTCTGTAATACCCAAATCTTCTGAATTATTCATCCCCTCCATTGTTCTACTTTAATGGTCTCGTGTCTGCCCAAGATGTGGATGTAAAGTAAACTCTGTCTGCCCAACAGATTATATAAATATATATACACACACACACACACAGATGGATTATATACATATATATATATACATAGATAATATAAATATATATATACACACAGATTATATATATATATATATATATATATATATATATATATATATATATATATATATATATATATATATATATATATATATCATTAAATACAGTGATTGTAATTCCAGTGGAAAGCAGAATTTTTTTTTTTTTAATTCCTTGAAGCAATGTAGCAAAAGGCAATTCTTCTCCTGGTCGGTTAATCAGCTTTTTTTTCTGCTACATTTTTTTTCAGGAGTCAGAATCAGCAGTGCAGCAAACAAAAATACGCCTTTTAATAGAAATGACATGTACAAAGCCATTCTGTAATGAGTGTATATTGTAAAGTTAATTAGCAATGGCATTTTCTTTCAATAAGCATATAGTAGTCATTAATCTTTAATAAATTATTTATTATTTTGTAAGTCCTGTGAGTGTGGCTCATCTTTGGATATATATATATATATATATATATATATATATATATATATATATATATATATATATATATATATATATATAAATATGCTTTTGTTTGGGAAGAGAAAGAATATATTTATATATGAATCAAAAACCAGCACCAAGGGTCTTGCAAGTAGAGGCAAGGTATACACCAATTACTATCCTCCATATATGCCTTTAGTAAATTAAAGGGGAAATTCTCCCTAAAAAAAAGTAGAGGCAAGGTATATACCAATTACTATCCCCCATATATACCTTAAGTAAATTAAAGGGGACATTTTCCCTAAAATAAAGGGTAGAGGCAAGGTAAATACCAATTAGTATCCCCCATATATGCCTTTATTAAATTAAAGGGAAATTCTCCTTAAAAAAAGGTAGAGGCAAGGTATATACCAATTACCATCCCCCATATATACCTTAAGTAAATTAAAGGGGACATTTTCCCTAAAATAAAAGGTAGAAGCAAGGTAAATACCAATTACTATCCCCCATATATGCCTTTAGTAAATTAAAGGGAAATTCTCTCTAAAAAAAAAGGTAGAGGCAAGGTACAGTATATACCAATTACTATCCCCCATATATACCTTAAGTAAATTAAAGGGGACATTCTCCCTTAAAAAAAGGTTGAGGCAAGGTGTATACCAATTACCATCCCCCATATATGCCTATATATATATATATATCAGAATCAAAAACCAGTAGCAAGGTTATGCAGTGTTCAAGAAATTGTGTTATTGCATAGTTTGCTTAACCGACGTTTCGGTCCCTTTTCCAATGTATCATATATATATATATATATATATATATATATATATATATATATATATATATATATATATATATAAAACCTTGTGTGTGAATGTGCTTATTAGGAGAAAATTAGGACAGCACAAAATTGTATATACTAAAAGTAATTTTCTACACTGGGAACAGGAGGATTAACACAAACACATCTTTTGTAGAATGAATTTGGGTCCTATTCATATTCCTATGTGGTTCCTATTCATATAAGTGCAGAAAATGCTCAAATAAAATGTCTATGAAATGTTAATATTTCTCCAGCCTGATCCCATGATGGCCCAGTCACATGGTGATCATCACGTGCCCCTCCCCCTGCTCATATCCCAGTTATTCCATCAGACTAATAGATAGTGACTGCTGCCTCTCTTGTGACAAACCCTCGCAGCTGCCTCCGAATCAATAGATGTCAAAGAAATATGGAAACAATCGTGAAATCCTGCCTGGGCTGCATTAGAGAAATGTGTTCCCCTTCTCAGGGCTTGGGGTCGGGGGTGTTTTCTCTTGGAACTTCACTCCCACAGCCCCACTACCTCTGCTTGTTCCCAGCACATACATCTACATCTGTTGGGTTTGTCTTGTAATTTGTAATTACTGCCCCTTCATGGGCTCCCCTTGTCTTCAACTATCTTTAATTAAAAGCAGATCTGAAGGAGGACAATTAGCAGATGGTGTGTGTATGTTTATTGTAGGGACCCTCATCCCACCATCAGCTCCCACTTCCAGCAGATCTCTGCTCACAGGACTGGGGGGCTCCAGATTCTGCTCAGTTTGGGGAGCAGAATTCAAACACATACCCTGACCAACTGCAACACACTTTGTATGGCTAATTGTGTGTATGAGAGAGAGACAGAGAGAGAGAGAGAGAGAGAGAGAGAGAGAGAGAGAGAGAGAGAGGATAATGGTGCCCCTGTATGTGTGCTTCTATAGTTGTATACTGTATTTGTGTATTAGTGTTGTGTGTTTTCCTTTGAATGTGTGTAGCTAATACTTGCTGCCTTCCTCCTTCCTGTTGTATGCGTGTATTTGTGTATTGGCATCTCTTTATATGGTATTTCTCCATATACATAATATATAAAGTAGCCCCTCTTGTGAATTATAAGGATATTATAAGTTACCGAGGAGTTTCATGACCATATAAAAACACGAGGCCGAAGGTCATGGAACTCCGAGGTAACTTCTAATATCCTAATATTTTGGGTACTTTATTTATTATAATACACAAGTTTCAGCGAGTTTCAGCGAGTCATGTGACAGAAATGACATCAGAACTCACCGTTTATAACTGATGACATCAGAACTCACCGTTTATAAGGATATCATTTACAGGATATTCATGGCTTTTGTGTATTATATAGTGAATAAAGTACCCCCCTCTTGTAAATTATAAGGATATTATAAGTTACTGAGGAGTTTCATGACCATATAAAAACACGAGGCCGAGTGTTTTTATACAGGTCATGGAACTCCGAGGTAACTTCTAATATCCTCATATTTTGCAACTGGGGGTACTTTATTTATTATAATACACACGTTTCAGCGAGTCATGTGACAGAAATAACATCAGAACTCACCGTTTATAACTGATGACATCAGAACTCACCGTTTATAAGGATATAATTTACAAGATATTCATGGCTTTTGTGTATTATAAGGGAATTACCATTTCTGCGCCAACTCTCTCCTATGTCCTAAAACATCATTTATGTCGTCATTCAGTGCTGCGTGACGTCTCATCCTCCTTCTTCCGGACGCAATTGGGTGCGCACATATCAAACACACTGAGCATAAGCTTCATTTGATCTGCACAGCAGTTTCTTGTTTGGCTGTTGCTCGGGATTAATCTCTGCCTGTAATGAGCATTAATTAATGTGGCATTCATTTCCAAGACAGCTGCATTTGACAAATCTGTGTTAAAGAGGTGGAATTTTTTATTATTATTATTATTATATAAGATCTGTTTAAAATGAAATCAGCTGGGTGTTGTACAAAATAGGTCCTGGGAATAATGATCTGTCATAACATGTTATTCTACAAGGAAACAGAATTTTTTTATGATGATGATGATGATCATCATCATCGTCATCATCATCACCACTATAAAAATGCTGTTTGTTGCATAAGGTTAAGCAAGTAGCATATTCTGCATGTTGTCTCATTCAGCCCAACAATATCTGCAGTAGTGAGAAAATGTAAGGGGCACTTAAGGTGCAAAATAAGTACTTTATGGTCAATATTAATGTAGGAATTAGGGAATTCCTTTGTCCTAAAACATAGGGAACTAGATAAGTGAATAGTGAAACAGTGGGAGCAGTGCTTTTTTCACTAATAACCCAGTGCATCTAATTAGCCATAATTATAAATATCCTTATAAGTGATTATTTGTGATGTCATGGCTTGTCATTGTCTCTAAATAATGTCACATGACTCCCTGAAATTTGTGTATCATAATAAAGTGTTAACCATTTATAGTAAAATGTAAGGGGTTGTTCACCTTGAAACACTTTTTTTTTCAGTTCAGTTGGTTTTAGATAGTTCATCAGACTTTTTCCAATTACTTTGTATTTTCTATTTGTGATCGTTTTTTTAATATTGAAGTGTAAAGATTCATTTTTCACCTTCTAAAGCAGCTGGGGGAGGGGGGGTCGCCGACTCTTTAACTGTTCTAAATTGATACATTTAGTTGATACATTTCTTATCTTTAGCCTTGCTGAGCAGAATCCCTGAGTTTGATTAAATGAAAATCGCCAGCGGGATGGCACTCGGAGCACTTCGTTTTGCCTCTCGAGGAAACTTCGGGCGACTTCGGAAAACTAAGCGATTCGATTGTCATCCCGCCGGTGATTTTCATTCTAGCCAGTGGAAAAGCAGTTCGGGGAGATTAGTCGCCCAAAGAAGAAAATGAGATTTGTCGCCGGGCGACTAATCTCCCCGAATCTGACCGCGTGTCTCTGCTGTTAAAGGCAGCTGTTAGAATTGATCCAATAGTTGCTAATATTCTACAGATACTGCTGAGAAATGTATCAACAAATTTTATCAACTAAATGTAGAAAATTCTAACCGTTCCGAATCTGTTCCTGGATCACTGAACTGACAGACTGAAACACCAGAGTCAGGAACATTAAGGGGCAGATTTATCAAGGGTCGAATTTCGAGGGTTAAAAAAACCCTCAAATTCGACCCTCGAAGTAAAATCCTTTGAATTCGATATTTTAGAGCAAGAGGTTTGATCGATAGATCGAATAAAAATCGTTCGATCGAATGATGGAATCCTTCGAATCGAACGATTTTAAGCGATCGATCGAATGTTACTGTTCCTTTAAGAAACATGACAAGGTTGGGACCCAAGACATTTACATATAATATAATATTTTAAAACCCCGCCCCCTCCCCATAAAAAAATGACTTCAAAGGGGACTGATCAGTATAGTTCCTAGATGTTCTTCTATAACAGCACTGGCCTATAGGGTTTCCAAGCAAGCCTACTGCAACTTCCATTCCCGGGGGTATAATCTTTGACCCATGTGCTCTGATGTGACAGCTGTTGAAGAATGCAAAATTATGAAAAATTGGCAGATTGCACTAAAATCATAGCCCTGCACTGCAGAGCCCCATAATGTGCTGAACCAAACAACACATCAAACATAAGGCCTAGATCTTACTGCATCTGATGGCTCAAATTATATTTCTGTGTCCTATACAGTCTCAAAGACTGGAAGACTAAGAGAGCATATCTCAGTTCACTGAGTTTTTGTGCAATAAGGGCTGTTCTCTTGTAGGATGACCAAGCCTAGGAACCTTAAATGAATCAGATTCCAAGAGGCACATTTACTAAAGGGCAAAGTGGCCGTTGCTAGTGAAAATTCGCCAGATTAGAGGATCTCTTTTGTCTTTATTTTGTTTCCTTGGACATTTGTTATAATAAGTGGCCACTTTAAGTATTTGCACCATCACTAATAAAGACATATATATGACATATATATGACCTATATGTACCCGGCCTATTCAAATAGACATAAGCGAACGTGTCTTAATGAATAGTGATGGGCGAATTTGTTCCGCGAAAAATTTGCATTTTTGGATGCCGGCGTTCGTATATTCGCCCATTTTTGTGGCAGTTTCATGAAATTATTCGCCGACTGCGAATCACTGGAATTCTCAGCAAATTTGCGTCTGGCGAATAAATTCGCTATCGCTTTTAATGAAGTTTCGCTCGGCAGAAATGATGAATTTTGATGAATTAGCGTATGAGCTGCATATTAACGTGTGATGAAGTGGCGTGAAGTGTGGCGGTGGAGCCTTCCGAGGAGATAATTCGCCCTTAAAGGGATACTGTCATGGGAAAAACCTTTTTTTTCAAAATGAATCCATTAATAGCGCTACTCCAGCAGAATTCTGCACTAAAATCCATTTCTCAAAAAAGCAAACAGATTTTTTTATATTCAATTTTGAAATCTGACACGGGGCTAGACATTTTGTCAATTTCCCAGCTGCCCCTGGTCATGTGACTTGTGCCTGCACTTTTGGAGAGAAATGCTTTCTGGCAGGCTGCTGTTTTTACTTCTCAATGTAACTGAATGTGTCTCAGTGAGACATGGGTTTTTACTATTGAGTGTTGTTCTTAGATCTACCAGGCAGCTGTTATCTTGTGTTAGGGAGCTGCTATCTGGTTACCTTCCCATTGTTCTTTTGTTTGGCTGCTGGGGGGGGGAAAGGGAGGGGGTTATATCACTCCAACTTGCAGTACAGCAGTAAAGAGTGATTTAAGTTTATCAGAGCACAAGTCGCATGACTTGGGGCAGCTGGGAAATTGACAATATGTCTAGCCCCATGTCAGATTTCAAAATTGAATATAAAAAAATCTGTTTGCTCTTTTGAGAAATGGATTTCAGGGCAGAATTCTGCTGGAGCAGCACTATTAACTGATTCATTTAGAAAAATTTTTTTTTTCCATGACAGTATCCCTTTAAGTGAATTTCCCCCCAATACTCTTGAGGAGGGACATTCTAGTACAAAGATCTTGGCCTATATCATGTGGTTGCGTCCAATCAGATGCCCGGATACCAGGGGCTGCAGTGCATGGCCATCATGGTTTTGACTTAAAAGTGTACATATAAAATATGGTCACACTTAATATTTTTAACTTGGAGATGGACCATGTCTACTAGGTCCAGCCAAATTCTTATGAAGATTTGCTTTTAGCAATTTAGTCCAATGTATTTAGTAATGAACTTGTCTTTTCGCCTTATAGAGCAAACCACTCATACATTTTGACAATTTAGGTCCATCCTGCTGATTGTATTTGGGTTGAATATGGAATTTAGGGTTCAAATCTAGTTCTGTATTTGGCCAAATATTAATGGTGGGTTTAGAGGGAGACGAAACTCGAAATTATGAGTCAAGCACAGTCATAGTCCATCAGCTCAACAGTGTTTAAAGGAGAAGGAAAGGTTAAAACTAAGTCAGCTTTATCAGAAAGGTCTATATAAATACGCCAGTAAACCCTCAAAGTAATGCTGCTCTGAGTCCTCTGTCAAAAGAAACACAGCATTTCTTTCCTTCTATTGTGTACTCATGGGCTTCTGTATCAGACTTCCTGTTTTCAGCTTAAACCTCCAAGGCTAGGGCTTGAGCATGCTCAGTTTGCTCCTCTCTCCCTCCCTCCCTGCTGTAAACTGAGCTCAGAGCTATGAGCAAGCAGGGAGAGACTCAGACAGGAAGTGATGTCACAGCAAAACAATATGGCTGCTGCTATCCTAAACAAACAAAGACAGTGTCTATAGCTGATTACTCAGGTATTAAAAAGCATTCTAAAGAATAAAAATGGTGTTCTAGCTTGCACTGTTGTGGCTAATCTATTGGCAATAAACTGCCCTGGTAGCTTTCCTTCTCCTTTAAGTGGTATATATATAGTAAATAATTTCTGGTGTTATGGTACCTGCGGGATTTCTGTCTCAGCAGGCGAGTGACTAAATGCCTCTGTATAGATGTTCATGGGAATCACCTGGACTTGTGGACTGGCAATGATAATATTTGAGTAACAAGTGTGAGTGCATAAGCCACAATATGTTGTAATATGAGCTAATACTAGAGAAATACAAGAGTCCTCTGCACTCATCCCATTATCAATATATTTAAGACAGCGACATTTTGTGCTACTGCTACTAAAAAATGCCTTACCCTTTAAACAAAACAGGGATTGTTTGTCCATATATTGCAATATATTTAAGCTGGCCAACTACGTCAAAGTCATCCCATATCTGGCCAGTCCTATGCTCAATTTTATCTGATTCATTAAGAATTCTGTTGCTTCATTATACATTTTACAAAGGGACTTGGTTTTACCTGCAACTTAACTTGCTGCTTTCAAAGTAAAACTCCCAAACTTGGCTGCCCTTTTATTAGACATCAGTGGGATCACCTGACTATAGCTGGGAAGGGTGGGAGCTACAACATGGAGCTGGTCACTGCTCCTGTATAACTATAACAAACAAGGGAAAGTTGTGCTCACCACTAATTTTTAAAACCATTAGGCGGGGGTGCAATGAGGCTGTGACCACAAAATACATATAGTCAAATACAAGAGTCCTCTGCACTCAACCCATTATCAATATATTTAAGACAGCGACATTTTGTGCATACTGCTACTAAAAAATGCCTTACCCTTTAAACAAAACAGCAACAGAATTCTTAATGAATCAGATAAAATTGAGCATAGGACTGGCCAGATATGGGATGACTTTGACGTAGTTGGCCAGCTTAAATATATTGCAATATATGGACAAACTATCCCTGTTTTGCTTAAAGGGTAAGGCATTTTTTAGTAGCAGTATGCACAAAATGTCTCTGTCTTAAATATATTGATAATGGGTTGAGTGCAGAGGACTCTTGTATTTGACTATATGTATTTTGTGGTCACAGCCTCATTGCACCCCCGCCTAATGATTTTAAAAAATAGTGGTGAGCACAACTTTCCCTTGTTTGCTAATACTAGAGAAGAAAGGAAGGTCCAAACAGATACAAAATCAGAGTTTGACATTCAAATGTATGGAACCTGATATACAGAATGCTCGGAACCTGAGGTTTTCCAGATAAAGGATCTTTCTGTAATCTGGATCTTCATACCTTAAGGCTTCTAGAAAATCATGTAAACATTAAATGAACCCACTGGGTGGGTTTTGCCTCCAATAAGGATTAATTATATCTTAGTTGGGATCAAGTACAAGCTACTGTTTTATTATTACAGATAAAAAGGAAATCATTTTTAAAAATTTGGATTATCTGAATGACGGAGTCATTCTGAGCTTTCTGGATAATGGGTTTCCAGACAGTGGGTCCCATACCAGGCTTCCTTTAGCACATAATAAGGTTACAAATATAGGAAAACATCATTTTAACAGCCACCCTACTATAGATTTAGGGGTATCCAGATCTCCCCCATCTACGTCTTTGAGTCTACAGTGGGAGGGCCCATAGCTCAGCAACCACTATAAGGGGTAATGTAACACGAGGAGCAAATACTAAGGGGTAATGTAATACGAGGAGCAAATACTAAGGGATAATGTAACACAAGAAGCAAATACTAAGGGATAATGTAACACGAGGAGCAAATACTAAGGGGTAATGTAAAACAAGGAGCAAATACTAAGGGGTAATGTAACACGAGGAGCAAATACTAAGGGGTAATGTAACACGAGGAGCAAATACTAAGGGTTAATGTAACACGAGGAGCAAATACTAAGGGGTAATGTAATACATAGTAACATAGTAACATAGTAAGTAAGGTTGAAAAAAGACACATGTCCATCGAGTTTAACCTTTTTTTTTTTTTTATATATATTAAATACCTATCTGCCAGTTGATCCAGAGGAAGGCAAAAAAAACCCATCTGAAGCCTCTCCAATTTGCCTTAGAGGGGGAAAAATTCCTTCCTGACTCCAAAATGGCAATCAGACTAGTCCCTGGATCAACTTGGACTATGAGCTATCTCCCATAACCCTGTATTCCCTCACTTGCTAAACACCATCCAACCCCTTCTTATACCTATCTAATGTATCAGCCTGTACCACTGATTCAGGGAGACAATTCCACATCTTCACAGCTCTCACTGTAACAAACCCCTTCCCAATATTTAGGCGGAACCTCTTTTCTTCTAATAGGAATGGGTGACCTCGTGTCAGCTGGAAAGACTTACTGGTAAATAAAGCATTAGAGAGATTATTATATGATCCCCTTATATATTTATACATAGTTATCATATCACCCCTAATACGAGGAGCAAACCCATAGTACCCAATAAGAAGGTAGTATTTGCTGAAAGCTAACATTTAATTGCAATGGGATAATAAACATGGGCAAACATGACACCTTTTATGACAAAACCCCAATATGATCTCTATCCACGAATTCAAGGCATCTCGTTTAGTTCATTGGATAAAAAAACTACAGCCCAGATATAATAATGTCATGCTTGTTTCTCCACCACCCGCATTATGATATGATCAAAACAGGCTTGGTGCCTTCAGCTCATTCAAACTCAAGGGCTATTTAAATTTTAGCATTTATTTGATAATTGGCGAAGCGAAGGGTCCATTCAAGATGCCACAACGGACATAAAATTAGCCAATAGGAAAAAAGCAAAACAAATGATCTCAATTATAAGAGCTACAAGGAGCTAATTACCATCTCACTACGAATAAACCCTCCCAGCTAGCTACAAGCTTCTTTCCTCCTTAAAAAAAAATTAGGATTCCGTGAAAGTGACGTCATTCAATCAATGTCCATGAATTCATGTCCTAATGTTAATATGATCAGCCTGAGGGCGTTATTCAAGCAGCCCACGTTTTCTGAGACAAGAGGAATACATCGCAGCTTTGATGTCAGGAGGCCATTGCTGTCATTGATCTTCTGGTCACGTTGCGATCATAGATGTGAAACGTGAAACCGCGTCTTAATTCGCCATGGCTTGCCTATTTATGATACATTAATTGGCAGCTTTTTGTTTTTCAACGACTCCACCACTGGGCTGGGAATTCTTCCACTTGAGTTTGGCAGAAGGCGGCAACCTAGAAGCAGAAGGATACAAAGGAATGTTTTTGAAAGGCTGAAGGATCTAAAGAAATGTTTTTACCTTCTTTATCCTCCTCCTCCTTAAAAGATGTTTGTAGCTCGATGGCCATATCTTCATCCCAAAATAATCAGGGGGAAAGGCACAGCAATTAAATGTAAGAGACTCTCGTAGGAAGAAGTATACATTTTTTTTTTAAATTCTGGACCCTTCAAGGAACAAATCAACATTTAAATAAGGGAAGATACCCAGGCTACTAGAGTTTGAGAGCAATCTGGCTTCTTCTAAAGGAAAGCACACAATGTCCCGATTCTTAGAGAGGACCCCAAGCATCTGGGATGTCCAGCACTTGACTCAGAGCCAACATGGTATCATTAAAACCTTTTATTCCCCTTCTCCTTTTTTATGGGACATAAAAAAAAAGCCAATGTGGAATGAAACCATCTCTCAGTTTCAAAGCGAGGTGGGGGGATAAAGTTGTGGAGGGCCAATATGTTATTGTCCCCCTCTGGTAGTGAAGGGGTTATCAATCTGCCCACCCTTATTGTTTGGTGGATGCTTTCTATGATTTCCATAAATTGTGCAGATTTATTCTGGAGGCCTCAACTAAGGGCAATGTCAGGTTCCTCTTTCTTCACATGGAATGTGTTACCCTGTTTCAGTCTACAAAAAGAAGGGGTGGGCTAAATTATTTCTAAAAGTCCCCACGCTGTGCAGAATGTCAGGATTTAGGGCGGGTCCCGGTCACCCTGCATTGTCCCGGACACTGCTGAAATGGACTGGATGCATTGCCAACAACCGTTTCTCCTCTCTCCCTCCTATGCATTTGTAAAGGAAGCCTAATAAAACAGTCGAATAAACCTTCACGGCTACTAAATCTTTAGCAGACAAAACCCTACACTTGTGACACTGCAAAGGTACCAGTTTACCCCCCAAAGTTCAGCTCAATACAAGCGATCGGAAACTAAAGAACCTTACGTGATCCATGCGTGCGTGGCCAATGCAAATCCCCTTTAAGCTTTATTTACACTAATTGCACCCAAGAATTAAGGCTCAATGGGAAAAAATATGGGCCCGAAAACAGGAGACATTGGCAATAATTTAGTTGCTGATTGTACTTTTTGGAAGTCCAGTGTTGTGACCTGTTTAGACCATCAAGGAATGAAAGAAAACATATATATATATATTATTTGGCCTCTACATAACTTGAAAGGGAAGTTGATGGGATTTAGGCCACCTTTCCAATAAAAACAGGGTGTCATTTTACGTATACAAGTATGGGGCCTGTTGAATGTTTTTGTAATTTGGATCTTCATACCTTAAAGGGATACTGTCATGGGAAAAAAAATTTTTTCAAAATGAATCAGTTAATAGTGCTGCTCCAGCAGAATTCTGCACTGAAATCCATTTCTCAAAAGAGCCACCAGATTTTTTTATATTCAATTTTGAAATCTGACATGGGGCTCGACATTTTGTCAATTTCCCAGCTGCCCCATGTCATGTGACTTATGCCTGCACTTCAGGAGAGAAATGCTTTCTGGCAGGCTGCTGTTTTTCCTTCTCAATGTAACTGAATGTGTCTCAGTGGGACATGGGTTTTTACTATTGAGTGTTGTTCTTAGATCTACCAGGCAGCTGTTATCTTGTGTTAGGGAGCTGCTATCTGGTTACCTTCCCATTGTTCTTTTGTTTGGCTGCTGGGGGGAAAAGGGAGGAGGGTGATATCACTCCAACTTGCAGTACAGCAGTAAAGAGTGATTGAAGTTTATCAGAGCACAAGTCACATGACTTGGGGCAGCTGGGAAATTGACAAAATGTCTAGCCCCATGTCAGATTTCAAAATTGAATATAAAAAAATCTGTTTGCTCTTTTGAGAAATGGATTACAGTGCAGAATTCTGCTGGAGCAGCGCTATTAACTGATTCATTTTGAAAAATGTTTTTCTTCCCATGACAGTATTCCTTTAAGTCTACTAGAAAATCATATTTTAAGTAAACCCAATAGGCTGGTTTTGCTTCCAATAAGGATTAATTATATCTTAGTTGGGATCAAGTACAAGCGACTGTTTTATTATTACACAGACAAAAGGAAATCATTTTTAAACATTTCTGATCATTTGGATAAAATGGATTTGGATAACATTCAGAGCTTTCTGGATAACGGGTTTCCAGTTAATGGACCTCATACCTGTATATAATGGTGGCCTGGTTTATCAAGGCTATGGAGTTTAAGCATGGAAGAAATGTCACGCAATGATAGGATCAATACTGCACAACGTTTTTCAAATCGCAAGAATATTTTTAGAGTCTACAGGCACATGGGCATCCCCTGCCAGGGTCCTAGATTACCTATCATTTAGATGCCACTAGTAATGGGTGAATCTGACGCGTTTCGCTTTGTCAAAAATTTGTGAAATGGCATTGAAGTCAATGGCTGTTTTTTTAAACCGCACAAAGTTTTTCGAATCGCAAAAAATTTTTTTTAGAGTCTAATGGCCTTTTTTTTCGTGGCAAAATATTTTGTCCATCCCTAGATGACCATAACCCAGTACCTACTGTCTGTTTATGGCAGGTAATAAATACCTAGCTTTACTGGAGAATTAAGAGCCTACCTTCTTGTTTATTGTTTAAAGGGAAAGTAAAAGCCTTATCTCAACTAAAGCTCCTCTTTCAGTGTTAGGAACAGGCCTGATAATGTTGAAAAAGCAGGGCATTCAAAACATACTTTGATCCATAACGTTTAGTTATGGATCAGGTCAGGACCTATTTTGAATCCCAGCCCACGTCTGGTCAGGGGGGTACAAGAGAAAAGTTTATATATCCTTTAAAAAAGTGAAGCTTAGCTGTTAAAGTTGCAGACACTCCATTCCTCAAGCAGATTACTCACTTTTAATAATATAGGCCAAATTCTACATTAAAGGGATACTGTCATGGGAAAAAAAAATTTTTCACAATGAATCAGTGCTGCTCCAGCAGAATTCTGCACTGAAATCCATTTCTCAAAAGAGCAAACAGGTTTTTTTATATTTAATTTTGAAATCTGACATGGGGCTAGACATATTGTCAATTTCCCAGCTGCCCCAAGTCATGTGACTTGTGCTCTGATAAACTTCAATCACTCTTTACTGCTGTACTGAAAGTTGGGAGCGATATCACCATCTCCCTTAGCCCCCCCAGCAGCCAAACAACAGAACAATGGGAAGGTAACCAGATAGCAGCTCCCTGACACAAGATAACAGCTGCCTGGTAGATCTAAGAACAACACTCAATAGTAAAAACCCATGTCCCACTGAGACACATTCAGTTACATTGAGTAGGAGAAATAATAAACTGCCAGAAAGCATTTCTCTCCTAAAGTGCAGGCACAAGTCACATGACTGGGGCAGCTGGGAAACTGACAAAATGTCTAGCCCCATGTCAGATTTCAAAATTGAATATAAAAAAATCTGTTTGCTCTTTTGAGAAATGGATTTCAGTGCAGAATTCTGCTGGAGCAGCACTTTTAACTGATGCTTTTTCCAAAAAACATGTTTTCCCATGACAGTATCCCTTTAAGCTGAGAAGTTACAAGGCAGTTACTTGGCGTTATAGCAGCCCTCTTGGTTATGTTACTGTCACTGGGATTATTTGGATTTCTTCTATTAAACTTTTGTGCTTTTAAGAAGCAGGAAGAGCAATCGTGTATCGCGTATGACCAAATATTGGAGACGCACCTTGGGACGCTCATGTTTGTTTATAATACACGGGGGGGGGGGAAATTCCAAGGGAATCTTTAATTAAGTGTCGCGTATTAAACATAAAAAGAAACCATGTTTTTTCAAATCCGGGGAGGTGAGACCTTAATTTTTTATTAATATTGCTGTGCAGCATTAAATATTGAGAGCTCGTAATTCGGGTTTTGTGCAATGATGAATTAATGATATTCCAGGGACACGGGTTTATGGCAGAAAAGCTGGTGCATTAAAGTAACAGAGGAACTTAGTTTGGTGTGGGGCATCTTTTAACCCTTTATTGTCCAACCAATGTCTGAAATTCTGTTTCCCACTCTTACTATAGACACCATCTCTCCCTACTATACCTGCTATCCCACAGTCACACTCCCTTCCCAGAGACTATTATCCACTGTTACTATAGACACCATCTCTCCCTACTATACCTGCTTTCCCACAGTCACACTCCCTTCCCAGAGACTATTATCCACTGTTACTATAGGCACCATCTCTCCCTACTATACCTGCTATCCCACAGTCACACTCCCTTCCCAGAGACTATTATCCACTGTTACTATAGGCACCATCTCTCCCTACTATACCTGCTATCTCACAGTCACACTCCCTTCCCAGAGACTATTATCCACTGTTACTATAGGCACCATCTCTCCCTACTATACCTGCTATCCCACAGTCACACTCCCTTCCCAGAGACTATTATCCACTGTTACTATAGGCACCATCTCTCCCTACCAGTAGCGTCACTAGAGGGGGACGGGCCCTGGTGCGTGCCGCGCCGCCGGGCTCGTCCCCCTCCGTTCGGCCGATTTTGGCCGCATTTGACAGTGGCGGGTGAGCTGCCGGGGGCCCTGAGGGGGTGCGGGCCCTGGCCCACTCACACCCCCTGCTCCCCCGGTAGTTCCGCCACTGCTCCCTACTATACCTGCTATCCCACAGTCACACTCCCTTCCCAGAGACTATTATCCCACTGTTACTATAGGCACCATCTCTCCCTACTATACCTGCTATCCCACAGTCACACTCCCTTCCCAGAGACTATTATCCCACTGTTACTATAGGCACCATCTCTCCCTACTATACCTGCTATCCCACAGTCACACTCCCTTCCCAGAGACTATTATCCACTGTTACTATAGGCACCATCTCTCCCTACTATACCTGCTATCCCACAGTCACACTCCCTTCCCAGAGACTATTATCCCACTGTTACTATAGGCACCATCTCTCCCTACTATACCTGTTATCCCACAGTCACACTCCCTTCCCAGAGACTATTATCCCACTGTTACTATAGGCACCATCTCTCCCTACTATACCTGTTATCCCACAGTCACACTCCCTTCCCAGAGACTATTATCCCACTGTTACTATAGACACCATCTCTCCCTATTATACCTGCTATCCCACAGTCACACTCCCTTCCCAGAGACTATTATCCACTGTTACTATAGGCATCATCTCTCCCTACTATACCTGCTATCCCACAGTCACACTCCCTTCCCAGAGACTATTATCCACTGTTACTATAGGTACCATCTCTCCCTACTATACCTGCTATCCCACAGTCACACTCCCTTCCCAGAGACTATTATCCACTGTTACTATAGGCACCATCTCTCCCTACTATACCTGCTATCCCACAGTCACACTCCCTTCCCAGAGACTATTATCCACTGTTACTATAGGCACCATCTCTCCCTACTATACCTGCTATCCCACAGTCACACTCCCTTCCCAGAGACTATTATCCACTGTTACTATAGACACCATCTCTCCCTACTATACCTGCTATCCTATAGCCTGGTATGGGAGCTTTTGCTAAGTAATTCCGCTTATATTTGATGTACTTGGGGATCTAATCACATACATAAACAAGTTTACAGTGTGTGTCTGTGTGAAAGCTGAAAGAATGCTCTGAACATATTCCCTTTGTCATCCTAAAACAGGGGTCAGGGAGATGTCTGTGCAAATCTGTGACCTCTTTTCCTATACAAACTCTGTCTTTCTCTGCTTCACATTTGCTGACGAATCCTAACCTAGAGTTGAACTCTCCGCACTCAATGGCAACTCCAGCCTTACTGAATGGAAGTCTCAGGCTGATTCATCTGACCGACTCATAAACAAAACATAACATGTGCACGAGTTCTGGAAATTAAACCATGCAGATTAAAAAAATATGTTTTTTTTTTTTTACAATATTATATATTATATTTTTTTTTAACTTGATGAAAACGAATGAATCCCTGCTATGTATAGCAGCTTTCAGTAAAATCCCCCATGTCACTCATTCTGATTCTTAATTGATTGTCTTTCTTTTCAGGCTCATTCCTATTGATCTTCCATTCTCACTTCCAAACTGCTGCCTGGTTGCTGGGGTAATTAAGCCCTAGCAACCAGACAGCAGGTGAAATCCCAAGTCCTAGAACAAAATATAAATATTAAAAAAAAACCACACAAAAAATATTAATTACAGATTGTCTTAAAACACTGCAATTTATATCATAGCAAAAGTTAATTTTTAGGCAATTTCCAATCTGTCTAGTTGTTGCCTATGGGAAGCCCTGAGGCAGTGGCAAGAAGGACTCAACCTCAATTTTCCATTAAACTAATAAGTCAGTCTTGTTACGAGTTAAGGTCTTGTTAGATCTAGTCTCAAGTTTGTCTTTAGTTTGGTTCTCAAACACTTATCATTGCTTTATTTCTAGAACTGTATTGGAATATGGAGATGTATTTACCTATGGGCAATGGCAGATCCAGTAGATAAGTTTCAGGATGTATTATCATCTAGACATGTGCAGAGTTATTTGTATCTGGCTTGCCAAGAACTCGTGTTATAGGGGTCTCACTTACTGAGGTCTAATAGGGATGAAGGGGGAAAAGTGATGGGACCTTAAGTCCAGCATATCCACTCAGAGTGGGTTCCATTAAGGTGTGATTCATAAATAAATGAGCATTGAGGTCTGAAATGCCCTGGGATGAAGTTGTGATGGCAGGTTCTATTAATGGCTCTTCCATTACCACCATTTCATTATTTCATACACGCTCAGAATGACTTCTCCAATGAAGTTTTCCTGTATGGACCTATTGGCTTGGACCACATCCATCAAGATTTTCCAATACAGTTGACCGCTACATTTATGAGCCATAATCACATATTCGTTGGAGAAACAACAAAAGAACTGATCGTTGGGACTCCTAAAGGCAACACAAATTTCTCATGGTGGGAAATGTAAAGAGACAGCATAACCTTTCTTTATATGAAAAAAAATGCCTCCCGATGATCTCATAGATCTACTAGAAGTTGCAAAGTTTTCATTAGTATAAATGATAAAGTTGCTTTTTAGATTGTCCCAGACTCAGGGTCAAACTTGGGTGCCATGGACCCACCAGAAAACCTATGTCTAGAGGCCCACCCTCCAAACTTCTTTTCACTTCACTCACTTTTTTACCTCTTTATCATGACTCTTTATATATATATATATATATATATATATATATATATATATAAAATGATTTATCCTCTACTCACCGTTTCTTCTCTTTGTTCTCCAACAGATATAGGGAATGTCCATGGTATAGGCATACAAGACGATTCGTACGATCAGATCTTTGCGTCTATGGCCAGCTTAAGAATGAACTCTTTTTCCCCCGCAAAAAAATGTATAGATATTAGAATATGTTTCTAAAATGTTGGTGGCCAGATACTGAAAAGTTCTGCTGGGCTTGATCCTGATTTATGGATCTAGAATAATTAAAGAGCACTTGCAAATGATAATAATTGTTTCATTAAAGGATTAACTACCTTTTAAGTCTACACTAACATATCTTTCCGGGTGTCATTTAGGGGCTAGAGTTCACAGTTCCCAATACATAAAAATGTGAATGGGACACAATTAACTATCAATGGAAAGTGAATTACAAAGGTACTGAAGGGAGTTCACTTCTGTTCACTTCTCCCACCCCCTTTTGTATTGACGGGCATCATAAAAAAACAAAAACAGAAGAAAAAACTCTTAGATATGGAAATCGAAAGTGTAATCACAAGGCCTCCTCTGCCTGAAATTCAAGGAAGTCTGAACAGTGATACAATAAAACACAGAGTGCTCTCAATGGCAACTAAAAGACACAGTGATTTAGTGCTAGAATTTGTTGAACTTATTTTCTTTACTTCTTTGTTTGCACATTGGAAATGCCCTCACTTAACCAAGATGGGATCCCATATTTCATAAGGTCTGCTCATCATTTTAAAATGCCATAACTGTAATATTATATTACAATTGTGACGTCGGCTATGTATGACAAACAATAGTGCACCTAGTATGAAACACAGGGTCGAAATGAATGGGAAGATACATAGGACATTTCTTCTCTTTTTAAAGACAGAGATAATTAATGGTTGTACCCGATAGGTGCCCAATATAAAGGTATGGGACCTGTTATCCAGAATGCTTGGGACCTGGGAGTTTCCGGATAATGAATCTCTCCTAGAAAATCATGTAAGCATTGAATAAACCCAATAGGCTGGTTTTGCTGCCGATAAGGATTAATTATATCTTAGTTGTTTTATTATGACAGAGAAAAAGGCAATAGTTTTTCTAAAATTTGGATTATTTGATTGTAATGGATTCTACGGGAGACAGGCTGTCCATAATTCAGAGCTTTCTGGATAACGGGTTTCCGAATAACAGATCCCATATCTGTATTACACCAAAAAACAACATCTGTCAATATGGCCAGGGGTCAGCCAGTAGGATACTGGATAGTACTGGTTCATGAATGCCTCCCTTAAAGGACAATGGAAGACCAATTCACTGGTTTTCAATTTTTTAGGCTCTACACAGGGAATCTAACAGCTAACATAGGACTCTGGGCTTGTTCTCCATTTCACTGGTACCTGGGGTTCTTTGGATAGGAGAACTGTGCCGCCATCTTTACTTTACTTCCCATGGATTCTTTGACAGCCACAGGCCTGTGCACGTGTGTTATAGTAACGCTGGCAATTTTACCGTAGTGTACATATGCCGGCCAAAGAATGGACAACAAATCCATGGAAAATAGAGTAAAGATGGAGATACAGGACTCTCATACAAACTACATGAGAAAGGCACCAGTCAAAGGTTAGTGATTAGATTCAGTATAGGACACTGAACAAACTGGCACCCCAAAATCAATTGGCCTTTTATTGTCCTTTAAGCTTGAGCTTCAAACTGTAGAGTAACGGTTGTTGGACTTTTTTGCTAGGCTCCCTTTGCTCCAGATGTACGAAATATTGCTGTATCTAGGGTCGGACTCCGGCTCCCTGTCGCAACCCTAATTTAGCCCAATCTTGCCCGCAGGCGGGTAAAGGGTCTGGCCCGAGAGCCGGGGCCAACCGGGTTTTTTTCCAGTGTCCCGCCGGCCCAGTCTGACCCTGGCTGTATCAATCAAGCTCACTCAATGCTTTGCTTTAAGTTAAACCTACTCATTAACAAGAAACTGCTTCAGGTCCAACAGTTTCTGAACCACAGATTAAAGTGGTTCACATTTAAGATAACTTTTAGTGTTTATAGAATGGCCACTTCTAAGACAACATTTCAACTGACCTTCATTTTTTTTATTTTTTATAGTGTTTGAATGATTTTCCTTTCTTCTTCTGAGTCTTTCCTGCTGACCCCATCTAAAAAGCAAATGCTCAAAAAAGGCTATAAATGTATTGTTATTGCTTTTTATTACTCATCTTTCTATTCAGGCCTAGGGTTGCCACCTTTTTGTGGCCTGCAATCAGAGGAGCGGGCCAATGATGTTGCAGGTGGGACAAGAGCCGTCATGGGGCGGGGCTATGATATTGAGATCAGCAATTGGCTGATTGCCATGTCAATCAAGGGAGATCCTGCCCGGTTTTCCAATAAGGACCCGGGCAGCCCATCTGAAAACCGGACAGGTGGCAACCCTATTCAGGCTTCTCTTATTCTATATTCCAGTCTCTTATTCAAATCACTTGGTTGCTAGGATAATTTGGACCCTAGACACCAAATTGTTGTAACTGCAAACTGGAGAGCTGCTGCGTAAAAAGCCTAATAACTCAAAACCCAGAAATAAAAAAAAAATTTGAATACGGAATAGGAGAGGCCTGAATAGGGTTGCCGCCTGTCTGGTTTTCAGTTGGGCTGCCTGGGTTCTTATTGGAAAATCCGGGCAGCCCACCGGAAAACCGGACAGGTGGGAACCCTATTCAGGCCTCTCCTATTCCATTTTCCAGTCTCTTATTTTAAATCACTGCCTGGTTGCTAGGGGAATTTGGACCCTAGCCACCAAATTGTCGTAACTAGGGATGTAGCGAACGTCGGAAAAAAAGTTCGCGAACATGTTCGCGAACTTCCAGGCAAAAATGCGAACGGTTCGCGAACGTCGCGAACCCCATAGACTTCAATGGGAAGGCGAATTTTAAAAGCTAGAAAAGACATTTCTGGCCAGAAAAATGATTTTAAAGTTGTTT
Source organism: Xenopus laevis (assembly GCF_017654675.1). NCBI lineage: Eukaryota > Metazoa > Chordata > Amphibia > Anura > Pipidae > Xenopus > Xenopus laevis. The sequence goes on from NC_054378.1 coordinate 10,071,728, forward strand.
AAAGGGTGCAACGACCTGGACAGTGGCATGCCAGAGGGGGATCAAGGGCATAAATGTTTCTGAAAAATACATTGTTGACACAGCGCTGCATTTTGTGCTGTAAAGGGCAGAAATCACACTACGTCACTCAGGTGATGTTTCTGGACACGGAATGTGAAAAAGCTCACACAGCTAGGTGGCACTTGGTTAAAGACTGGGCAAACAATGCCTGCAAGGGCAATGTATACAGTAGTGGATACGGAATATATTATTGCTGCTGTAAAAACATCACTCAGGTGATGGTTACGGACATGGAATTATTATTGTTATTTAGACAGAATGTGAACAAGCTCACACAGCTAGCTGGCAGTTGTTTGAAAATGAAGAACACACTGGGCAAACAAATTGAAACAATGCCTGCAAGGTCAACGTATACACTACAGCAGTGGATACGGAATATATTATTGCTGTTTGAAAAACGTCACTCAGGTGGTGTTTCTGGAGACGGTATTATTATTGATATTTAGACAGAATGTGAACAAGCTCACACAGCTAGCTGGCAGTTGTTTGAAGAACACACTGGGCAAACAATGCCTGCAAGTGCACTACTATTGGTGCACTACTATGAAGAACAGCAAACAGCACTGGACACGTTAAAGAACAGTAAGATAAGTAAAATAAAAAAATATGTATATGTATATTAAAAAAAAAAAAAATTACTCTGGTTGGTGCTGAACTACTAGGAGCAGCACACCAGTCCCACTCCCCAACACAGCTAGACTAATAGCACTGGGCTCTTATAGTAGCAAAGTAAAAAAACAAAAAAGAAAATAAAAGCAGTCCTTACAAGGACTATTGGGTTATTACAGCAGTCAGCAGATGAGATCAGAAGCAGTGCCCACAGCAGCTACATACAGAGCACTGCAGTAGAAGGTAGATTACTAGCCAGCAAAGCTACCTAACCTAAAATGTCCCTCAAATCCCTGCAGAGTTCTGTCCCTACAATACAGAGCAGTATCAAGTAGATTACTAGCCAGCAAAGTTACTATCAACTGTCCCTCAAATCACTAAACAGCTCTCTCCCTACACTAGCTCTTCCAAGCACACACAGGCAGAATGAAAAAACGCTGCAGGGCTTCAGTTTATATATGGAAGGGGAGTGGTCCAGGGGGTGTGGGGGTGGTCCAGGAGGGAGAGCTTCCTGATTGGCTGCCATGTATCTGCTGGTCTGGGGTGAGAGGGCAAAAATAAGCGCCAGCTAAGGCGAACCCAAATTGGCGAACGTCGCGCGACGTTCGCGAACATTCGGCGGACGCGAACGGTCGATGTTTGCGCGAATTAGTTCGCGGGTGAACAGTCCGCGACATCCCTAGTCGTAACTGCAAACTGGATAGCTGCTGAATAAAAAGCTAAAACCCAGAAATAAAATATAAAATGAAAACCAATTGCAAGTTGTCTCAGAATATCCCTCTCTGCATCATACTTAAAGTTTAATTAAAAGAGAACAACCCCTTTAATGCCATAACATATTTTCCCTTTAATCACAATGCAGAGAGCAGATGAAGCCTCACGTCTGGTGTGCGTGTTCATGGAATTGTGTAGGATTCCATTCTTGCCGGGGTCATTATACGGTGAAAGATGAGCTTGTACCTGCACAGGGCTGAGACCTTTATTGTCTTGTACACAATCATCTGCTCGGAGGTTCTCTCTCCAGGTTGTCAGACCGCATTGCTCTTTCAGGGCCTCAGAAGTAGAAAATGGATCGTTAATATTCCCTGACGCCGGAAAAACATTTGGATGGTAACATGCCGGCAATTACTTTCCTTTCAACATCATTAAACACAAACCTGACTTATATTTTAATGGAGCCGCCAATGTCCCTTAATGAAGAGCGGCAAAGGCGACTTTTGCTCCCGATAGTTACGCGTTTATATTATTATCCGTTCTGAGAGGAGGCAATGGGCCCTGGCTCAATATAATGTTCCTGGTCAAGGAACCCTTTCTGCTTCACGGCCTCAAATTCATCAGCCTCCCACTATGTTAAAAAACTGGATTTGTCACATGTTAAAGTGGTAGTACGATGTAGACTGTGCTATGTAGGGTCAGTGGTCTAACTAGATATTACTGGGCCCAACAGCAGATCATTTTTCAGGCCCCCAGGTTGACCAGTTTTGCCAATATTTATTTAAATTGTACATGAATTAGGACATCATGGGGCCCCGATACCTCCTGGGCCCCCCTGCAGCCGCAGGGTCTGCTTCCTCTATAGTTACACTCCTGCTTAGCAGATAAATAGAATTACACCATGTACACTTATAAAGATCAGATGCGCAAAACAATAAGGGGTTCCAACCCCAGAAAAAACTAGCGTGATAAAAGAATCCAGGGTCGGTCTGGCCTACAGGGATTCCAGGAAAACTCCTGGTGGGCCCTCATGCTGCTTAACATTAGCCTATTTCATGGCCATTCCCCACGATCGAAAGTGTGTGTCTCACATTGGCCGCATGATCCTGCTCGCGGTTCCGTTATCGCCTCTCGGTCCTCTCCCCCTCGCTCATCACTCACTTCCTGGTTCTCTCCTCTCTCCTACGGATCCCCGATTGGGTCAAAAGGCAAAGTCCAGACACTGTAGGTTAGGAAACAGATCCAGGAAACAAAGGGAAGGCTCAGATAATTTGGTTTATCTTTATGGTAACAACAATAGTAAACACTTACACTTAAAACTGGAATTTTCGGCCTAGCGCGTTTCGTGATGTACTCACTTCCGCAGAGGCTCTCTGGACTGGGAGTCAAAATAGGCCCTGGCATTCTAAGTACTCAGAGGCCCAAATAGTCCTCCACCAGCCCACTAAATAGTGACTGTCTATGGGACCTTACAATACAGCAGCCCCTCTGGCATTTGCCAGAACCCACAGATTGCCAGTCCGAGCCTGATTGATTCCAAACCCACTGGGGCTGCTGCTGCACCCCTGGGCCCCCCATCCTCTAACAGTACTGCATTTTCCTCACTTCTGATCGCTGATCCAGATAGAGGAGGTGTTCTAATATCAAAGTAGGCTTTTATTCAAGCACACATATTAATATTACAGCAGTGGGGGTACAAACTAACGCGTTTCGTGCCTGTGATCTCAGCACTTACTCAGAGTTGTGAACCCACCCCCCTCCTCTAACCCTACTCCACCCCAGCGAGAACCCTTCTTCATCACCCTTCTGCTCCGCCAGACAGTACCTTCTTATGTGGCGCACAATCTCAGGTGCTGTGGGGAATGGGTCCGGACTAGTGATGGGCGATTTCGACAAATGGGTGGGAACCGTCGCAGGCGTCGAAACCGTCGAAACCATCGAAACCGTCGAAACATTGGAATTGCTCAATTTTTGCGTGAAGATTTTGAATTGCATGATTTTTTTGTGCAAACGTCCGTATTTCACAATTTTTTCGTGGAAACATTCCAATTTCACGATTTTAGGTGAACTTTCATGATTTTTTCACCAATTTTTCACAGTTTCACGAATTTTGCGGGAAATTCACAAATCTTTCGGTAAAGCGAAACGGGAGAAATTCGCCCAACACTAGTTCGGACTGGCGGGGCCCACTGGGTTTTTTCTTGGTGTCCCGATCTGACCCTGGTGATATTTTGAGACGAATCGCAATTGGCCTTCATTTATTATGGTTTGTGAATTTAGCTTTTTTTCCCAGCAGCCCTGCAGTTTGGAATTTCGGCCACTATCTGGTTGCTAGGGTCCAGTTGAATGATGTGTGTAGCACTGGGAATAGTAAGGGGCCCCTGTTAGTTCATTTCTTGGGTGAATATTAAATCAGAGTTCCGCCCCATTGGATCAGTGATCAGAAAGATTCCGGCAGTTATCAAATCAAGACAGAAGTGGATCAGGCCTAAGGCGCTGGTCCCAGGTGCTGCTGAGATGAAGTGGGTCCGGCTCCCTAGAGAGGCGTGAGCAGCTGGATCCGCCAGCATGAGAATTGAAAGCAATGCCACCATTTTTTTGTCTTGGGGATAATGACATTATGCTTACATGGCAGCTCATGATGAGGTCAAAAAAATGAATTCTCCATTGGGGTTACTTATCAAAATCTAAATTTTTCTCATGTTTTAAATAAAAAAGTCCGCCCAAACTAGAATCCACGATTTACCCTTATTTATCATTAAAAAAAACCCTGGAAAAATTGGATTGGGAAAAACTGCAACTTTATCATTGTCGAGTGAAAAATCTGAATTTCTTGTGAAATCGTTGGAAAAGACCGAAATGTTCGGATTATCGTAATCAAACCCAGCGCAGACCATAATATCTTTAAATTGCAAATAGGACCTCTGCCGTTGACTTCTACAGAACCTTGACAAGGTGAAGATGGAGTTTTTTTGGATTTGTACTTTTTGCATCCTCAGGGTATAATAAATCTCAAAAAATACCAGTTTTTCACGTTTTTAGCATTCGGAAGTTAATAAATAACCCCCCTAGTATTAATTATTAGGGGAGGGGGGAAGTATATTTAAGAACTGGTACAAGGTCAATATAGTCAATTCAACAATCAAGTCCTAGGAGTGTTCTCTGTGTGTATTTAACATTCCATGTGAGTGTTCCGTGTGTTTGTTTGTACATGTGATTGTACAGGGACTAGAGTCCAGACAGTGGCGTAACTAGATATTACAGGGCCCCCATGTGTTTAGAGGTTGACTTGTTGAATTAGGGCCTTATGGGCCCCCCTGCAGCCGTAGGGTCTGCTTCCTTTGTAGTTACGAGTCCAGAGAGACGAGAGTGATATTCTGAGACAATTTGCAATTGTTTTTAATTTTTTTTACTTGTAGTTTATTTAGCTTTTTATTCAGCAGTTCTCCAGTTTGCAATTTCAGCAGCCTGGTTGCTAGGGTCCATATTACGATAGCAACCATACATTGATTTGAATAAGAGGCTGGATTATAAATAGGGGAGGCCTGCATAGAAAAATGAGGAATAAAAAGTAGCAGTAACAATAAATCTGTGGCCGTACAGAGCATTTGTTTTTTTAGATGGAGTCAATGATTCCCTTTTGAAAGCTAGAAAGAGTCAGAAAAAGAGGGCAAATAATTGAAAAAACTATTAAAAAATGAAATAATGAAGACCAATTCAAAAGTTGCTTAGAATTGGCCATTCTATAACATACTAAATGATTCTGGCCTCGGAGTTCATGGCAGCCATGTTCTTTCTTCGGTCTTTTTCAGAAATTTCGGCGCATGGGCATTTGGAGTAAATTTCCGGTCTCGAACCACTGCGGATGCGCAGAAAGTCACGTAAATGTAAAATTTGCGTGACTTTCGGCACATGCGCAGAAGAAGAAGAAGATGGCTGCCGTGAACTCCGAGGCCAGAATCTGCACCGAGGGGTGAGTAAAAACTTTGCATTTGCCTGGAGGGGGGGGGGGGGGGGAGGGTATGTAGGCTGGGGGGAAGGGTTTTTTTTTATTACAGGTTGAAGTCTCCTTTAAGGGCAGAGACACGTGGAGATTTGGGGAGATTTAGTCGCCCGGTGACAAACCGCCTCTTCTTCGGACGACTAATCTCTCCGAACCACCTTCCCGATGGCTGGAATCTAAATCGCCGGTGGAATGGCACACGGATCGCTTCGTTTTCCAAAGTTGCCTCACGAGGAAACTTCGGAAAACTAAGTGCCATGCCACCGGTCATTTCGATTCTAGCCGTCGTGAAGGCAGTTCGGGGAGATTAGTCGCCTGAAGAAGAGACGATTTGTTGCCAGGCGACTAAATTTCCCCGAATCTCCACGTGTGTCTCTGCCCGTAAGTTAACTTTTAGTGTGTTATGAAATGGCCAATTCTAAGCAACTTTTCAGTTGGTCTTCATTATTTATTTTTTGTCATTTTTAAATTATTTGACTTCCTCTTCTGACTTTTTCCAGCTTTCAAAAGGGAGTCACTGACCCCATCTAAAGGTTACAAATGTATTGTTCTTATTAATTATCTTTATATTCAGGCCCTCTCCTATTTATATTCCAGCCTCTTATTCAAATCAATGCCTGGTTCCTAGGGTAATTTGCTCCTTAGCAACCAATTTGCTGCAATAGCAAACTGGAGAGCTGCCGAATAAAAAGCTAAATAACTCAAAAACTACAAATAATAAAAAATGAAAACCAATTGCAAAGTGACTCAGAACATCACTCATTTCATCATACTTAAAGTTAACTCAAAGGTGAACAACCCCTTTAAAGGTAAACCAATCCTTTAAGTCACTATCCCGACCCTACTACTACAATACAAAAGGTGGCCATAAAGGCCATGCCTGATGGTTATATTCATATATAAAAGTAATTAACGTGCAGGCCAAAAACAGCCAGAACTAAACAACTATGTTCTCTCTGTTAAAGAGACAGTAACGCTTTCATCTTCAGATGGCTCATAGAAAGCCCTAGTGGTTAGATGACTTACTGGAATACTTGTCAGCTTTCTGTCCCTGTCTCTTTGCTCTTTTGATGGATCAGTGCTAAGTGGGTCTCTGCTTTGTGGGGGTGGGGACAGGCACTGACGTGGCCTGCACGTTAATTACTTTTATGTATGAACAGCCAACAGTGACTTCATTATAATAGAGCGTGAGTGACACCTATTGGACAGCACAGATCATAGCAGCTAGAAGTCTCCAAGCTTTTACCCAGAACAGACAGGAAAGCTGCTCTACTAATGCAATCTACTGGCCTATATACTGTACCTTCTTATAATGCTAAAGGGCCATTTACATTTGCAAAGTATAAAAACAAACTGCTGGGCTTTAATTTGCATGTCGGCAATGAGCACTTTGAACCACAGGTGCATAATTCAGAATACATGAATACAATGCTAGCAGCACTGTACTCATAAAGGGAAGGGCTCTAGGATAGCGGATAATTCCCCACTCGTGCCATAGAAAAGCAAGACTGGTGAAGCCTCTTGCTCCTTGATTAGGTTTTGGCCATCTATTAAGGGAACCAGGGTTGTAGCGGGGCTGTTTTATGTAGGATTTAAATTCCCTAAATGCTTTCATTTTTCTGTAAAGATCTCTTCTTCCAGCTTGGTATCAGCCATGCTACGGGTGGCACGTGTCCAGCTTTGCATCAGCCCCTTGGGTTTTGGCAAATACTGTTCTGTTACGGCTACCTAGTCTAAAAATATGGCCAACGATACTTGTGGGTTGTAGCAGCGAGACAATGGGACTCATTTATAGTGAAGGGCGAATAAATTCATTAGGCGCGAATTCGCAGTGGATTTCCACGTTGCCGGTGAAAATTCACCAGTGGAAGCGCACCAGAAGATTCGCTCACGTCAAAACCTTTGCGTGTATTCAGACACCCATTGACTTTAACGCCGGCATCAAAATTGATGGAAGCAAATTTACGTGAATTGGCGTGGACGTCATTTTTTGCTGTTTCGCCAATTTCAAGAAAATCGCCCATCACTACTCATTTATGATGCATGGGACAAAGAGCAGCCTTCCCCATGAAATCCAACAGGCACCAGGGATGGGCCCATGGAACCCCTTATGCCTCTAGCCCTCGTGCTCATGGCATCCCCCTTTTTAGAGACTGCACTTATAAAGGATCTCTAACCATACATTTGGGGGGACACTTTATGGTTTATGTAGGATGCAGGCTTGGGGGGGTAACGAGGGATGGGGATATTGTCAGACAACAGAAGGAAGTTGTATTTCTGTTACGCCCCCTAAATATGTCACCTCTTGGGATCACTTAGTACTAGGGATGCACCGAATCCAGGATTCGGTTCGGGATTCGGTTTGGGATTTGGCAAGGATTCAGCCTTTTTCAGCAGGATTCTGATTAGGCCGAATCCTTCTGCCGGCTGAACCGAATCCGAATTTGCATATGCAAATTAGGGGTGGGGAGGGAAATTGCATGACTTTTTGTCCCAAAATAAGGAAGTAAAAAATTCCCACCCCCAATTTGCATAGGCAAATTAGGGTTCAGATTCGGTTCGGTATTCGGCCGAATCTTTCACAAAGGATTCGGGGGTTCGGCCGAATCCAAAATAGTGGATTCGGTGCATCCCTACTTAGTACCTATGTCACTAAAGGGGACACAGACACTTCTAAAACCACCATTCAATTTCACAACTTTCCATAATGTGCAACTTTACACCTTAGGTAAATAGGTCAGTAACCCTCCAATTTCATCATATAGAGCCTCCAGTAGTAATGGACGAATTAATTTGCCAGGCACTAATTTGCGGCGAACTTCTGTGTTTCGCCGCCGGCGAATAAATTCACAATAAAAAATAATCGTGTGTCAGAATAGTCGCATGCATAAAATTGTCATGCGTCAAAATTATTCGGGCGGTCATTGACAAATGCGTTTTGCTAATTTTTTTCCCCGTTTTGCGAATTTTGAGGAACAGCAAATTCTTTACAGTGACATTATTATTCCATGACTCAATATGCCAGTAAATTACAGTATATATATATAGACTGGGGGCCCCCAACCCAGACACAAAGCATCTCTGGCCCCATTCCTTGAGTCGCAACCCCCTCTCCGACCTTGTACTTGATCCAAACTCAGATATAATAAAATTTAAAGGAGAACTAAAGCCTAACTAAAGAAGTAGCTAGAAATGTTGTACATTATGGTTTGTGCTTCTGTACCAGCCCAAGGCAACCACAGCCCTTTATCAGTAAAGATCTGTGTCTCCAAAGATGCCCCAGTAGCTCCCCATCTTCTTTTCTGCTGATTCAGTGCACATGCTCTGTGCTGCTGTCACTTACTGAGCTTAGGGACCCACTCACAATATACAATACACTTTGGGGCAGATTCACTAAAGGGCGAATTGTCGCCAGCGACCGCTTCGCACACATCGCACCACTTCGCCAATTGCAAATTCGCTACCAGTACGCTAATTCCCTAATATGCGAAGTTGCCCCTTTGGCGCCAAACGCTGATGATTTTTCGCTAGCGTTACTTCAGCAGTGCGAGCATTTCATAGCGAAGATGGGCTAGTGTTTGTTTATGCCTTGCAAAAATTTCGTTAGTGATCTCGTGCTTAGGTCTAATTTAAAGTTGTATGGACGTCTGGTGCAAATGCTTGAAGTCACCACTTTTTCTTACAAATGTCCAAGGAACCTTAATAAAGACAAGAGAGTTCATATAATTAAATTCAGTTCCGCTAGTGCAGAGAGTACTATTGCACTCATTGCACTAGCGATTCGGCCCCACTTTTTTAGGGGCAGCATTGGGGCTGCAGGCTCAGGCTCCAGGACCGCCCCTTTCAACAATATACCTCATAAAGACCCAGCATTTTATAACAGAGTGGATATATTTCACATTGTAAATAAGCCAAAATTGGGACTTAACCCCCAAAGACTCCTGCTGCTGGTTAATGCAATATGACAAAAGATATATCAATATAGTATTAAAAGGCAATATTTATTCACAACCATGCCAAGAAAATATATATATTTATATATATATATATAGGCATGTTACCCACCTTTAAGAGTAACATGCCTCTATATATATATTGAGGACACCCCATCCACTCCAGCTCCTGGTTACTTCTTAATTTAGTTTTCTCTGCTTGAGTTTCAGGTAGTTGGTATATTTCACATTGGTTTCACCATTTCGTATCACAGTAACCTCAGAGTCCTGCAGCGGGTTGGGTACCTGCGGGTTACCCGCCAAAAAAGCGGGTACCCTGTGGAATGAGGGTAGGCTTTTCAGGTGTGGGTATAGATGCGGGTCTGCGGGATGCTGGGACGGGTTGCGGGTCTCTCCCTGCTGCAGCTCTCTCCCTGCAGCTTTCCCTTCACTCGTCTCCCCCTCCCATCTAAATTCAGGCACAGCTCTCTTACACCACACGGCGCTTCTGTCCCTCTCGGGCACGTTTGATGACGTCACTTCCGGTTAGCAACACTTCCGGTTTGATGGTGGGGTTGCGGATAAGGCAGTTGCGGGTCCGGGTCGGTAGAATTTCAAAGTGGGTAAATATGCGGGTCGTGGTTCGGGTTGTATGGCACAATGACCCTATTATTTCATGTCATGAAAACATGAAAATGAAACACATACAGTAGCTACATTGGTATATTTAGAGATTGTGCTCCCCTAGTCCATTATGGAAGTTGCAGAGTCTATGCGAAAACAAATTTTGTGAGCTTCTTATCCACGCATATACTATATCCCATCATGCATCATCCCACCCCGAACAAAACCTGGTATGCCCTCACTATACCCATTGCTCCACCCAAGCAGGGTATATCAATATCAAAGTCTAGCAAAAGAATTTGGTAAGGGGTGTCATTCTTAAAGATGGGACCACTGAGCTTTTAAACAAGATGCCATTCACATATTCCCCACCGCCCCTTCTATCTCCCCAGATATTTACCATTTTAGCCCTTCCCTAAATCATAAATAAACTTGCAAGATAGATATTAATTCAATGCATATAAACTCTTCAAAAAAAACAAACAAATTCACAGCATTTTCTATTGCCTTCCTTAAGGACTTTTTGGCCCATATTTTAATGACATCCTTGTATCCTCTGATCGAGCCTTCAATGATTGGTCACTGAGCTTCACAAGAGAGGATAGATTTCGTTTATGATAAGGTGAAGAGGTTCCGAATATTTATTCGTCCACAGGTCCAGGTGGTAACCAATAAGAACAAGCACCACTGTGCAAAATGCAATGGACAGTAGCTGTACGGTGCATTCACTCTACTCCCAGAACAAGCATCTCCAACATATCCGGACTGCTTAAAATCAAGAAAAAGTCCTCCAATGACATTGGGTTGGTGCATTGCTTCCCACAGCCAGTAGCTCTATGGCACACAAAACAGAGTCCAAAAACCAGCTTAAGCTAAGTTTGGGGTCCACCACCATGGACCTCCTACTGCTGTTTTTCTGGGGTGCAGCACATGCTTGGTGTGGAGTATGACCATTTATACACATTCTCATAGGCTCACACTGCTTTAATTATTATAACACAACAGTGGAAGGTATCACAGCAAAAAGTGCCAACCCTTTGTCCATTGAGATCTTCCTAGCCTACAGGTGTCTGAACCAAAGAGGTCCCACTGAAGATGGTTTATAAAGACCTTCACTTGCACTAAACTTGTCCATGTAGCCTGTACTGGTAGAGTTTGTGCATGCTGATGATTGAACTATATTACTCAAATGATTTTGTTAACACCTTTAAGGGGCTTGGATGATTTCCTGGACAAGTAAAGTATCCAAGGTTATAGTGATACAGTGGGGCCGATTCACTAACTTCGAGTGAAGGATTTCGAAGTTTTTTTTGGGCTACTTCGACCATCGAATGGGCTACTTCGACCTTCGACTATGACTATCGAAGGATTCGAAGTGAAAATCATTCGACTATTCGACCATTCGATAGTCGAAGTACTGTCTCTTTAAAAAAAACTTCGACCCCCTATTTCGCCATCTAGAAGCTACCGAAGTCAATGTTAGCCTATGGGGAAGGTCCCCATAGGCTTGGCTAACTTTTTTTGATCGAAGGATATTCCTTCGATCGTTGGATTTAAATCCTTTGATCGTTGGATTTAAATCCTTCAATTCGTTCGATTCGAAGGATTTAATCGTTCGATCGAAGGAATTATCCTTCGATCGTTTGATCGCACTATCTGCGCTAAATCCTTCGACTTCGATATTCGAAGTCGAGGGATTTTAGTTCCTAGTCGAATATCGAGGGTTAATCAACCCTCGATATTCGACCCTTAGTGAATCGGCCCCTAAATCTACAATGAATATAGATATTGGTATATATAGTTTCAGTTGTTGCGTCCTTCGGAGGGGTTGACCTTGATGGACTTTAGTCTTTTTTCAACCCAACTTAACTATGTAACTATAGAGGAGTCCAAGCTGCTCATCTAACTGAGCTTTTCCTGAATCTTCCTAACTAAGTAGAGCTCCACAAAATCCATCCTAAAATCTGTCCTAAAATCTGTCACTATTAATTGTATTGATTCTCACCTGGGCACCTGAGGTAGGTTCCCTTGTTTGGAACTGTGTGTCTTTGGGTGTGAAGGAGTGTGCATATGGTTCTCAATGAGTTCTGAAGGCATCTCTGGTGGAGACCAGGGATGATCATAAGTCTCTTTGTCTTATATATGGCAGGGGCTCTTGGCTGTAGATGTATTTTACTAGGGTGAAATAAGGTTAGCCTCCTTTAATCAGCCTTTAAATAACAATAAGTCAATAAGCAATGGGCTCTGTCGCTCCAGGTTGATAGGGGTTCATGTTGCTCATCGTACTTCAAGGTGCACCTCATCAGGCCAAGGAACCAGAGCAAGTGTGAAGACACCGCTGCTCCCAAAGAGCTTTGTAATTCTTCCCTTGAACAGACAAGCTTGGCATTTACAACATACTAATAATCACCCGTAGCCCCGAGTTGCCCATACAGCAAAACGATATGGCATTTATCTATTGACTCTCCACGTTGGTGTGAACTTAAATGAAAAGCATTCAGTTGGGGTAGATTTGCTAAGCAAGGCTCCTTTTTGTGAAGCCACACATATCATGAAGTTAATTAAAGCTTTGTGCTCCGAGAAGAGGACGGTTCCATTTGGTAAATTTAGAAACAGCTGGTTAGTTTTATCTATTATTTTTGTGCTAACATCAGTCGCGCTCATTCATTTCTTTCCCTTCTTATAAAGCCGTCCTTTTCCGAACCTACCTGATAGCTACTAATTGCTGCAACTCCATTTCTGAATTGCAAATTTTCTGCACTGCTAAAAACTTTGATTGCCTGTCAGCCACACATAAGGGAAAGATCGCCCGTGTTAAATGAGGTGCTCCACGCTTGGATTATAATGCCTAATGAATTATTCAGAAAAGAATGCTTGAATGAAGCAAACAATTTGAAGGGTTACCGGCAGCCGTAACAGTTCAACAGTCAAAAGAACAAAAGTATCATTTGAAAATTACACTAATGATTAAAAAATGTGTATTAATTCTACATTTGGAGGGAAAAAGAAATGCCAGCGTGATTTTAAAGGTTAATCATTATTTTCGAGCTAATGATCGCAACTTTGGGGGAAAACATGAAAAGTATCCTTGACTAATATTTAGGAATGGCTGGCATTATGATATTAGCATGCGACGGGAGCTCCTTAAATCGTTTCCAAAGTAGCAAAACTAATAAGGCAGAATGGCTTTCTACCAAAACTTAGCAATTATGTTGTCAATACAGGGAGAGTGGCTTTGCTGCTTCACTTCTACAGGCTTGTCGAGACGCTAGCACAAGCTTCTGCCCCTAACTGTCAGTTTATACGGAGAATGGATTTTCCTCTGAGAATAATAAAATATAAAAAAAAAGGGAAACAAGCACTGCAAACCCCATTCACAATAGGGTGGATTAGGGGTCCAAATTCAAGAATAAGCAAAGTTTGATGCCTGTTGATGGACAATAAGAATGGTCCCTGTAATTAGGGGTAGTAAATAGTTTGCAAAACCACAATCTGCAGTTTGAGTTGGTTCCTGATCACCCAATGGTGTGGCTAAAGTTGAGAGCAGGGGGAATGTGGTTTACTGCTCTGGACCCTATCGGCCTTTCTGTTCTTCAACTTGTATTGGACTATAACATATAAATGATAAATGATTTGCTACAAATGTTCTTCAAACTGTATGGCCCACGTGTAGAGAATGAAGGAGTGCATAGCATTCTCTTCCATGAGTTCTATGCATTTTTGTCATGTCCCATGTCTATCCACTCTCCTCCTCGGCCTCCTTGTTCCATCCCCCATCTGCTGCCATGCCTCCTACCTGTTCAGCCCACCATCTACTCTATATATGACACAGCAGTTTATGCTGACTGTACCGGATGCCTTTGATGGAGCATTGAGCAGACCGGAGGTCTACATATGGGTGATAGAACAGCATGTCAGGGATGGTGTAGGAAAAGAGGACCACCTTGAGGAGGATGATATCAGGTTGAATCTGATTGTTGGGCCCTCACAACAACGAGAAACCGAAAAAAAAATGCGGTTCTCCTACGGGTGAAGGGCCCCATACACGAGTCAATAAGCTGCGACTCGGTCTGTTGCCAACTTTTATCGGCCCCTGTATGACCACCTTTAGAACCAGACATCCATATCTGCCATTAGAAATCATGGGACACCATCAGCCTAGCTTGCAATGCCACTGCCTTGCTCAATTTTGCACAGATGCACACTAAAACGTTCACAATTACTGAGAGTAGCCCTATAGGGACAGGCCCCTAACATGACTTCCGCTTGTTGCCCCCCTTATGGCAATCTTACAAACATCCAGCCCAACCACCTGAAATCCCCTCTTTTGGTAAGGCCTTTTGTAGAATCGGTGTTCATTAATCTAGTATAACCTAAATCGTTATGTTTGGCAAGTATGCATAGATTGACTTCTAGAATTCAGCTATGGAACAGCCTGTTAAATCTGTCTAAAGTTGGCCATAGATGCAAAGATCCGATCGTACGAATCATCGTTCGATCGAACTTTCCCATCTCCCGACCCGCCACTAACCATTCAGATCAAAGTCTTACCAGTCAGATTAGTAAAAGAACAGATCAGCCGATGTTCTGCCCCTGACAGCAATCGTACGATATCTATGTCCAACCAAAGCTGGTGACAGTCTCCCACTGAAAATCGTATGATCAGCAATACACGCAGAGATATTATCGGCAGCCGACAGAAATTTTCTAACCTGTCCGATCGACCAAACGACCGATCTCCGCCGGACGAAAAGTGTCGGGACTCTCCACACATGGTTCGAAAATCGTACGAATCCTCGATTTGTACGCTCAGATCTTTGCGTCTATGGCCAGCTTAAGTCTAGTCCCATATATTGTAGCCACCATCAAAAATATCTTTTCTCTTCATGCCATTTTTCCCAACGTAGGAAAAAACAAACCACTCCCAAAGTCATTTCCAAGACCAAATCATACTACATGCCAAAGTGGATTCTCTCAGTCTGGCCATGGAACGTCGCATGATTGAGATTTGTCAGCTAGAAAGCCTTTGGTCTCCAATTAGTCCATTTATTATAAAGATGTTCAATGTCAAGACAGCAAGTCTCATCTCTGGCATTGACACTAAGCGGTGGGCACATGAAATGACTTCAGGATAACACAGCTGACCATCTGCTTGGGCTTGCTCATGCACTAATAAGTCATTCCAGCCCTGAAGGTCCATCCATCCATGAGCTTCTCTTGCTGTCTTTTTGATGTCATAAACAGAGGTTGAGAAACAGACTCTTCGGATAACGCACACACATCCTAACTGACCGCCTTCTAGGGAATATTCGGTGATCTCTACATTTATTTTGGTTTCTTTCTCATTTCATTACAGGGGGTTTAAGTTTGCCCTAAAATTGCCCAGGATGCTCCAAAGTAGACACCACATTTTCCAATTATGTTTCAATAAAACAGTTTGATTACTGTAGTCATCCACAGTAACAGCCCAGTTGCTCATTGTAAGAATTTGCACACAATTTTACTTATCCGCTGCCATTGAAAAGCATTAAAATAACCTGAAATCCTCCGAAACAGAGCAGGGAGCAGGGAGCGTGTGTGGCCTGGGTGCAACGGGTTGATGTCTCTGCATTGGGAAAGTGTTAATGAACTGACACATTTATCAAAGCAAATTAATTTGCAAATGAGCTCTAACATCGCTCCTGATCTTTAAAGGGACACTAAACCCTACTGAACTGCAATTTTCAAGCACACTTTACATTGGACTACAAATATCAACATAAGCCAACGTTTTATCAAGGTTAAGGCATGCTGGAAGCTGTAGTCCTGCAACATCTCATCCTGTTGCTCAATAAATAATTTCTCCAGCTCTCCATGACCAGTGGCTCCATTAAAATATAATATAGTAATAAAAAGAAATGTCCAATGAGAATCCAAGTTGATCTGTTTAACTCTGGCTCCATGTTCTTTGTTTCTGCAACTGGAGTTGGAAGCTTTAAGAGCTGTTTTCCCCAGCAACAAGTCTGTCCTTTATCCCCACGTCTGATTCCAGTGTCATATAATGAAGCCATAATGCCACAAACAGACAACAGGCTCTAGCAGCCCACACATCTTATGGGAAAAACAATTTTTGAGTCTTAGGTGCCCTTTAAATTTTGGAAATTCATATTGGCTAGCAAAGTGGCACAAATAGAAGAACAGAAAAACACCAAAAAAAAAATAGGTGAAAACATAAATTCTTGTGAAATATGATTTATAGAAATAAAAAAATATGAAAATCAACAGAAAGCAATTTTAAGCTTTAAAAAAAACAACAATAAAAAAATAAACACTTTTTGCTTTAATGGGCCTCTGATCTGGATTGGTGGTGGATTGGTGGCTAAGTTCCAGGTTATATACAGGGCATAGGTTTTCCAACCTCAGAGTGGATGCCGTGGTTGGAAAACAGAATTAAAATTTCTACAGATATGGTATCTGTTATCCGGAAACCAGTTATCCAGAAACCTCAGAATTACAGGAAGGCCATCTGCCGTAGACTCGATTTTAAATAAATAATCCAAATTTGTATTAATAAAACATAAGCCTGTACTTGATATGACTTAGATATAATTAAACCTTACTGGATACAGAACAATCCTATTGGGTTAAATTAATAGTTACATGATTCCTTAGTAGACTTAAGGTATGGAGATCCAAATTTATGGAAAGATCCCTTATGTGGAAAACATCAGGTCCCAGGCATGACAGTTTTCATACCTGTACGTTGTAATTATGGTTGCCACCTTGTCTAGAAAAAAATACCGGCCTTCCTATGTATAAATTTTTTCCCTATTAATAACATTGGGATCAACCATCATTTTTACCGGCCAAAGTGTGTCCTCAGTGTCGGACTTGGACACCAGGGGCCCACCCAAAAAGCTTAGACCAGGGTAGGGTTGCCACCTGTTCGGTTTTGACCCGGACAGCCAGGTATTTTGATGATTGACACAGCGATCGGGCAATTGCCGATTTATAGACCCGCCCCTCAACATGACACAGCACTGCCCCTCGATGTCACGGCACCGCCCCCCTGCCCGGTCTCCACCAGGGGAGAAGGTGGCAACCCTAGACCAGGGGCCCACCAAAAAACCTTAGATCAGGTCCACTCTCAGTACTATTATTCTTCCTCTCGTCACTCAACCTCTATTCTCCTAGTCTCTTTTCTATACATGCTATAATCTCAGAGTTGTAGTAGATACTATAATCTATTATTCCATCAATTTAGCCTCTTTGTTCTCATAAAAATAGGGAATGGCCATAAAATAGGCCAAATGTTTAGCAGCATGAGGGACCACTGACACCTGGGCCCACCCGGAGTTTTCCTGGTATCCAGTGTCCAGTCCAACACCATGTTTCTCTCCTTATGTACCTGTACTCCTTGCTAGTGATGGGCGAATAAATTCGGCAGGCGCGAATTCACGTTGAATTGCCGCATTTCGTCGGCACTAATAAATTCTCAAAACTGCTGTGAAAATTCGCGTCAGAATAGTCGCTCGCATCAAAACTGTCGCACGTCAACATTATTCGGACGCCCAATGACTTTAATTTGGGCATTAAAATTGACGCAGGCATCAAATTTGATGCGGGCTTCAAAATTTGCGTTTTGTGAATTTTTTGTCGTTTCGCTAATTCAATTGGAAATTTGTGAATTTTTCAGTGAAGCAAAATGGCACAAATTCGCCCATCACTGCTCCTCGCCCATCAGTCTGAGTGCGTCTGATGAGTGACCTCTGAAGGCTTTAGAGATCTGCAGGCCTGCTAAACTGAACTTCCTCAGTCATTTGACTCACTCCCTAAAATTCACTGATCTCTGAAGAATAAGCAGTACGGCTGGAAATGGTAAATGTGCCGATACAGAAGTTAGACCCAGCAATTGGCACGGGTTGCTCTGTTGTTGTAAAACACAAGCATGCAAACAAATCTTGGCCTTGTCTTTTTGGTGCCAATATGCCTGGCACATGTTGAGATCCATTGGCATTCTCCATTCAGGGCTTCTGACTTGCTCTTCATTAAGACAGTGGAGTTTGGGCGGATGGGGCGGCAGGCTGCTGACGCAGGAGGGAGGCACGCTGAAGAGATTCAGTGCCACAGCTGTACCTGCGCCAGTCTATGTGCCAATCTTCCTTCCACCAGTCTGTTCTTTCACTGCTTCCTGGTCATTGGCCATCTGTTCTTGGATCTGCAAATTGCTGAAGAACACAAACATCTGAGTGAATAAGATGCGGCAGGGCAGCGTGTATATGGAATCCTGATTATCCAGCCGTATCCATCTGAAAACAAGCTGAGTCGTAACTCAACATGTCCCAGAGACAACGTTTTTCCAAAAGGCGAACGCCCCATTCCTGAATAGACTGGGCTGCACAGAGGAACTGAACACGGTAGTTCACATCTTCCCTCCTCCTCAACTCCCAGCGTTCTTTCCTAAAGCTAATTGCTTGCCAAGGATGCTGGGAGTTGTAGTGTTCAGCAGAAGGAAGGCAATACTTGTCTAAAAAAGAAAGGATAGGCACATATGGCATTTGATTTTCTATGGAGACTATGATGCTAAATGGAGCCAAAAAGCCTCCCCCAGTTCCATCATTGTCTGTCTTGAAACAGAAGTTATTCCCATGTCCCCTACTATTATGCACATACAGTAGTACTTCCATAGAATGGTTACCCCACCAAAATACTAATAGCCCCTTAAAGAGGTGCTTCACCTTAAGTCACCTTTTAGTATGTTACAAATGGCGTATTCCATGTGGCCTTCATTTTTTCTTTTTTATAGTTTTTGAATGAATTACCTTCTTCTTCTGACTCTTTCCAGCTTCCAAATGGGGGTCACTGACCCCATCTAAAAAACAAATGCTCTGTAAGGCTACAAATGTATAATCATTGTTACTTTTTATTACTAATTTTTCTATTCAGGCCTCTCCTATTCATATTCTAGTATCTTATTCAAATCCGTGCATGGTTGCTAGGGGAATTTGGACCTTGGCAACTAGATTGTTGAAACCTTTTAGTATGTTAGAATGGCTAATTCTAAGCAACTTTCCATTTGGCCTCCATTCCTAGTTTTTGAATTATTTACCTTTTTCTTCTGACTCTTTCCAGCTTCCAAATGGGGGTTTTTCACGAAACGAGAACCCACAAGGAACGCGTAGCTTCAAATTTTCTGGTGTGCCGCTCCCTAAAGCTGTAGGTCTGGGGCTATTGCACCCAGACCACATTTACTATTTGGTGAGTTATTCACAATATATTCTGGGGCATCTTGTCTCTCTTACTTAAAAAATGACGCGCGTCAAAAAAAATTCGACGTCCATAGACTTTAATGGGCGTCGGCAACAATTTGCTAGTGGCGAACAGAAACGGGTCAAAATCGCCCAAGCCTAGTCGCAACCCCAGCAGTTCCTCCAGTGAATGGGCCTGTGCTGGATTTCCATTGCTCTCTGAGCTTATGATGCTGCTAAATCCATTAGTTCTCTACCATTTGTGTCCAGGGTCATAATAAACGACCACTCATGTATCATACAGAGACGCCTCTATTCAGTACCAATAGAAGCCTTAGGGGAATGCAACCAGAGAGGAGGTTATCAGTCCCTTCCAAATAATTACATGGGTTTCCTACCTCCCAACCTTTTGGAAATAAAAAGAGGGACAGCGGCATTTTTTTGACCACACCCATTTTGTGGCCACGCCCCCAATTACCACATCCATTTTACTAAATTTGGCAGGTTATGAAAGTTTGAACACATTTTTGTGGTTTTTCAATGTGTTATTACAGTTTTGCTAATGAAGGTGAATTGCCCTTTAAACTGTGAGTCTCAGTTCTCCCAAGAGACCTGCTTATCTTAAATTGTTACTAAAGTATCTAAAACTGGTCATACACAGGGATGTCGCCAAACGAGTGGATCTCTCCCCGAAATGCCCACATTGAGCTGGGCGATATCGGGCTGATCAGATCATGGGCCCTAGGGCCCAACGATCTGATCAGAATGGAGGCCAAATGGGAGGTCAGATTGCGGGACCACATCAACGAAAAGACGTGGCCACGATCCGAAGGGATTTTTTAACCTTCCCAATCGGCATCTGCCCGACTTTCAGCCAGATATCGATTGGGGAAGCCCGTTGGAGGGCCCTACACACGGGCCAATAAGCTGCTGACTCGGTCTGTCTGCAGCTTTTATCAGCCTGTGTATGGGGGCCTTAAAGGACCAGTAACATAAATTTTTTTTATTAAAAAATTCGTTAGTGTAGAACGAAAAAGACACACAAAGACATATTAAACTTTTAGATCAAGTCTTTATTAAGAACTAACTTAGCGAATCTCCGCTTGCGCTCCTCTTCAGAAAAGGCGATCCGGCAATCCATCGTACGGCGCTCGATTTCTCCTCCCTGCTTTCCTTATAGGAGATAGCCAGGGAGGAGAAATCGAGCACGATGGATCGTCGCCTTGCCGCCTTTTCTGAAGAGGAGCGCAAGCGGAGTTTCGCTAAGTTATTTCTTAATAAAGACTTAGCGATTTAAAAGTTCAATATGTCTTTGTGTTTTTTTTTTTTAATAATAAAAATTGATGTTACTGATCCTTTAAGTATCTATTCTGGGCTCTCGGCCAAAAGCCAATTAAGTTTGAAACTTTGTATCTTTTTCTGGCTGTTCAGTGCTGCAGATCAAAGAGAAAGTCGGGACATTTCAATAACAAACCCGGAACTGCGGGTTGAGCTGTCAAAATCGGGACTGTCCCACGAAAAACAGGACAGTTTGGAGGTATGGGTTTAAACCTGTTTGTATTGGCCTGACATGCCGGCTCATGAGTGCCTTTTAGCTCCGGTGGTCTTTAAATGCTCCCATGTAGGAAATAGGCAGAGCCAATACAATTTATTATCACAACACTTCAGCTCGGATGAAGAAGTGGGTCCTAAAAGGGATCAAACTTCCCAGGGACAAAGTAGCTCCCTGATTTTCCATTCATTGCGGAGCCTCTTCAGAGCCGAGTGCCTCTGCTTCCGTTGGTTTCTTTATGAGAGTCACTTGAAACTGAAGGGCCATGAAATGGCCAATAATACAGAGGACAATCCAATCTCTGGCAGCCATTGTCCTTCCTTACATTGCACTCAAACACCCCACATCTGTTGGGAAGCCTAAATATTAACCTCTCGATTGCCTTGGAGATCTGCACTGGGCTCTTATCACTTTTCCTGGTCACTGAAGAGAAAACGAGTCCAAAAATACAGCGTATTTCTCCCTTAGAAATCAACCTCCTCTCATACATGTTAAAGGGGAACTCCAGCCAAATGCTGCACTTTGCACAGGGAAAGATAAAAAAAATGCAATTCAAGTCACTTTCCAATATTTAACAGAAGAATGAAAATGTGATTTGTTTATCCCTTTTCTGTTCTCCAGTTCCGACTGCTGAAACAAAGTAGCTGAAGTCTTCGGAATTTGGAATTCTCGAATTCTTTTTAAGTAGAATTCGACCAGGGAATAGTTAAAATTCGATTCGAGCTTTTAAAATAAATTTGAATTCAATTGTCGAAATTGATCATGTAGTGGCCCTTAAATTAAAATTAGACTATTCGCCGCCTTAAACCTGCCGAATTGTTGTTTTAGCCTATAGCGGACGTCCTGGGATTAATTTGTAGTTTTTTTGCAGCCTTACTGAAAATTGAGTTTTTTTTGGAGAAAAACCGTAAATCATATTTGACTGAATTTTATTCGAGTTTGCGGGTCGATACCCATTCACCCGAGTTTGAAAAATTCAAATTTTTTGATAAATTTTGGTTGGTCGATTTTAAGTCGAATTTCGAGTTCATGGGAGTTTATGGGAGGTTTAACAAACGCCCATGAACTCTAAATTCGACCCTTGATAAATCTGCCCCACCCTAAGCCAGGGTGGATTCAGGGAGGTAAAGCACAGTAGGGGTGGGAATTGAGCCCCCACCCAGTTGTGCCCTAGACACAATCCTCATCCAGCCGCATTTATAATAAGGCTTTTGATCGGTAGAATTCTTTTCTTGTGTATCTTCAACGTCAACTAAGACCTACCAGGAGGAGTGAGACAATTTTACCATTGAGTTTACATCTCAGTAGCCAGAACCAGCAGTGCACAGAATATAACCAGCCAGACAAACAGGGGTGCTGCTCTAATGTGGGGAGTTGAGAAACTCGTCTCAGGCAGCAGTAGAGATGTCGCGAACTGTTCGCCGGCGAACTTGTTCGCGCGAACATCGGGTGTTCGCGCTCGCCGGAAGTTCGCGAACGTCGCGCGACGTTCGCCATTTTGGGTTCGCCATTGTTGGCGCTTTTTTTTGCCCTCTCACCCCAGACCAGCAGGTACATGGCAGCCAATCAGGAAGCTCTCCCCTGGACCACTCCCCTTCCCTATAAAAACCGAAGCCCTGCAGCGTTTTTTCACTCTGCCTGTGTGTGCTGAAGAGATAGTGTAGGGAGAGAGCTGCTGCCTGTTAGTGATTTCAGGGACAGTTGAAAGTTTGCTGGCTAGTAATCGTTTTGATACTGCTCTGTTATTGGAGGGACAGAAGTCTGCAGGGGTTTGAGGGACATTTAAGCTTAGGTAGCTTTGCTGGCTAGTAATCTACCTTCTACTGCAGTGCTCTGTATGTAGCTGCAGTGGGCAGCTGTCCTGCTTCTGATCTCATCTGCTGACTGCTGCAATAACAGTAGTCCTTGTAAGGACTGCTTTTATTTATTTTTTTGTTGTTTTACTACTACTACTACTACTACTACTACTATAAGAGCCCAGTGCTATTAGTCTAGCAGTGTTGGGGAGTGGGACTGGTGTGCTAATCTGCTGCTCCTAGTAGTTCAGCAGCACCAACTTTAATTTTTTTTTTTAATATTCATTTTTTTTTATTTTACTTTTTTTTATTTTACTACCGCTGTAGTAGTGTATAAGTTGACCTTTTAGGCATTATTTGCCCTGTAGGCATTATTTGCACACTGTTTTCTTCAACCCGCCATCTAGCTGTGTGACCTTGTTCACATTCTGTCTAAATATCCATAATATTACCGTCTCCAGAAAAAACACCGGAGTGACTTTTTTCAAGCAGCCATAATATATTTTACGTAATCCGTATCCACCGCTGTAGTAGTGTATACGTTGACCTTGTAGGCATTATTTGCACACTGTTTTCTTCAACCCGCCATCGAGCTGTGTGACCTTGTTCCCATTCTGTCTAAATATCCATAATATTACCGTCTCCAGAAAAAACACCGGAGTCACTTTTTTCAAGCAGCCATAATATATTTTACGTAATCCGTATCCACCGCTGTAGTAGTGTATACGTTGGCCTTGTAGGCATTATTTGCACACTGTTTTCTTCAACCCGCCATCGAGCTGTGTGACCTTGTTCCCATTCTGTCTAAATATCCATAATATTACCGTCTCCAGAAAAAACACCGGAGTCACTTTTTTCAAGCAGCATTCATATATTTTACGTAATCCGTATCCACCGCTGTAGTAGTGTATACGTTGGCCTTGTAGGCATTATTTGCACACTGTTTTCTTCAACCCGCCATCGAGCTGTGTGACCTTGTTCCCATTCTGTCTAAATATCCATAATATTACCGTCTCCAGAAAAAACACCGGAGTCACTTTTTTCAAGCAGCATTCATATATTTTACGTAATCCGTATCCACCGCTGTAGTAGTGTATACGCTGGCCTTGTAGGCATTATTTGCACACTGTTTTCTTCAACCCGCCATCGAGCTGTGTGACCTTGTTCCCATTCTGTCTAAATATCCATAATATTACCGTCTCCAGAAAAAACACCGGAGTCACTTTTTTCAAGCAGCATTCATATATTTTACGTAATCCGTATCCACCGCTGTAGTAGTGTATACGTTGGCCTTGTAGGCATTATTTGCACACTGTTTTCTTCAACCCGCCATCGAGCTGTGTGACCTTGTTCACATTTTGTCTAAATATTGATAATATTATCGTCTCTAGAAAAACCACTTGAGTTACTTTTTTCAAGCAGCATTCATATATTTTACGTAATCCGTATCCACCGCTGTAGTAGTGTATACGTTGACCTTGTAGGCATTATTTGCACAGTGTTTTCTTCAACCCGCCATCGAGCTGTGTGAGCTTGTTCACATTTTGTCTAAATATTGATAATATTATCGTCTCTAGAAAAACCACTTGAGTTACTTTTTTTCAAGCAGCATTCATATATTTTACGTAATCCGTATCCACCGCTGTAGTAGTGTATACGTTGACCTTGTAGGCATTATTTGCACACTGTTTTCTTCAACCCGCCATCGAGCTGTGTGACCTTGTTCCCATTCTGTCTAAATATCCATAATATTACCGTCTCCAGAAAAAACACCGGAGTCACTTTTTTCAAGCAGCCATAATATATTTTACGTAATCCGTATCCACCGCTGTAGTAGTGTATACGTTGGCCTTGTAGGCATTATTTGCACACTGTTTTCTTCAACCCGCCATCGAGCTGTGTGACCTTGTTCCCATTCTGTCTAAATATCCATAATATTACCGTCTCCAGAAAAAACACCGGAGTCACTTTTTTCAAGCAGCATTCATATATTTTACGTAATCCGTATCCACCGCTGTAGTAGTGTATACGTTGGCCTTGTAGGCATTATTTGCACACTGTTTTCTTCAACCCGCCATCGAGCTGTGTGACCTTGTTCCCATTCTGTCTAAATATCCATAATATTACCGTCTCCAGAAAAAACACCGGAGTCACTTTTTTCAAGCAGCATTCATATATTTTACGTAATCCGTATCCACCGCTGTAGTAGTGTATACGCTGGCCTTGTAGGCATTATTTGCACACTGTTTTCTTCAACCCGCCATCGAGCTGTGTGACCTTGTTCCCATTCTGTCTAAATATCCATAATATTACCGTCTCCAGAAAAAACACCGGAGTCACTTTTTTCAAGCAGCATTCATATATTTTACGTAATCCGTATCCACCGCTGTAGTAGTGTATACGTTGGCCTTGTAGGCATTATTTGCACACTGTTTTCTTCAACCCGCCATCGAGCTGTGTGACCTTGTTCACATTTTGTCTAAATATTGATAATATTATCGTCTCTAGAAAAACCACTTGAGTTACTTTTTTTCAAGCAGCATTCATATATTTTACGTAATCCGTATCCACCGCTGTAGTAGTGTATACGTTGACCTTGTAGGCATTATTTGCACAGTGTTTTCTTCAACCCGCCATCGAGCTGTGTGAGCTTGTTCACATTTTGTCTAAATATTGATAATATTATCGTCTCTAGAAAAACCACTTGAGTTACTTTTTTTCAAGCAGCATTCATATATTTTACGTAATCCGTATCCACCGCTGTAGTAGTGTATACGTTGACCTTGTAGGCATTATTTGCACACTGTTTTCTTCAACCCGCCATCGAGCTGTGTGACCTTGTTCACATTTTGTCTAAATATTGATAATATTATCGTCTCTAGAAAAACCACTTGAGTTACTTTTTTTCAAGCAGCATTCATATATTTTACGTAATCCGTATCCACCGCTGTAGTAGTGTATACGTTGACTTTGTAGGCATTATTTGCACAGTGTTTTCTTCAACCCGCCATCTAGCTGTGTGTATTATCGTTTCCAGAAAAACCAACTGAGTTTTTGTTGTTGTTGTTGTTTTTTAAAAATAATGCCAGGCAAAGGCAGGCCGCCACGCAGAGGCCGTGCTAGGGGCCGTGCTGCTATGCAATCCTGTGGCCCTAGCAAATTGCCCAGTTTTAAAAAGCCAATGACCCTGAACTCCCAAAATGCTGAAGAGGTAGTTGACTGGCTTACACAGCACACCCCATCCTCTACCGTTTCTAACTTTACCACAACATCCTCCTCATCCTCCACTGCTATGGCCACCCCACGTAACACTTCCTCCACCACCGGTGCCCCTTCTTCACTGGGGTCAGAGGAGTTATTTTCCAATGAGTTTCTTGAACTGAGTAATGCGCAACCATTATTGCCAGAAGAAGATGAAGGAGATGAGGACCTTACACCAGATTTAATTCTGGCAGAGAACACGATAGAGATGGACATAATGAGTGATGAGGAGGAGGTCCCCGCTGCTGCTTCCTTCTGTGATGTGTCAGAAGAAATTGATGCATCTGAGGAGAATGATGATGAGGAGATTGATGTTTTGTGGGTGCCTAGTAGAAGAGAGCAAGAGGAGGGTAGTTCAGATGGAGAGACGGAGAGTCAGAGAGGCAGTAGGAGAATAAGACTTAGAAGAAGCAGGGAGGACAGCCCGCAGGGATCAGTAGGGCAACAACATGTATCGGCACCTGTGTTCAGCCGGCCAACGCACCCGCCATTGCCGCCAATACCGCCAACTCCGCCAACTTCTACTGTTACCGCCAGATCGCACACTTCCAAAAAGTCAGCAGTGTGGGATTTTTTTAATGTGTGTGCCTCTGACAAAAGCATTGTAATTTGCAATGAGTGCAGTCAGAAACTGAGCCTTGGTAAGCCCAACAGCCACATAGGTACAACTTCTATGCGAAGGCACATGAGCGGCAAGCACAAAGCACTTTGGGAGCAACACCTCAAAGGCAACAGGCAAACTAAAAGCCACACTCCTTCTGGTCCAGCATCTTACTGCTCTACCTCTGCTCTCCTTGACCCGTCTGAACCACCCTCCACTCCGCCTTCCACCTTGACCACCTGTTCCCATTCCCAGTCATCTGCCACCAGCCAAGTTTCTGTGAAGGCCATGTTTGAGCGTAAGAAGCCAATGTCTGACTGTCACCCCCTTGCCCGGCGTCTGACAGCTGGCTTGTCTGCACTCTTAGCCCGCCAGCTTTTACCATACCAGCTGGTGGACTCTGAGGCCTTCCGCAAATTTGTAGCAATTGGGACACCGCAGTGGAAGGTACCCAGCCGCAATTTTTTTTCTAAAAAGGGAATACCACACCTGTACCAACATGTGCAGAGCCAAGTTACCGCATCTCTGTCACTTAGTGTTGGGCCAAAGGTCCATATGACTACTGACGCATGGTCCTCCAAGCATGGTCAGGGCAGGTATGTCACCTACACTGCCCACTGGGTGAACTTGGTAATGGCTGGGAAGCAGGGAATGGGTAGCTCAACAACAACAGTGGAGTTGGTGTCACCGCCACGGATTGCACGCGGTTCTGCCACCACCTCTACTCCTCCATCGCTCTCTACCTCGTCTTCTTCTTCTTCTTACTCTGCTGCTGGGTCCTCCTTCTCCTCCTCCACACCTGTGCACCCCCAGCTCCCCCTAGGCTATTCGACGTGCCAGGTACGCCGTTGTCACGCTGTCTTGGGGATGACGTGCCTGGAAAGCAAAAACCATACCGGATCTGTACTCCTGTCATCTCTGCAGTCACAGGCCGATCGGTGGCTGACCCCACACCAACTGCAGATCGGAAAAGTGGTGTGTGACAATGGAAGCAATCTGTTGGCAGCGTTGAGACTAGGCAATTTAACACATGTGCCCTGCATGGCACATGTGTTAAATTTAATAGTCCAACGTTTTGTCTCCAAGTACCCAGGATTCCAGGACGTTCTCACCCAGTCCAGAAAGGTGTCGGCCCATTTCAGACGTTCCTACACAGCCATGGCACGCCTTGCTGACATTCAGCAGCGCTACAACATGCCAGTCAGGCGTTTGATTTCTGACAGCCAGACTCGCTGGAATTCAACGCTCCTTATGTTGGAACGTCTGCTGCAACAACAAAGGGCCGTCAACGAGTACCTTTTTGAACTGGGTGGTAGGACTGGATCTGCACAGCTGGGGATTTTTTTCCCCCGTTACTGGGTGCTTATGCGCGATGCCTGCAGGCTCATGCGACCTTTTGAAGAGGTGACAAATATGGTCAGTCGCACCGAAGGCACCATCAGCGACCTAATACCCTTCGCTTTCTTCCTGGAGCGTGCCGTGCGACGAGTGACAGATGAGGCTGTAGACCAGCGTGACGAGGAGCTGGAAGCGCACGATTTCTGGTCGGAATCACCAGAACGAACCCAGGCACCTGCTGCAACGCAGGGAGAGGTGCCAGAAGTGGAGTCAGAGGAGGAAGGTGGCTTTGTGGAGGAGGAGGAGGAGGACCAACAGGAGCAGGCTTCCCAGGGGGCTAGTGGTGACCTTTTGGGGACCCCTGGTCTTGTACGTGGCTGGGGGGAGGAGACCGTGGATGATGCAGTCCTTGATAATGAGGAAGCGGAGATGGATAGCTCTGCATCCAACCTTGTGAGAATGGGGTCTTTCATGCTGTCATGCCTGTTGAAGGACCCCCGTATCAAGAGGCTTAAGGAGAAGGACCTGTACTGGGTCGCAACGCTACTAGACCCTCGGTACAAGCATAAAGTGTCAGAAATTTTACCAACATACCACAAGTCCGAAAAGATGCGGCATTTACAAACCAGCCTGCAAAACATGTTGTACAATGCTTTTAAGGGTGATGTCACTTCAGGAACTCATCAACATTCCAGGGGCAGAGGTGCCAGTAATCCTGCCACGAGCACACCTGCAAGGACAAAGCCCTTTGGCCAGTCTGTAACGTCAGACATGCAAATGTTTTTCTGTCCAAGGCAGCGCCACAACCCTTCTGGATCCACCCTCAAAGAACGCCTCGACCGGCAGGTAGCGGACTACCTGGCATTAACTGCAGATATCGACACTCTGAGGAGCGATGAACCCCTGGACTACTGGGTGCGCAGGCTTGATCTGTGGCCAGAGCTGTCACAATTTGCCATGAACCTCTTGTCTTGCCCAGCCTCAAGTGTGCTCTCAGAAAGGACCTTCAGTGCAGCAGGAGGGATTGTAACTGAGAAGAGAACTCGCCTAGGTCACAAAAGTGTCGATTACCTGACCTTTATTAAAATGAATGAGGGGTGGATCTCGGAGGGTTACTGCACGCCGGAAGACTTGTTCTGACTTCTATGCAGCTGTCCTTCTCTTCAAGCCTCATGACTCCACACACAGCTGTCCTTTAGCGTCCTCCTCCTCCCTCCGCCACCGTTACAAACTAGGGTGCAAACCCTACTGGTTTAATTTTTTCTGGCCTCTGTGCTTCAGTGGCTGCAACCAAAAAAACTGGGCAAACAATGTCTACAAGGTCAACGTATGGCAAAAAATGACTATTTTCAGCATTTATATGGCATAATTTTTCTGGCAACTGTGCTTCAGTGGCTGCGACCAAAAAAATGCATATTTTCTGCATTTATATGGCATAATTTTTCTGGCCTCTGTGCTTCAGTGGCTGCAACCAAAAAAAATTATATTTTCAGCATTTATATGGCATAATTTTTCTGGCAACTGTGCTTCAGTGGCTGCGTCCAAAAAAACTGGGCAAACAATGTCTACAAGGTCAACGTATGGCGAAAAATGACTATTTTCAGCATTTATATGGCATATTTTTTCTGGCAACTGTGCTTCAGTGGCTGCGTCCAAAAAAACTGGGCAAACAATGCCTACAAGGTCAACGTATGGCAGTTGTTTAAAGAGAACAGTAGATTACTAGCCAGCAAAGCTACCTAAGCTAAAATGTCCCTCAAATCCCTGCAGACTTCTGTCCCTACAATACAGAGCAGTATCAAGCAGATTACTAGCCAGCAAGCTTACTATCATCTGTCCCTGAAATCACTAACAGCTCTCCCCCTACACTATCTCTTCCAAGCACACACAGGCAGATTTTTCAGATACATTTTTGCCCTTGATCCCCCTCTGGCATGCCACTGTCTAGGTCGTTGCACCCTTTAAACAACTTTAAAATCATTTTTCTGGCCAGAAATGTCTTTTCTAGATGTTAAAGTTCGCCTTCCCATTGAAGTCTATGGGGTTCGCGAACCGTTCGCGAACCGCTCGCATTTTTGCGCAAGTTCGCGAATATGTTCGCGAACTTTTTTTCCGATGTTCGCTACATCCCTAGGCAGCAGCACCCCACTGGTTACCTGGGGCAGCAAAAATGTAAGAATTTCTGGTTTTCAAGCCAGAATTTTGGCTCTTCTAGAGCATAGGGGCAAATTCGCTAACCTCCGGAAATTCGCCAGCGACGGCTTTGCTCACAGCGCAACACTTCGGCAGGCGTAGATTCGCCAGGACAACGCTAATTCATTAAATTCCGAGGTTGCGTCCAGGGCGCCTAACTCTGGCAAAGTAGTGCTAGCGTTACTGCGGCAAGCGAAGCGAAGTTACACTAGCGTTGGCTAATTTGCATATGGCGGGAAGTTAAAGTACAATATATATATATGTATATGTTGCAGCAAATACATTACACTACACAAGCCCAGGGAACCTTAATTAAAGAAAATAAAGTTGTTATATTGCCCTACACATGAGCCCAGTGTATAGATTATGTGCCATATTTACGATCTTTTGCAGCCTATCACCCTGAAAAAGGAAAAGACGCCAGCGTTTTTTGGGACTTCGAAAACTATTTTTTGAGGAAGTCCTATCTACTCTATTGCACTTCACCTGGTCTGAGGTGGCGAAGGCAAGTCTGGCGCAAGAGGTAACGTTCAGTTACATCCGCATCTTAGTGAATTTGCGCAGTTACGTCCATTCGCCAGAGCGCAAATTCTCCAGGCGTTAGTGAAAAAAGTACCACTAGAGGCTATCTCCTTCACTAGCGAAGTTACGCCAGCGACCGTTAGTAAATCGGCGAAGCAACGAAATGATGTCACTCTGGCGAATTTTCGCCAGCGTTAGTCACTTCGCCCTTTAGTAAATTTGTCCCTATAGAGCGCAGTTGCACACGTTGTGTAGCATTTTGGACCCCTCCACTGACATGGTGGATCGCCCCTGCAGACGGAAACTGCTTTCAACAGCGAATACATCTACAGATATCTTGCCAATGCTTAGGGGGTTATTTGTCAAAGGTCGAATTTTAGATTAATAGGAATTAAACTCTGATACATTCGATTTTATTTACAATTCAATGATATAAACAAAATTCTAACATCTAAAATTCGATTGAATAGGCCCAACCCGAAAACTCGAAATCGAATTTGAATTGAGTTTTACTCGACTTCTGCGAGTCAACGTTTTTTATACTCCAATTGGAGTCTACGGGCGTCATTTTCTAAGCAAAACTTGGCAAAAAAAATTTGTCTCATCGCTACTATTAACATCTTCAAATAGTTCAAGGGACTTCTGCCTTCGAGGGTTGAGATCTGATAAACCTCACACTCAAAGTCAAATTCGAGTTGGTGGTTTTTAATTTGAATTTGTGAGTTTTGATCAAAAAATAAAAGTGAATTTTGAATTAACCCTTCGTACCTTAGTAAATCTGCCCCTTGATGAATGTTTATTGGAAAATTACTTTTCTTTTATAAAGCAAAAACTATTTTTGGGCAGAGTTACCCGTTATCGGCTAATTTTTTGGGCTATTGTTGTTGTCTAACAGGGGTATTAAGAAGTACAGGTTTAAGCTAATGACACAAACACAGGTTTGGGATCTGTTATCCAGAAACCCTTTATCCAAATAGCTCTTAATTACAGGAAGGCTGTCTCCCATAGACTCCATTTCATTCAAATAATCCAAATTTTTAAAAATGATTTTCTTGTACCTTATCCAAACTAATAGATAATGAACACCCATGTTCAGAAAGGGATACGTCAGTAATTCCAATTTACCTGCCGTCCACCTAATGGAGAAATTCATCGCCATCTAATGGCGGGAGCTGGAATGATCCCTACACCCCGTTAAATGAAGTCTAAATATACACATATAAATTATCCATTTAGAAATAGTTTGAACTGAGTCTTGTACAGACGGGAATTATATTGTTCAACTGACAGGTTGTGCCGCCACATTACTGGCTCTCCATTGCCCTGAAATCAGCAGCTTAAAGGGATACACTGAGGGGCACATTAAGGGGCCAATTCATTAACTTCGAATGAAGGATTCGAAGTAAAAAAACTTCGAATTTCGAAGTGTTTTTTTGGCTACTTCGACCATCGAATGGGCTACTTCGACCTTCGACTACGACTTTGAATCGAATGATTCGAACTAAAAATCGTTCGACTATTCGACCATTCGATAATCGAAGTACTGTCTCTTTAAGAAAAAGCTTCAACCCCCTAGTTCGCCACCTAAAAGCTACCGAACCCAATGTTAGCCTATGGGGAAGGTCCCTATAGGCTTGGCTAAGTTTTTTTGGTCGAAGGATAATCCTTCGATCGTTGGATTGAAATCCTTCGAATCGTTCGATTCGAAGGATTTAATCGTTCGATTCGAAGGATTTAATCGTTCGATTCGAAGGATTTAATCGTTCGATCGAACGATTATTCCTTCGATTGTTCGATCGCAGTATTTGTGCAAAATCCTTTGACTTCGATATTCAAAGTTGAAGGATTTTCATTCCCAGTTGAATATCGAGGGTTAATTAACCCTCGATATTTGACCCTTGATGAATTTGCCCCTTACTATTGGTCGAATATCGAGGGTTAATTAACCCTCGATATTTGACCGTCGAAGTAAAATCCTTCGACTTCGAATATCGAAGTCGAAGGATTTACCGCATTTCCTGCGATCGAACGATCGAAGGAAAAATCATTCGATCGAACGATTAAATCCTTCGAATCGAACGATTCGAAGGATTTTCCTTCGATCCAAAAAATTTTATGTTATTTGGTAGGGATGCACCGAATCCAGGATTCGGCCTTTTTCAGCAGGATTTGGATTCAGCCGTATGCAAATTAAGAGTGGGAGGGAAATTGCGTGACTTTTTGTCACAAAACAAAGAAGTAAAACATTTTTCCTCTTCCCACCCCTAATTTTCATTTACAAATTAGGATTTGGATTTGGTTCGGTGTTCGGCCGAATCTTTCGAGAAGAATTCGGGGATTTGGCCGAATCCAAAATAGTGGATTCAGTGCATCCCTAATATTTGGAGCCCAGGATTTGTGCCAGTTTTTAGTTGCCCCCCCCCAAAACCCCTCTGGTGGTTGCCACACTTTAAAAGAGAACTAAACCCTAAAAATTTATGTTGTTTAAAATGCCATGTTTTATATAGTGAACTTATTGCACGAGGCTAAAGTGTCAGCGTGTCAATAGCAGCAATGATCCAGGACTTCAAACTTGTCACAGGGGGTCACCATCTTGGAAAGTGTCTGTGACACTCACATGCTCAGTGGGCTCTGATTGGCTGTTGAGAAGCTAAGCTTAGGGCTCGTCACTAATTATCCAGCAGAAAATGAGCTTCCCTGGCTGTAATATAAGCTGATGCTACAGGTTTGCTGATTATTCAATTCTGATGCTAATTGCACTGGTTTCTGTGCTGCCATGTAGTAATTATGTGTATTAATTACTAATCAGCCTTATATTGTGACATTTCTATTCTATGTGTACTGTATATTGTGAGTGGGTCCCTAAGCTCAGTAAGTGACAGCAGCACAGAGCATGTGCAGTGAATCAGCAGAAAAGAAGATGGGGAGCTACTGGGGCATCTTTGGAGACACAGATCTTTACTGCTAAAGGGCTGTGGTTGCCTTGGGCTGGTACAGAAGCACAAAACATCATGTACAACATTTCTAGTGTTTCCTTGTCCTTTAAAGGCACACCCAGTCTACACCCGACTCTTTCCTCAGCCAAATCAGCCTCCTGGTTTATGGAACGGTATTTAAAGCAATAGAGATCACTAGCTGTGAAAGTTCAGGCCTTCAGCGTGGTGACTGTAAAATGATTTTGTTCCTAAAAGCTATTTTCCGAGCAGCTTTCTCGTTCAAGTGATAAATATGGATGCCGCCGTGATTAATGTTAATGTCATTTTAGCCGTAACGTTTTACACAGGTAGCGGGTGCCAGGGGCAGTTAAGTGGAAGATAAGTGCGCTCATTAATCACGTTTGAAAACCCTCAATCCCAAAAGGACAGAGAGATGAGCCGAGGGTGGTAGGAGGAATCACTTGTTTAAAGAAAGAGACCAAGTTCCCCCAGACCTAATTTTAACCCTCAGTGTCCCCGGCGATTTATCATTAATTAAAGACGATGCATTACCCTATGTCAAACCAAGATATGTTTTCTGGTATGTTCTTTGCACATAAACATATCGGACCTCCCTCCATCTCTCCCCGCTACCCTGAAATTACAGAAGCAGATGTATCGCTGGTGTTGGCAATTTCCAAAAC
Organism: Xenopus laevis; assembly: GCF_017654675.1. Lineage (NCBI taxonomy): Eukaryota > Metazoa > Chordata > Amphibia > Anura > Pipidae > Xenopus > Xenopus laevis. The sequence continues at coordinate 10,105,779 of NC_054378.1, forward strand.
GATTCCACCAATTACGCGACAGCCCCATGTTGGCCACCAAAATGCAGCACAATTTATTTAGGTGACTCCAGTAGAGTAAGGGTTAAATTTACTAATTTAATAGCAGTCAGAAAAATAATGTTGCATACAGTCTGTCTTTCTTATAGTTCTACATCTTTATCTCCAGATATGTCCCCAAACATGTCCCTCAAATAAACCTTAAAGGAACAGTAACACCAAAAAATGAGAGTGTCCTAAAGTAATGAAAACATAATGTACTGCTGTGCTGCACTGGTAAATCTGGTGTGTTTGCTTCAGAAACACTACTATAGTTTATATAAACAAGCTGCTGTGTAGCCATGGGGGCAGCCATTCAAGCACAGGATACAGAGTAGATAACAGATAAGTACTACTATAGTTTATATAAACAAGCTGCTGTGTAACCATGGGGGCAGCCATTCAAGCACAGGATACACAGTAGATAACAGATAAGTACTACTATAGTTTATATAAACAAGCTGCTGTGTAGCCATGGGGCAGCCATTCAAGCACAGGATACACAGTAGATAACAGATAAGTACTACTATAGTTTATATAAACAAGCTGCTGTGTAGCCATGGGGGCAGCCATTCAAGATGGAAAAGGAGAAAAGGCACAGGATACACAGCAGATAACAGATAAGCTCTGTAGTATACAATAGGAGTCTTTAGAACTTATCTGTTATCCACTACGTGTCCTGTGCTTGAATGGCTGCCCCCATGGCTACACAGCAGCTTGTAGGTGCAACTATCTGCATTCCAAGGATAGAGTGCAAAGTGTTGCAGATTTCAGTGCTGCTTACTCCTGGAAGCCTACTACATCAGAATTGGGCTTCTTGTTATAGACTCGGGTCTTCCATGGAACCCCACCATACCTCGGGACAGGATTTTTATTAAAACATTCTGAGTTTCTCTTTGATCTCCTGTACTGATGCCAGAAAAAGATACAGAGTTTCAGAAACTTAATTATAATAAGAGTCCAGAACACTCAGCACCCACACACTGAGATCTATTTGTAACAATTGAAGATAAGCAAGGATACCATTGTAACTATTTGAGATAAGCAAGTCTCTTGGGAGAACTTTCCACGCCAGTCCCTCTTTCCATTTTTAAAATGTTGGGAGGTATGCACCACCTTAAAGTGGCATAAACAGGCAGATTAAAGCTGCCAATATATGTCCTTTAAACTGATTCGGAAGTTTATCTGCCCGTGTGTGGGGGCTTCAGACGGGTCTCTCCAATCTATATCAGGCCAAAAATCAGTCTAATATCCTAAATATATTGGATTTTTCCTGCGATCGAGGACCGCATTAGCTAGTCCTAAGACCCGTCTGCGCTCATTTCCTTTGTTGCAATTAACCCTGTATCACCCTGCCTTTGGTGGGCACATCAGGATAAGATTTGCTTGTTTGGGAACCTCGCCAAATGAGCAAATCTTACTGTGTATGGCCACCTTTAAACAAGGCAGTAGTGCTGACAAATGCAAATCTTTAGGTATGTGTTAAGACCAGGGTTCCTTAACACACATAACCATGATCATTTCAGCGGGGCAGAGCACTGTAGCACCACCCATGGGTGGTGGGTGATGGTGTTTAAGGGGTAATACCCATAATGCCCCACCCCTACACATAGTAAATTAGCCCGAATCAGTGTTAGACTGGAGTTTCTGAGCCCACAAAGCTAACTCTCCAATTTATTTTTCCATCTTTTTTTACTTTCTGAAATTTCTCCTTCTTCTGCCATTATCTAAGCATGCATCTATTTCCCTTCTTTCATCTGACATAGAGAGGCCTTGTGGGAATTCTCCTGGTTTTCTTGTATAATATAGAGAAAGAACATTAAAGGAAAAGGAAAGGCTAACATTAAGTGAGCTTTATCAGAAAGGTCTATATAAATACACCAGTAAACCCGCAAATTAATACTGCTCTGAGTCCTCTGTCAAAAGAAACAGCACATTTCTTTCCTTCTATTGTGTACTCATGGGCTTCTGTATCAGACTTCCTGTTTTCAGCTTAAACCTCCAGGGCTTGGGCTTGAGCATGCTCAGTTTGCTCCTCTCTCCCCCTCCCATTTCCTCCCTCCCTCCTCTCCCTGCTGTAATCTGAAGCCAGAGCTATGAGTGAGCAGGGAGAGACTCAGGCAGGAACTGATGTCACACCAAGCTAATATGGCAGCTGCTATCGTAAACAAACAAGAGCGTTTCTAGAGCTGTTTACTCTAAAGCATTCTGCAGAATAAATATAGTCTTATAGCTAGCACTATTGTGGCTATTCTATAGGCAATAAATTGCTTCTCTAGCTTTTTTTTTTCTTTAAAGTCATAAAGGGTCTCTTTGACCACAACATTATCCTTGTATAAATCATCGCTGCTTTTACAGCTAAGGACACTGATACTTCATAATAAGCTGTTTGTGGAGTCGCACTTATTGGACGGTTTCAGTGCAAATGAACTTCCCCACTACTTGGATCACATTAGTTAACAACGGGCCGTAAGTCCCCTTGGGCCATGAAACAAAGGCTTCCTATCCTCAATAAGTCGCTTACACCCAAGCAGCCTGTCTAGTGACTGCAGCCCAAAGTGCCAGCGTTCACAATGTAATCATCAATGTACAAGACGAGCAGAGGTTTAGCTCAATAAAAAAAACGAAGGCGCCATTAATGAAGCCCTTTCCTGTCCAACATAACATTTAATTTGCCTTTTTACGAGCGGCATCATCCGATGCCTGGGAATAAATTCTCGATGATCATATGTTTATAAATACACCAACATTAGCATTTTAGTCCCTCGTAAATCTGACTATCGAGCCAGACAACAATTATAATATATATATATAGTAGTAGTCGGAAGGCCTTGTCTAGTGGTCCATTCATTTCAGGCCTTTATTTTTTGCAGAGATTTGGTCCCCTCTGATTTAAAAAGTCATTTTAATTTAAACAAGCTCCTAGAGGTACATTTACTCGTCCTAGTTATACATCATGAAGCGGCGAGGAGGGGGGGAATTGTTTAATCTACGAGATACGGTTCACTGTGGTCACCAGCGAACAGTACAGTAATTACCAGATCGGCTCGACTTTAAAAAAAAAAAATTAAAAATACGCCGGAAGGGTCCTGTGTAACCTATCATTCCCTAATCTGCATAGTGAAATACTGCTTCATAACTATAAATTGCTGACTTAATTAAAACCAGGACCTTTCTGTCATTTAATTACAGGGAGAAAGGTTATTGCTTAAATGCAATTTTCTAAATGCGATTTCTTAACAGTTATTAACAGCTTCCCCTCCGTTTATTGTTTCAGATTTTTCAATTTGGAAATAGTCTGGCTGACAGAAGTAATGACTTTATGAAAATCTCCATCTAGATGGAGCTCGGCAGATCCATTCGTTACCCGTAAGCAGAGCGGACAGAGAAAGTGGAAAATGTCACGCCAGGAACCACTGATTGTTTCGCTTTACGAGAGTAATTAAAGTCCGAGGTTTTTTTTTTCCTTTTTTTTTTTTTAATGAAAGGTGAAGAAAAGGGGTCGGTGAATAATTGTTATTTCCCCACTCCAACCGGCTGTTATTCCATTTTCGCCGATGTTAAGAATAAAATAGATGAATATTTATCTGGGTGGGTTTAATCGGAGAGGGGGGACTGGATTTCATGTGTACAAAGGGAAGAATAATTTGCCTCTAACTGGTGGTTAGAATTATTCACTCAAGGGGAAGAATATCTGTAATTTATAATTAATAAAATTATTAATAAACCAGCACGAACCTGTAATATTTTTTTTTTTTCAGTTAAATTGCACAAATTCTTAATAAAGTAGATTTAAATCAGTTCTTTCTGGCTTGGCAAAAACTTAAGTTATGTTGTTTTTTTTTTTGAACTAGAACAAAAATAAGACGCAAAATAAAAATAATCTGTTGTGGTACAGGTATGGGATCTGTTATCCGGCAACCCGTTATCCAGAAAGCTCTGAATTACGAAAAGGCAGTCCCCCATAGACTCCATTATAATCAAATAATCCCAATTTTTAAAAATGATTTCCTTTTTCTCTGTAATAATAAAACAGTCGCTTGTACTTGATCCCAACTAAGATATAATTAATCCTTATTGGAAGGAGAACCAGCTTTTTGGGCTTATTTAATGTTTATATGATTTTCTAGTAGACTTAGGTATGAAGATCCAAATAACGGCTAGATCTGTTATCTGGAAAACCACGGGTCCTAAGCATTCTGGATAACAGGTCCCATTCCTGTACCAATATATTCCTTTGTTAGTTTTAAGAACTGGCAAGACTTACACCTGGCCCTCTTGCATCTGTAGTCCTCCCTGTATCAAATTCCCAAACTAGACCCCTCAGATGCACTTCAGCTATAAATACTCCTCCAGACCCGGGATGCAGGGGCGTAACTATAGAGGAAGCAGACCCTGCGGTTGCAGGGGGGCCCAGGAGTGTAGGGGGCCCAGTGAGACCCTAATTAATTAGCAATTTTAATACATCTTGGTAAAATAGGCCAACTTATAAATATTTTGGGGCCCTAAATTGAATTTGCTATGGGGCCCAGTAACAATTAGTTACGCCACTGCCGGGATGCCAAATCCCTATTTCTTTTAAATACAAAGGACAAGTTCTTGTCCAAGACCTTAGACAAAACTGGGTCCTGCAACAAGACACTCCAGTATTTACTAACACTCCGTTGGATAGACTAAACATTCTTGCTAAAAGTGGTACAAAATCACAATATAGAGTGAGTATCCTCGATACAGTCTTGTTTTTCACCTTCTTATCACCCCTTTTACTTGGCCCAGATGTACCATTATGGGCACAAACAAGGCAAGGATGCTTTGCACCAGTGCAATGTGTATTAAAGGGGTTGTTCAACATTATATTAACTTTTAGGGGCAAATTCACTAACCTCCGAAAATTCGCCAGCGCCGGCTTCACTCACATCGCAACACTTCGCCAGGTGTAGATTCGACAGGACAAAGCTAATTCACTAAAATCCGAAGTTGCCTCCAGGGCGCCGAACTCTGGCGAAGTTGCGCTAGCTTTGGCTAATTTGCATACAATTAAACTTGAATGGACATATATGTTGCAGCAAATACATTACACTACACAAGCCCAGGGAAACCTTAATAAAATAAAATAGAGTTGTTATATTGCCCTACACATTAGCCCAGTGTATGGTTTATGTGCCATATGTTAGGAAATGTATGGGGGAGGCCGAGTACCCAAAAAATTTTTATGAATTTTAGCAGCCTATCACCCTGAAAAAGGAAAAATTTTTCAACTAAAAATTCAAGAAGCCCTATAAATTCCATTGCACTTCACCTGGTCTGAGCTGGCGAAGGCAAGTCTGGCGGAACAGGTAATGTTTAGGAAAATTTGCATCTTAGTTCATTTGCGAAGTCCCGAAATGACGTCACACTGGCGAATTTTCGCTAACATTAGTCACTTCGCCCTTTTGTGAATTTGCGCCATAGTATGATGTAGAGAGTAATATTCTGAGATAATTTGCAATTGGTTTTAATTTTTTATAATTTGTGGTTTTTGAGTTATTTAATTTTTTATTCAGCAGCTCTGCAGCTTGGCATTTCAGCAATACTGTTGCTATGGTCCAAATTCCCCTAGCAACCATGCATTAATTTGAATAAGAGACTGGAACATAAATAGGAGAGGCCTGAATAGAAAGATTAGTAATAAAAAGTAGCAATAACAATATATTTGCAGCCTTAGGGCAGAGACACACGCTGCTATTTTGGGAGATTAGTCGCCCAGCAACAAATCGTTTCTTCTTTGGGCGACTGATCTCCCCAAACTGCCTTCCTGGCGCCTAGAATGTAAATTGCCGGCAGGATGGCATTCGGATCGCTTTAGCTTTCTGAAGTCGCCTGAAGTTTCCTCCTAAGGCAACTTTGGGCGACTTCAGAAAACGAAGCGTTCCAAGTGACATCCCGCCAACGATTTACATTCTAGCCATCGGGAAGGCAGTTTGGGGAGATTAGTCGCCCGAAGAAGAATCGATTTGTCGCTGGGCGACTAATCTCCCGAAGTAGCGGCGTGTGTCTCTGCCCTTACAGAGCATTTGTGGTTAGATGGGGTCAGTGTAGAGTTGCCACCTTTTCCAGAAAAAAATACCGGCCTTCCTATATATTTATCATTTTTCCCTATTAATAACATTGGGCTCAACCATAATTTTTACCGGTTAGGCCGGTAAAATCCCGGCCAGGTGGCAATCCTAGGTCAGCGACCCCCATTTGAAAGCAGGAAAGGGTCAGGAGAAGAAGGCAAATAATTCAAAAACGATAAAAAAATAAATATTGAAGACCAATTGAAAAGTTGCTTAGAATTAGTCATTCTATAATATGCTAAACGTTAATTTAAAGGTGAACCACCCATTTAAGTACTGATGGACTTTCTTTAGGGTGCACAGAATTGTTGGTTTTGGTGAATCACCTCTTATACCTTATTGTCAGATTAATGTCATTTCTTTTTGTAATGACTGTTCCTCTTTAGGTTAATACCGGCCCTATAGAAGCAAGCGAGAGGCACTGCAGAGCATTGTACGAGGCTCTGCAGTCAGTGCAGCGTTATAATTCAATTGACACTGTTGGTATTGTCGTGTCACTTGCTTACTGCATTAAATGGAAGTATCCTTGTGTGTTTGATGTTACAGTCACAACGGATAAACACAACATGATGAAGAAACCTTTCGGCGGAGTAAATGCTGAACATCTAAGCAGTGTCATTCAGCGCACGAATGAGACGATTGCAGCACAATACTATTCAATTATATCGACTGCTTATACTTCAATATTAAAGGGAGACACATAGCTGATCCTGTTGTATATAGAATATATCTGATATATGATCGATGGTTTATCAAACATGTTGGGAGGTCCACGTGTCTTTTTAATACGTATACAGGTACGGGATCCTTTATCCTGAAACCAGTTATTGGAAAGTTGCAAATTACGTCAAGGCCGTCTCCCATAGACTCCATTATATCCAAATGTTTAAAAATGATTTCCTTTTACGCTGTATTAATAAAACAGTAGCTTGTACTTGATCCAAACCAAGATATAATTAAAAGATAACTAAATATATTATTAGTAGGGATGCACCGAATCCAGGATTGGGGCGAATCCTTCTGCCTGGCCGAACCAAATCCGAATCCTAATTTGCATATGCAAATTAGGGGTGAGGAGGGAAATCGTGTGACTTTTCGTCACAAAACAAGGAAGTAAAATCTTTTTCCCCTTCCCACCCCTAATTTGCATATGTTCGGATTCGGTTCGGTATTCTGCTGAATCTTTCACAAAGGATTCTGAGGTTAGCCGAATCCAAAATAGTGGATTTGGTGCATCCCTAATTATAAAAAGTCGAGTTTAACTTGAAAACTTGATTTGAATTTGATTCGAGTTTTCATATCGGGACTATTCAATCAAATTTTTTCATATATAGCTTACAATTCAAATTGTGAATAAAATGTTTTAAAAAAATCACATTACTCTAAAATTCGACCTTTAATAAATAACCGCCTTAAAGTATGATGATCCAAATTATGGAAAGATTCCTTATCTGGAAAGCCTTAGGTCCTAAGCATTCCGGATAATAGGTCCCGTACTACCTCTATACAGATATGGAACCTGTTATCCATGATGCTAGGGGCCTGGGGTTTTCCAAATAAGGGATCCTTCTGTAATTTGGATCTCCATATATTTACTCAAAATTATTTTGAACATGAAATAAACCCAACAGGATTGTTTTGCCTCTAAAAAGGATTTAATATATCTTAGTTGGGGCAGCGTTCAGGTAATGTTTTATTATTCCAGAGAAAAAAGAAAATCAATTTGAAAAATCTGAATTATTTTATTAAAATGGAGTCTATGGGAGACTGACTTCTAGTGATTCAGTGCTTTCTGGATAATGGGTTTCCGGATAGTGTATATCTGTATTGAAATAAAAATTGGAGGACATACAGTTTATGGTATAGGTGCGAAGAGGACATCCCTTGAGATAAGAGGAAAGGAGGTTTGACTATCAGCATAGTAAGGGGTTCTTTACTGTAATGCACAGGTTCCCCACCCTCAAAACTATGAATGAGGCTTAGTCTGAAGGACAGTTATTCTGGATCAGTGATTATTCCTACAGCTTAGATATGTGGACAAGTAAGTTGATCACCAAGTACAGGTATGGGATCCGTTATCCAGAAACCCTTTATCCAGAAAGCGCCGAATTACGGAAAGGCTGTTTCCCATAGCAACTCCATAATATCCAAATAATGCAGCTTTTTAAAAATGGCTTTCTTTTTCTATAGTAATAATAAAACAGTATCTTGTACTTGATCCCAACTAAGATATAATTAATCCTTATTGGAAGCAAAACCAGCTTATTGGGTTTATTTAATGTTTACATGATTTTCTAGGGGATTTATGGCATGAAGATCCAAATTACGGAAAGATCCATTATCCACAAAGCCCCAGGTACCGAGTTTCTAGATAACAGGACCCATACCTGTACTGAGCAATATTTGGTTAGTAACCCCTATCAAATGTTACCTTGTCTTTCTTTTTTAAAGGGGTGGTTCACCTTTAAGGTAACTTTGAGTATGTTATAGAACGGCTAATTCAGAGCAACCTTTCAACTGGTCTTCATTTTTTTCTTTAACTTTTTTACAGTTTTTGAAATATTTGCCTTCTTCTGACTCAAATGGGGGTCACTGACCCCATCTAAAAACAAATGCTTTGTAAGGTTAGGAATTTCTGTTCAGGCCCTCTCCTATCTCTTATTCAAATCAATGCATGGTTGCTGGGGTAATTTGGACCCTAGCAACCGGAATGCTGAAATTGCAAACCGGAGAGTAGCTGAGTAAAAAGCAAAATAACTAGATACTAGAGAATACAAAACAACCGCAAAAATGAGCCCCCAAAACAAATTTATGCCGAGTGCTCTTCTAAGCCCTTTGGCAAGTTTTTTTAGTTTTCAAGATATTAGCAGTTTTTACACTAATATAATGCATTTGAATCTGCTGTCTGGCTACAGTTGGCTGAAAATTAATCTTGAGAGATTTCCCTGCTTAGATAATAAAGTTATTAAGCTAAAAAGAATCATCTGAAACGTCCCTAGCAGTTCTAAAGTACAGCAACATCTCAGCACTTTCTTTTTCTCCCCAAATAAAGTCTTAGCTGACTATCGCCAGTAGGTGGCACTGTTGTTTTAAATGAATTACATTCATTTAAAAACTGCTAACATCTTCAAAGTAAAAAAACAGTTCCAACTTGACCATCTTTTCTTTATAACCAAGATCTTACAGTCCTCTTATTAGCTATGTTGCTTTTCTCAGTACTCTCATATTCCAGTGCTTTTTGTGTATTCTTATTATTTATTTCCAATACGCACTCATGCCTGGACCCATCAAGATTACACGACACATTAGCATTTCGAATTTAGGTTACTCCTTTGCTCGGGATTTACCCAGTAGATGTAGTGTATATATACAGTATATTTGTATATATATATTTGTATATATATATATATTTGTATATATTTAAATGTGTGAAAGGACAAAACAAGAGCAAATAGCTAAATAGAGACCAATCTGCGACAGTTGCTGAATCGCTTTTTTTTCCCCCAAATAAATTTGACTCATTAGAAAAGTGAACGTATGGCACGGCTGCGTGAGCACCATGTGGGCACTTATTTAATGAACCAAAAATATCATGTCCTTTTATATTTTTGTCAACAATGCACATTTCACGCATTTTGGACTTCGTTTACAAAAGAAGGTAGATTTAAAAAAGAGAGAGAGAGAGAGAGAGAGAGAAAGAGAGAGAGAGAGAGAGAGAGAGAGAGAGAGAGAGAGAGAGAGAGAGAGAGAGAGAGAGAGAGAGAGAGAGAGAGAGAAATAAGCAAAAGAAATGCCCGTAAGGAAAGTAAAGTGGTTGGGGAAAAAAATTGAATTTCAGGAACAATAGCCAAAGAGTTTATTGCTGCCCCATTATCTCTTTATATAAAGTGTCCATATGCTCAATCACCATCATTTTAAATTAAAGGATAAGTAAACCTTAAAAATAAGAGAATGGAGAATTGACGAGGGTGCTATTCTAAGCACTTTTGCAGTGTACTTTATTTTATTTTTTTTAATTACAAGATATTAAAGGATTCATTCATGTACTATTAACTACATTATCAGGAGTCCCCAACCTTTTTCACCCGTGAGCAACATTCATATGTAAAAAGAGTTGGGGAGCAACACAAGCATGAAAAATGAGTGGTTCTAAATAAGGGTTGTGGTTGGCTATTGGTAGCTCCTATGTGGACTGACAGCCAACAGGAGGCCCTGTTTGGCAGTACATCTGGTTTTTATGCAACCAAAACTTGCCTCTAAGCCTGGAAATCAAAAATAAGCACCTGCTTTGAGGCCACTGAGAGCAACATCCAAGGAGTTGGAGTGCAACATGCTAGTCACAAGCTACTGGCTGGGGATCACTCATAAACATCAATGAATTTTGTTACAACATCGCCACCTGCTGGTCCTTTTCTGACCAGTCTGACCACCAAGTAGTCAAGGAAGTTGTCAGGAGAGAAAGAGGCTGCTCTGATGTTCATCTGCTTAGGAAAGATTTGAGAGAGGTTTCTAATTATTTTCCTAAGCAGAAGAACATCAGAGCAGCCTCTTTCTTTCTCCTGACAACTTCCTTGACTACTTGGTGGTCAGACTGGTCAGAAAATGACCAGCAGGTGGCGCTGTTGTGACAAAATTCATTCATATTAACCGGACATGTATCCCTTAATATCTTGGATTTTAAAAAAATAAATAAATAATGAATGTACATTGCAAAAGTGCTTAGAATAGCCCCCTCATCAATTTTACATTCACTTTTTTTAAGGTTTACTTAATCCTTTAAGCATGATATTGTCAGACCTATTCTAAGCAGCTTTTCTACTGGTCTTCATTATTTCTTTTATATAGTTTTTGAAGGATTAGCCTTTTAATTCTGGCACTTGCCACATGGGAAATTGCCCATGTCCTACTGCAAACTACACACTGCTGAAATTTCCCTGTTCTGATCCCAGCATGCACCAGAAATAGGCAAACCCCAACTGCCAAATAGCAAACCAAGTCTTTTTGCAGCAGGAAAAATATGGCTCCTCGTCGTACTGTTCTGATCATTAGGGCAGAGGGCCCAAATGAAACTTAGACTGTGTCCAACTGGCCCACTCGGATACCAGGAAAAGTCCCGGTGGTCCCTGGTGTCAATGAGCCTCCTGCTCAGCCAACTTTTTGCCTTGTGTGTCTATAACATGACTATTTCCTAAATCTGAAATGAGAATCAAGAAAAGAAATGGAGGAAAGGACAAATAATATGTACGGAGAAGTGATTGAGAGACTGACCTTCATTTTGTCTTTTTTATAGTTTTTTGAATTATTTGCCTTCTTCTTCTGACTCTTTTCAGCTTTCAACTGGGGGTCGCTGACCCCATCTAAAAAACAAATGTTCTGTAAGGCTAAATGTATTGTTATTGCTATTGTTATCATTCATCCTTCTATTCAGGCCCTCTCCTATTAATATTCCAATCTCTTATTCAAAGCAACGCATGGTTGCTAGGGTAATTTGAACCCTAGCAACCCGATTGCTGAAATTGCAAACTGGAGACCTGCTGAATAAAAAGCTCAATAACTAAAAAAACAATTGTCTCAGAATATCACTCTGTACATCAAATTAAATTGAAAGGTAAACAGCCCCCTTAAATTTTTTTTCAGAAACTACAAATATAAAACAGGATATTAATGAGGGAGTCAGAGGTGATCTCTGGAGTTAGAAAGACCTGAAACCAATTATTTTCTTAGCTACTTTGGAAAGCATACAAGCCATGGTCCTTCTTTGCTTCAGGCGCTGTATTTAGATTGCAAGATGTGATATTTAGGGTAAGGTCACACTGGGAGATTTGGGGAGATTTAGTCGCCCGTCGACTAATCGCCTCTTCTTTGGGGCAACTGATCTCCCCGTACTGCTTCCCCTGTCTTCCGCCTGCTAGAATGAGAAATCGCCTGCGGCATGGCACTTGGACTTGGAGCTTCTTTTTCCCAAGTCGCCCAAAGTTTCCTTGTGAGGCAACTTCGGGCGACTTCGGAAAATGAAGCGCCGCAAGTGCCATGCTGTAGTCGATTTCTCATTCAAGCAGGTGGAAGACAGGGGAAGCAGTTCGAAGAGATTAGTCGCCCCAAAGAAGAGACGATTAGTCGCCAGGCGGCTAAATCTGCCCGAATCTCCCAGTGTGACCTTACCCTTAGAATGCAAGCTACCGCAGCAAGAAAAAAAATACAATCTTTCTAGAAAAATTCACCAGGGGACCAAATATTGGGTGTTAATAATACCAATAATACTGGCATTATTATTATTATTAGTATTAATAATAATTCTACAGGAGGGAGACATGTTCTGGTTTTACAACACAATTTAAAACGCAGGAAAGTATAAAATGCAGGACTATTCTGCAAAAATGTTGTAGATCTGCTGAACCACATTATACCTACTGCATCGGTTTGTCTGAAGGTTGACTGTCTTGTAGCATTTACCCTCTCAATAATAAGTAGAATGTGCCCATTGTCTCTGAATATAGGCACATGGGTATGGATGATTTAGAATTATTTTAAAATAGTGTCAGTTTCCTTTTACTTAGGCTATTCCAGTTATAAGGACAATTCTTGAACTGCCTTTGTTATGCCATGACAGCACTAATCCAGCAGGTGGAGATACAGAGACACCTGCATTACATCTGCTAGTAGATTATTGACTATTAGCACAACGCATGACTTGTACCTATGACATCTACCAAATTACCGTAACCTATTTATTAGGAATGGTAAATTGTCTTAGTATCTATCTTATTAACTTAGGAACGGTAAATTAGAACAATTAATAAGATGTAAAGGCAAGTGACTATAATTAATGGAAAGACATCTTGTAACTATTTAATAACATCAATCGCTTTGATAATTCATATTCAGTTTAAAATATATCTTTATTGGGTTTTCAGCCTAGAAAGAAAAAGAGAAACTTGAATAAGCATACATTCAATCACAGAAGGCACGGGTTACATATCATTCAAATGTACCTACCGTATTGGGAAAGGGTGTGGGCAGGTTGGGGTGGTTAGTATGGGAATGATATAGGGAGTCAGAAAGAAGTCTCTTCAGCAATGACCTGATTGCAAAGTAACATTGGCTCCTGTTTCAGGCGTTTTGTTGAGAATGACTAGACAGGGGCAACGTTGTTCTGCAAACTTCAAGTATTTGAGCCTGTCTCCGTACCACTTTGTATCGTTGTCCAACTGCTCTTCCGACATATTCAGATATTGAGCCTCCCTGAGCACTTGCAGAAGCATGGGGGCTCTTGTGGACTTCAACATCCTTGTGACCAATGTTTTGATGTGATGGAGTTTCAATGCTTATAAATTACTCTCCAGACGGGTGGGGGGGGGGCGTTATATGCAAAATGGCTATGGCCGGGGTTATCCTTCTATTCAGGCCCTCTCCTTTCATTATTCAAGTCTCAGAGACCTCACTCCAAAGAGGTTTTATCTTAGGACCAGTATCGGACTGGGACACCAGAGGACCATTATAAAACTTTAGACCAGGGGCCCCCTCTCAGTATTATTCTTCCTCTCCTCACTCAACCTCTATTCTCCTAGTCTCATTACTTTACATATTATAATCTATTATTCCATCTATTTTGTCTCTTTGTTAAGGAAATAAGGAATGGCCATGAAATAGGCCAAATGTTTAGAAGACACCTGGGCCCACAGGAGTTTTCCTGGTATCACGGTGGGCCAGTCTGATGTACCAATATTTTCACATTGTCTCCATCAAAGTGGGGAAGTACCTGGGAACATGTAGGCTAGCTTATGCGGGGTTTAATCGCATTTCAGTAGGAGTTTGGTGTATTGTTCCAGGTGGTTGCCATATCTGGTGGCTTTCTTAACTCTTTGGAAATTTGTTTCCCACTTGTAAGACACACCTGGAGATTGTCCCGGTTTCTTACCTCCCGGCGCGTCTCTCCCCGAATGGCGGTGCGCATGCACGCACTTCCGGGTTCCTCTTCCAAGTGACGCTGGTGTCTGACATTGAGCGTCTTGATGCCAGCGTAATTACGCGGCGTCATCAGTGTGCATCAAATTTAAATTTTTGCCGCCAAAGACAGCGTAAAAGGCCATTCCACCATTTTGTTAATGCCCAAGCTGGTTCCAGTTTTACTGATCCTGCCGAAGCGTTGTTTGTTATTGAATTCCTGGTTTTTGACTTTTTTGCCTGACTCTTGACTACGATTTCTGCCGCCTGCCTTTTGCCTGACTTTGACTACATCTTCTTTTCAACCCTGCCGGTACCTCGTTTATGGTTTTGCTACGCACTTCCTTGTTGGATTCCGCAGCAGAAAGCCCGGGGCCCCAAAAGGGCGTTGATGAACACCGGAACCCACTTCTACAAGGTACAGTCACCGAACAAGGTTCCTGACAACGTGGTCGTTACAGAGCTCTAGTTGGAGTTGAAATTCAGATTCCCAAAAGGCCATATGTTTGCTTTTGCTCTCAGAGTATCTTGTCATTAAAAGTCTATAGAATGCTGATACCATGCCCTTTAAATGAGAGACTTGTAAACACGCAGTTTTCAATCAAGTCAAGTGGGCCAAAGGAAACATTGATACCGCATACTCAGAAGCACAAGATCTCCCTTAAAGTAGAATTACATTAATTTATACTTGGGGGTGCCAAAAAAAGGCACCCCCAAGTGGTTGTATTTACTAACCTGACACCCAGGGGTCGGTGCTCCTATCAGGAGAAAACTGCACCGTGGTGCTCGCTGGAATAACCCCAGGCCAGTGCAGATTTCTGCTGATAGGAGGGGTGTCAGGTAATTAAATACAATAACTTAGGGGTGCCTAACACCCCCAAATGGAAAATGAGTTTTCTTCTCCTTTAAAGGTAACTTATTTACCATTGCCCTGGATGAAATAAAGGACACAAAACTTAGCCCCTTAGTAACCATGCACAAAGCACTTGCCTCTTGTCCTGTACCTTACAAAGCAATAGGTGTACCATACACCTATTGATACTATAGGTAGGAGACAGAGCTCTCCTGCATTTTGTGCCATGGACAATCTTTTTCTTGTGTTAGTTATGGGCTCTATCCTAGTTCTCACCATGTATATAATTAATGTGATCAGGGGGAAGAGTTGCACCAAATAGAAACAGTATCTATAGGGGCAAGGTGCAAGCTTGGATCATCTTTAAAACCCATGTAATAACATTTGATCCATTTAGGTAAGATGCATTTATTTCAATTAAAGGAGCACATTTGATTTTCCTCTATGGACCAAAACACTGAAGGACGTTATTCCTGCATTACACTGTCACGAATTATATCAATAGATTAAACGTGTCTTGGTCAAGAGGCTGCAGTTTTTTTAGTATGCTTTTGGCAGCATCGGGCTGCGTGTTTTTTATGCGCGCTACTTTGCTTTCATTAAGTACAGCTACTGCTCATAACAGCAAAATGATTTGAAAGTTCCGAAATTCCGCAGATAATCATTGCGATGACATTTGAACCATCAGAAGACAAATAAAAAAGGAATCTTCTATTCATTATTAAATGGTTGTGAGCCAGCGGAAGTCACAGAGCAGAGCCCTTGGGCATATTAATAAATGTTCTTTTCTATACACACATATACACGCCATCTATTTTAACCACTGTATAATGAAACATAATGACGTGACGAATGTACACGGGGGATGCGAGGAAGGACTGCGCTACATAGAAACGATAGAGCTATTAAAGAAATGAAATTGCAAAATGAACCAAGACAAAAGGGGTCATTTACATAGACCCTGGACGGAATTGCATGAGCTCTAAGGGGAGCAAAAGCACACGTCTTAGTGCTCATTCAAAATCCACTTTTGTCTAGGGCCTGAAGGTGAAAAGCACTGCATTGCCAGACCCAAGGCAGCCATACTTACTATATGGAAGATGCATTCTGTCATTGCCATGACTTCTTAAGTTGTGTTTCTGAATGTTGTGCAAGTTATAGGACAGGTAGACAGCAGAAGGGGGTAGAGCCCTGCATTGGGTCAGGTACCCGTGAAATACCTGCAAGGTGGACAGGTTTTGGGCAGATTGTGGGGGTAATTTGCGGGTAGCCTGTCTGGCTACCTGGCTATGTCCCTCCTACCCTCTCCTGAGTTTGTGGTAGCGGAATAGGGTCCCTTGCGATGTAACCAGTGTCGGACTTGGACACCAGGGGCCCACCCAAAGAACCATAGACCAGGGGCCCACTCTCAGTACTATTATCTCACTCAACCTCTATTCTTCTAGGCTCTATTCTTTACATACTGTAATCTATTATTCCATCTATTTCGTATCTTCTCAAAGAAATAGGAAATGGCCATGAAATAGGCCAAATCTTTAGCAGCACATGGTCCCCCTGACACCTGGGCCCACTGGGAGTTTTCCTAGTATCCCCGTGGGCCAGTCCGACACTGGATGTAACTTCCGAGTAAAAGTGACGGCACTTCCTGTTAAAAGTGACATCACCAGGACGGGGGATAAGCAAGCTGTTTGCGTGCTGGGTTGGCTAGTGGGTCTGGATTGCAGGACATAGTGGGTGGCGGGTGCGGGTCTGCTTGCAAGTCTGCAGGTCCGGGCCTGGCATGGTTCTGCCCAATTGGACCCACGCAGGACACGTACCTACCTCCTCTCACCTGCCCCTCATGAATACAGTGCTGCCTAATACAAAAAACACTGTATCCATGAGGTTAATGTAGGGCCGGAAATAGTGGTAGGCAGAAGAAGCACATACATAGGAACAAAGGTAAAAGGGTGCCAGGTACAAAACTCTTCTACCCCCTAGTTTGGGCCCTTGTGTTGCCCAGCCTCGGCAGATCTTACATCCTTTGCCAAGCACTCGTGATAGTCGGGAACCATAATACCCTCTTCAGCACTGGGTTAATGAGATTGTCCTAGGTGCAGAGTAGGCAGCAAGTTGCAAGCATAATGCAAGATTGTACCAACCCTGGAATCTGTATCCTAAAATAATTATGAAAATGTCCCAGGACCCTAAGATTTATTAAAGTGGAGCGGGGAAAGGGGCAGTATGCGCCTAACCTCACTCTTCCACTTACTTGTGTAAGGAGGAGTATGGATAAATAATATAAAATACGATATATGTTTATGTGCTATAGTAGTACTTATCTGTTATCTACTGTGTATCTTGTGCTTGAATGGCTGCCCCCATGGCTACACAGCAGCTTGTTTATATAAACTATAGTAGTACTTATCTGTTATCTACTGTATATCCTGTGCTTGAATGGCTGCCCCCATGGCTACACAGCAGCTTGTTTATATAAACTATAGTAGTACTTATCTGTTATCTACTGTGTATCCTGTGCTTGAATGGCTGCCCCCATGGCTACACAGTAGCTTGTTTATATAAACCATAATTGTGTTTCTGAAGCAAACACCCTAGTTTTACTAGTTTTAACTAGAGTTGCCACCTCTCTGGTTTTGACCCAGACAACCCGGGTCATAACTTCCTGCCCCGTTTTCCAAATAAGGAAAACCTGGCAGAATTCCCCATGATTAAAGGAAAACTATACCCCCAAAATGAATACTTAAGCAACAGATAGTTTATATCAAATTGAATGACATATTAAAGAATCTTACCAAACTGGAATATATATTTACATAAATACTGCCCTTTTACATCTCTTGCCTTGAACCACCATTTCGTGACTCTATCTGTGCTGCCTCAGAGATCACCTGACCAGAAATACTACAACACTAACTATAACAGGAAGAAGTGAGGAAGCAAAAGGTAGAACTCTGTCTGTTAATTGGCTCATGTGACCTTACATGTGGTTTGTATGTGTGCACAGTGAATCTTACGA
Organism: Xenopus laevis; assembly: GCF_017654675.1. Lineage (NCBI taxonomy): Eukaryota > Metazoa > Chordata > Amphibia > Anura > Pipidae > Xenopus > Xenopus laevis. Next base: position 10,123,726 of record NC_054378.1, read on the forward strand.
TCTCGGGGGCGGCCCTTATTTTTTAAAATGGCAATTTTCTATTTATATTTACCCAATGGCACATACTACTAAAAAAGTATATTATTATGATAATGGTTAATTTACATGAAGCAGGATTTTACACATGAGCTGTTTTACTCAGTATCTTTTAATAGAGACCTACATTGTTTGAGGGGTATAGTTTTCCTTTAACATGTCGTTCGGGCAATCGATCAGTCATAGGCCCGCCCCTCAACATCATGGTCCCACCCCTCTATGTCATGGCACCGCCCCCTTGACATCACAGCCCCACCCCCTGCCCGGTCTCCACGGGGGGAAAAGGTGGCAACTACATTATTTACTCATTACTTAAAAACACTATAATTTTTTGAAGTTACCATTCCTTTAATATGTATAATATATTATGAATCTTTGATTTAATGCACATCCATTTAATATATTGTTTTAGCAGTCAAAATGCCTTCGCTTATGTAAATATAATAATATACGTGTTTACATTTACTTTGTCGAACAATTTGATTTGGACAGAGCATAACAAAAACACGCTTAGTACTTGTCCTTTAATAAAGGCAACTTCGGTTTCACTGATTCGCTTTTCTGTTTCTATCTCTGTTCGTTTCCCCTGAATGCCACAACATCGATTTTTTAATTAATAGCGCTTTCTTTCTTTTTTGCATTGTTAAAAACTCGACTGAAATACCTGAGAGCACAACATCCAATTCTGTTTGTCAGTTTCTTTAATGGCCAGGGCGCTCGCAGTCTGTATTATGCGAAACAATGTCATTTACTGTACCTACTAACGAGGAAAAGTGCGGCTCTCATCTGGAAGCCGCTTGTTATTTTAAAGCACTGATGCAGAGCATAGAGAGAGTGCGGCTTTGCTCGGACTTGCTTAGCAGATGTCTTCAGATCCCTTTATGTTAATTTCAACATAAAAAACCCAATATATTTCTGGCCTTTTCTTGTTACTTGAATAATTATTTAGGGGATGATGAGAACTTTCCAGAGAACAGTCCATCACCCTTAACGATCTAAGTGCGCTTGACATCGGTATTAGCCATCTTGGTTAAGAGCGTGGCGTAACTTACATTCCCTTTTACATCTCCCTTTAGAAAACAATCGGGGGTAATGTGAAGAGCAAACGGTGCATAAAACTACATTATTATTTTGACACATAACAACAATGCATTATTATTATTATTATTAACATGATTACTTGGCGTTTTGTCATTGATGCCTCTGTTTTTGCAGATCCTGACAAAATTACAAAGGAAGAAAATGGAAACCCCACTCCCCCTCCAAATGTATCATGAGGTAAAATGTAACTTTGTTAAAGAACTGAATGAACAGATAACTGACATTGTAATTTGTGATAGATCTAAAATGGCACATGCATAATATTGACATTTGACATCTTTTTCATTGAGCCACCATTTTGTGATGCTCTGTGTGTCACTCACTGATCACATGACAGGAAATAAATCAGGAAGAAGTGTTGAAGTAAAAGACACAGGTTTGTTCATTCATTGGCTGATGCAACTTAGCTTGTATCAGGGCCCTTGGTTTGTGTGAGAGGAAAGTGCTCTATACTGGGATATTTGTCTATTCTGTGGAGGCAGCCATATTAGATTCCAATGCCAACCCACAGCATGAAATCAACTTAGGGTTGCCACCTGTCCGGTTTTGACCCGGACAGCCCGGTATTTTGAGGGGCTGCCCGGGTCTATACTTCCTGCCCGGTTTTCCAAATAAGGACGTCACGGGTCCACCCACTGACATCACAGACACGCCCACAGACGTCACAGACCCGCCCCCCGCCCGGTCTCAGCCATACATAAAGGTGGCAACCCTAAATCAACCCCTCTATTTACCCTTGTTCCTTAGTATTGTATTCTCACTTCTTTATGGTTATTGAGATTAGGGATGCACCGAATCCACTATTTTGGATTCGGCCGAATCCCCGAATCCTTCGCGAAAGATTCGGCCGAATACCGAACCGAACCCTAATTTGTATATGCTATTTAGGTGTGGGAATGGGAAAACAATTATTACTTCCTTGTTTTATGACAAAAAGTCACGCGATTTCCCTCCATGCCCCTAATTTGCATATTCAAATTAGGATTTGGATTCGGTTCAGCTGGGCAGAAGAATTTGACCGAATCCAAATCCTGCTGAAAAAAGCCAAATCCCGAACAAAATCCTGGATTTGGTGCATCCCTAATTGGGATCACAGGCCCCAGGAAACAGAAAATTTTTTAAATTTTAAATGGGGCAAAAAAAAAACTCTGATTAACAATTCTTGATACAAATGTTATTAATGGGCAAAAAGCATAAAATTATAGCAAGGCCGGTATTTTTTTTTTCCTGGGGTTGTCCACATTTAACTTTAAGGGGCATTTTTGCTAAGGTTCAAATGGTAAATTTTCTATTTTTTTTTGGTCAAAACTCACAAATTCAAATTTAAAACCACCAACTCGAATTTGAATTTAAATGTGAGATTTATTACACCTCAACCATGGAAACATTCAAATTCAACTATTCTCCACCTAAAGATCATGTTCATGTAAAAGCCAATGGCAGAGGTCCCTTGAACTATTTGAAGTTGTTAAAGGAGAAGGAAAGGCTTGCAGCATTGGGGTGCCAAATGTTACGTACCCCCAAATGATTGTAGTTACTTACCTAAAACTGCGGGCCAGTGCTCCTATCAACAGAAAACTGCAGCTGCCCGGGGTTATACTAGTGAGCACCACAGAGCGATCCACTTTCCCGGGGCAAACACATGCGCAGTTGAACGAAATAGCCGACTTTTTAGTTAATGTTTAGCTTTTCGTTCTACTGCATTTTTGGAGGAAAACTCGATTCGATTTTTCGGGTCAAGACTATTCAATCAAATTTTATACGTTCTGATTTTTTCATGAATAGCATTGGAATGTTTAAAAAAATTCCCATTACATTTGACCTTTGATAAATAACCCCCTAAGTATCATGTAGAGCACAGTAGTGTAACTGGAGGGGGGCGGGCCCTGACCCCCTCCATACGGCCCACATTTTCAGTGGCGCGGGGGCTGCCGGGGGGCCCTGAGGGGGTGCGGGCCCTGGACCGCTCGCACCCCCTGCTCCCCCGGTAGTTCCGCTACTGGTAGAGCGGTGTATTCCGAGACAATTGGTTTTCATTTATATATCATTTTTGGTTTTAATTCAGTTGCTCTCCGGTTTACAATTTCACCAGGTTGTGAGTGTCCAAATTACCCCAGCAACCATGCATTGATTTGAAGGAGAGACTAATATCAATAGCAGACAGCCTGAACAGAAAGATGAGTAGTAAAAAGAAGTAATAAAATTAAATGTATAGCCTTACAGAGCATTTGTTTTTTTTAATATGGAGTCAGTGACCCCCATTTGAAAGCTGGAAAGAATCAGAAGGCGGCAAATAATAAAAAAAAAGAGAGGCTGTTGAACCTTAAGACTCTTTACCCTGGTTCCATTTTTAAGATTCATTAAATGTTTTTGGTGTGGGGAGCATGTAGCACCAAAATAAACCCCCGCCACTTATTTCTCCCTACTATACTTTATATCCCACAACCATTGCCTTCCCTTCAGCTGGGGGAGGGGGTTAGACAGTGGCAAGAAGAGGGTGGTCAATGGGGCAATGAAGGTCAGGTCCTCCAGTGGGACCAATAGTCTCGGCCTACTCGATGTGTGAAGCATGTTGCACCGAACTATACTCCCCCCCATCATCTTCTGCAGTGCCTTTCATATAATTTATTATTACGGAACAGGCGTGATTTAACTCTCCTGCAGCAAGCCTTAAAATAGTGTTGTTGGTTCCTTACACGCTTTGTTTGCTCACGGTCTAGTAACCCCAAGGAACCAATCAGATCTTTGCTTCTAAACAGCCGACTGGTGAATGCTACCAGCTGATTGGTTGCTGTGGGTTACTAGAGCTGTAGCAAATATATTAATTACATATACCCCCTTCGGTGTCTTGAATTTAACTTCAGGAGGCCCAGACTCAGCAAAGCACCTTCTTATTATCTCCATTTTCACACGTTTCTTAATGCTCTGTCCCCACCAGTGATGCCAGAGTTTAGTGTAAGAGATAAGTGATGAAACAGCAAATTGATAAATGACAACATTATTAATTCTTTGCACAAAACAATGTCTTAGGGGTAGTAAGGGACACAGCAATTGGTCTATTAGAGGTTTGTGCCTCTGAGTTATAGTAGTATATTAAATACTTCACCCAATAGCCCTCGTTCTTATTAGCAATTATTTCTATATGTTGAAGTAAGCATATAGAGGGAGAGATATTATTCTATGATATACTGTAGATCTGGGTCAAAGCCAGCTCAGCCCCTAGCAATACATTTACCATTAATGAGTTCTGCTGATGTATGACAGAAATCAACAGGAAAGAAGCCATTCCTGGGCTCATTAGCACCCACTCGTTTTTATTAACCCTTCCACTTTAGCCATGGACACCGAAACATATAGGGGGGAATTCACAAAAGTGGTGATATTGAGATAAAACAAAAGTGGAGATAAAAGTGTCAGATTTGCCACCATATTCACAAACCTCTATCTCCACTTTGTGAATTTGTCTTTTAAACAGATAGTTTTCAGATTGTCAGGCTTTCTAAATCTGCCTACACAGTTGTGTAATTCCATTTCTGTAACAAGATATAATGGCCTAAATACAAGAAATGCTATTTTGCATAATAAAGGGATTTGTATCAGAAATTTGTTTTATTATCTTAGGTCAAGTGTCTAATTGCTGCTAAAACTAAAAAAATGGCTTCCCAGAGACTATTATCCCACTGTTACTATAGATACCACATCTCCCTACTATACCTGCTATCCCACAGTCACACTCCCTTCCCAGAGACTATTATCCACTGTTACTATAGGCACCATCTCTCCCTACTATACCTGCTATCCCACAGTCACACTCCCTTCCCAGAGACTATTATCCACTGTTACTATAGACACCATCTCTCCCTACTATACCTGCTATCCCACAGTCACACTCCCTTCCCAGAGACTATTATCCACTGTTACTATAGGCACCATCTCTCCCTACTATACCTGCTATCCCACAGTCACACTCCCTTCCCAGAGACTATTATCCACTGTTACTATAGGCACCATCTCTCCCTACTATACCTGCTATCCCACAGTCACACTCCCTTCCCAGAGACTATTATCCACTGTTACTATAGGCACCATCTCTCCCTACTATACCTGCTATCCCACAGTCACACTCCCTTCCCAGAGACTATTATCCCACTGTTACTATAGGCACCATCTCTCCCTACTATACCTGCTATCCCACAGTCACACTCCCTTCCCAGAGACTATTATCCCACTGTTACTATAGGCACCATCTCTCCCTACTATCCCTGCTATCCCACAGTCACACTCCCTTCCCAGAGACTATTATCCACTGTTACTATAGACACCATCTCTCCCTACTATACCTGCTATCCCACAGTCACACTCCCTTCCCAGAGACTATTATCCACTGTTACTATAGACACCATCTCTCCCTACTATACCTGCTATCCCACAGTCACACTCCCTTCCCAGAGACTATTATCCACTGTTACTATAGGCACCATCTCTCCCTACTATACCTGCTATCCCACAGTCACACTCCCTTCCCAGAGACTATTATCCACTGTTACTATAGACACCATCTCTCCCTACTATACCTGCTATCCCACAGTCACACTCCCTTCCCAGAGACTATTATCCACTGTTACTATAGACACCATCTCTCCCTACTATACCTGCTATCCCACAGTCACACTCCCTTCCCAGAGACTATTATCCACTGTTACTATAGACACCATCTCTCCCTACTATACCTGCTATCCCACAGTCACACTCCCTTCCCAGAGACTATTATCCCACTGTTACTATAGACACCATCTCTCCCTACTATACCTGCTATCCCACAGTCACACTCCCTTCCCAGAGACTATTATCCACTGTTACTATAGGCTCCATCTCTCCCTACTATACCTGCTATCCCACAGTCACACTCCCTTCCCAGAGACTATTATCCACTGTTACTATAGACACCATCTCTCCCTACTATACCTGTTATCCCACAGTCACAGTCCCTTCCCAGAGACTATTATCCACTGTTACTATAGGCACCATCTCTCCCATCCCTTTGGTTTTTGGGTACATGTCACACAAGTTGATTTCTTGCCATTATATTAGTGAAAGTAATAGAGAGAACAATACACATAACTAGAACTAGGGGTGTCAGGGACACAAACTTCAACCTCTAGAGACCCCTCATGTGACAAGCGACCAGTTAATATATTACTGCAGTGACTGAGCAATACAATATGTATATATGGCTGCAGGAATGTTACCCTAAATCCAACCATTCCATTCATTTCACCTCCCAGTTATCTACCACTAGAATTACACCGCCACCACCAGCCCTATCCCCTGTAGTTCTCTCACTGCACTGCAACGTGGCGACCTCGCCCCTCCCAGCGCTCCGCCCACCCCGCTAATAGGAGGCCGCGAGACAGAGGCGGTCTAAAGTGTAACGCTTTACGGGATTGGCCTCACTGGGCTCCCATCACTTACAGGACTAAGAAAGTGCCAAGCTTGAAATTCTTCCTTTTAGCGCTGCGTGTGAGGGACCAAGTGTGAGTGACCAGTAACCTGCCCAGGGGGCTTAGTGACAGGAGGAAGGACCCTGTTTCCAGTGGGAAGAAAGGGCGAGTGATTGGGGTTATGCTGGAGGGTGACAGGGCTTGGAGTCTCCTCGCCAGGTTCTCAATGGATAGAGGGGAGCAGTCTGTGTGGGATTAGAGAGGGAAGCAGTCTCTGTAGGATGAGGGGAGCAGTCTCTGTGGGATTAGAGAGGGAAGCAGTCTCTGTGGGATTAGAGAGGGGAGCAGTCTCTGTGGGATTAGAGAGGGAAGCAGTCTCTGTAGGATGAGGGGAGCAGTCTCTGTGGGATTAGAGAGGGAAGCAGTCTCTGTAGGATGAGGGGAACAGTCTCTGTGGGATTAGAGAGGGAAGCAGTCTCTGTAGGATGAGGGGAACAGTCTCTGTGGGATTAGAGAGGGGAACAGTCTCTGTAGGATGAGAGGGGAACAGTCTCTGTGAGATTCGAGAGGGGAGCAGTCTCTGTAGGATTAGAGAGGGGAGCAGTCTCTGTTGGATTAGAGAGGGGAGCAGTCTCTGTGGGTCTGTTGGATTAGAGAGGGGAACAGTCTCTGTAGGATTAGAGAAGGGAGCAGTATCTGTGTGATTAGAGAGGGGAGCAGTCTCTGTGGGATTAGAGAAGGGAGCAGTCTCTGTGTGATTAGAGAGGGGAGCAGTCTCTGTGGGATTAGAGAGGGGAGCAGTCTCTGTGGGATTAGAGAGGGGAGCAGTCTCTGTGGGATTAGAGAGGGAAGCAGTCTCTGTAGGATGAGGGGAGCAGTCTCTGTGGGATTAGAGAGGGGAGCAGTCTCTGTGGGATTAGAGAGGGGAACAGTCTCTGTGGGATTAGAGAGGGGAACAGTCTCTGTGGGATTAGAGAGGGGAACAGTCTCTGTAGGATGAGAGGGGAACAGTCTCTGTGAGATTCGAGAGGGGAGCAGTCTCTGTAGGATTAGAGAGGGGAGCAGTCTCTGTGGGTCTGTTGGATTAGAGAGGGGAACAGTCTCTGTAGGATTAGAGAAGGGAGCAGTCTCTGTGTGATTAGAGAGGGGAGCAGTCTCTGTGGGATTAGAGAAGGGAGCAGTCTCTGTGTGATTAGAGAGGGGAGCAGTCTCTGTGGGATTAGAGAGGGGAGCAGTCTCTGTGGGATTAGAGAGGGGAGCAGTCTCTGTGGGATTAGAGAGGGAAGCAGTCTCTGTAGGATGAGGGGAGCAGTCTCTGTGGGATTAGAGAGGGGAGCAGTCTCTGTGGGATTAGAGAGGGGAGCAGTCTCTGTGGGATTAGAGAGGGAAGCAGTCTCTGTAGGATGAGGGGAGCAGTCTCTGTGGGATTAGAGAGGGGAGCAGTCTCTGTGGGATTAGAGAGGGAAGCAGTCTCTGTAGGATGAGGGGAGCAGTCTCTGTGTGATTAGAGAGGGGAGCAGTCTCTGTGGGATTAGAGAAGGGAGCAGTCTCTGTGTGATTAGAGAGGGGAGCAGTCTCTGTGGGATTAGAGAGGGGAGCAGTCTCTGTGGGATTAGAGAGGGAAGCAGTCTCTGTAGGATGAGGGGAGCAGTCTCTGTGGGATTAGAGAGGGGAGCAGTCTCTGTGGGGCTGTTGGATTAGAGAGGGGTGCAGTCTCTGGGATTAGAGAAGGGAGCAGTCTCTGGGGTTGAGTGGGTTTGGAGAGGCCTGCATTCTCTATGCGGCTGAGTGGGATAAAAGAGGGGTGCCGTTTATATGGGGCTGAGTGGAATAAGAGAGGGGTGCAGTCACTGTGGGGCTGAGTGGGATTAGAGAGTTTAGGCCCCCATGAAATTAGAGTGCATAGTAACCTTTGGGTCCCCCAATATCTTCTGGGCTCCTCCATTCGGTCACCTGTTGTTATCCTTGCAGGTGCTGCGCTGCTGTGTAATAGAGGATGGACCCTCAAAGTGTCCTGTGCCTGATGCTGCTAGTCCTATGCACTGGAGAGATACTCTGCAAGCCCACCTTCCGAAAGGAGAGGATCCGACTGGACCCGGAACTCAACAGCCAGGTCCATGAAGAAAACCAGAGTTTCCAACAGGACCATGAGGCTTTCCTGGGCAAAGATGAGGCCAAGACCTTTGATCAGCTCACCCCTGAAGAGAGCAAAGACAGACTGGGGTAAGAAATACCAGACAGGTACTCAAAAATGTCCACTAACAGTCTTTGGGTAGCTTGATCTCTGTTATTAATTTTATTATTATTATTATTGAATTTTGGTTGGGAACAGCCCATCTAGCTAGCTATTAATAGCTAATATCACACATAGATATAATTGGTGACCTGTTTGCATGATAAAGCCACAATGCCAGCCACCAGGTATGGCATGACTGTCACTAAGAGCTTCTTCCTCCCAAGTGATCAGATGACAGAGGAGTGTTCCTCTATTCTGAGCTGATAACGTGGCACACTGAATACAGGAACTGTGAGCTCTGCCATTGCATCAATGGTCTCAATTGAAAGAATGAGCTGAAGGGACCTCTGGGATCATACCTGCAGGGCATATTCAGCCTTTGTGCTTTATGTGGGATTTGTGCTACACCCAACTATCCAGATGGAGTCAGAATCATTACCGCTGCTGTTTTCTTATTTAAAAAAACTTGTCGATAGTCTCTGGAGTGGGCAGACTTTCCGTTTTATCCATGCGGATCTCCGAGAACTTACCCAGAAAGGTGTTCCGCATATGCATTATTGGTCAGGTAGAAAATGTAACTTGACTTCTCCTATTAAATGACCCCTGGAGCTCTATGAACTATACCTCGGAGTTCAATGACCTGTATTAAAGGAGAAGGAAAGGTTAAAATAAAGTAAGCTTTATTGGAAAGGTCTATATAAATACACCCTCAATGTAATGCTGCTCTGAGTCCTCTGTCAAAAGAAACACCACATTTCTTTTCTTCTATTGTGTACTCATGGGCTTCTGTATCAGACTTCCTGTTTTCAGCTTAAACCTCCAGGGCTAGGGCTTGAGCATGCTCAGTTTGCTCCTCTCACCCTCCCTGCTGTAATCTGAGCCCAGAGCTATGAGCGAGCAGGGAAAGACTCAGGCAGGAAGTGATGTCACACAAAGCCAATATGGCAGCTGCTATCCTAAACAAACAGAGAACACTTCTAGAGCTTTACTCAAGTATGGTAAAGCATTCTGCAGAATAAATATAGTGTTATAGCTTGTACTATTGTGGCTAATCTATTGGCAATAAACTGCTTCAGTAGCTTTCCTTCTCCTTTAAGCTACTTTGCCTGTAGCCTTGTGACATTATATGGTCACGGAACTCCTTTGACTTTTAATTTGTTCATAAGTTCCTTCACTGGGTACATTTGGGCTCAGCCACCACTGTTTTAGGAAACATCACTGATATGCTATAACAACAAACCTCATTCCACAGAGACTCTTAAAACAAACTCTGTCCGTTTACATTTACAGGTTGCGTATTCACACAAAGCATGTGTAAATATTTGTTCTTTTGAGGTTTAATCCCAGAAGCATGACCCAGAACGTCTCCTTTCTGATGTATGGTTAGAGAATGAAGACAGGAGATATGTATTAAAAAAAAAAAACTGACATGGGTGATCGTTGTCTTGTTGCTGTTTTTTTTTTTTTTTTTTTACCCACAATCCCTGTGCATCTGTATATTGCAGGCAGGCAGCTATTTAAGATGACTGAATTTTACATGGGCACTTTTGCATTGATTCGAGTGTAACTGGTATGTGCAGAGCAAACGCCACCTGTACTGTGACAGCTGTAGCCTTCCAGCATGTAGTTGCCAGAGGCCTAACATGTATATATTTAACTTTTGCCATGGAGGGTTGCAGTCTTTTGCGGAGATTCTACCCCTCCCAAAATTCAAAAACAAATCAACATAAAATGCAAACCTGTTTTTATATCCATATAATACACAAAAGCTATGAATATCTTGTAAATTATATCCTTATAAACGGTGAGTTCTGATGTCATCAGTTATAAACAGTGAGTAGTGATGTAATTTCTGTCACATGACTCACTAAAATTTGTGTATTATAATTAATAAAGTACCCCCAGTTGTAAAATATGAGGATATTAGAAGTTACCTCGGAGTTCCATGACCTGTATAAAAACACTCGGCCTTCGGCCTCGTGTTTTTATATGGTCATGAAACTCCTCGGTAACTTATACTATCCATATATTTTACAAGAGGGGGTACTTTATTCACTATATAATACACAAAAGCTATGAATATCTTGTAAATTATATCCTTATAAACGGTGAGTTCTGATGTCATCAGTTATAAACGGTGAGTTCTGATGTCATTTCTGTCACATGACTCACTGAAACGTGTGTATTATAATAAATAAAGTACCCCCAGTTGCAGGAAGGGTGATGAAGGGTGGGTGTTCCCCCCCGAAACATTGATGTTTGGTGGCTGAATAAAAGGGGATATTCCCCGACTGCATTAATCAGCGTGTGTGCGGATCCGTTTCTTATACACATTGGTTGCTAAGGGACCCGGCCGGGTCAATGGAAGGAACGCACCACCAACTGCAGGATTGGTGAACTACAGGTGTGCGGTAGGAGAATTACATTGTACCTAACTGATTAGAACATTGAGCTCATGGGCACCAGTTGAATCACTCAGGTAAATTCTTTGTGTTCACCTGCACTAGACTCCTGCATTGGGTCGGTACCTGCGGAATACCCGCAAAGTGGTTGGGTTTTGAGGAAAAAGTCCCCGATTCCTTGGTCATGGGGGCAATCCGTGGGTAGGTACCCAACAAAGGTGCTCGATCCCTCCCACTCACCCTTGTAGTTCTTCCAGTTTTTCATTTTTTGGGGGCACCAGAGTGACGTCACTTTCAGTCAAATGTGATGTCACTTCCGGGTCCACGTGTCCCCAGGGTTGGAAGGTTAGTTGGCCTATTGCGGGTCGGGTAGTGGGAACATGCAGGTCAAATTGCGGGTATGGGTCGGGTATGGGTTTCAAAATATAGACCCACGCAGGACTCTAACCTGCACCTCACCTTTGAATTTCCCATGATGTTCCATGGGCTATGCATTGTGTAACATGGCCAACTTCACTCTTCTTAACATGTGCTGGGCCTGGTTCATCTCAAGGAACATCTGGGAAACTGATAATAGATGGTTGCTTAAATTCCCAAAGCCTAAAAATGAACAAATCCAAAATAGAGCTGCTATTTTCACTGGAGTCCTCTTTCACATTACAGGCTGTAGCTGGTGTATGCGTAACTAATTGTGGCTTACTATCTGTTTGTAATGTGCAATGAGGAGTAGGGATAGAAATGCATTAAAGCCTATAGACGACAAATGATGCAGGACATTTTTTTCTCCCATTGCAGTCTACGGTTGTCATTTCTGTGGCCTAATGAGGAGCTCTTACTAGAATTAACAAGACGTCTATATTTTGTACTGTTATATTTGTATACGTTCTAAATGTGATAATAAATGTCTTGTTTTTTCCTTAATGTGTTCACATCGCAGAAAGATCGTCAATAGGATCGATAGCGATAATAATGGACTCATTAACACAGAGGAGCTGACGGCATGGATCAAGCGAGTACAAAAGAGATACGTTTATGAGAATGTCGCGAAAGTTTGGAATGACTACGACGTTAATAAAGACAATGCGATCTCTTGGGAAGAATACAAGCAAGCCACGTATGGGTATTACTTGGGTACGGTCATTTTTATACCATATTGAAAGCAGTACACTATTGTAATCTTGTAGTTCAGCTCAGTGCATGTCCTCCTTTATCCACTTTCACTGAAAATCAACAGGGAACTTCACTCCAACTGGACCATACTTAGGGGCAAATTCACTAAGATTCGTAGTTGCGCCAGCGTCCGATTCGCCGCACTTCGCCAGGCTTATTTTCGCCAGCGCTGCACAAATTCACTAAAATACGAAGTTGCGCTCAGGGGAAGCGTAAGTTTGCGAAGTTGCACTAGCGTTAATTCGCCAAGCAAAGCGAAGTTACGCTAGCGATGCTTAATTTGCATACGGCGCCAAATTGAAGTTACAATGGAGGTGTATGTAGCAGCACTACACAAGCCTGGGAAACCTTCAAAACAGCAAATAAAATGTTTATTTTGCCCCACACATGTGCCCACTGTATAGATAAGGTGCCATGAGTTAGGAAATGTAGGGGGGAAGGAGTTTAGCCCCAAAAAATGTTTTGATCTTTTTCAGCCTATCACCCATAAAAAAAGAAAAAACGCCAGCGTTTTTTGGGACTTAGAAAAATTATAACTTTTTTTTAAAGCAATCCCTATCTACTATTGCACTTTGCCTGGTCTAAGGTGGCGAAGGAAGTCTGGCGTAAAAGGTAGCGTTCAGAAAAATGCGCGCGTCAGGGAATTTGCGTAGTTACGTCTGTTGCTCAAATTTGCCAGGCGTACAGGTGCGAAGTAACACTAGCTAATTTACGCCAGCGTCCGTTAGTGAATCGGCGAATTAATGAAAATGCACTACGCTAGCGAATTAACGCTAGCGCAAGGCGCTTTGTCCTTTAGTGAATTTGCCCCTTAGTATCTAGAAAAGCTTGTATTTCCTTATTTAATATTTATGTTTTTGTTTAGTTGGTAGTTTCAATTAGGGATGCACCGAATTCGAATCCTAATTTGAATATGTAAATTAGGGGGAGGGAAGGGAAATCTTATGACTTTTTGTCACAAAACAAGTAAAAAATGTTATATGCAAATGAGGATTCGGTTTGGTATTCGCCCGAATCTTTCGCAAAGGATTCGGGGAGGTTCGGGCAAATCCAAAATAGTGGATTCGGTGCATCCCTAGTTTCAATATGTTTTCATTTCTGTGACAGCTTTTCGAGAAAGTTTCATTCATAGATTCCATTCGGAGGTTCATAGAAAGCATATGAACTAAACTCTGAATGCCCAAAACCCAAAAATTTCAGTTTTTTAGTATAAAATCCGAATTTTAAGTGGGAAAAAAAAAATTTATTATACCCTGAAGATGGAAAAAGTCAGAATCCGAAAATCCGGCATATCAGACCTGCCTAAGTTGCATATAAGTCAATGGGAGAGGTCCCGAAGACATTTTGATCTGCACTGGGTTTCGTGCAATAATCAGAGTTTTCAGGTGGAAAATCCAAAAAAAATAGTTTTTCACGATTTTTTCGGGTTATTTCCCGCAAACAAGACTTTCGGGAAAGTGTATTAATAAATAAAGAGAAAAAACTCAATGCGGATTTGGTCGGAGTTTTTTTCGGAAAATACTGAAAAATATTTGGACTGTGATAAATGGCCCTCCCCATGTCAAACCACTCAAGCATCACACAGGCCCACAATATACTCTTTTCTGAAAGACTGGCCTTTTTAAACATTAGAGCTGACTTTAGATCAGATAATCGTGCTTGTGTTGTTACAAAGAGCAGTTTCCTTAGGAAAAATGGGATCACTATAAAACTACATGCACTTCTATGACTACAGAATAAATTACTGTGCTGCAACCTGCCTGACGACTAAATCGGAAACATGGGTAAGTGTAGCAAGGGTACAAGCCCAAAGGGTAAGTACCCATGGGAACCAGGAACAACACCGAATGCTATAAAAAATGGGTTTTCCTTGATTTTGCATCAGATTCAGTGTTGCTGCCCCTATGTGTATTGACCCTTTGGGAAAAATGAGCTAAGTTAACTCCAAGGCTGTGTGGGAAATATAATTTTGCCATAGTGTCCTTTAAAGGTATAAAAGCAACTGATTTATCTTGTCTCGATTCAGCAAACCCTGAAGAGTTCCAAGATGCGGCCGAACAGTTCAGCTTCAAGAAGATGCTGCCCAGAGACGAAAGGAGGTTCAAACAAGCAGATCTCAATGGGGATTTAGCAGCAAACCGGGAAGAGTTCACTGCGTTTCTCCACCCGGAGGAGTTTGAACATATGAAGGAAATTGTAGTATTGGTAAGAAAATTAATATAGAATGTATAGTATCTATCAGGGCATAGAGATAGTGGTGTGTAGAGTCTGTACTTAAAAATATACGAAAGGTCATACGGACTTCACCTTAGAATGAATTTGCTGTTTAAAGAAGAGAAGCTCTTCTATGTTACTGAATCATTAAACCTCCCTTTATAAAAACTGGAGCTCATCTTGCAAAACTAGAACACCCATCACAAACTTCAAAACAATATTAACGCTTTGAAATGTTGGCAAGTTGTTCAGAAAGGGTACAGTACAGTACAAGTTTATTTGGCAGGGGGGAGATATCAACAGAACAATTATGTTGGACTTTCTCTCATGCATTATTGCATCCAAGACTCCACATTAAGCTGTGCCTTAGGAAACATAGGTATTTTCCATCCCTCCCTGCTTTCTTAAAGGGATACTGTCTTGGGAAAAAAATTTTTTTCAAAATGAATCAGTTAATAGTGCTGCTCCAGCAGAATTTTGCACTGAAATCCATTTCTCAAAAGAGCAAACATGTTTTTTTGATATTCAATTTTGAAATCTGACATGGGGCTAGACATATTGTCGATTTCCCAGCTGCCCCTGGTCATGTGACTTGTGCCTGCACTTTAGGAGAGAAATGCTTTCTGGCAGGCTGCTGTTTTTCCTTCTCAATGTAACTGAATGTGTCTCAGTGGGACATGGGTTTTTACTATTGAGTGTTGTTCTTAGATCTACCAGGCAGCTGTTATCTTGTGTTAGGGAGCTGTTATCTGGTTACCTTCCCATTGTTTTGTTGTTTGGCTGCTGGGGGGAAAAGGAAGGGGGGTGATATCACTCCAACTTGCAGTACAGCAGTAAAGAGTGATTGAAGTTTATCAGAGCACAAGTCACATGACTTGGGGCAGCTGGGAAATTGACAATATGTCTAGCCCCATGTCAGATTTCAAAATTGAATATAAAAAAATCTGTTTGCTCTTTTGATAAATGGATTTCAGTGCAGAATTCTGCTGGAGTAGCACTATTAACTGATTCATTTGGAAAAAAAATTTTTTTCCCATGACAGTATCCCTTTAAAGTAACCGTCACATCAAAAAATGAAAGTGTTTTAAAGTAATAATATAATGCAGTGTTACCCTGCACTGGTAAAACTGTTGTATTCGCTTCTGAAACACAACTATTGTTTATATAAATAAGCTGCTGTAGCTATGTGGGCAGCCATTCAAAGGAGAAACAGCTCAGGTTACACAGCAGATAAGCTCTGTAGAATATAATGGTGTTATCTGTTATCCGCTATTTAACCTGTGCCATATAGACTTTTTTTTTTGTTTTTTTGTTTATATAAACTTATAGTAGTGTTTCTGAAGCAAGCACATCAGTTTTACCAGTGCAGGTCACACAATATTTTTTATTACCATTATTTTAAAACACTATAATTTTTGTCACTGTTCCTTTAAGTAGTTCTAATACAGAGATGTTCTGCTACTATCCTTCCTATCAATTTCCCATGTACCCATCAAGTTTTTCCTCTTGTTTTAACATGCCATAACCTTTCGCAGGAAACACTGGAAGACATAGACAAGAATGAGGATGGGTTTGTGGATGAAGATGAATATATTGGTAAGATAGTTTGGTTGCTGTTGTCCTGTTACCTTGATATTTGGTAGAATGTCAGTCCATTGGCCTCTGCTCACTCCCGTGTTTCCACCAAGAGGCCGGGCAAAGAAATTCATGGGTATACATTTTCGCACGGAAGTTTGCTCTTTGTCTGCACCCAGGCCGACATATTGCCTCTTGCTGCGTTCCAGGGAGCAGAGATCAGCCCTATCTGGCAGTAGCCTAAAGGTGGCCATAGACGCACGGATATCGTATAAAACTATTTTTTGTATGATATTCAGTGCATGTATGGTGGGAGACTGTGAAGACTCACCCTGGGGGTTTGGGGGGAAGCCAGCCTCATGGTCCTTCCTCCTCTGTATGCCGATAGTTATTAGGACGTGCACGTCCGGGTTTTACGTGCTGTGTGTGTGACGTCACCACGTGGAGTTGCGCGAAATTCAAACTGTTTAAAGGGGCTTTGTATTCAAACTCATTGCCCGTTGTTAGGTCTAATTCGTTAGTTCCTGGGTGCGATCTTGTCTTGTTTTGATTCCTGTTTTGACCCTTGCCTGACTATTCTGAACTCTACCAAATCTGACCCTTTGCCTGCTTGACTACTCTGAACTCTGATTATCCTGACCCTTGTCTGCCTGACTTCTGATTCTACCGGTATTGACCCTTGCCTGCCTGACTATCCTTGAACTCTGCCTGCACCGACCCTGGCCTGTCTGACTACACCTTTGTCTATTCCAAGTGCTGTGCCTTCTGTCCAAAGACTTAATAACGACCGTGCCCCTTTGCTCGTCCAGAACTTTTGCTTGGCTCCTCTCATATTAAGATCTGGCGGGATACAATTAGCAGAGGGCTCCTCCCGAAGTGAAAGGCGGCTGCTACAGTCAAAAGGGGAGCCGAGACCAGGGAACCTAGCACCTATTCTGACGAGCAGATCGATATCGGCAGAAGGCTTGGATATCAGCCAGCTCCACGATTGGCCCAGGCAGAACATTTTGATCGGGCGCCTTTGAATGCACTTGAACATCAGCCATTGTTAGTGCTGAATCGTCAGATACAGGTAGAATTCTATTGTTTCTCCCTGTATATCTGACCATTCAGCTATACACGTGTCTATTGAAACTTGATCTTTTTTAAGAAAGATCATAATTTTTACGTCTATGGCCACCTTAAACGGATACTGTCATCGGAAAACATGTTTTTTTCAAAACGCATCAGTTAATAGTGCTACTCCAGCAGAATTCTGCACTGAAATCCATTTCTCAAAAGAGCAAACAGATTTCTTTATATTCAATTTTGAAATCTGACATGGGGCTAGACATATTGTCCCTTTCCCAGCTGCCTCAAGTCATGTGACTTGTGCTTGCACTTTATGAGAGAAATGCTTTCTGGCAGGCTGCTGATTTTCCTTCTCAATGTAACTGAATGTGTCTCAGTGGGACATGGGTTTTTACTATTGAGTGCTGTTCTTAGATCTACCAGGCAGCTGTTATCTTGTGTTAGGGAGCTGCTATCTGGTTACCTTCCCATTGTTCTTTTGTTTGACTGCTGGAGGGGAAAAGGGAGGGGGTGATATCACTCCAACTTGCAGTACAGCAGTAAAGAGTGATTGAAAGTTTATCAGAGCACAAGTCACATGACTTGGGGCAGCTGGGAAATTGACAATATGTCTAGCCCCATGTCAAATTTCAAAATTGAATATAAAAAAATCTTTTTGCTCTTTTGAGAAATGGATTTCAGTGCAGAATTCTGCTGGAGCAGCACTATTAACTGATTCATTTTGAAAAAAAACATGTTTTCCGATGACAGTATCCCTTTAACAGTCCAGCTGACTCAACCAACATTCATAGACGCAACACATTAATTACATTGTGCTGGTGTGCAAAGTTTTCATCATCACTTCTGTTGTTGCAACTAGCTTTCATAAATAGGTTTTTCCCCGCTGCAAAAAATATAAAGATCACCAAACTTGCTTCGAATGCTTCAATCGCTATTCCACTTTTTTGTTGCTGTTGCAAAACTTTTTATTCCCCCGACAGCTAAAGAAAAATAAGGGGAAACATAAAAAGTTCAGCCACGACAGTTACATTCCCACTGTGGAAGTCAAACCTCAGGGTTTTTATATACATCTGATCTGAAATAATGCAGGTGCGCTTAAAATAGACCTATAATTGTGCCCTTTTGTGCGGAGGGAAATGAAGCAGAAGCAAATCTGAAAATAAGAAAAGGCAAACGGTCTCCTGAGATGTTCTAATGGGTTTTTGGCAATTAAAATGTTTCTTTGGTCAAAGTTGTGCCCCAGTTGGTGCTTCCCCCAGCGCCCTGCTGTTCTCTCCTCTAGAGTAAAGTGGTACAATTTGTGTATATTGTTTGTGTACAATGTGACATCCCTGCAGAAATCAACTTCCCGCGTCGTAATGACAGGATTTGCGTTTCCCAAATGGTTTCATTAATGAGAGAGAGGTAAAGTCATTTAATTTAGGTGTTGTTCGTGAATGTCGTTTTCACAGCAGTAGGGGAGGGAGGGGGGGAGATCAGACATTCCGGTATGTGACATTTACACTTTTTTTTTATGTCAAATTAAAATTGACATAATGAAACCTTTCTTCGCAGTCTGATATTATGCATTTTTCTCCAATCACGTCTCTTCAATCTTTTTTTTTAACTTGTAAACTCTACTTAGTGTAGAAGTTTGAGCGCTCCTCGTGTCTGATCAGAATACGGAATTGCTATTTTCTCCGTAATTAAAGTTCAGTTCGGTGACATTACTTGTGTATAATTACAAGGTAGTTGTCAATTTTCATTATTGTGTAAATTCGGGGTCTCGCGAACGCCACCTCACGTCTCTGTTACTGTGCCATTCCCGTCATCATCATCGCACTGACGGAACGTATTGCATGTATTTAGAAAAACAATGTGTTCTATTGCATTAAATAAAAAGTCATCTGTTGAACCTTAACCTTTCAGGCATCGGCAGAGCTTAAAGGGATACTGCTGGGAGCAGCCGGGAAATTGACAATATGTCTAGCCCCATGTCAGATTTCAAAATTGAATATAAAAAAATCTGTTTGCTCTTTTGAGAAATGGATTTCAGTGCAGAATTCTGCTGGAGCAGCACTATTAACTGATGTGTTTTGGAAAAAACATGTTTTCCGATGACCGTATCCCTTTAAAGAGGGCAGAAAAAAAACTCCCCAAGTAAAGTCTCTCCCTCTTTTTGTTCTATAGTATTCCCTGCCGTCTTTGTCCTTTGTACAAAACAGAACTCTGTAGTTTATGTCTTCTTCAGGAATACAGTAGTGAAACAACTTCCTTTTGTCCAGACTAGGGGAGAGTAGCCATCCATTGGCTTTCTGTCTGTGCCACCTTGTATAAATGTGTGCCAAGATCTCTCAATTAGTTCTGCTGTTGGTGCAGCTTGTGTCCTCCTGGGATAAGTAGAAGGTTAGCTTGAAGCTTTGTTTTGAAGAAAATATGATAATATGAAAATATGATATTTTTTATCAGCGGACATGTTTTCACATGAAGATGGTGGCCCTGAGCCTGACTGGGTAGCCACAGAAAGGGAACAATTTGCAGATTTTCGAGACCTCAACAAAGATGGAAAGATGGATAAAGAGGAGATCAGGCACTGGATTCTTCCTCAGGACTATGACCATGCACAAGCCGAAGCCAGGCATCTAATCAATGAATCAGATCAAGATAAGGTATAAAATATATATATGATGCATAGATAATTGAGTTGCCTAGCTCATGACACAATTGGGATTATGTAATAAAAGGCACTAAGCTTGCCCAGGAGCAGTAACTCAGTGTCAGATTGGGATGCCAGGGGCCCACCAGAAAAACCTTAGACCATGGGCCCACTTTCCAAACTTTTCTTCCTATTTTTCTCACTCAACCTCTTTATTCTCCTAGTCTTTTACAGTATATCTACTAACTATATTCTTTCATTATTATGGATTTTTTCCCATAACGAATTAGGGAATGACCATGAAATAGTCCAAATGTTTAGAAACAGGAGGGCCCACTGGGAGTTTTCCTGTTATCCCGGTGGGCCAGTGCAGTATCTAATAGCAGCCAATCAGCAGGTAGCTTTTACTGGACACCTGTATAAATGCAAACATCTTATTGGTTGCTGTGAGTTACTGCTCCCGGGAAAACTTAGTGTCTTTTATTACATATGAGGGAATGTGCTTTAGTACACCTCTATATTGTGGAAAAGTGGTAGTAAATAAACACAGAACGTAAAATGTAATAGCATGATGCCATACACATCTCTGTTCATAAACGTGGTTCCCTTAAAATGGGTATTTCTTTTTATTACAGGACAAACTGCTGACTAAGGAGGAAATATTGCACAACTGGAACATGTTTGTGGGAAGCCAGGCAACCAACTTTGGAGAAGATCTCACGAGAAACCACGATGAATTGTGAACGTGGAACTTGTACAGACTGTGACTTTTTAGCTACGTCTCCTTGCATTTGCACCAACACTTTTATTACCTCAAGTTGGGTAAAAATACCCTTTTTTTTTTTAAAAAAAAAAAAAGCATTTGTAAGCGTTCTATAAGAGATACAAATTCGAATAAGACAACTAATCCTGCTGTGTAGAATATTGTTTTAAAGAATGTAAAGTGCGGGGGGAAAACACAGCCCCAGGGGTGTTCTTGGGACCATTTACACCAGAATACAAATTGCTGGTCTGTGCTAGAATATGTTGTAGCTAATATATAGGATATATTGGATTTTTAACTGTTTGCAAAGGTGTTATATGCAGAGCAGGAAACCAGAAGGGCCAAGGGATATTTAAAGGGGTTGGTCACCTTTGAGTTAACTTTTAGCATGTTGTAGAGTGTGATATTCTGAGACAATTTGTAATTGGTTTTCATGTTTTTTTATTTGGGGTTTTTGAGTTCTTTACAGGGTCGGACTGGGCCCTCTCCCGATGTTCGCTGGCCCTAAAAAAAAACCCAACAATTTGCGACATAGCAAATCGCCGTTAGCTCATGAGTGGTTTGTAACCAGGTGGGCGTTGCATGCAGCTCCACATTAGAGGGACCGGGGGGTCTGGAGGGGGCCCTCGATAGCAGTCACACCAGAAACAGCAGCCCCGGGCCCCCCAGTACGACCCTGATTCTTAGATTTTTATTCAGCAGCCCCTCCAGTTTGCAATTGCAGCAATCTGGTTGCTAGGGTCCAAATAAACCTAGTAACCCTGCACTGATTTGAATAAGAGACTGGAATATGAATAGGATAGAGTCTGAATTAGGGATGCACCGAATCCAGGATTTGGCCTTTTTTAGCAGGATTCGGATTTGGGGCGAATCCTTCTGCTTGGCCAAACCGAATCCTAATTTGCATAAGCAAATTAGGGGCGGGGAGGGAAAATCGCGTGACTTTTTGTCACAAAACAAGGAAGTAAAAAATGTTTCCCCCTTCCCACCCCTAATTTGCATATGCAAATTAGGGGTCGGTATTTGGCCGAATCTTTCGCGAAGAATTCGGGGGGTTTGGCCGAATCCAAAATAGTGGATTCGGTGCATCCCTAGTCTGAATAGAAATACGAGTAATAAAAAGTTACAATAAATTTGTAGCCTTACAGAGCATTTGATTTTTGGATGGGGTCAGTGACCCCCATTTGAAAGCTGGAAAGAGTCCGAAGAAGAAGGCAGATAACTCAAAAACTATTAAAAAAAAAAAAGTAATGAAGACCAATTGAAAAGTTACTTAGCATTAGTCATTCTATAACAAATTAAAATGTAACCTAGAGTTGAATCACCCCTTTAAGGTATAATATATAAGGTATGATAGACTTAAAGGAATATATAGTGTGTTTGTAAGTAGCATTGTTCTTCATTTCATGTCTTGATTCAACAGATCTTGTTATGGTGCAAATATGTTTTTTTTTTAACGGGGAAAGATACACTCTGTATAATTTAGGGTTATACAGGTATGGGACCTGTTATCCAGAATGCTCGGGATCTGGAGTTTTCCAGATAACTTTCCATAATTCGGATCCTAATACCTTGTCTGATAGAAAATCCTGCAAACGTTAAACCCAATAGGCTGGTTTTGCTTCTAATAAGGATTAATGATATCTTAGTCGGTGTCAATTACAGGTATGGGACCAGTTATCCAGGGTTTTCCGGATAACGGATCTTTCCATAATTTGTATCTTCATATCTCAAGTCTACTAGAAAATCATATAAACGTTAAATAAACCCAATATTTTTGCCTCCAATAAGGATTAATTATATCTTAGTTGGGATCAAGTACAAGCGACTGTTTTATTATTACAGGAAATCATTTAGAACATTTTGTTCTAAAATCAAGTTTCCCGGTTGCGTGGTTCAAGCTTTCACAATTTATAATATAACAAACTCAAATCAAAGGGAAGTTTCATCGCACCAGCTCCGATCTACCGATGTACCCTTGAAAGCAATGGGAATTGGATGTTCGATTCTTTTATTTAATGATCTTTTTTTTTGTATGTCACCTGACACGTCAAATTGACGGAGACTGCTATAAATGCTAAAATGACAGCAAGAATAATTTTATCTGTCGTGATTTAAAAAAAAAAAAAAAAAATACATTCAGCTTTGAGGAGAATTTGAGATTAGTATCTTGATCGTGCAAGGAAGATTTTTGAGAGAATGAAACACTTGTTTTTTTCTTAATTGCTTTCATTAAACAGAATAGAATGAGGGTAAAAATGCGTTTGTGCAGATTCCTCATACATATATTTACTTTTTTCTCATGGGCAGCCGTAAAGGCTTTAAACGGTTTGGGGGTAATGTTCATTGAGAATCCATGGAAAATATCTCCTCGAAGGCAAGCAAAATGGTAGATGAAATACAGGATTATCCATAATACTTGGGATCAGGGGTCTTTCCGTAATTTCGATTATAGTACCTTAAAGGAGAAGGAAACCACCATAGCTGTTTATTGCCAATAGATAAGCTACAACGGTGCGTGCAAGCTAGAATGCCATTTTTATTCTTTAGAAGGCTTTCCATACCTGAGTAAACAGCTCTACAAGCTCTCTCTGGTTTTTAGGATAGCAGCTGCCATATTGGCTTGTTGTGACATCACTTCCTGCCCGAGTCTTTCCCGGCTCGCTCATAGCTCTGGGCTCAAATTACAGCAGTGAGGGAGAGAGGAGCAAACTGAGCATGCTCAAGCCCTAGCCCTGGAGGTTTAAGCTGAAAACAGGAAGTCTGATACAGAAGCCCATGAGTACACAATAGAAGGAAAGAAATGTGGTGTTTCTTTTGACAGAGGACTCAGATCAGCATTACTTTGAGGGATCACTGGTGTATTTATATAGACCTTTCTGATAAAGCTTACTTCGTTTTAACCTTTTCCTTTAAGTCTAAAAGGCTAACAATCATCTAAACATTAAATAAACTCTGTAGCATTGTTTTGTTGCAACCACCCCATGCCTTTAGAAAGGAAGCAGACCCACAGGGTGTATCTATAGTTACGCCACTGACACAACATATTGTTTTATTATTATTAAGAAAAGGGAGATCATTTGTAATAATTAGAATTATTTGCTCAAAAAAATGTGGGAGATGGCCTTCCTTTAATACAAAGCTTTCTGAATAACTGGTTTCTGGATAAGTGATCCCATACCTGTACACCTAATACAGTCCTATAGAAAACCAATGAAAGTTTTTTTTAAGATAACTTAAATAAATAGGTTATATATTTGCTTTTGTTTCAAACTGTGTTGATGCATAAAACTGTGAATTATAGACCAGGGTTAGTGATGGCCGAATTTATTCGCCAGGCACGAATTTGTGGCAAATAAATTAGTGAATTTGCCGCGAAAATTCAATTTGTTTTGACCGTTCCGACGTCGGCGACAAATAAATGGACATCCATTGACTTAAATGACGCCGGTGGCGAAATTGTTGCTGGCATCAAAATTCGCATTTCGCAAATTTGTGGCAAAGCAAAATGGGATAAATTCGCCCATCACTAGGATTAATGCAAAATGTATTTTGGTGCTGGTGTTTCTTTTAATTACAGATTACAGAACACGGACCATCTTTATGTATTCCATTAATACCATCCAGTCAGGTTGGGGCATATTTCAGCGAAAACCTAGTAAAATCACACTGGGTTGAAAGGTAATTTGTCCTTTTTTTGTTTTGTTTCTGTAACGTTCATTGTTCATTTTAATCTTTTTGCCTTGTACATAAAATTATCTTTTTAAGAAATTGTGCTTTTTTTTTTTTTTATTGTGTGGGGGGTAACATTAGGAGGCCTATTTATCAAAAGTCCAATTTCAAATGCATGTGAGTTTTTTTAAAATTCCAATATACTCACAATTCTACTATAAGGTCATTTAAAGGTCAATAAAAAATTATTCAAAATCCTATTTTATCACATTAGTCACGCAAAATGAACTTTAGTTACACTGTATACATTATTTGAATCGTGTTTCCTTCAGTCTGGGAAAGAATAATTATAGCAAGCAGGCAGCAGCCATTTTGTGGACACTGTTATTAAAGGGATACTGTCATGGGAAAAAAAATTTTTTCCAAAATGAATCAGTTAATAGCGCTGCTCCAGCAGAATTCTGCACTGAAATCCATTTCTCAAAAGAGCAAACAGATTTTTTTATATTCAATTTTGAAATCTGACATGGGGCTAGACATTTTGTCAATTTCCCAGCTGCCCCTGGTCATGTGACTTGTGCCTGCACTTTAGGAGAGAAATGCTTTCTGGCAGGCTGCTGTTTTTCCTTCTCAATGTAACTGAATGTGTCTCAGTGAGACATGGGTTTTTACTATTGAGTGTTGTTCTTAGATCTACCAGGCAGCTGTTATCTTGGGTTAGGGAGCTGCTATCTGGTTACCTTCCCATTGTTCTTTTGTTTGGCTGCTGGGGGGAAAAAGGGAGGGGGTTGATATCACTCCAACTTGCAGTACAGCAGTAAAGAGTGATTGAAGTTTATGAGAGCACAAGTCACATGACTTGGGGCAGCTGGGAAACTGACAATATGTCTAGCCCCATGTCAGATTTCAAAATTGAATATAAAAAAATCTGTTTGCTCTTTTGAGAAATGGATTGCAGTACAGAATTATGCTGGAGCAGCGCTATTAACTGATTCATTTTGAAAAAAAATGTTTTTCCCATGACAGTATCCCTTTAAAGTGATACAGACACTAAGAAACTACTTTTTCAAATATGAATGTAGATTAAAAGTCACCTATTGGTCATGCTGATTTTATAGCTAAGAGGTTTGTATTTGTAAGTAATTGTTAGTTGAAGTTCCTAAACCTGACAGTTTTGCCAACCTGACTGTCCCATCTCAGCCTGTCAGTTAAAGTTTCTAATGCCAACAGACTCCTGCTGCACAAATATGGCAGCCCCCTCATAGACGATCACAGGAAGTCAGATACCGTATATACTCGAGCATAAGCCGAGTATTTCAGCATCCAAAATGTGCTGAAAAAGTCTACCTCGGTTTATACTCGGGTCAGCGGGCATTAGCTGAGATTGCAGTCACTTTTAATCAATTTTTTATACCAACAGTTCACTTGGGGAGAGACTGCAATATCCCACAATGCCCTCTGTTGGTTATATGAAAGAATAACAGTGCGCCCTCTGTTGGTTATATGAAAGAATAACAGTGACTGCAATATCACACAGCGCCCTCTGTTGGTTATATGAAAGAATAACAGTGACTGCAATATCACACAGCGCCCTCTGTTGGTTATATGAAAGAATAACAGTGCGCCCTCTGTTGGTTATATGAAAGAATAACAGTGACTGCAATATCACACAGCGCCCTCTGTTGGTTATATGAAAGAATAACAGTGATGGCAATATCACACAGCACCCTCTGTTGGTTATATGAAAGAATAACAGTGACTGCAATATCACACAGCACCCTCTGTTGGTTATATGAAAGAATAACAGTGACTTCAATATCACACGGCGCCCTCTGTTGGTTATATGAAATAATAACAGTGACTGCAATATCACACAGCGCCCTCTGTTGGTTATATGAAATAATAACAGTGACTGCAATATCACACAGCACCCTCTGTTGGTTATATGAAAGAATAACAATGACTGCAATATCACACAGCGCCCTCTGTTGGTTATATGAAATAATAACAGTGACTGCAATATCACACAGCGCCCTCTGTTGGTTATATGAAGGATTAACATTGATGGCAATATCACACAGCGCCCTCTGTTGGTTATATGAAAGAATAACAGTGACTGCAATATCACACAGCGCCCTCTGTTGGTTATATGAAATAATAACAGTGACTGCAATATCACACAGCGCCCTCTGTTGGTTATATGAAATAATAACAGTGACTGCAATATCACACAGCGCCATCTGTTGGTTATATGAAAGATTAACAGTGCGCCCTCTGTTGGTTATATGAAAGAATAACAGTGACTGCAATATCACACAGCGCCCCCTGTTGGTTATATGAAAGAATAACAGTGACTGTAATATCACACAGCGCCCTCTGTTGGTTATTTGAAAGAATAACAGTGACTGTAATATCACACAGCGCCCTCTGTTGGTTATTTGAAAGAATAACAGTGACTGCAATATCACACAGCGCCCTCTGTTGGTTATATGAAGGATTAACAGTGATGGCAATATCACACAGCACCCTCTGCACATGGTAGTGGGACAGTGGGACAATGCACACAGTAATCCGTTTGGCAATTCTCTGTCACCATCAACTTTGCAAAGAAGTCCAGTTGATCGCTGGGGGGGTCGCTTTGGCAGAATGTGCGCTGCTGGGAGACAGGGCTGTAGTTGTGTCTAGGCTTATACTAGAGTCAATAAGTTTTCCCAGTTTTCGTAGGTAAAATTAGGTACCTTGGCTTATACTCGGGTCGGCTTATACTCGAGTATATACGGTAGGTAATGTAAAAGCATTGGGCAAATACTTTATGGCAATATTATAAGAAACATGCAAAGTCAATTTTATGGTAGATGTAAAAAAAGGTTACATTTCTGGTGGCAGTATCTCTTTAAGGCAAACCTTGCATCATCTCAGAATCTTGTTTATGCACCAGAATGGGGGACCTGATGTCCATCCCCATGCACTGGTTACACAATTAAATGGTAAAGAGAACGGGGGAACGTAGGGAGAGCAGTGACATCTAGGAAGTGCTGAATGGAAAGTGAAAGTGATTGTCTGCCCCGCCTCTATGCCTAAGGCATAGAGGAGGGGCAGACAATATTTTGACAGCTGAGATTTTTAAATGAGCTTACAACTGCTATGAATGCTTTAATAAAAAATAGAAATTTCATGTTTAATTTGAAAAGGACTTTTATTATACAGATTTTTGTGTCTGGGTGACAGGCTACTTTAAGAAAAAATTTGAATGGCTAATATTCGATCGATCGAAATTAGATTCAATATCGTATCGTATTCAATTTGTACGAATCTAATTTTTTTCCCGAAAAAAACTTGAATGTCAGGAAGGCTATCAACGTCTTCAAATGGCTGAACAGACTAGTGATGTGCGAGTCGGGATTTCCCTTGATCCTAACCCACCCTATCTTGGCCCGTGCCCGTCCACATCCAACTTCTGGGTGGTTTTTATAGACCCGCCCCGCCGATGACATCACAAAAGGGGTGGGGAGAGCAGCCGCAGTGTCTATAAAAGATGAACCCGGAAGCCAGCATTTGACGGTGGCAGGCGGGGAGAGCTCAACCCGCAAAGAAGAGTGCGGGGTCTGCCTGACCCATGGGTCCTGTGGGTATCGGGCCGGCCCGCACATCACTACAAAGGAACTCTGCCATTGACTTGTACATGAACTCGGCAGGTTTTAGGTGGCAAATATTCGAATTTGGACTGTTTCCATGGTCGATGTGTGATAAATCTCACCTTTGGATAGAGGAATTAAAATTTGAATGTGTGAATTTTTAAACTCGAAAATTCAAATTGACTGTTCGACCCTTGATAAATCGGCCCCTTACATATTTGGTACTGTTAACTGACAATGGGAATTCACTCCAGTTCCTAAACAAGTACTACGTGTTATTTTAGGGAAGATTTGCAAAGTTTGCTGCCGTGTTCCATAACCTTGTCTCCTCTGCAATGGCAAATCCGATCAAGATGGAATGTGTGCGTTGCTTTTCTGCCTCTGGCTCACACAAAGGTGCTAAGGAGAATTAAATTGTACTTAATGATTTATCTCATTTTAAAGCCACGGTAGAACACCTTGAGAGCTATTTTTGAATCGGAGAAACCTTAGTTGACCTTTGTATGAAAATACAAGTTGTACCACTCATATTAAAGGACAAGTAAAATTAAAATCACTAGAGGGTGCTAAATGTTAGGCAACCCCCAGGTGATTATAAAGTGCATTGGCAGTGGTGAACTTCTTTAGAAGCTTGTTCAGTGTAATCACCCTTCCTCTTCTGTATTCTTTTCACAGGGGCTGGGCATGTGGCTGCCCAGGTTGACAGAGGTCGCCAAAGGAGCTGGTGACCAGGATATTATCAGAAATACCCTGGGTCAGTGCAGTTTTTAGAGAACTGGAACGTCAGCCCAGAGTATTAGTTTCAGAAAAAAGGTAATAATAAAAATTTGTGCTCAGCGATTATTCTTTTTATGATCCCCCAAACTGCCATATTTACATTTTCAGAAGCACTAATCTAAGATGAGCTCTGCTCAGGAAAGACATGACAAAGGCCATTTAAGTTTTCTGATCTCTTTCCTGAGCTGAGCAACATCAGGACAGTTCTCAGTTTCCCTTCTGAATGTATTCACCTCAACTGTACATTTGAGGTTAATAAGTATCCAGTAGATGGCGCTGTTACAACATTCATTATATGAGCAGTTTATAAACAGCTTAAAGGGCATGTAAAGTCTAAAATAGAATAAGGCTAGAAATGCTGTATTTTGTATACTAAACATGAACTTACTGCACCACAAGCCTAATCAAACAAATGATTTATGCTTTTAAAGTTGGCTACAGGGGGTCACCATCTTGTAACTTTGTTATACATCTTTGCAAGACCAAGACTGTGCACATGCTCAGTGTGGTCTGGGCTGCTTAGAGATCGTCATAAACAAAGCTGCTTGAGTTCTGCACGGCTGGGAAGTAAGGCGGGGGCTCCCCCTGCTGTTCATAAGTCTGATTGTTTCCCTGCTCAGCAGTTAGGGACCGTCTGACAATTCCTATCCACAGCAGTAAATGAAGGGGGAATTTCACTGCATACAGTCAGGTTTCTTATAAAAACGGTACACATTTTTTAATTAAAGTATATTGGAGATAGGTTTCTTTTTCATTAAAGAATGTAAAAATGGGATTTTATTTTTTTGCCTTTACATGCCCTTTAATAGCTTTAAAATTAAAAAAAAAATGTAAAAACAAAAGTGTTTAGAAAAGAGCTTGTTGAGTGCACATTTAATTCTCAGCAATATTATTTTATGTGTTCTTGGGTTGTACATTTACTAGGGATGAAATGAGTTCAAATACAGAATTCAAATGTCCGTTTGCATATTTAATTTAAATTTGCATAATTACAATGAACACAAATCCTTTCAGAGGTTCCGTAGCTTTAACATCTTATGCCTTTAAAGGGGCACAATGTACCCATACAAACATTTGCTAAAAATGAGCAGGGTGCATGTATGCAGTCTGCCTATTTTTTTATTTAAACAATTTGTTTTCCAATTTTTTTTGCCATTATGAAGCCATACCCCATGGAGAATGGCTGAGATCCATGGACATTGGCTGAGGACCACTTTCCATTCTTTGCCCAAGAGGATTTTCAAACATGTCCCATAGCTATTGGGTTTTTGGCCCAATATCATAAGGCAGTACTGATCACCCTTATAAGTGATAAGCTGGCCTGATAAGTGCAAAGATGGTCTGGAGGAGCTGAGCATTGTTCGGCCTGTTTTTCTCTCCCTCTAAATTGGGTGATTTGTTCAAAGAGAGATATGGAGCTCTGATTAAACAAACTCAACCCTTCCCTAAGCTGCAGTTTTTGCTTGGGTTTGAGATAAGGAGCTGTTCATTATAGAGAGGGAAAATCTGTGGACTTGGGATTCTCTACTGAGCAGAACCAGAAATGCAGGAATGTAGTGACGGCGATTCTGTCCCGTTTCACTTCACCAAAAAATTTGCGAACTGCAAAAAATTCACAAAACGTATTGAAGTCAATGGGCATAAAAATTATTTTTACGCGAGCGACATTTTTTATACGACCAAATGCATCAAAATCAATGGGCATCCAAATTCTTTGACACGCAACCATTTTTATGCACGTGCCGATTTTGATGTGCTACAATTTTTTCGCCAGCGAATTTTTGCCGCAGTTTCAAGAAAACATTTGTGGCCGGCGAGAATGCGGAAATTCACTGCGAATCTATGCATGGCGGATTTATTCGCCCGTAGACACAAGACACACCAGCACAACATGGATAATTGTAGCAGGATTTAACCTTGCTCGTTTAATTGCGTATGCAACGTTTCGGGGCGTGACCCCTTTCTCAAGCATAATTCGTGTGACTTCCAGGGACGGCCAGGGTGTGCGAGTGTAAGTTCTTCTTTTTTGGATTTATTCGCCCATCACTATAGGATAGTGAAAGTGGTTTCATTCTCTTGTTTGCTGCAAAAAACACATTACAGATGACTCTAAAATGTGCTGGGATACATGTTGAGCTCTGAGCTTACAATCTAATGTAGGTGACGGGAAACTGGGAATAAATCCTTGTGTTTGGGGGTTTAGTCCAGTGGCTTTGCCAGGGAACACAGTTTATTTTTTTTTTTTTAACGAAACGCGTGAAATTACCTAATGACAAATAGCATTAAATGTATTTTCGTCCCAACAGCTTTTTTATTTATCCAATGGCACATCGGTGCCGATCTGTATACGTGTCTCAGTCGGATCTTGCAGGGCTGCAGTCTGTGCAAATGACATGAATTTTATAATTACCGTCTATGGAATGCTTGAAGGATGACAGTTTTTGTGTCATTTTTACTAAATTTCAGCGGCGAGGAGACAAAGGGAGAAGGAATAAAAGTCAGCAAATTGTCTAAACGGCTCGGAGCAATAACACAATGAAAGGCGGCTGATTGAGACTCTCGGATATTTACAAGGCGGCGGTCTTTAACCTCGGGCAAAGGGCTGAGTTAATGAACACATTTATAAATTGAACACATGTTTAAAAACCCATTGAGTAAGTCGGTTTTATTGCCGTCGTGGGGAAAAAAAATTGCAGCGGGGGGGAGGGGAACGAGGGATGAGGAACAATTTTCCTTTGAATCCTGCCTTGTGATCTATCGCCGGCACAAAATGTAATTACCTTAATGCTATTTTTGATATCATATCAGCAAATGACATGGGTCTTTGCAGTGGAACATTTCAGGATGACAACAACGCTTGGGAGGATTGATCCAAAAGGGAAATGATATGGAATGGAGGTGAACGATGGCGAATGAAACGTTTCACTAAAGAAGGACATTTTAACTGATCTTTGCCCTGCAAGGGGGAGTTGGCAACTGTTACTCTTCAGTGGTTGAAATGGTAACATGGCAAGGTTCTTACTAGTAAGGCAATGTACACACTAGTGATGGGTGGGTGGACCCAAAACATGTGGGACTCAAAGGTTGGATGGATTTGGGCCAAGAAGATAAACCTTAGGTGTGGGTTTAGGACTGTAGCAGGTCCACTATAAAACGGCTCCTCCCCTTTGGTGATGTAATAGTGCTGACCTCCTTCCATATTGCGAGTGATCCCACCCACATATGAATCATCAGGTGGGAGCTGGGTGCAGGTCATAAAGCAGAAGACAACTTCATGCTGGGTTGTATAGTAGTGCATTTGGGTGGCTTGAATAATTTCTGATCCACCTAATACCTGTGGGACTCATAGGCTTACTCAAAGGTTGGGTGGATTTGGGCCTAGAAGATAAACCCCAGGTGCAGGTTTGGGTGAATAGAACGTACAACTTTAAGCAGGACCCTCCCCTTTGGTGACTAATAGTTCTGACCTTCTCCCCTATTGCGACTGATCCCATCCACCCTTATGTGAATCATCAGATGGGAACTGGGTGCAGGTCATAAAGTAGAAGACATCTTCAGGCTGAGTGCAGGTTAGGAAGTATTCCATGCCATGTGGTTTGAGAGCTTCTTGGTACCTGCACAAGTGCTGGTGCACAGTCAGTAGTGCAGCAACGACTGACCTGGAAACATAGACTCTAACTGACTCGTTTCGCAGAAAATTTGTGAAATGGCAAAAAATTTGACAAATGCATTGAAATTTATGGGCAACAACAATTTTTTGGACTCACAACCATTTTTTTTACCCATTGGAGTCTACGGGCTTCTTTTTTTGCGTCGAAACCTGGCGAAAAATGTAGCTCATTACTACTCTGTAACCTACAGCTGGGAAGCAGTTTATGGTCATGGTTCTAACAGTGCAGCTGTGTATGTGTATTAGATCCCCACTGTAACGTACTCGTCAATCAGGAACCTTGAAGGCAGTTGGTACGCCCAGACGCACAAGGAGAACCCTGCGGATTCCGGTTCACTGATGCCCTTTTGGGGCCCAGGGCTTTCTGCTGCAGAACCAACAAGGACTTAGTGCGTTTTGTAGTAGAAAGTCCGTAAAAGAGGTACCGGCAAGGATCAAGCAAATCGTAGTCACAAAACAGGCAAAGGGTTGAGGCAGGCGGCAGAAATCGAAGTCAAAAACCAGGAAAGTTCAATAGCAAAATAACGCTTCAGCAGGGTGTGTAAACTGAAGCTAGCTTGGGCATAGTAAAAATGGAGAAAGGTCTTTTTAAAGAGACTAACGTGTTGTATATGGAACTGTTTAGCAGGCTGGCTCAACAGCAGCCACAGGGTCTGCCTCTTCTACTTTTTGGTCAACCTAGCAATGTTTTGGGGCCCAGTAACATCTGGTAACCAGTGGGGCCAGGGCTGTTGTCCTTCCTAAAGGCATCACTGCAAATTTTTATATTCCCCACCACCCAGGAGATAAAAACCTAGAAGGAAAGAAGCTTCTCTGAGACAAGCAGCTGCCATAGACAATGACATAAAATGGATGGAGACACAGACATAGGGAGAGACGAATGTGCCTTCAGCAGGGTCACAACCAACGTGCCGTGGGAATGTGACATTGTGAGGTACTGAGACATCCCCGGAGAGAGGGGAACCGATCTTCATATTAACCCCTTCTGTGCTGGGGAGATAAGAGCAAATGCTTTCTGTGATAGCCAACCTAGTTTCCACTGTCAAGGCATGCAGGGTCTTCTACTGGTACCCCAACTGTAATAGGGCAGACTGCACAACATGGATGGATAGATAAACAGAGACTAATTTCTACAGAATATCAGAGATGCAGAAAAGGGTGTAGGAGGACATATAGATAGATAAATAGATGATAGATGGACAGATGGAGAGATAGATGGATGGATAGATATAGATAGACAGATGATAGATAGATAGATAGATAGATAGATAGATAGATAGATAGATAGATAGATAGATAGATAGATAGATAGATAGATAGATAGATAGATGGACAGGTTGGATGGATAGATAGACGGGAAGGTGGAATGACAGATAAATGGACGGATTGACAGATAGATGAAGAGATAAAGGGACAGATCGACATAGATGGATGATAGATAACGGATAGATGGACAGATGGATGGATATATAGATAATGGATAGATGGACAGATAGACAGATAGATAGATAGATAGATAGATAGATAGATAGATAGATAGATAGATAGATGGATAGATAGATATGATAGATAGATGATAGATAGATAGATAGATAGATAGATAGATAGATAGATAGATAGATAGATAGATGGATAAATAATGGGAAAAATAGGTAGACAGACAGATAGAGATAGATAATGGATAGATGAGAGATAGATAGATGGACAGACGTACAGACAGATGGATTGATAGTGTCTTGGCCCCAGTGCACCGTGGATAACACAAACACATTTTATTTATTTGCTATTATTTCTTATGTAGGGATTTAAAAAATCAGGTAAACCTAAAACTTCAATGAATTAATTCCTCTTACAATCGCTTTGTGATTCTGAGCTTCAAACATATCCATGGAAGCCACATGCCCCCTAGTGGGCTGTAAGAGCGCTGCGCGGAGGCCTGATTGACAGCCCCGTTCTCTAACATCCTTGTCCTGATATCAAATCCTCCTTATTACATCATGCATTTTGATAAGCCTATTAGCCAGCGAGGCAGCCAGGAGGAGAACGATCCTCTCGCTTGATGACAAAACAATGAGCAGTAATATATTTTAATTTAAACACCATAAACCTATTGAGTGCTTAATTAACTTTAACCGTCTTTGGGGGAATGCAGCCAATTTGAGAGGGTCAACAGGAGTTGTTTTCATTTCAAACAATTTTACATAGTCAATCCATTCATTCAGCCTCCAGCAACTGATTAACACACAGAATTAACATGTTGGTAAAAATTCATAGTGGAACCTCGGGGGAAATCAGGAGGCACATGCGCCGGGTGTGATTAGCGCCTGCATTGTTTTCTAGTAACAATATCATTTAATGGCTTCTTAGAATCACAGAAAGAGACACTCGTTTCTGGCTTGGTCTGATTACTTAACACGG
The DNA here is from genome assembly GCF_017654675.1 of Xenopus laevis. Lineage (NCBI taxonomy): Eukaryota > Metazoa > Chordata > Amphibia > Anura > Pipidae > Xenopus > Xenopus laevis. The sequence continues at coordinate 10,158,542 of NC_054378.1, forward strand.
TGCTTTGGAATAGAGAGTCGGATCAAAGGGAGGCCGCCTTTAAATGGTCCCCCCGAAACACTGAGCTCAGAATCTCCTTAATAACAGGCCTCGGATAGAGAGCTCTCAGCCCCCGATAGGATTCCTCTTATCTATTCTGCTTTACACAGCAGGGCCCAGCCTCATGCCAGAACTCTTCTAGGCCAGGATATTTAACCCCCAACACAAACCGTGCCAGGCCCCTTTAAACCTTTGTGTGCTCAGATATTGCACAAGTGCATGTTACCTTCGTTACCCAGAAACATGGGGGTATATTTATCAAAAAGTGAAGTTAGAGATCGCCACAGTCCTCTAGAGTAAAATTCCGCCACTCTCCATTCATTTCTATGGGATTTTGAAAGGCGTATTTATCAAAGGATGAACCCATTGATAAATACTCTTTTAAAAATCTCATAGAAATTAATGGAGAGTGGCGGAATTTCACTCCCCCCAGTTGTTGTAGTTAAAGTTCAAAGGGATGCGGTGCAAGAGGGGCACCCAGGGGCAGATTCAGGGCCGGCCTTAGGCCAATTGGACTAATTGGGCCCAATTGGGCCCTGCACCTCTGGGGGGCCCCGCACCACAGGGCAGCACAGATAATATTTCCCTCAGCACATGATGCTGCCTGGCCTGCCCCCAACTTTGAGAGTCCAGCCCATCCCCAAATCCATAGGTCTAGCCTGCCCCCAACTCTCATAGGCCCAGCTTTCCTCCAACCTTGATAGGCCCTGCCTGCCCCCAATCCAACCAAGCCTGCTCCCAAGCTGAATCGGCCCAGCCTGCCCCAAACTAATTGGCCCAGTCCACTCTCCTATTTCCTCCCTCTCTCTCTTACCCTGTGTGCCCCTATTATGTTACCTTGTCTGCCCCTTTCCTTTCTATTTTGTGCCTGTATGCCCTTATTTTCCTAAATACTTGGTGTGTCAGTAGCCAGCAACACTTTGTCTAGGGGCCCCGCCAACATGGTCCCAATTGGGCCCCACATGTGATAGGACCAGCCCTGGGCAGATTAATGCACAAGCTAGCCTAAGGTATAACCAAGGGGCCCAGCCGGGGTCCATCTAGCTTTTTTCCAGTTATTTCTGTTTTTTTTTATTATGTATTTTTATTTGTGTTGTTAGGTCTGGTTGGGCAGGCAAGGTCCATGTGTACCTGGGTGCATACAGATCCAATGACTATTGATGGGTAAATCTGTCCCGTTTCGCTTATCCCTGTTGGCAAATTGAGCTTATCCTTTTTGATTGTGCCTTTCATTTTCTTTAACATTGTTTGAGTCATTGCAATGAGCCAATGGCTTTGGCTTTTTTGCTTAAGCATTCTCTATGGTGGGGAACATTCACCCAGTTGAGGGAACTGGTCTCAAGCAGGGCCACGATCAGAATTCGCGGGGCCCCTCTACAAGTAAAAAAACCATTGGTGGTCAGCCCCCCCCCCAAGTTAAAGAAAAAAACATCAGCTGCCAGGGCTCCCCAAGTACATCAGCTGCCCTGCCTGGGCCCCCGAAGTTAAAAAAAAACATAAGTGGCCAGGGCCCCCCAAGTTAAAAAAAATTAGTGCCCAAAGGTTTTAAAAAAAATGTGGTGTTTGGCATCTCGGCTCCTACTTCATCGCAACTCAGCTCCTACTTTGGCGCAACTCGACTTCTACTCCGGCGCAACTTGACTCCGACTTCGGCGCTGCTAGGCTGGGTGCAACTCGGCTCCTACTCCAGCGCAACTTGACTCCTACTTCGGTGCAACTAGGCTGGGTGCAACTCGGCTCCTACTTCGGCACAACTCGGCTCCTACTTTGACACAGCTTGGCTCCTACTTCGTCGCAACTAGGCTGGGTGTAACTCGGCTCCTACTTCGGCAGTTCAAGGGGGGCCCGGCTAATCCAGAAAATGCAGCACCGCAGGGCCCCAACATATAGAAACCATCGGGCCCGGGACAATTATGCCCCCAGTGCCCCCCTGATGGCAGCCCTGGTCTCAACCACCAACAGTCTTCAACCTTCGAGTACTGTATTGTGTAGGACTATTTGGTGGGAGCTGAATGGCATAGCCACAAGCACACAAGCCTAACATCTCCATGTGCAATGGCAAACATAGTTTACAGTTGGTTCCACTATTGGACTCTGGAACAGCGGGAACATATTGGACATATATGGTGCTTCCCCATTTGGCAGTCTAAAGGAACAAATCTGGGTTTGGCAGATGCTACCTGTCTGAATGCCTAGGGTTTCTGCTTCCAGTGAAAACTGTAGAGGAAGCCATCTCCTGCTTCAACTTGTTAACCCCCATATGCACAAAGGGAGATCTGTACAGAACTGCCCTGCAGAGGTGGGAGAGGAAGAAGTTGACTGGCCGGCAGAGAGCCTTGACCACAACCCAACCAAATTTGGATGAAGTGGAACTGTAAGCCAGGTCTGATCTGTCAACATCAATGCCAAACCCTTATGTATAAATGGAGGAAAACCCTACCTACTTTGTTGCAACGTCTAGTGGAAAGTCTTGCCTGAGGAGTAGTGGCTGATATAGCAGCAAAGGGAGGTAGAAATGTTGCCTTGCTTTACTGGGGTCATGAGTTTGATTCCAACCTGAACCTGTGTCTACATGGATTTCTTCTCGCAATGCAGAAATATAGATGTAGGCGTGATGGCTCTTGAAGAAACTGACCTCAGTAAATATTGTTTAGCAGGAAACGAATACATGAGTGTGTAGGTGCAAATAGTTCATTTTCCGCATTGGTTCTGCTGAGGAGCCCAAACAGTCTCTGTATGTTTGTCTAGAAGAAGCTGCTGAACATGTCACGTTGGCCCGGAGGGGGTTTCTAAGAGCAGAAATACTCCGCACAGAGAAAACATCTTCTTTTCTCTTTATAATTATTTAGTGTGTGTGTATTCTTGATGGGAATTTGGCACCGAAGCTGCAGAAATGTCTGGCAACCCAAGCTATAAATTAACAGTGAGCCGTGTGTGTGTATGCTTTTTTTTTTCTTTTCGGTGAAGATGATGGAATAAATTGTTGGTGCCATGATATTCTTCTGCGTATGTTCCCTTTGAACTGCAAATGTTGTTTGCAAGGGCTGCTAAAACAAAGGCGAACAGCGAGTGCCTTTCATTATAATCTTCTCATGCAGAACAAGCTCAGGTTTTCTGGCAAGTTCATTCCAGCTCTAGGATGTTAATAAACACGAGGACCGTAATTGTCACTTAATGGGTCAAAAAACAAAAACAAAACCGTCTTGATGTTATCTGCTCGCTAAAAGAGCACACGTACTTATTTACTTTCCATACTTAGGAAAAGGCAATTATGCCCCAGTCGGTTTAAGTGACAGAGCAACAACTGAAGTTAATTCCATGCTTCTTGTTAAACGTTCGCCCCTGCTACCTGCTAAGGTGCAATCGCCCCACGGGGTTGGAGGATGAGCCCTCACAGATGTTTCTGAATGGAGATCCTGCAGAACACCCTGGTATATTGTGATGCTTCTGCTGAACTGGCACATAAAGGGCAACTTAACGGCCGTTATTATCATTCATCTCATGCAAAGCAGGTTGGATGAAGTTATACCTGCCTTTTCAGGTGGCATTCCAGTGTTTTTTAGTGACGTCAGATGTTCTTTCAAGCTGACAAAACTTGTAAGACATCACAATAAGTAACCATGGATAGATGATGTCCAGACCAAGAATATACTTATGAGTTAATGCAGATGCATCCTGCTGATCTACATGGCAACATACAGAATGAGCAACAACAGATGCACCCTACCCATGCAGAGGGTGAGTTGAAGAGTACTAAGTAACTACAGATTTTGCCTTTCCAAACATAGGGCAAGGAAGAGATTAGGTACCCACAGATGTGCCCTCACAGATAGAAACCAGATGAGCAGTAAATTCAGGATGAGCAACCACAGATGTATCTTGGCCCAGACAGAGGGCAAGGTGAGCAGTATGTATAGAATGAACAACTACTGAGGTAACCACCTGGCTGGCATTTTTCTGGCCTAGCTCGGTAAAATATCAGCCAAGCTCAGAGCTGGTATTACAAATTTACCAAAATGTATTTGCCTATGTCTGGGAGATTTAGCTACCAGAGGCCACTTCAGGTGAAAGACAAAGTTTATTTGACACAAGCTCCGTGGATTCTGAACTCACAAAGGGTCAGAACCCAGAACAGAGAAATCATTGAGTTTTTATAGACTTGGGAGCGGTGGGAGAGCATAGAGATATTGCTCCACAGCACAGAGAAGCAAATAGCTGCTCTTACAGCCAAAAAGGTGGCTCTGCCCTGAAGGCCAGGGAACAAGTGACCAAGGCAAACTTGAGAACAGAATAAATCCAAGTCAAGGGAGCTCACAGGGGGATCTGCATACACATAATTTTATTCTCTCAAGCCAATAAAGTTGTTATAATTAGTCCTCTGATCCACCAAAAATCCACTCTCCAGCTCCCACGATGCCCACTCAACCCACTAATTCCCCTTTGATAGTGATACTAATGGCATGGCCCCTCCACACTGTCTGCTTTATTGCCCCACCCCTTACATCAGCCTCCTCATGGACCTGGGAAAAAAACTAATATGGCTATTCTGCCATATTTTTTCCAATCTTTCTAAGCAAAATGGCCTTTAATGAATATGTATCAAGGGGAGATTTCTCCATCTACAAAAGCCTTCCATTTTCATATGGGGCCTAGCCTTCCTGCATTGCTAGGGCCGTTCTTTGTCTAAAAATGAATTTAAAGGAGAAGGAAAGCTACCGAAGCAGTTTATTGCCAATAGTGCAAGCTATAAAACTATATTTATTCTGCAGAATTCTTTACCATACCGGACTAAACAGCCCTAGAAGCTCTCTGTTTGTTTCAGATAGCAGCTGCCATATTAGCTTGGTGTGACATCACTTCCTGCCTGAGTCTCTTCCTGCTCACTCATAGCTCTGGGCTCAGATTACAGAAGAAGGGAGGGAGGGGGAGAGTGGAGCAAACTGAGCATGCTCAAGCCCTAATCCTGGAGGTTTAAGATGAAAGATGGAAGTCTGTGTACACAATAGAAGGAAAGAAATGCTGTGTTTCTTTTGACAGAGGACTCAGAGCAGCATTACTTTGAGGGTTTACTGGTGTATTTATATAGACCTTTCTGATAAAGCTTACTTAGTTTTAGCCTTTCCGTCTCCTTTAATTCCAATTAAGCCAAGCCCCGCTGCTATTTTTTATCCATCAGACTGGCCTCAAGCCAACCTGAGGATGACTGTACAAATATGCAAAGACATATGTCCAGTAAATGTATCCAGCTTCTACAGAACCACAACTCCCAGCACCCTCAGTTTCAAGTTTCGGTTTCGCAGCAGCCGGAGTGACAGCCACTGCCTCTCTCTGTTGACGAGTTTGGCCCATGATCAAAAAAAACTTAAATATTCCCGGTTGTTGGATTTTTTCCCCCCTCGTCTTTGTGATGATGACAGTCACTAAGGCGATGTCGTGTCTTCAGAACACATCACTGAAAAAAAAAAATATCCAGCAAATGGTGATGAATGAGACACAATCCGCCGAGGTAATTAAAAATGTATTTTCCACTTCCTAGTAATTGAATTGTGTACAAGCTGCAAGTTAATGAGGTCATCTACCCTCGAGCTGTGACAGGGAAGCAGGAATAATTATCTTTCCCTTTTTCCCCCCTCTATCCCGTGTAGCAATTAATTTTAACCATTCCCATGCAGGAGTCAGAGCTGGGCCAGAGCTGAATTGACAAGCTGAAGGCACGGCGCCGTCCGGGCGGGTATGGTAATCGTGGGGCGGCAGCTGTTGAGGGCCCGGCACTTTCAGGCGAACGTCACCGGAGGTTTGGTCGCCTGCCACATGGAAGATGGCACTTGCACTGGTGGATGACGGCACATCTGGTCTGTATGGGAATAGGAGAGAAGAATTTCAAATGAATGTTCCTCTGTGTGCTTTACCTGCCGTGCCCATAGATATTAAGCTGCCTGTACACATATCAATGATAAAATACCTCTTCTATGATTATTGGTACATGTATGGCGCCTGCCAATCTGCCGGTCCCAGCCAATATCAGTGTACAATGGACAGGGATGTACAGGATATTCAATATACAGTGGGTACCTGAGGGCTTATGCCTGGGACAGCAGCTTTAGTGGCCATGCCTAAAATAACATTAAAGCGATACTGTCATTAGAAAACATGTTTTTTCAAAATGAATCAGTTAATAGTGCTGTTCCATCAGAATTCTGCACTGAAATCCATTTCTCAAAAGAGCAAACAGAATTTTTTATATTCAATTTTGAAATCTGACATGGGGCTAGACATATTGGCAGTTTCCCAGCTGCCCCCATTCATGTGACTTGTGCTCTGATAAACTTCAGTCACTCTTTACTGATGTACTGCAAGTTGGGAGCGATATCACCCCCTCCCTTATGTCAGGGAACCGGGAGTTCCCTCTGGGGAGTAGTCCGGATTTAGGAGGAAGCCCCTCAGGAGGGATCAGGATCGTGGTATCCAGGGATTTAGCAGAAGGGGTAATAGAGTTCAGGCAACAGGTCAAAAGGCAGGCAGAATATAAGCAGAGTCCAAAGTCCAGGCAGGGGGTCAACAACAAGAGATCAATCAAGAATATACTCAGGGATAACAGGAACAGCAACAGGGAACCCAGGAATCTATTCAGGAACAAGATCCTATTTTCGGGCGCCATCTTGGCGCCTCAGGCGTCCTTTTAAAGGGGATTTTTGGCGCCCTTGCGTCGGCGTCAGCACGTCTGCGACCGACGCGCTGCGCCTGCGTCCGTCGCGTCGTTGTGACGTCTTCGCGCCTGCGCACTTGCGCGCAGGCGTCTCTGCGCCGGCGCCGCTACCCACGTGGCGGCCATGGGCGCCGCCATTTTGGGAGCGGCGTCGGAAGTGATAGCTGCGCCGCCCGGAGCTCCTGGTCCTGCTCCGGGCGGCGATCGTGACAGTACCCCCCCCCTCACGGGGGGCCTCAGGACCACCGGGACAAGGTTTCTGGGGAAACTTGGCGTGAAAATCCCTCACCAGACGGGGAGCGTGAACATCACGGTGTCCTTCCCAGGAGCATTCTTCAGGACCAAAGCCCCTCCACTGAATGAGGTACTGAAGGGACCCTCTGGAGATCCTGGAGTCTAGGATTTTCTCCACCTCGTACTCGAGTTGACCCTCCACAGAGATGGCAGGAGGAGGAGATTGACCACCAGAAAACCGGTTGGTGATGGCGGGTTTCACCAGAGACACGTGGAACACGTTGGGGATTCTCATCTCTGGTGGAAGCTGAAGTCTGACAGCCACAGGGTTGATTATCTCCAAGATGGGAAATGGACCCACGAATTTTGGACCCAACTTGGGAGATGGTATCTTCAACCGGATATTCCTGGAAGAGAGCCAGACATTATCACCCACCTTGTAGGGAGGAGAAGATCTTCGACGACGATCCGCGAAAGTCTTATGAACCAGAGCGCTCTTCTCTAGGTTCAACTTGGTAGCAGCCCAAATAGCAGACATATGGGCTGCGGAATCGTCAGCAGCCGGGACGTCAGAAAGTACAAAGTCTTGGGGAAAAGCTTGAGGATGCTGCCCATACACCGACATGAACGGAGACCTTCCTGTAGAGGAATGACAAGCATTATTATGAGCGAATTCCGCCCATGGGAGGAGATCAGACCAGTCATCCTGGCAGAGGGATACGTGGTTCCTCAGGAACTGTTCCAGGGCTTGGTTGACATGTTCAGCTGCCCCATTCGTCTGTGGATGGTATGCAGAAGAAAACTGAAGAACAATTCCCAGGTTTTTGCATAGGGAACGCCAGAATTTAGCAGTAAACTGGGTGCCTCTATCAGAGACGATCTCCACCGGGAAACCATGCAGGCGGAAGATGTACTGGATAAATAGCTGGGACAACTCCACCGCAGAGGGCAACTTCTTCAAAGGGATGAAATGGGCCATTTTGGAGAATCGATCAATGACAACCCAGATCACAGTGTTCCCACAAGAGGGAGGAAGTTCGACAATGAAGTCCATGGACAGGTGGGTCCAGGGACGGGAAGGAACCGGCAAAGGCTGTAGTAACCCACTGGGGCGGGAATGGCTTGACTTAGATGTGGCACAAACATTACAGGCAGCAACAAAGTCCTTCACATCTTTGCGGATATCAGGCCACCAGACCAGGCGTCGTAAGAGTTCAAGAGTCTTAGCTGGACCAGGGTGTCCGGCTTGCCGGGAGCAATGGGTCTGTTGCAGAATAGGCAGACGCAGCTCAGGAGGAACAAATGCCATTCCAATGGGAGTATCTGAAGGAGCAGAAGATTGACCAGCCAGGATTTGATCAGCAAACTGTGGATACAGGGAGGCAATAATCTTGACTGGAGGGATGATTGGCTCTTGTCTCTCAGGAGAGCGGTCCACCGGAGTGAAGCTACGAGACAAGGCGTCGGCCTTCTGATTCTTGGAACCTGGGCGAAAAGTCAAGATAAAATTAAACCGAGAGAAGAAGAGAGCCCACCTTGCTTGCCTGGGGTTTAGCCTCTTGAGGGACTGGATGAACTCGAGATTCTTATGATCGGTGTAAATCTGAACAGGAATCAGAGAACCCTCCAGGAGGTGACGCCACTCTTCAAGAGCAAGTTTAACAGCCAAGAGTTCTCGGTTCCCGACATCGTAGTTCTGCTCTGCGGACGAGAACTTCTTGGAGAAATAAGCACAGGGATGCAACTTCCCATCAGCGGGGTGTCTCTGAGACAGGATGGCTCCGGCTCCGACTTCAGAAGCATCTACTTCGATGCAAAAGGGTAGTTCAGGATTGGGGTGTCGGAGAACAGAAGCGGACATGAAGGCCTCTTTCAAAGACTGAAAAGCTTCAATGGCAGATGGGGGCCACAAGCTGGGTTTACCCCCTTTCCGGATGAGAGCCAGGATAGGTGCAATGCGGGAAGAGAACCCCCGGATGAACTGCCGATAGTAGTTAGCAAATCCGATAAATCTCTGGATTGCCTTGGTACTCAGCGGAATAGGCCACTCCTGGATGGCAGACACTTTCACGGGATCCATCTCAAATCCCTCAGGGGAGATAATGTATCCTAGGAAGGGGATCTTGGACACCTCGAAGACGCACTTCTCCAACTTGGCGAAGAGAGAGTTCTTCCTCAAACGAGAGAGTACCTCCTTCACCTGGGAGCGATGGCTTTCTAGGTCTTTAGAAAAGATCAGGATGTCGTCCAGGTATACGACTACGAACCTTCCTAGGAGATCCCGGAACACATCGTTAACAAACTCCTGGAAGACGGCAGGGGCATTGCAAAGGCCGAAGGGCATAACGAGATATTCATAGTGCCCATCACGAGTGTTGAAAGCCGTCTTCCATTCATCACCCTCACGGATGCGAATGAGATTGTACGCCCCTCGGAGATCCAACTTAGAGAATATCTTCGCCCCCTTCAGCTGGTCGAAGAGCTCTACGATCAAGGGCAGAGGGTACCTGTTTTTTACAGTGATTTTATTCAGGCCCCGGTAGTCTATGCATGGCCGAAGGCCTCCGTCCTTCTTCTCCACGAAGAAGAAGCCAGCCCCTGCAGGAGAGGTAGAAGGGCGGATAAACCCCCGCTGGAGATTTTCTTGGATGTATTCCTTCATTGCAGTAGTCTCAGCAGGAGAGAGAGGGTAAGTGCGGCCTCTGGGGGGCATGGCTCCAGGCAGGAGTTCGACAGGACAGTCATAAGAGCGATGTGGAGGAAGGAATTCCGCAGACTTCTTACAGAACACATCGGAGAATTCCTTATAACAGGAGGGAAGAGACTTTAACTCGGTTGAGGAAATAGTTACCTTCTTGAGGGGTTTAGCAGGAAGGCAATGCTGTAGGCAGAATGGGCTCCAACGAGAGACCTGCCCTGTGGACCAGTCTATGGTGGGATTGTGCAGGCGCAGCCAGGGGAGACCCAAAACAACAGGAACATCGGGACAAGAGATGATAAGAAACGAAAGTCTCTCTTTATGCAGGGTCCCAACCTGCACAAATAGTTCACCAGTGGTCATCGTGAGTACAGACTCCAGGGGTTTATCATCTATGGCGACAATCCTCATGGGAGAAGGCAAAGGAAATAGGGGGATTCCCATGTTCTTAGCAAAGAGAGCGTCCATGAAGTTACCCCCGGCTCCGGAATCGAGGAAAGCATTCCCGAAGATGGTCTTATCGGTCAGACGAATCTGGAAGGGAAGGAGAAACCTGTGTGAGTTTTCTTGAGTCTTCCCCAGAGACCTATCTCGAGACTTTTGAGTAGTGCCCCCTACATGAGTTACCATAGACATACCTCGGGGTACAAAACTCTTAGCCTTTGCAGGACAGGCATTAGCGAAGTGGGAATGTCCGCCACAATACAGACACAGGCCTGACATCCGTCTGCGGAGTCTTTCTTGTTCAGTGAGGCGAGTTCTTCCCACTTGCATGGGTTCTTCCTGAAGAGAAATGGATGCTTGGGCAGGAGAGGTGACAGAAGCCTGCAGGAGAGGCCTCTCGAAGCGAGGTGCCAACATGGGTTGAAATTTCCTGACACGAACTCTCAGGGTTTGATGCTCTCTCAGAAGAGTGTCCACCTTGACAGCCAAGGCGATGAGGTCTTCAACTTGCGTGGGTAATTCACGAGAGACCAGGTCATCTTTGATGCGAAGGGAGAGACCATTATAAAATGCAGTATGGTATGCGTCGTTGTTCCAACGAGTCTCAGCAGCAAGTGTACGGAATTCAATAGCATACTCCGCTACACTGCGACTCCCTTGGCGGATTTGGAACAGACGGGAAGCAGCGGAAGTCACCCGGCCGGGAGCATCGAAGACGATCTTAAATTCTTTGAGAAATGCTTCTGCGTCATCCATCAGTGGGGACTGCTTCTCCCAGTGTGGAGATGCCCACTCGAGAGCTTTCCCTGCCAGACGAGTAATCACGAACCCCACCTTAGCACGTTCAGAGTCAAATTCAGTGGGGTGTAGGGCAAATCGAATCTGGCACTGATTCACGAATCCTCGACAGGCTTGAGGATCGCCATCGTAGAGAGGCGGAGCAGGAATATGAGGACCAGAAGTGGAGGGCTGGGTAGCCATGGCAGCAGCCGCTTGCGGAGGAGGTGCCGCCCGGGGGTCGCTGGTGTCAACAAGGAGAGCTTTTCCAAGATCGCCTCCAGCGTGAGTCCCACGTAATTCTGCCGGGCTTCATACGCCTCCATGCGGGAATGCAGGCCCCGAAAGGCCCTGCCGAAATCTGGCTGAGCTTCTGGCTGAGCTTCCTCAGTGGAATCCATGGCCCGAAAATAATGTCAGGGAACCGGGAGTTCCCTCTGGGGAGTAGTCCGGATTTAGGAGGAAGCCCCTCAGGAGGGATCAGGATCGTGGTATCCAGGGATTTAGCAGAAGGGGTAATAGAGTTCAGGCAACAGGTCAAAAGGCAGGCAGAATATAAGCAGAGTCCAAAGTCCAGGCAGGGGGTCAACAACAAGAGATCAATCAAGAATATACTCAGGGATAACAGGAACAGCAACAGGGAACCCAGGAATCTATTCAGGAACAAGATCCTATTTTCGGGCGCCATCTTGGCGCCTCAGGCGTCCTTTTAAAGGGGATTTTTGGCGCCCTTGCGTCGGCGTCAGCACGTCTGCGACCGACGCGCTGCGCCTGCGTCCGTCGCGTCGTTGTGACGTCTTCGCGCCTGCGCACTTGCGCGCAGGCGTCTCTGCGCCGGCGCCGCTACCCACGTGGCGGCCATGGGCGCCGCCATTTTGGGAGCGGCGTCGGAAGTGATAGCTGCGCCGCCCGGAGCTCCTGGTCCTGCTCCGGGCGGCGATCGTGACACCTTACACCCCCCAGCAGCCTAACAACAGAACAATGGGAAGGTAACCAGATAGCAGCTCCCTAACACAAGATAACAGCTGCCTGGTAGATCTAAGAACAACACTCAATAGTAAAAGCCAAGTCCCACTCAGTTACATTAAGTAGGCGAGATAACAGCCTGCCAGAAAGTAGTTCCATCCTAAAGTGCAGGGACAAGTCACATGACTGGGGGCAACTGGGAAACTAACAATATGTCTAGCCCCATGTCAGATTTCAAAATTGAATATAAAAAAAATCTGTTTGCTCTTTTGAGAATTGGATTACAGTGCAGAATTCTGCTGGAGCAGCACTATTAACTGATGCGTTTTGAAAAAAACATGTTTTCCCATAACAATTTGCCCCAGCCCTCCACCTGAAAATTCCTCCTTACTCCATCTAGTGGTAGAACCAGATCCTTGCTCCTTACTCCACCTAGTGGCAAAATGCTAAATCTGTAGTTAAAATAATATATTAAAGGGATCCTGTCATCAGAAAACATGTTTTTTTTTCAAAACGCATCAGTTAATAATGCTACTCCATGGTTCAATGCTGAAAGAGGAGAGGAGGGTATATTATTAGGAGCCGTCTTTGGATCAAACATAAAATTAGATGTAAAAATAGATAAAAAAGAGCTTACAGCTGCGCCAACTCTAAAGGTATGGGGAAGGAAAAATAGAAAATTAAATATAATTACTTACCCATCTATTATGAGTCCAATATGTGATAATCCCATCTTTGTTCCAGGCCAAGAAGATAGATTATTGAAAAAATGGGAAGAAAAGGAAGGTAAAATATTGAGAATAAAAGATTTTCTTGAGAAAGATGGGATAATCACAATAGGAAACCTAATAGCAAAGTATGGATACCACCCAAGAACAGACTGGGTATTAAACCAGATAAGACACTTTATCTGTTCTTTGGGAATGGAAGATATTAGGAGACCCTTAACTTGGTTTGAGAAACTTATAGATAGAGGAGAGAAAATACAACATAGTCTATCGAGAACTTATAGGGAGTTAATTAAAGGATCATTAAGCAAACCATGTTTCTTTAAAAAATGGGAAGAGGAACTAAAAATATCTCTATCAGATCAGGAGTGGAATTATATTTGTAAAGCTAATATAGAGATATCTAAGGATACAAAACTGCAAGAATTTAGTTATAAGTTGATATCTAGATGGTACTATACACCGACTAAACTGCATAATATGTATGGAATGCCCGAGATATGCTGGAGATGTGGAAAAGAGAAGGGAACATATACTCACCTATGGTTGGAATGTGAGGTGATTAGACCATTTTGGGACTATGTCCGATCTGTAATAGATAAAATGGGAACCCATATATCAGATACAGACATAACACAAATTATACTGCTTTATGATTATAAAAAGAAGAAAACTATCACTGATCCAGTAATTAAATTAATAATAGCTGTGGCAAGGAACATGATACCTCATAAATGGAAAACAAAATTATCAATAAATAAAATATCATGGATTAAGGAAATTGAAGAAATACGAGGCATAGAAGAAATAATAGCAAAAAAAAGAGGGAAAATGAATAAACACCATAAACTATGGGAACATTGGTGTGACTTCCTAGAAAATGATGGACAACTAAGAAGGGGGGAATAATATAAATTCGTGTATCTATCCCTTTTTTTTTTTTTTTTTTTTTCCTTCCTTTTCTTTTTCTTTCCCTTCTTGTTTCTTCCTTCTTTTTGCATTTATTTATTTATGTATAAAGTAAAATGAATTTAATGAAGTTGTGATGAATATGCAAGAAGAAGATACTTATTTTGTATTTATTCACTTTGTATTATACTTTATGTCTTAACAAAAAATTGAATAAATAAATTAAATATATAAAAAAAAAAAAATAATGCTACTCCAGCAGAATTCTGCACTGAAATCCATTTCTCAAAAGAGCAAACAGATTTTTTTATATTCAATTTTGAAATCTGACATGGGGCTAGACATATTGTCAATTTCCCAGCTGCCCCTGGTCATGTGACTTGTGCCTGCACTTTAGGAGAGAAATGCTTTCTGGCAGGCTGCTGTTTTTCCTTCTCAATGTAACTGAATGAGTCTCAGTGGGACATGGGTTTTTACTATTGGGTGTTGTTCTTAGATCTACCAGGCAGCTGTTATCTTGTGTTAGGGAGCTGCTATCTGGTTACCTTCCCATTGTTCTTTTGTTTGGCTGCTGGGGGGGAAAGGGAGGGAGGTGATATCACTCCAACTTGCAGTACAGCAGTAAAGAGTGATTGAAGTTTATCAGAGCACAAGTCACATGACTTGGGACAGCTGGGAAATTGACAATATGTCTAGCCCCATGTCAGATTTCAAAATTGAATATAAAAAAATCTGTTTGCTCTTTTGAGAAATGGATTTCAGTGCAGAATTCTCAAAAGAGCAAACAGATTTTTTTATATTCAGTTTTGAAATCTGACATGGGGCTAGACATATTGTCAATTTCCCAGCTGCCCCAAGTCATGTGACTTGTGCTCTGATAAACTTCAATCACTCTTTACTGCTGTACTGCAAGTTGGAATGATATCACCCCCTCCCTTTCGCCCCCAGCAGCCAAACAAAAGAACAATGGGAAGGTAACCAGATAACAGCTCCCTAACACAAGATAACAGCTGCCTGGTAGATCTAAGAACAACACTCAATGTGTTGACTGAGACACATTCAGTTGCATAGAGAAGGAAAAACAGCAGCCTGCCAGAAAGCATTTCTCTCCTAAAGTGCAGGCACAAGTCACATGGGAAATTGACAAAATGTCTAGCCCCATGTCAGATTTCAAAATTGAATATAAAAAAATCTGTTCGCTCTTTTGAGAAATGGATTTCAGTGCAGAATTCTGCTGAAGTCGCACTATTAACTGATGCGTTTTGAAAAAAACATGTTTTCCAATGACAGGATCCCTTTAAAGGGATGATAAATTTTGATATTCAAATTTTTTGAATTTTTTTCAAATTCGAATTGAATTTGAACTATTCCCTAGTCGAAGTACACAAAAAAAACTCGAAAATTCAAATTTTTTTCATTTGAAAATTCACCTCAACCTTTGATAAATCTGCCCCTAGGATTACAATCTGACCTGGTCTGACAAATGCCAGAGGGGCTGCTGTAAGATACCATAGACAGTCACTATTTATTGGGCTGGTTGGGGGCCGTTTGGGCCTCAGTGTACTTGCCAGGGCCTATTTTAAATCCCAGTCCAGGTCTGATTACAATAACCATACAAGTAGCGATTGCTGCTGTTGTGCTTAGATATATTTGGGTTGGCAAATACTATGTAGAGCGATGGCCACCATCCCAAACCCTCACTTGCCGAGCACAAAGCACACCCGCAGTGAATCTCCAGATGCTGAGACAGCTCTACACTCACAAAACATTATGAATTTAAGGAAATTTGAATGGGATGTTCTTTCTCCGAGTTCCCCTTTTTTTTTTTTATGAAAGCAGTAAAATTTATTTCAGCAAAGGGTCATTTTTTTGCTTTAAATTAAAAAGTTCCCAGTAATGGCATTTCATTAAGTCTTTCCCTTCACAGGCATTTTGTTTCGCCCTGTATTCGAATTTCTGCTGCGTAGTCAAATACGGCCCATCACGCGTCGGCTTAATTTGTCTGTTTGAGGTGCTGCGCTGATTCTGCTCTCGCCATTACCCTCCTTTACTGGAATCTAATTTACCAACTGCACAATGAGCTGCTAAGCTGGGGCACTTTGTTATTGGCGGGTGAGTGGAGGCCACATTACAGAATAGGGAATATCACTAATTTGGAAGTATTGCATTATAATGATGCTGAAATCACACCCATTACAACAGAGAAGCAGTCTAAGAACATGGATTAAGTTATGTATAAATCAGAATATTTTTTAAATAAACCCAAACATCTACTGGTAGAACAGTGTCCAGCAGCTGCACCAGCACTAATATTCTATGTATCCTTCTCTCCCAGTCCTGTCCCCTAATAATTTGTTTCCATCATTTCCCGTCTCCCTTTTTGTACCATTAGAAATTGTCTAAATAATGGAATTGGGGGTCTCATTACAGTCTAAATGCTTCTGGCTAAACTGGGCCATGGTTTTGAGTGCTCATTTAGATTGTAAGCTCTTAAGGACAGGGACCTCCATCTTTTTGCCTTCTTGACACTAAGGGGCAGATTTATCAAGGGTCGATTTTCGAAGTGTAAAATACTTCGAAATTCGACCATCTAATAGAAATACATCAAAGTCAAAGTATTTTTCACCGAATTTGGACATCCTGCGATCGAAGTAAAATCGATCAAACAATTCGAACGATTTTAGCGTACGATCGAACGATTTTACTACGATGTGTAAAGACTTAGAAAATGGTTGTAGACGGTCCCCATAGGATAACATAGCACTTCGGCAGGTTTAATTTGGCGAAGTATTGAAGTTTAAGTTTTTTTAAAGAGACAGTACTTCGATTATCGAATATTCGAACTATTTTTACTTCGTATCGATTTCAAAGTAAATTCGAAGTCGTAGTGTCCTATTTGATGGTCGAGGTATCCAAAAAAATTACTTCGAATTTCAAATTTTTTTACTTCGACAATTCCCTCTAATTCACTTCGACCGTTGATAAATATGCCCCTAAGATCTTAATCTTTATCGTAACTGTGCGTTGTATTTATTTTAGGGATGCATCGAAAACTGTTTTGGATTTTGGCTGAACCCCCGAATCCTTTGTGAAAGATTCATCCGAATCCTAATTTGCATATGCAAATTAGGGGTGGGAAGGGGAAAACATTTTTTACTTCCTTGTTTTGTGACAAAACGTCACACAATTTCCCTCCCCACCCCTAATTTGCATATTCGGTTCGACGTATCTGACAAAAGGCCAAATCATGGCCTAATCCCGAACCGAACCCTGAATTCGACGCATCCCTAATTTATTTGAATGGTATTTTGTACTTACAGTATTTGTATTTATTATTGACCAACCCCTGTTTGTTTTGCTCATTTATTTTTGTGTTATACAGTGCTTCGGTTCTCAAGTAGCGCTATGAGACCTGTTATCCGGAATGCTGAGGACCTGTGGTTTTCCGAATAAGGGGTCTTTCTGTAATTCGGATCTCCATACTTTAAGTCTGCTACAAAATCACATAAACATTAAATAAACCTGTTAGGATTGTTTTGCCTTCAATATTACAGTAAAAAAATGGTGAATTTTATGCAATATAAATAGAGTAATTTAGAAATAAAAAGTAAACCATAAAAATCCTGACAGAGTCCCTTTAAGTCAGTGAGGTATCATTGGGGAGTGGCTATAAAGTGTGCACGTCCAAAATATTGCAACCTATGTCCTGCGTTTAAGGTTGCCATCTGTCCTGTTTTGACCCGGACAGCCCGATATTTTGAAGGGCTGCCCGGGTCAAAACTTCCTTCCTGGTTTTCCAATAAGGAAAACTGAACAGGATTCCCTATAGGCCCAGATTTGTGGCAAATTTTAAGGACGGCATGCCGCCCAGCCGCATCCTAGGGAGCACTGGGGGACTCATAGCTCCACAGTGCTCCGCTGCTCGAGAGTGCGCTCTTGCGAGCATAGCCATTTTTCTCAACCTAGGTGCCGGAGCTAGGACCATGCAGGCAGCGGGAGTGGGGGTGCATGTGCGCGCAAAACTCCGGTGCTGGGACCAGTGGCATTTGGGCACCACCTCTTCAAATCCGGCCCTGATTCCCCGTGGTTGACACAACGATTAGCCAATCGCCGATTGCTGCGTAATAGCCCCGCCCCTCGACATCATGGCCATGCCCTATACGTCACTGCCCCATCCCCTGTCCGATCTCCACTGGGGGTAAAGGTGGCAACCCTACCTGCTTTCCACTTATGAAACTTTGGGAGAAATGTCACTGCCCTGGTCCTGTGTGCCACTAGCATTAGAGAACGTGATGTGAATAGGGACTAAAAAGGATAAAATATGGAAGAACAAAATCCCTATGAATTTAGATTTATCCAAATCGGAAATCCATAGAATTTTGATGCAGAACTTTAAGGTTGCAAGGCATTCTGGGTCTGATTTAATTTGATAAGGAAAATGTATCTCATGGTTTATGTCATCGTAACCCTATCGCCAGGGCCAGAACTAGGGGTAGGCAGAGTAGGCACTGCTCTGTCGCCTACCCCGTGTCCGGTCCCGTCTCTCCCCGACTGCCGCTGGGGTCTTGCACATAAATGCTCTTCTGCGCATGCGCGCACACATTTTGCGCATGCGCGCTGGAGCCACGTTGCCTATCGCCACCCCTCCTGTCGTTGTTACTCTCCACCTGATGTCATGGAACAAACCTGAGCCACTCAGCAGTGGTATTGGGAGAGATTGGGTTCCTGGTACTTACAAGCTCAGTGCCTCCACCTAGTGGGATCTTGGAATGCACCTATAGGTGGCCACACTAGGAACTTATATAATGCACCCACCGTAGTTGGTACACTAAATAAAAGCAAGTAAAGGGGAACTAATACAAATAACACTCCAAGTGGCAATGGGGCCTCGCTAACTAACTAGGGTCGGAGAAAACTAACTAACTTCTTTAACTAAAGAAACAAAGTACCAAGAAGCACAATACAGTCTTCGTCATTTCCAATTGCTCCTTTAGTACTGTCACTTTAAGGGGCCGATTCATCAAGGGTCGAATATCGAGGGTTAATTAACCCTCGATATTCGACTAGGAACTAAAATCCTTTGACTTCGAATATCGAAGTCGAAGGATTTAGCGCATATAGTACGATCGTATGATCGAAGGATTATTCCTTCGATCGAACGATTAAATCCTTCTAATCGAACGATTCGAAGGATTTAAATCCAACGATCGAAGGAATATCCTTCGATCAAAAAAACTTAGGAAAGCCTATGGGGACCTTCCCCATAGGCTAACATTGACTTCGGTAGCTTTTAGCTGCCGAACTAGGGGGTCGAATTTTTTTTTAAAGAGACAGTACTTCGACTATCGAATGGTCGCATAGTCGAACGATTTTTACTTCGAATCCTTCGATAGTCGTAGTCGAAGGTCGAAGTAGCCCATTCGATGGTCGAAGTAGCCCAAAAAAACTTCGAAATTCTAAGCTTTTTACCTTCGAATCCTTCACTCGAAGTTAATGAATCGGCCCCTAAATGTGAATACTCACTTCAAAAGTCTTTTACAGTCACTCTCCAGGCGAGTCAAGCACTTATGGACACGCAGTGCGACTCCAGGCACATACTCAGAGCCTGCTTCACTACAGGGGATTGTGGGAAGTACAGGGATCCAGCGCTACCTCCCTACATCATGGAAACCCAATAGAAGTCTACAGTGAATTAGGAGATATGTTCGTCCTCACCTTATTGAGAAAACTTTGCCCCTTAAACTGAATCGGAACAACTTTAGTAGCAATTACCTTGACAGCGTCAAAGTCAGTCCTATGATTAGTCTTTTTATGGCGTTATTTAAACTATTCAATTTGCATCTCTTCATTGTCTGACTTTCTGTTTTCATATATATATTATTTCTACTTTCCTGTATGTGTTTACTCCATCTGAACCTCATATCTTTACTTACAATATCTCAATTGAACAAACGAAAACTTTTACTAAGGGCACCGTTCACAATGCACACAGTAGGGTTGCCACCTGTCAGGTTTTGACCCGGACAGCCCGGTTTTACAGTCCAAATAATGAAAATTGGGCAGGATCCCCCTTGATTGACATGGCGATCAGCCAATTGCTGATTGCCACATCATAGCCCAGCCCCATGACAGCTCTCACCCCGCCCACAATGTCACCACCCCACCCCCGTTGTGTCAATGACCCGCCCCTGTGACGTAACCGTCCCTCCCCGGATCATGGGCCACGGAAAGGTGGCAACTCTGGCCTGTCCCCTTGTTGCTCCCCCACTGTAGTGTGCTTCCTTCTATTTCTGTTAGGGGGCTTCCCTAGATTATATGCAAAAAACGTACTCATAGGGGCCGATTCACTAAATTCGAGTGAAGGATTCGAAGTAAAAAAACTTCGAATTTCGAAGGTTTTTTTGGGCTACTTCGACCATGGAATGGGCTACTTCGCCCTTCGACTACGACTTCGAATCGAAGGATTCGTAGTAAAAATCGTTCGACTATTCGACCATTCGATAGTTGAAGTACTGTCTCTTTAAAAAAACTTCGACCCCCTAGTTCGGCAGATAAAAGCTACCGAAGTCAATGTTAGCCTATGGGGAAGGTCCCCATAGGCTTGCCTAACTTTTTTTGATCGAAGGATATTCCTTCGATCGTTGGATTAAAATCCTTCGATTTTATCGTTCGATTCGAAGGATTTTATTGTTCGATTCGAAGGATTTTATCGTTCGATCGAAGGAATTATCGTTCGATCGAATTTTCTGCGCTAAATCCTTCGACTTCGATATTCGAAGTCGAAGGATTTCAATTCCTAGTCGAATATCGAGGGTTAATTAACCCTCGATATTCGACCCATAGTGAATCAGCCCCTTAGTCTTTCAACAATGCAAATGCACTTAAAGGGGTTGTTCACCTTTAAATTAATTAATTTTGTATAATATAGAGAGCGATAATCTGAGACAATTTGCAATTGGTTTTCATTTTTTTCTATTCCTATTTTTTTTACTATTTCCTATTTTCGGGGGTCTAAATTACCCTAGCAACCTTGCACTGATTTGAATAAGAGACTGGAATATGAAAAGGAGAGACCTGAATAGAAAGAGGAGTAATAATAAATAAGCAATATCAATAAATATGTAGCCTTACAGAGTATTGTTTTTCAGATGGGGTCAGTGACCCCCTTTGGAAAGCTGGAAAGAGTCAGAAGAAGAAGAAGGCAAATCATTCAAAAACTTTAAAAAAGAAAAAATGAAGGCCAATTATAAAGTTGCTTTGATTTTTAAGAATTGCCCAATCTATAACATACTAAAAGTAAACTTAAAGGTAAACTACTAAAGCAGTTTCTGATAATACAGTCGAAACTGTAATGGGGCCGATTTATTAAACCGCAACTTTTTCGGCTCAGGCTTTTTCACGCCAAAAAAATCTGAAAAAATTGTGGGATTATTATGCAAAAAAACTGTGATTAATCCGAAAATACTGCAGCTAAAACCTGTCGAAGTAGATGGAAGATGGACCCTTTTACAACGGAAAGATCTTTCTGTGGTTTTAGAGCTTTTTGGGTGTTTTTGACACTGACTTTTGTGCAACAATACAAAAAAGATCGTCATTATTGTCCGACTTTCGCGACTTTTCCCGTTCATGCTTCTTCAGTTCGGATCTTTTAATTCATTTCATTCGTGGTTTCGAAAAAACCTAAAACCACAAATTCCTTCACATTTCTGGGATTCATTTTGTACAACTCTCTGACCTGCTTCTTTTTGTGTTCTAAGAAGCATTTAGCAACATATTATTCATGGGGAAAGATCTGATATAACTAGGTAGATGTATGTCATTTTGTTTCGTCCAGATATGTATTTAAACTTTACATCTTTTGCTGCTCTTCCACTTGCCAATGACCCCTTTAACTTTTAAATGTTCTGGAGTGTTCTAATTGGTTTATTTTGTGGCATTTTAATAATTTGCTTGGCTACTTGTCTATCAAACCTTGTGTCATTCTACTTTGATTGGCCGTCTCCCATAGGCTCCGTTTTATCCAAATAACCAAAATTTTTAAAATGTATTTCCTTTTTCTGTGTAATAATAAAACAGTAGCTTGTACTTGATCCCAACTAAGATATAATTAATCCTTATTGGAAGCAAAACCAGCATTTTGGGTTTATTTAATCTTTATATGATTTTATAGTAGATTTAGGGGCAAATTCATCAAGGGTCGAATTTCGAGGGGTTAAATCCCTCGAAATTCGACTGGGGAATAGAATCGAATAGAATCGAATAGACAATTCAGGCGAATTTACGCGCTGGCGAATAGTCGAATTGGCGAATATTCGCCAGGCAAATAGGCGCTCGATCGAATATTCGCTCGAAGGATTTTCATTCGATCGAATGCCTTTTTATTCGATTGAAAACTTGGAAAACAAGCCTATGGGACTTTGCCATAGGCTTTTAAAGCAATTCGGTAGGTTTTAGGTGGCGAAGTAGACAGTCGAAGTATTTTTAAAAGAGACAGTACTTCGACTATCGAATGGGCGAATAGTCGCAGCGTTTTTGCGCTCGATCCAGTACTTCGACTATCGAATGGCGAATAGTCGCAGCGTTTTTGCGCTCGATCTATTCGAATCATTCTACTCAGGCGAATTTACGCCAATTCTGTAGTCGAGGAGCACAAAAATTCGAAGTTTTTTTACTTCGAATCCTTCACTCGAAGTTAGTGAATCGGCACCTTAAGGTATGAAGATCCAAATTATGGAAAGATCCATAATCCGAAACCCCCCAGGTCCCGAGCATTCATACATGTATAGCCCTCTGACTTTCTAATGTTCTGATTGGTCACGTGTGGGTTCTTAGGGTTGCCACCTGTCTGGATTTCACGCAGACAGCCCTGTATTTGGAAGGGCTGCCACAGTGAAAAGTTCCTAATTTGACAGGACAATAAAATATTGACTTAGCGATCAGCCAATCGCATATTGCCATGGCATTGGGCCCGCCCCTATGTCATCAGTCCCGTCCCCAATGGCACCGCCCTCTTCTGATGTCATCCGCCTGCCCCAGACTTAGTCTGTAACGCCCATTTTCAGTGAAGCAAAAAGATGGCAACCCTAGGGTTCCACGTCTAACCAGATTTAGATTTTATATCTTTTTTTTAAGAGTTTATCTATAAAACATACAACATTCTCATTCCAGCTGAGATTGTCTGAAGCAGCAAGCGACAAACAAACAATTTTCCCTTATGGAACTAGACTAACAGCTCATGAACATTTACTGGATGGATCAGACAACAATACCCTTTACATTAAAAGGGTAGAAAAGCATTTAATTCCTCCATGGTGGCTTCAACATTTCCAAAACAGCCAGGGGTTGGGCCTACAATACACACAGCGTGCGTTTTATTACATACCCAGAGTCTGTTGCTGCAACAAAGTTGCTCATTTAGCTCAGTCCTATATCATGTTTTTTTGTGCTTATGGAAAAGCAACAAAGCAACGAATCCACTAAAATCAAGGCCACCTATTTCTTTATAGAAAAGTCTTCATAGTGTTTATAATAATAAATGTGTAATAGGGATATTATATATACAGGTATGGGACCCATTATACAGATAGCACCAGACCTGGGGGTTTCTGGATAAAGGAACTTTCCGTAATTTGGATCATAATTCTTTAAGGGTATTTTTTATCAAAATCCGAATTTATCCCATTATTTTCCAAATCTGCATGGGTTATTTCCCGTTATTTATCCATACATTTTACCGAAAAATTCCAGTTTGGGAAAAAGACATTGTGTAAATCGTTTGAATTTGAATTCTACAAGTTTTTCGAATTTGTGCCCAAAAACCGCAAAATCTTCAGATTTTTGCTCAAAACCCAGAACAGATCAGGATAACTTCGGGAATTCTCCTATTGAATTATATACAACCTCAGTAGGTCTGAGATGCTGGATTTTCTGATTCAGACTTTTTTTTTTCCACTTAAAATCTGGCTTTTATTGTTTAAAGTTTTTTTTAAATAAAGTACCCCCTAAGTCATGTAAACATTAAAGAAACCCAATTGGCTGATTTTGCTTCCAATAAGGATTAATTATATCTTAGTTGGGATCAAGTACAAGCTACTGTTTTATTATTACAGAGAAAAAGGAAATCATTTTTAAAAATGTGGATTATTTGGATAAAATGGAGTCTATGGGAGATGGCCTTCCCGTCGTTTGGAACTTTCTAGATAACAGGTTTCTGGATAACAGATCCCATACCTGTATTAGCCATGCCAGCTAAATCTAAATCCACCTGCTTCCATTGAAAATTAAACTTAAAATAAGTCAATTTCTACCTTCCTAGTTCATTTGTATCTCCCCGCACTGGAACTAGGAGTCAACTGTATATTTAAATTGGCCCTAAGCACAATTCATTTTAAATTGAATTCAAGGAACAAGTAAAATAACGTCTTTTCAAGACGGTTCTTGAAAAGAGCAATCTAAGGGGCAAAGAAAGACAATTAACAATAAATCAGTATCATCATTGCGCACTTATTTACATAAACAAAACACACCCCTAGCGAGTTAATGAATATCATTATGGGAGAACTTTGCCCAAATCATAATATTTATGGACTCATTATCGGTTTGTTGGAACCGCCAGAAAAAGACTATTTTGCTACTGAGCACGGGAGGTTGAATCTGTTTCACAAAAGAGAGTAATTTTTCAAACAGGGTGCCAGGAATGCCGGTAAAAAAACAAAACGAAAAGCCTTGGAGAATTGGCCCGCAGCTTTTTTTTTGGTGGGGTTGGTTTGTAACTTTATTTACAATGGGTTTTTTTGCAAATTATTTAAATTATATCAAATTCTAATCTTAAATTATTTAAAAATAATTTTAATTAAGAAAAAAAAAATATATATATAATATTTATAAAAATCCCTCTCTTTTAACAAATGTATTGATTTTATTTATATCATATATTCAAATATTTGACTTCCGACCAATCAGGAAGCAGCTCTCGTCTCATTGCTCTCGGCTATAGCAGAATAACTCCCTCGCGAGATAGAGCGGGAGGTTGTAATCATTTGTGGCTTCCCCTCTGTTCGCCTCATTTAATAGACTGGCACAAACCAGCATTTACCTTCATGGGGTGGATCGCACATAAAGAGCGTTTTTGTCAGTCTTCCCTATTGGACTGTTTACATGAAATAATGCCATTACCTTAAATGTGTTTCTAAAATCTCCCTATGGAGCATTCACAGAGGAAACACTTATAACTGTCAATTCCATGGGGCCAGGGATTGTAGCCTTTAATCCACATAATTCAGAGAACAATAAAGACCTTAAGTAAAACATTCCAGTTAATAGAAACACCAGCAAAAACAGAAATCACCTATGAATATCCTTTTAACTCCCCTTTGGAGAATAGAAAAGCGATTCATTTTAGATTGATTTCATAAAATGTCTTTTTAAAGAGTTTAAAAGCAACCAAACCATAACCATAAATAAATGTTTCCCCTTTAGGACTTCTTTGTGGAGGAGTATAATGTTAATAAACATCAATATACAGGTATGGGATCTGTTATCCGGAAACCCGTTATCCAGAAAGCTCCAAATTACAGAATGGCCATTTCCCCATAGACTTCATTTTATAGAACTAATCCAAATTTTAAAAAATGATTTCCTTTGTCTCTGTGATAATAAAACAGTCGCTTGTACTTGATCCAAACTAAGATATAATTAATCCTTATTGGAAGCAAAACCAGCCTATTGGATTTATTTAGGGGCCGATTCATCAAGGGTCGAATGTCGAGGGTTAATTAACCCTCGATATTCGACTAGGAACTAAAATCCTTCGACTTCGAATATCGAAGTCGAAGGATTTAGCGCAAATGCTACGATCAAACGATCTAAGGATTATTCCTTCGATCGAACGATTAAATCCTTCGAATCGAACGATTCGAAGGATTTAAATCCAACGATCGAAGGAATATCTTTCGATCAAAAAAACTTAGGCAAGCCTATGGGGACCTTCCCCATAGGCTAACATTGACTTCGGTAGCTTTTAGCTGCCGAAGTAGGGGGTCGAAGTTTTTTTTAAAGAGGCAGTACTTCGACTATCGAATGGTCAAATAGTCGAACGATTTTTAGTTCGAATCCTTCGATTCGAAGTAGTAGTCGAAGGTCGAAGTAGCCCATTCGATGGTCGAAGTAGCCCAAAAAACACTTCGAAATTCGAAGTTTTTTTACTTCGAATCCTTCACTCGAGCTTGATGAATCGGCCCCTTAATGTTTAAAGGATTTTCTAGAAGATTTAAGGGGGTAAATTTATCAAAGAGTGAAGTTCCGCCACTAGAGTGAAATTCCGCAGCTCTCCATTCATTTCTATGGGATTATGAAAGGCGTATTTATCAATGGGTGAAAGTGAAATTTCACCCTTTGATAAATACGCCTTTAAAAACCCCATAGAAATGAATGGGAAGTGGCGGAATTTCACTATTAACTTCACTCTTTGATAAATATACCCCAAGGTATGAAGATACAAATTACAGAAAGTAAACTGGGTCTTCCCAGATCCGTTATCCAGAAGATAACAGGTCCCATGCCTGTATTTATATGGTTTAATAGCTAGTATTATTTTTCCAAAAATCTTTTAAATCCGCTGCCTTGTTCACTATAGTCATCTTATAGGCTGGATTTTAGTGTTTAGTTTAGTGCAGAGTTTAGGAACAGGGTCCAAAGTACAATAAAACAAATTAAACTGGTGTTTTCCAAACTGTCATCCTTCAGTTGACAGCTGGATTCTAGATGGGTAATATGATTAAAAGGCACAGAGATTGCAAAGGTCTAGGAACCCAATGAAAACACACCTTGATTTCAAGCTGCTGACCGGTAAATGTTATCTGCTGATTGGTTGCTATGGGTTTCTAGTCAACTTAGCACTTTTTTAACATTGCCTACTAGTGTAGGCAATGGAAGATGGGAAACTGTGACAGCTTTGAAGACCTGGACCTTAGACAGGGGCATTCCAGCGCCCCTTGCCTACTTGAGGTGGCCTTTCTGATGTTGGTCTCCTGACACCCGACACATACCATTTTTGGCTGTAGGGGGTGCCACATCGCTAGTGTACAGAGTACAATTGTGCTCTTCGCTCTTTCAGAGCAGAAATTCTAATTTAAAAAAATGGGAAATTCAGCTCCTCAGGTGGCAGGGGAGGCAAAAAAGACAATCCTAGTAATTGGTGGGCTGCTTGGTTTCTCAACTTGCCTCATATCATCAGTGCCCCTCACTATAGAGATGCGGAACCTCTAGGCCGGTTCTTTACGTTCACTTTATAAAATATGGCATTACTAGCCGTATGCATTTTAAAGGTTTAGTTGTCCTTTCATACACCCAACTCCAGAGGTACAAAGAACATGGAGCCAGATTTACACCTACCAGGCGGGATTCTCAATAGAGGAATATTTTGCATCCTAATGCAGCCTCCGACCCTGGAGGGCTGGGGAAAATGTTTACTGAATAATATTGTTTTAAGAATTCAAGCCTGATGCTTCATATAAATGAAGCAGTGGCAACCAATCACATTCTACATGCAGCTTAGCATTAATTAGTTGCTATGGGTTACTGCCCAGGAGTACATTTGTGTCCCTCCCCCATACGCAAAGGCTGTGTCTTTTATTCCCACACTTCTTCCTGTTGCAGGTGTAGCCTACCTTACTTCCTGTCAGGTGATCAGTGAGTGACACAACCACCCACAGAACATCACAAAATGGTGGCTCAATGGAGAAACTATAAAAGGACAATATTTACTTATATGTGTATGCCAGTTTGCTAAGATATAAATTATGTATGATGATGAAGTAATCATTATCCTGAAAACGCATCTCCAAAGGCGATTTTCCCCTGACAGTAGAAGTAACTGAGCTAATACCATACCTCCCAACATTTTGAAAGAAAAAAGAGGGACAAAAAATTTTTTTCCGCATGTAGCGCAGCAATTTTTTGACCACACCCTTTCTGTGGCCACACCCCCTAATTACCATGTTTGTTTTACAAAATTTGGCAGGTTATGAAAGTTTGAAAATATTTCTCCTTATCTAAACTGTGTTTTTGTGTCTCAAAATTGTTACAAAGTATCTTATTTGCACCTGTTAGCTGTTCTGGCCTCTCTGCTAAAAGCCAATTTAGTGAGAAACTTTGTTTCTTTTTCTGGCTGTTCAGTGCAGCGAAAAGAGGGACTTTCCAGTACAAATGAGGGACTGCGGGTTGAGCTGTCAAAAGAGGGACTGTCCCTCCGAAAAAGGGACAGTTGGGAGGTATGTAATACTGATTTCACCTCTTTTATAAAGGAACTATGTCTCCTCACTGCCTGGTGGGGATTCAGTTGGCAGTTAGAGTCAGGCAGAGCTTTACTTTCCTACACACAATCTTCTGTGTCCCTGGCTTCTCCGAGTGCGCTCAATCCAAATCAGCCCTAACAATGAATTCAGCGGGGTAAATAAGCGGCCCCCGAAATGGCTGACAGCTGCTCTCCGCTCCTCATCCGAAACAATCGCTCTGCATTACAGACTCCTTTTCCCTTTACAAAGGTGATAATTAGATAACAAGCGGAGATTAAAGTAATTACAGTCAGACAGCTGGCAAGGCAGAACAGTCATGTTGAAATATTGTGGATACTTCAACATCTGTTTCTACTCGCGGCACAAGCGAAAAGAGCCTTTTTTTCCTTACATCAATTACGACACATAATTTAATATAAACATGTTTCATTCCAATTGATGAGCGATAAACGGTTCAGAAAAAAATATTTAGCCCCCTATGACTTCCGGCGCCTGGCTTGGCGAGGCTGAATGGGAAAATAGGTAAAGAGACATGGCTGCCGCCCCCATGCCATAGGTGAGATCCAGTCCCATCATTTTAGAGATCATGTGCCGGCATTGTGCTAAAGGGGTTGTGCACCTTTAAATGAACTTTTAGTATGATGCAGAGAGTAGTGTTGCCACCCGGCCGGTATTTTACCAGCCTAGCCGGTAAAACACCAGCCAGGGCCGGTATTACAAATTTACCGGCAATGTAGCTGCCGGTAAATTTGTAATACACCTAAAAAAAGCCCGTGATCTGCCCCCAGCCTGCTCAGAACTAACCTTTTTTCCTGGGCTTCTTGCCAAATGCGTGCATTGGCTCCGCCCCCTTTGACGTCACGACCCGCCCAGCCAATAGCACATCACGGGCCTGCCCCTTTAGCGGCACAACCCGCCCCCTTTAGCGTCACAACCCTTTTAACCCCGCCCCTCCACCAGCCTGTGGAGATTTTTTTAAAAGGTGGCAACCCTAGCAGAGAGTGATGTTTGGAGACAGTTTGCAATTGGTTTTAATTTTTTATTACTTGTGGTTTTTGAGTTAGTTAGTTTTTAATTCAGCAGCTCTCCAGTTTGCAGTTAAAGCAATCTGGTTGCTAGGGTCCAAATTACCCTAGCAACCATGCACTGGAATATGAATAGGAGTTTTTTTAACTTCGAAATTCGACCCTTAGTAAATCTGCCCCTAAGGGCTCTTACTCACGCGCGTTTTTACCTGCGCTCCCCTGCATTCCGTTTTTCGGCGTTCAGCCGCAGGGGAGCGCAAGAATAGACGCATTTCAAATGGGGCTGTACTCACACAGGCGCGTGTAGGCGCCGAACGCAGGAAAAATGCAGCATGTTGCGTCTCAACCTGCGTTCGGCGCCTACATGCGCCTGTGTGAGTACAGCCCCATTTGAAATAATGAAATGTGTCTATTCCTGCGCTCCCCTGCGGCTGAACGCCGAAAAACAGAACGCAGGGGAGCGCAGGTAAAAACGCGCGTGAGTAAGAGCCCTTAGTATGATGTAGAGAGGGATATTCTGAGGCAATTTGCAATTGGTTTTCATTTTTTTTCAATTATTTTTGGTTTTTCAGTTATTTAGCTTTTTATTCATCAGCTCTCCGGTTTGAAATTTCAGCCATCTGGTTGCTAGGTTCAAAATCCCCTAGCAACCATGCACTGATTTGAATAAGAGACTGAATATGAATAGGAGAGGATGTAATAACAATAAATATACATGTATAGCCTTAAAGAGCATTTGTTTTTAGCACCGAGAGTGTTAAAGGGCCACTGTCAATTTTAAAAAGTTCCACCTCGACTGACCCATAATGAGCATTTGGAGTTTTTTTTATAAAGTGCATTAAATGGGAGATGTTTGCTGATGGCTGATGTACTGAACTTTGCTGAATTATAAATCCAACAAAAATGTTACATTCCAAAAAACATGATATCTTATAATCAGTAATTTAGTAACCCATACAAACCAATAAACCTATTTGCTTGGCTGAGCATTCCAAACTGCAAATTGAAAAAAAAATGTAAAAAAAATGAAGACCATCTGAAATGTTGCTAAGAATAGGACATTATCTAATTTACTAAAATGTTTCTTTAAGCTAAATTATTCTTTAGGGCACAAAAACAACTCCATGTGATCAGCTAATGCTCCAGTTTCCCCCTTGGGGTCTAGAAGTAGTTTTTGAGCATTAATATGCCTTTAACAGAGCATCCCGAAGCAAACGTAAGTCGCTGCAATAACGAATAAATATAATCAGATCATGCTGGAAAGCAATGACGAGGAACAATTTTCATCAGGCTAAGAAGTAAATAAACTTGAGCTTGTTACAAGACAATTACAAGATTTTTAATTTACTGTATATTAATTAATTGACTTTCATAAATAGAATAATTGCAATGCCGGATAAAAAGATTGAAAATGAACACGAGAAATAGATGGAATGACCTTACTGGTGTTGCTGGCTGGAAAACAGACAATCAGAATGCTTTACTGGCTGCTCTGTTTTTGTTTTTTCAATACAAATAGCTATTGGCGTCAGTATATACAATATAGAGGGGGAAAATACATGGATAGTGTTGGAAGGGCTACTCTGCTTTTATTTTCCCCCATAGAAATAGGGATTGGTAGCACTAGATAGGTACCTAATATCTAGGGACATAAACAAGGAGAAAGTGTTGGAAGGGTAACTGTCTGCTCTGCTCTTATTTCCCCTACATAATAGGGATTGGTAGCACTAGATACAGTAGGTGCCAAATATAAAGGAATAGGTACAAGTGCTGGAAGAGTTATGACCAGTTCCAGTAACAGAACTCTCTTTGGCCAGGCCCGGGTGCAGGATGTGCAGCCGCAGATTTTGGAAGTACAAATTTTGGATAATGTAATAAAATGGGTAACATTTGTTTAGTTTAAGTAGCCCATATCAGATATTTGCTGTTTAAAGGGCATGTAAAGTCTAAAATAGAATAAGGCTAGAAATGCTGTATTTTATACACGAAACATAAACATGAACTTACTGCACCACAAGCCTAATCAAACAAATAATTTATGCTTTCAAAGTTGGCTACAGGGGGTCACCATCTTGTAACTTTGTTAAACATCTTTGCAAGACCAAGACTGTGCACATGCTCAGTGTGGTCTGGGCTGCTTAGGGATCATCATAAACAAAGCTGCTTGAGTTCTGCATGGCTGTAAGTAAGGCGGGGGCTCCCCCTGCTGTTCATAAGTATGATTGTTTCCCTGCAGAGCAGTTAGGGACCGTCTGACAATTTCTATCCACAGCAGTAAATGAAGGGAGAATGTCACTGCATACAGTCAAGTTTCTTATAAAAACGGTACACATTTTTTAATTAAAGTATATTGGAGATATGTTTCTTTTTCATTAAAGAAAGTAGAAATGGGATTTAATTTTTTTGCCTTTACATGCCCT
This sequence comes from Xenopus laevis, assembly GCF_017654675.1. NCBI lineage: Eukaryota > Metazoa > Chordata > Amphibia > Anura > Pipidae > Xenopus > Xenopus laevis. Next base: position 10,189,782 of record NC_054378.1, read on the forward strand.
TTAAGGACAAGGAAAGTGCAGTTTGTTTGTTACATACCCTTGAACATGGGGCCAGAACTCCCTTTCTATGAAAAGCGACAGGAGTACTGAGTGCCGCCATCTTTTAGTTTTTCCTTGCTGTGGGCCAGGACTGTTTGCATGCCCAGTATTATGAAATGTCTTATGTTATTATACTGCATATAACAAATTAGATTTTTAGAAGGCACACACCCAATTTTAATTCAATAGTGAGGTGCTTGTCCCATGAAGACCGCCCAAGTAAAGTCTCCCAAAAATTCAGTATAAAGATAAATATAGGGACTGCACACTCGAATGTAAAAAGGCAAAATTTTATTACATTTACAAAAATACACTTATATTTTCAGCTATGGTCCAATATTGGCCCATGGCCCAGTATTGGCCCTACGCGTTTCGACCACTAACGTGGTCTTCATCAGGGGCAAAATTCATAAATTATTGCAAAAAAGATAAAAAGGCAGAATTATTATTGCATATGAGCTGGCATGTGGGGCAGAGTTTACCATATTTTTATCTTGTTAGGCCATATTTGAGTGTCAGTGGCACTGCACATGCTCAGTGGGCAGCTGAGAAGCTAAGCTCTTCAGAATGTTAGCAGAAAGTAAGGATACATCTGAATGAATTTTATATTGTATTGAATATTGTTGGTCTCTTAGCTCAGGTAACTGACAGCAGCCCAGAGCATGAAAAAAGGAAGGGTAGGAGCTACTGGGGCACAGATGGGTTGTGATGGAGCTGGGCTGGTATAGACACCCAAAAACATAAGATGTAGCATTTCTAGCCCAATAGTTTGTTGAGCTTTAGTTCTCCTTTAAGTCAATGGAATGAAATTCTTCTAATTGTTTTCCTGCCCGGATATGGAGTGTATGAACCTAACACGATCAGTCGGGATTTGCTTCCCTAACAAATGACTTCTGCTTGAACATGGCTCCTACAAACAAAAGTGAAGGTGGAATCTTGGGAGAGTCGATGATCTGCGACTGGGAAGATGAGCTGAAGGGAAGAAGTGCTGGACCGCCACCAAATCCCTTCCACTGGAGACCCCCATCCATCTGCCGAGCTCTGCACTGTAGCATTAAATACCATTCCACTCCAGAGATTGCCCTGCAGAACTGACAGATGGGACCCCGGCTACCCTGCATCACTGTGTTATTTGTTTGATCAATTTAATTATTAACTACACTGCATTGGATTCCACCCAGAAGAAGAAGCCACGGACCCTTATTTACTGAGCTTGGGTCTTTTTTTTTTATAGTTTCGATCTAACCTGATGCTGACTAGGGATGCTGGGAGTTCTAAGTAAAACTCACCGCTACCCTAATATTAACCCTGGTAAATATGTATAAAAGCACGGATGAGGAGACCAGCAGAGTGTAGCGAATTTAGACATGAAAACATAAAAAGTTAAGGCAAAAAAGTTTATTGTCTCCAACAATCCAGAAGCTTGAGTCTCAACGAACAATCCACCCATCCTATTGGTCCTCACCAGACCTCCCCTCTTCCTGACCTAACCACAAAACTATCTCCACTTCCCTCATTGGACCGCCTATGTTCTGGGCCAGATCAGGCTCATCCAATTGCTTGGTCCATGGGCCTTATAGGATTTTCTAACCTGCCCAATAGATATCTGTCTGATTTTACCCTCAACATGGGCATCCCCTAAACTGGCTACTGTAGAGTCTTGATGGACATGAGTCTTTATTGTAAAATGGCACGCAAATGGCTACCCTGTTCATTAATCTGTAATATATTAATTTTTGAGATATTTGGGGGCGGAGCCGACCTGAGTAGTATGGCGGTGTGAGATCGTGAGCTGCCTCCTCACCACCTATTGAAAATAGCGGGGGGGTCATAGTAACAGACTCCCAACTCCCCACTCGGAAAGCAGGCAGAACAGGAAAGCTATCCGTCTCGCCGCAAGACAGATCTGCACGACTTACGACGCATTTGGATAAGGCGTACAAGAGAACAACGCGGAGACACCGCACTAACAGGCGAGGAGCAGAGAGCGGGGAAGGGAAACCTGCAAGGCAAAGGCCAGTCCGGTCTTACCATACTCCTGCCGTCAGGTCAGCCTAGATCGTGTGGAAACTCCCCACACGCCGAACAGGCGAGGGAGGTAAGAAGGATCCCCTACACTTCCTCTCGTACACGGCTGGGGAACAACTACCGCAAACGCGGCAGCAGCGAGGCGAAAGCCGACTGTGGAGGGCAGAGAGCAGTGGGGAAGGAAGCATTCTCCATAACACGTGGACGCTGGAACGCATTAGCGCGGCTACAGCGGGACTACAGAGAGGTACCAGGGGCTGGGCTAACAAGTTAATTGTTGTATGTACCCATGTAAATACGGAATATTAAAAGGGTAACCACATTGTGCCTTTAATACCCTGTATACACCTTCTCTGAAAACACAGTCTCATGGAAAAGAACACTTATTTGTAATATATTGACTGTTCTAATGCATATGTAAACGCAATACATGCAGCATGCAGTGAGCCCACAGTGAGTCTAAACACCAGTATATTCTGGAAATCTAAGTGGACCCTATATGCCCCACTGACTGCTTAATGTAAAAGAATATTATTGGGGGGCTGCTGAGGCGGGTGCAACGAAGGAACAGGAGACTCAGTACACATTTATGACTGGTTACAGTGTGTTGTTCATATAAACTGCTAGGTTACTGCATTGAGCAGGGTGCGTTGGTCTGAGCTGATCTCCTGGACTATTTGGTGAATCTGAAACCATTTGAAGCACAGTCTTATGGAAAAGAACGCTTATTTGTAATATATTGACTGCTCTAACGCTTATGTAATTGCAATACATGTAATATGCAGTAAGTTTGCAGCAAGTTGAAACACCAGTACATTCCTGAAATCTAAGTGGGTCCTATAAGCTGATCTCCTGGACTATTTGGTGATATCTGGTGCTTGAAGGGAGTATTGACTATCGATTACTGTTGGCTGAAGACGGCTCTCGGTATATATCGATACCTATTGCTGAATATATATTCCCCACTGCTTAGAATGCCCAAAAAATATTTCTTGATCCAATACTGCCAGGTATAACTAAGACAGCTGCAACTGAGAGTGAGAGACTCCTAGGAAGGAACGTTGTGACCTACTCTTGACTTGGTGTGTGGCCAATATCAGCGGGGTACTGCTATTTACACTTATCTAGGAACACTCGACTTCTTAGGAGTAAAAAAGTTGTGAGAAAAAAAAAAAAAAAAAAAAAAAAAAAAAGTGCTGCTCCACACCAAAGTGACTGGGAAAATGGGAAGAAACCAAAAACATACCCGCGATGAGGCGGAAAGTGTAAAAGAAAAGTCAAAGTTGACTACTAAAAGTCCTCAGGTAACACAAAAAGAGATAACAGCATTGTTTAGTCGAAAGACAAAAGATCAAACCGAAGCAAAAAGGAGGACATCAGTCCTAGAGGCAAGAGAGGAACGCCTAGGAGCTACTAATAGGGCCTCTGCTGAATCGGAAAGTGAAGATGAAGGGGAGACTGAAGACATACAAGAAAAAATTGCAAATTTACCAACAAAAGCAGAAATTAGAGAAATGCTGATTGAGGTAATAACGCCAATAAGAGAAGATATAAAGGGAATTAAGCGCGACCTAGAGGATTTTGCCACACGGATTGAGGACACAGAGAACAAGGTTCTGGAACTACAGACTAACCAAAAGTCTATCTCAACAAAAATACAACAACAAGATAATGATTACTTTGAACTACTCAGGAACATCGAAGACCTGGAGAACAGGAATAGACGTAAGAATTTGAGGGTTAGAGGCATCCCAGAAACTATACAAGACGAGGACATAAAATCCTTTTTGCAACAAATATTTAACAATATATTGAACAAGGATAAAGATAAAGCAATTGAAATACAGATAGAAAGAGCTCACCGGATTCCGAAACCAAAAACGATACCTCCAAATATCCCTAGAGACGTCCTGTGCTGTCTTCTGAGTTACGCTATCAAAGAAGAAATACTGCAGAAGGCCAAAACTGTAGATCATATAGTGTATGAAGAAAATACTATTATTCTTTATCAGGTTCTGGCAAAATCAACACTGCGAAAGAGGAGAGCCTTGAAACCAGTAACAGATGCCCTGAGAGAGAAAAAAATTTTGTACAGATGGGGGTTCCCGTTTTCACTAACGGTTCAAAAAGATGGGACCTGGGCGGTATTCAGAACCCCGAAAGATCTGGATAACTTTTTGAAAAAAACAAACTTACCTCAAATTGAACTGACAGACTGGCCAGAAGGGAACCAGCGAAAATGGGAGCTAACATGGAGCCAGCAGAATGAATGGTCTAAGGCGGCAGGAATGCCGAAGAAATCATCAAGAAAAGAAAATTAAAGGAGAAACCACAAGCAGAATTTAAAAAAAAAAAAAAAAAAAAAAAATAAAAACATTCTGCCGAAAACTTGAATTCAGATTTCCCCCCTCTCCCCTCCCTGTCTTCCCCCCTCCCCCTCTCCCGCCCCCTCCCTTCTCTCGCTCTTTTCCCACCTGGATACTTCTTAAAAAGTAACAAGCAAATAGAGGAAATGCGAGATGTGATACATAAATATATGATGATTGAATGTAACAGTAACGGTGGGGGGGCTGGGGGGGGGCGGGGGGGATGGGCATGGAGGGGCGAGGACTTACGTTAGACTAGACTAGAAAGATGGTGAGGAGGACGATCGAAGGTAAAACAACAAACACCCTCCGGATGCTCAGGCAACCAAAATCCCCCAAAAGCAGTGGTAAAACCACTGGAGCCGCAAAGGGCACCAGCCAATCCTGGGGAAATATGCCCAAGATACTGGCGCGGCTAGATAAATTTTCTCCTTTTTCGGTTTTTCCTTTTTCCTTTTTTTTTTTTTTTTTTTTTTTAAGACCCCCCACGGAGCGGCGCTCCGTGTTATCCCACACCCCAAAGGTCAATTTACACCACGATACGCACTAATATTACAACAAGGCAACCTAAGATGCATCGGAGAAAAAGAAGAAAGTAGGCCACGACATGCGTAGGAAGTAAGAGTAACGAACTTATCATGGAATTTAAGATCTTATCGCTAAATGTTAATGGGATTAATGAACCCATCAAAAGAGCAAAGGTCTTCTATGAGTGTAAGAAAAATGAGGCGAGAATAGTTATGTTGCAGGAGACCCATTTTAAGCAAAACCACCTGCCACAATTAAACCTAAAGAATTATCAGAACATATATATGAGCAATAACCCAGTTAAAAAAGCGACAGGAGTGATGACCCTAATACACAAAGATTTACCATTTAAACTAAAAGAATATAAGACGGATAAGGAAGGAAGATATGTAATAGTGATTGGGAGTCTGGCGAACCAAAAATGTACAATTGCTAATGTGTATGCCCCAAATAGTAAACAGACCCACTTCTTAAAAGGGTTTTTGCAAGATTTGGAAAAATACAGGGAGGGGCTAGTAATAATGGGTGGAGACTTAAATATAACAATGAACCCCCTGATAGATTCCTCCTCGGGTAACGCCAATATTTCATACAAAAGTTTAAAAACGATAAAAAGATCATTAGCAGAGGCCCAGTTAGTTGACATATGGAGGATCATTAACCCGCAAAAAAGAGATTACACATATTTTTCCAAAAAATATCAAGTTTATTCTCGTATTGATTATATTATGGTTTCACAACAATGGACCCATTTGTTTACACAACCAAAAATAGCAACATCCATAATATCAGATCACTCACCAATATTAGTTAGCTATACAATACCAGGAAACGGCCGAACAGAATATAATTGGAGATTAAATGAATATTTATTACATAACGAAAAAAATAGAGAAACAATACGTAAACTGATAAAACAGATAATAATGAACAATAGTACTCCAGAGGTCTCACCAGCTACCCTATGGGAAACATTGAAATGTGTGTTAAGGGGTCACTTGATAGCCCTAGGGTCGAATCTAAAGAAAAAAAGAGAAGAAGAGATCCAAAAATTAATTAAAGATATAACAGACTTAGAACAAGCACATAAAGAAACAATAGCACGTAAAACGTTTAATATACTGGAAGCTAAAAGAATCCAATTGAAAGCACTAGTGAACCATAAAATGAAAAAAGCCTACCTGAGAACAAAACAGAACTTTTACGAGTTTGGAGACAAATGTAATAAACATTTTGCAAATCTTCTTAAAACCTCGCAATCTTATAATAATATTTTAGCCATAAGAAACATAAAAAATAAGATAAATTATGATACGAAAGGGATAGCAGAGACATTTAGAGAGTACTACCAAGCTCTCTATAATATAAAAAAAATAAAAAAAAGAATGATACGGAAGAGAATTTAGAGAAGATGGTAAATTTTATTAAAGAAGCCAATCCGAAATCCCTGACTTTAGAAGAAGCAATAGAGCTGGAGGCACCCTTTCGGGATAAAGAAATAGAGGAGGCAATTGAAAATTTGCAGATAGGAAAAAGCCCCGGACCAGATGGATATATAGCTTCATTTTATAAGATATTTAAGATAGAGGTAACACCTTTACTAGATAAATACTTTAACTATATTTCAAAAAGCAATGGCTTCCACAAACAAGCCCAAGAAGCACTAATAACCATAATACCCAAACAGGATAAAGACCCTCAATTATGTTCTAGCTATAGGCCTATCTCATTGATAAATTTAGATATGAAGATCTATGCCCAGATACTGGGAAAAAGAATGAAACAATACTTACCGCAGTTGATACACAATGACCAAGCAGGATTCATTCCTAAAAGAGAAGCAAAGGACAATATAGCAAAAACAATATCTTTAATACAACATGCAAAAAAATCTCAGACTCCAATGTGCCTATTTTCAATAGACGCTGAAAAAGCGTTCGATAGAATATCATGGACATTTATGGAAAGTACATTGGAAAAATTTGGGTTTCGGGAAAAGTTTAGACAGAAGATAATGGCCCTATACGATAAACCTTCTGCTAAATTAAAAATTAATGGAACCCTATCCCAGACGGTTATGATACATAATGGCACTCGCCAAGGATGTCCACTTTCACCCACACTGTTTTTACTAGTGATGGAAATTCTACTGACGCATATACGAAACAATAGAGACATTGCAGGGCTACAAGTAAAGAGCAAAGAATATAAAAGTGCTGCATTTGCAGACGACCTTCTATTATTTATAACAAATCCCAGGATAACATTACCCAACTTAATGAACCTGCTTAACCGATTCGGGGAAGTATCGAATTTTAAAATTAATTTTTCCAAGTCAGAGATCCTGAATATAAATCTGGAGAAAGAGACAGCGAATCAGATCAAAGAAAACTTCCCATTTAAATGGTCAAATTCCTACATAAAATACCTTGGGATAAAACTGAGTGGGGATCTTGACAGAATGTACCAAGACAATTATGTCCCACTGCTAACAACTCTTCAAAAAACAATCAATAAGTGGAAAAATATCAGGATCTCATGGCTTGGAAGAATCCAAGCTATTAAAATGATGGTAATGCCCAAAGCATTATTCCTGTTACAAACCTTACCAATAGTATTACCCCAGTCTTTTTTCAAGTCAATTAGAACGCTTTTCATAAAATTTATATGGGGAGGGAAAAACCCAAGACTAAGCTTTAAGACTCTAACAAAAACTAAAGAAGAGGGCGGACAAGGAGTACCTGACCCCTATTTATATTACATAGCCATCCATCTAGCTAGAATATTGAATTGGACCACTAGGAAAGAGAAAAAAGATTGGTGTAAGCTTGAACAGGTCTGGAGCAGTACACCTATAGAAAATCTGTTATGGGATGATAAATGGAGGGCAAATAAGCGAATAACACAACACCCTTTAATTAACGCTTCCTTGAAAATCTGGCACAGAACTAAACTGGATTTCCATATGACTAAAACCCCATACATATTACAATCATTATGTAATAACCCAAACTTCCCTCCGGGAATGGAAAGGGGTGCATTTACGAGATGGGAGAAAAAAGACGATAGACCTACTAGAATGCAGGACGTGACGAGAGAGGGAAAGTTGATTTCACTAGAGGAGATACAAAGAATATGGGGAAGACATCCCAGGGATATATGGGGATTCTACCAACTCAACCATTATATGAATCTGAATAAAAATAAGGACTGGGACAGAGTATCAACATGGTGGGAACAGCTAATAGAAGAAGATCAAGATATAATCAAACCAGTATCAAAATTATATAATAAACTATTAAATAGTGAAGGGAACATAATGTGGCCGTTCTGCCGACAATGGGAGGAAGAATTGGGTAAAACTATCCCATATGAGGTTTGGAAAAAGATTTATAAAAATGGTTATAAAATAACAAAGGTTATGAAAAACAGAGAAGCGATATATAAAATGGTAACTAGATGGCATTACACGCCCGTTAAACTTAACAAAATGAATCCAGAGATATCAAAGATATGCTGGAGATGTAATCAACAGGAGGGCTCACATGTACATATATGGGTAACATGCCCCATACTTAAAGCTTTCTGGGACCATGTGCTAACATGTATATACAAAATAACTGAGGTGGAAATTAAGAAGGAGGACTACGCATTAATTCTTCTATATATAAACCTTGAAACTTATAAGTTTTTAGAGGACCCACTTACCTTCCAATTGCTACAAGCGGCCAAATCGTTAATTACTAAGATCTGGAAGGCGAAAGAGGCGCCTGTACTTATGAACTGGGTGAAAGCTGTAGAGGAGATAAGGGAAATGGAGGAAATAACAGCGATAAAATATAATGACAGTGCTATTTATTGGAAGACTTGGCAGCCTTGGATCAGGTATAGACAATTGATGGGAGCAGAAGGGAGTAGACAGAGTTTAGATTAGGTGATGTCTGCCAATATTTGAATGTGAGGTGTAAAAATGCCCTTCCCTAATACCCTCCCCCTTTCCTTCTTTCTTTTATTTTTTGTTTGTATTGTTTGAAAAAATGCTAAATAAAGAATATTAAAAAAAAAAAAAAAAAAGAGATTGCCCTGCAGAACTGACAGATGGGACCCCGGCTACCCTGCATCACTGTGTTATTTGTTTGATCAATTTAATTATTAACTACACTGCATTGGATTCCACCCAGAAGAAGAAGCCACGGACCCTTATTTACTGAGCTTGGGTCTTTTTTTTTTATAGTTTCGATCTAACCTGATGCTGACTAGGGATGCTGGGAGTTCTAAGTAAAACTCACCGCTACCCTAATATTAACCCTGGTAAATATGTATAAAAGCACGGATGAGGAGACCAGCAGAGTGTAGCGAATTTAGACATGAAAACATAAAAAGTTAAGGCAAAAAAGTTTATTGTCTCCAACAATCCAGAAGCTTGAGTCTCAACGAACAATCCACCCATCCTATTGGTCCTCACCAGACCTCCCCTCTTCCTGACCTAACCACAAAACTATCTCCACTTCCCTCATTGGACCGCCTATGTTCTGGGCCAGATCAGGCTCATCCAATTGCTTGGTCCATGGGCCTTATAGGATTTTCTAACCTGCCCAATAGATATCTGTCTGATTTTACCCTCAACATGGGCATCCCCTAAACTGGCTACTGTAGAGTCTTGATGGACATGAGTCTTTATTGTAAAATGGCACGCAAATGGCTACCCTGTTCATTAATCTGTAATATATTAATAAATATTAACACTCCCATCTGTCATACTGACATCACCTTGGCTTTGCAAGTGAAGCTGCTGTTTTAAGAAAACGATATAACCCTGAATCTATAAAAAGGACCATACACAGAATAATATGATCTGCTGAGTCGGCCCTTCTTGATCAAGTGAGAAGGCTATTGGCCATTGTACCCCTAAACGATATCTGACTGTAGTATTCCTAACTGCCATCAGAAATTTTGGGAACCCAATACTAATTAATTAGCAAGGCCCTCCACGTAGTGATGGGCGAATCTGTGCGAGAAATTCGTGAAAAGCATTGAAGTCAATGGGCGCCAAAATAATTTTGATGCGTGCCAATTTTGACACGAGTGACAATTTGTATTCGAGCGATTATTTGGTCCAAATGCATTAACGTCAATGGGCGTCCGAATAAATTTGACGCGCGACAATTTTTATGTGTAGGGCAATCTTTTTTTGTATGAGGTGGATTTTTCGCCGGTGAATTGTCGCTGCAGTTTGCGATGAAATGCGGAAATTCACCGCAAATTAATTTCTGGTGAATTTATTCGCCCATCGCTACCTCCAAGTTAAAAATAAGCGAATTCAAAAAGAATAAGCCTAACCACACTCAGTGTCGGACTGGCCTACCGGGATACCAGGAAAACTCCCGGTGGGCCCTGGTGTCAGTGGCCCCTCTTGCTTCTAACCATTTAGCCTATTTCATGGTCATTCCTTGTTTATTTATGGGGAAAAATGCTTAAAATGGAAGAATATAGAAGGTACAAATAAAAGACTAGGAGAATAAAGAGGTTGAGTGAGGAGAAAAGGAATAATAGTATGGTAGTATGGAAAGTGGGCCCACAGTCTAAGGTTTTCTGGTGGGCCCCTGGCATCCCAGTCTGATGCTGACCACACTTCTGATCCAGCTTGAGCACGGGCACCCAAAAACCACCCAAACACTGGCTATCTCTCACAATCCCTAACCATTTTAAGTCTAGTAATCTGCCCATCACATCTGTCTGTGACCCATAGGTCACAGACAGATGTAGGGCCCTTGCTAATACTGACACCAGTCCATCCTATGGGATCTAGAAAATCCAATTGGAGGAGGACCACTTTGGGTTGAAGATGCCACCATTTCTCAATGGATCTATATGGATTCCTCCTTGGTTTACAATCATTGGTGGTTGACAAACTGGTCCCTCTGGGAGGGCTTGGAGCAATAGCTTTGGGCCTCGTTTAGGTAATATTTTGAGTAATTTGTTCACCTGAAAGTCCAACTTGAAGGTCAGTTTGGGAGGGATTCGGAGTGAAAGTGTATTTGCTCTCCTAGATATTCTTCAAACAGAATCAATAATGGCTCTATTGTATAGGAATAAATACTGTACATTATAAGCAATATATTTAATTATGAAGGGTCCTATATTGAAATATAACCGACCGACTATAATAATATCACAGCTGGCAGATTATACAGCCCTTGTGCAAATAAAAATGAATGCAAGTGAGCTCTATAGTGAACATAGACTTCATTTATTCTGTTAATTATTTGTATTTTATATCTGCCCCCCCCCCCACTCATCCCTCCCTAAGCCTCTTGGCTTGCAGCCGGCTCTGCTTTATAAAGACAGGCTGCATTTAATGTTACTATTCCTTTAACATGAGTTGCTTCTTTAGAAACTGCCTCCGAGCTGTCATTTTAAATATACTCATTATCTTTTGTGCATTAGGAAGGCACAAAATTAGGAAGACTGCTGAACTCATCCCAAAATGAACAAAACAAAAAGAAACATTCTTAATTTTTTTGGCACCGAGTATTAATGCGTTATCTGCGGATTAGTGCAATGTGCCGATTGTTCTGAAAGAGAAAGGAAAAGGGGGAAATATGTTGAATTTTTCTATAATTCATGTTATTTGCATAAGTAAATGGTAAAAACAGGATATTCCTTCTATATGCAATCTTTGTGAATATATATATTTTTGAATTTATGACAGCAGCGTATTCAATGGTTGTTTTGTAAGAAAGCATTTCTACAGGGTAATAAGCATGCAAAGTTTGCACCAGGTCCAGTAACCCACAGCAACCAATGACATGTTTGTTTTTAGGTGACTAGTGAATGCTGCCTGCTGATTGGTTGCTTAGGGTCACTGGACTGGTGTCTTCAATTCTCACGGGCCCTAACATTTTTTGATAGAAAGAGGAAGATAGACATCCCTTATATACGGAAGTTGCAGCAAAATCTTAATAAGGACCACCCCCCACCCCAAAGCCTTGGGGAAATGTCTTGGGGACAATGACTATGATGTAGCCAGTTGGCCAAGTCACCAGAGAACCTCAGCAGAGAATAAAGAATCTCTTGAGTGACACTGTTCTTCCTGATAGGGTTGCCAGCTATTCAGGTATCTAATACCAGCCAGGGTGGCAGACTGTGGGCATTGGGCTGGAGACTGGGAGATGGACATAGGGGGAATCAGGGTCGGATTAAGAGGGCAGGACAATGGTATTAAAGGAGAACTAAAGCTTAACTAAAGAAGTAGCTAGAAATGTTGTACATGATGTTTTGTGCTTCTGTACCAGCCCAAGCCAACCACAGCCCTTTAGCAGTAAAGATCTATGTCTTCAAAGATGCCCCAGTAGCTCCGCATCTTCTTTTCTGCTGATTCACTGCACATGCTCTGTGCTGCTGTCACTTACTGAGCTTAGGGACCCACTCACAATATACAGTACACATAGAATAGAAATGTCACAATATAAGGCTGATTAGTAATTAATACAGATAATTACTACATGGCAGCACAGAAACCAGTGCAATTAGCATCAGAATTGAATAATCAGCAAACCTGTAGCATCAGCTTATATTACAGCCAGGGAAGCTCATTTTCTGCTGGATAATTAGTGACGAGCCCTAAGCTTAGCTTCTCAACAGCCAATCAGAGCCCACTGAGCATGTGAGTGTCACAGAGACTTTCCAAGATGGTGACCCCCTGTGACAAGTTTGAAGTCCTGGATCATTGCTGCTATTGACAAGCTGAAACTTTAGCCTCGTGCAATAAGTTCACTATATAAAATATGGCATTTTTAGCCCTATTCATTTTCAGGGTTTAGTTCTTCTTTATCCCTGGTGGGCCGAGGCCATCATGAGCCCAGGATCTGCATGGGGATTGGTTTACAAGTTTTTAACAATCAAGAAAGGAAGTGAAGGTACATGGCGAGGGGTGTGGTAGCAATGAGGATAGGGGGACCTCTGTGGGTGGGGTAGTGGGCACTGTGAGAACTGAACACCCCTGTCCAACACTGGTTGGAGTGGAGATTAGTTTAAAAGGTCAGATCATAACTGTGAAGGGTGGGCTGCGAAGTACAGGGAATAATACATTTACCAGAAGCTACGTGGCAATATTGGCTCCAGCCTTTGCTGCTGATTAAATGGCTATGCCAGTGAAATGCCAGTTGGGTGGCAACCTTCCTTCCAGCTGCAGCCAATGTTCCTTTGTTTCTGCCTCCCATCATGTAATGGGGGCTTCTTATGCCCTACCAGTCCCAACTAGAGTAAGTGAGATGATCAGGGCTAGATATATCAGACAGCACATCATAAGTCCAACCAGAGCTCAACAAAGCAACAAAAGTACAGCATTTGGGTATTCTCATACCAGGGGCTGAACTACCCGCCGAGAAGCAGCACGGAAGAGCCCAAGGGATGGGGAGAAGGGTTGTCACTGTAAAAGGCCGGGGATTAAAAAAAAAAAAAGGTGGGGGTTAATTCTGAAAACTATCCTTGAATTGGGGCTCACTAAAGTCTTGACCACTGTCTGGGATTTGCCAAACTGATTGTATTGTTGGATTTTAGCACATCTTAAATTGCTGAGCTACAAGATTTATACTCATTTACAATAATAAACAATAAAGTTACTCCATATATTGGAAGATGGAACATGCTGTGCTCCTGCCCTTCGGGTATGAGAGGGGTTACTGAAACAGCCTGGGGATGGGAGGGGATCTCTCTGCCTTTACTTAAGGAAGGAAAATTAATTGATTTTTGCATCACTCCTGCCCCACAAAGCTCCGGCACATTCCTTTCCCCTCCTGGTCTATGTCATCACTCATCTGAAGCTCAGACTGCCATTCTATTCTCATTTGTCTCTTTTACACCAAAAGTATGTGTGAAACTGTCAACTTTTTTTTGTAAAAATATTCAGCCCTGTCTGCCCTGGCACTGAGCAATGATTCCCTAGACATTGGGTGTAATGCAAAGAAAATCGCTGGCACACAAGTTAATGCTAGCAGCAGTGGCATAACTACAGGCCCTGCTACAGGATGGGCACCCGGGCCCCCTGTCGGGCCCTCCTCCCTATGAATCTTGCACCAGAATGCTGCTGGCGTGTGCACTGTAAAAGTCATTGTGGCTCCGTGGGCCCCAACAGGGTGTGGGCCCGGGTGCAATTGCACCTTCTGCACCCCTGGTAGTTACACCACTGGCTAGCAGGGAAAAACCCTTGCTTATAACGTTGCAATGTTTCGGGGTTAACCCCTTTAGCAAGCATACTGGAACATAATGCACAGGGCAATTTAAAGCTTTAAACACGCGACGTGACATAATGAGTGGATGTATCCGTAATTAATTAAATAATTAAACAATTAATAAAACAATTGATGAAACCATTACCCAAGTGCATTGGCCGCAAAAGTCTAGAAAATGTTTCCATAAATATTGAAAAATTTATGAAAAAAATAATGAAAAAAGTATAAAAATAAAGAATCCATTTACACCAAATAATGTTCATACTCCATGGTAAGTGGCGAAAGTTTTAGAAGTGAATTAGATAACAACAATGTCCTTAGAAAAATGATGTCCATAGAAGAAAAGTCATTTCCTCATGAGATTCTTAGCTTTTGTGATCAATAGGATTCATGAAAGTTCTAATGCAAAACATCCAAGCAAAATGTTAATTTGTGTCTCTCCTGTATCTGAATTGAGATTGTTACATAGTGATTTGCTACATTATCATAGTTTTTCCTGGATGTTTTACATTTGGACTTTCGTGGATCCTATTAATTTTTCAGTATTTTTTAAATTTTTCTCTAAACTTTTACGGCCAATGCACTTGGTAAATTGCTTCATTAATTGTTTCATTATTTAATTAATTACGGTTCCACCCACTCATTGGGATAATCCCCTGCCCTTGGGTTCAGATCACATTTGGCATGTTGAACTTTCCTTCCTCATTCACTTGGTTCTCTTCTTTTTCCGCTTGGATTCTGGTTATTTCCCATATTACAGATATAGACCCACTCATCCCATTGTTTTATCCTGCGCTGTGTGTTCCTTTGCCCATTGGCTTGACAAACTGAGACTGGGACAAAACTAAAAAATGAGCATTGGAGGCAATGACTTTCCGAGGATAAAGAGAGCAGGACCAAGCCCAGCTTGGATCCGTTATCCAGAAAGCTCAGAATTACAGGAAAGCCATCTCCTATAGACTCCTATTTATCCAAATAATACATATTTTCAAAACCTATTTTATTTTTCGCTGTAATAATACATTGTACGTAATATGAACTAAGATATAATTAATCCTTAAGGGCATAACAGTCCTGTTGGGTTTATTTAATGTTTTTCTAGTAGACTTAAAGTATAAAGACCCAAATTAGGGAAATACGTTATTTGTAAAACCCCAGGTCCCAAGTATTTTTGAATATTAGGTCCAATGATATTTTCTACATCTCTCTGCCCTGCAAAATATCCTTTTTGGTGTCAGTAGTTGCGGAACAACTCACCTTGACTCAATTATCATCATTTTTAATTTAATTTTCTTTCTAGTGTCCCTTTTAGGCCTGTCAAATGTAACCAATGACCTGCTCAGTGCTAAGGTCAACGGTCGCTGCACTCTGAGCTTGCTGCACCCATGACACAACACAGGTCTGGATTACTCCTCATCCCTCATGTATCTCTCAGGGTGGGGTTTGCTCAGAAAGTTCTCATGACCCTTTCCATGTGTGAGCTTCAAGGATCATTTCTAGAGCTTCATGCCTTTAGCCTTCTCACCTTCCCCTTCTGCCCTTAGTGTATTCTTTGTCAACAATGCCATATACTAACCGTGGGATCTCACTTGCCTTAAAGGTTTTCCTGCTTAGGTCGGCTGGTTTGTATGTTGTCTCATGAATGCCATTAGGTTATTATATATATATTAAAAAGTTCCCAAGTGTGTTAAAGCCATCTGCCTACCAATAAATACCCCAAACCAAGTGGTAGGCTATGACAAATGTGCCAATGGGTAAGAGTGGATACGGTTGAGGGGAAGGATGCTTAGGGCCATGTCAGAAACAAAACCGGTATTGAATAATTATCTTCACCACCATTGGTCCCACCATACCATTACTACTTTCTGGAAGAATTAGTAGTGACTTCCGAGGAGCTGACACAGGAGAGGTGAGGGACAACAAGGAGTATGTTCAGTGATGAGCCAATCAATAGTATTGGTCTGTGCACACCACAATAAACATATTCTTTTTCATTTACTCCAGGCCACTTATCTAAAGGTATTTTTAAAAAGCTCTATTGCCTACCCCTAGTTCCAGCCCTACTGGATACTACCTAACCTGCTTGTAGTGCTTCTCACTGCTGGAGGGACCTATGACTATAGTACTAATAAGTCCTTTGAGTACTGTGTAGTGATGGGCGAATTTCCCCTGTTTCGCTTCACCGAAAAATTCGCAATTTTGACGCTGGAGTTAAAGTCAATGGAAATCCGAATAGTGTTGACGTGCAAGGGTTTTGACGCGAGTGACTTTTCCGACGTGCATCCAAAAATTTTTGACGTTGGCTAATGTTCTCGGGCGATGAAATAAGGAAATTTTCCGCAAATTCGCTCCTGATTTTTTGACCAGTGGCAGAACAAACAGATGGAGGGACCCTGTGAAAGATGATATTTAAGTCACCACTTCGTTAGGCCTAGAGCAGGGGTCCCCAACTTTTTTTTTACCTGTGAGCCACATTCAAATGTAAAAAGAGTTGGAGAGCAACACAAGCATGAAAATTTCCCTTGGGGTGCCAGATAAGGACTGAGATTGGCTATTTGGTAGCCTCTATGTGGACTGGCAGCCTACAATAGGCTCTACTTGCCACAATACTTAGGTTTTATGCGATTAAAACTTGCTTTCAAGCCTTCAATTCAAAAATAAGCACCTGCTTTGAGGACCCTGAGAGCAACATCCAAGGGGTTGGAGAACAACATGTTACTCACGAGCTACTGGTTAGGGATCACTGCCCTAGAGGGACCAGTACAGCTTCTGGCCACCAGTCCCACTCCACTGGATGAAATGTGGATAGTTCCATTCTTGTTGGACTCTACCAACCTAATCTATGTCTATCTCTATTCTCCAATGGAGTCAATGATAAAGCTACTTGAGTCAATGCTAACACATTTTGCAACTACATAGACCTTGACTAAACAATGATCCAGTATAGCTCAAAATGAAAGGTATACCAAAAGAAAGCTAAAAAAAGCCAGGGGAAATGCTGGGAATAAATCAAAGGGTATACGCAACAATAGCTTGAAGGCCACAGTCCTACATTAGTCCTTCAAATAACAACATTGGAGTGACTTGCGGGTTATATTATCTGACTGATGAGAATGATAAAAAGGCTTTATTCCTGTTACCAGGGCATTCTGCTCCATAACTGTATATCCTAACTACATAATAACCATGATCTACACAGGAGATCACAGCCTGGTCATTGGCAGGACCATCACTTCCAACGGTGGAGACACAGACTGAATTACTAGTTAAAAAAAAGCTCAAGAGCAAAATTATCGCCTATCATGAAATGGTATAATTTGACCAGAGGGAGCTTAAACGCCGCCTTTCACCGACATTACAGGCTCTTGCTGCTGAAAATGACAGTGTGTGTTGAAGTTCTGGCACCCGGAGGGCTCCTTGCTCTATCATAACAAAGCCAAGAAGATCAGCTCTGCTGCTGGGCCGTACCATTGTATTACCGGGGGGGTGGGGCTTGAGAGATTGAAAGGAACATTCAGTACATTTTAGCATCCAATGAACAATTTAATCCTATGGCTTAACATGAGAAAATGGGTTTACAGGTGTTATTAACAAAGGCTGGCTCAGATGTGCCACGACAGCTCACTGTCAGGGAACCGGGAGTTCCCTCTGGGGAGTAGTCCGGATTTAGGAGGAAGCCCCTCAGGAGGGATCAGGATCGTGGTATCCAGGGATTTAGCAGAAGGGGTAATAGAGTTCAGGCAACAGGTCAAAAGGCAGGCAGAATATAAGCAGAGTCCAAAGTCCAGGCAGGGGGTCAACAACAAGAGATCAATCAAGAATATACTCAGGGATAACAGGAACAGCAACAGGGAACCCAGGAATCTATTCAGGAACAAGATCCTATTTTCGGGCGCCATCTTGGCGCCTCAGGCGTCCTTTTAAAGGGGATTTTTGGCGCCCTTGCGTCGGCGTCAGCACGTCTGCGACCGACGCGCTGCGCCTGCGTCCGTCGCGTCGTTGTGACGTCTTCGCGCCTGCGCACTTGCGCGCAGGCGTCTCTGCGCCGGCGCCGCTACCCACGTGGCGGCCATGGGCGCCGCCATTTTGGGAGCGGCGTCGGAAGTGATAGCTGCGCCGCCCGGAGCTCCTGGTCCTGCTCCGGGCGGCGATCGTGACAGTACCCCCCCCCTCACGGGGGGCCTCAGGACCACCGGGACAAGGTTTCTGGGGAAACTTGGCGTGAAAATCCCTCACCAGACGGGGAGCGTGAACATCACGGTGTCCTTCCCAGGAGCATTCTTCAGGACCAAAGCCCCTCCACTGAATGAGGTACTGAAGGGACCCCTCTGGAGATCCTGGAGTCTAGGATTTTCTCCACCTCGTACTCGAGTTGACCCTCCACAGAGATGGCAGGAGGAGGAGATTGACCACCAGAAAACCGGTTGGTGATGGCGGGTTTCACCAGAGACACGTGGAACACGTTGGGGATTCTCATCTCTGGTGGAAGCTGAAGTCTGACAGCCACAGGGTTGATTATCTCCAAGATGGGAAATGGACCCACGAATTTTGGACCCAACTTGGGAGATGGTATCTTCAACCGGATATTCCTGGAAGAGAGCCAGACATTATCACCCACCTTGTAGGGAGGAGAAGATCTTCGACGACGATCCGCGAAAGTCTTATGAACCAAAGCGCTCTTCTCTAGGTTCAACTTGGTAGCAGCCCAAATAGCAGACATATGGGCTGCGGAATCGTCAGCAGCCGGGACGTCAGAAAGTACAAAGTCTTGGGGAAAAGCTTGAGGATGCTGCCCATACACCGACATGAACGGAGACCTTCCTGTAGAGGAATGACAAGCATTATTATGAGCGAATTCCGCCCATGGGAGGAGATCAGACCAGTCATCCTGGCAGAGGGATACGTGGTTCCTCAGGAACTGTTCCAGGGCTTGGTTGACACGTTCAGCTGCCCCATTCGTCTGTGGATGGTATGCAGAAGAAAACTGAAGAACAATTCCCAGGTTTTTGCATAGGGAACGCCAGAATTTAGCAGTAAACTGGGTGCCTCTATCAGAGACGATCTCCACCGGGAAACCATGCAGGCGGAAGATGTACTGGATAAATAGCTGGGACAGCTCCACCGCAGAGGGCAACTTCTTCAAAGGGATGAAATGGGCCATTTTGGAGAATCGATCAATGACAACCCAGATCACAGTGTTCCCACAAGAGGGAGGAAGTTCGACAATGAAGTCCATGGACAGGTGGGTCCAGGGACGGGAAGGAACCGGCAAAGGCTGTAGTAACCCACTGGGGCGGGAATGGCTTGACTTAGATGTGGCACAAACATTACAGGCAGCAACAAAGTCCTTCACATCTTTGCGGATATCAGGCCACCAGACCAGGCGTCGTAAGAGTTCAAGAGTCTTAGCTGGACCAGGGTGTCCGGCTTGCCGGGAGCAATGGGTCTGTTGCAGAATAGGCAGACGCAGCTCAGGAGGAACAAATGCCATTCCAATGGGAGTATCTGAAGGAGCAGAAGATTGACCAGCCAGGATTTGATCAGCAAACTGTGGATACAGGGAGGCAATAATCTTGACTGGAGGGATGATTGGCTCTTGTCTCTCAGGAGAGCGGTCCACCGGAGTGAAGCTACGAGACAAGGCGTCGGCCTTCTGATTCTTGGAACCTGGGCGAAAAGTCAAGATAAAATTAAACCGAGAGAAGAAGAGAGCCCACCTTGCTTGCCTGGGGTTTAGCCTCTTGAGGGACTGGATGAACTCGAGATTCTTATGATCGGTGTAAATCTGAACAGGAATCAGAGAACCCTCCAGGAGGTGACGCCACTCTTCAAGAGCAAGTTTAAACAGCCAAGAGTTCTCGGTTCCCGACATCGTAGTTCTGCTCTGCGGACGAGAACTTCTTGGAGAAATAAGCACAGGGATGCAACTTCCCATCAGCGGGGTGTCTCTGAGACAGGATGGCTCCGGCTCCGACTTCAGAAGCATCTACTTCGATGCAAAAGGGTAGTTCAGGATTGGGGTGTCGGAGAACAGAAGCGGACATGAAGGCCTCTTTCAAAGACTGAAAAGCTTCAATGGCAGATGGGGGCCACAAGCTGGGTTTACCCCCTTTCCGGATGAGAGCCAGGATAGGTGCAATGCGGGAAGAGAACCCCCGGATGAACTGCCGATAGTAGTTAGCAAATCCGATAAATCTCTGGATTGCCTTGGTACTCAGCGGAATAGGCCACTCCTGGATGGCAGACACTTTCACGGGATCCATCTCAAATCCCTCAGGGGAGATAATGTATCCTAGGAAGGGGATCTTGGACACCTCGAAGACGCACTTCTCCAACTTGGCGAAGAGAGAGTTCTTCCTCAAACGAGAGAGTACCTCCTTCACCTGGGAGCGATGGCTTTCTAGGTCTTTAGAAAAGATCAGGATGTCGTCCAGGTATACGACTACGAACCTTCCTAGGAGATCCCGGAACACATCGTTAACAAACTCCTGGAAGACGGCAGGGGCATTGCAAAGGCCGAAGGGCATAACGAGATATTCATAGTGCCCATCACGAGTGTTGAAAGCCGTCTTCCATTCATCACCCTCACGGATGCGAATGAGATTGTACGCCCCTCGGAGATCCAACTTAGAGAATATCTTCGCCCCCTTCAGCTGGTCGAAGAGCTCTACGATCAAGGGCAGAGGGTACCTGTTTTTTACAGTGATTTTATTCAGGCCCCGATAGTCTATGCATGGCCGAAGGCCTCCGTCCTTCTTCTCCACGAAGAAGAAGCCAGCCCCTGCAGGAGAGGTAGAGGGGCGGATAAACCCCCGCTGGAGATTTTCTTGGATGTATTCCTTCATTGCAGTAGTCTCAGCAGGAGAGAGAGGGTAAGTGCGGCCTCTGGGGGGCATGGCTCCAGGCAGGAGTTCGACAGGACAGTCATAAGAGCGATGTGGAGGAAGGAATTCCGCAGACTTCTTACAGAACACATCGGAGAATTCCTTATAACAGGAGGGAAGAGACTTTAACTCGGTTGAGGAAATAGTTACCTTCTTGAGGGGTTTAGCAGGAAGGCAATGCTGTAGGCAGAATGGGCTCCAACGAGAGACCTGCCCTGTGGACCAGTCTATGGTGGGATTGTGCAGGCGCAGCCAGGGGAGACCCAAAACAACAGGAACATCGGGACAAGAGATGATAAGAAACGAAAGTCTCTCTTTATGCAGGGTCCCAACCTGCACAAATAGTTCACCAGTGGTCATCGTGAGTACAGACTCCAGGGGTTTATCATCTATGGCGACAATCCTCATGGGAGAAGGCAAAGGAAATAGGGGGATTCCCATGTTCTTAGCAAAGAGAGCGTCCATGAAGTTACCCCCGGCTCCGGAATCGAGGAAAGCATTCCCGAAGATGGTCTTATCGGTCAGACGAATCTGGAAGGGAAGGAGAAACCTGTGTGAGTTTTCTTGAGTCTTCCCCAGAGACCTATCTCGAGACTTTTGAGTAGTGTCCCCTACATGAGTTACCATAGACATACCTCGGGGTACAAAACTCTTAGCCTTTGCAGGACAGGCATTAGCGAAGTGGGAATGTCCGCCACAATACAGACACAGGCCTGACATCCGTCTGCGGAGTCTTTCTTGTTCAGTGAGGCGGGTTCTTCCCACTTGCATGGGTTCTTCCTGAAGAGAAATGGATGCTTGGGCAGGAGAGGTGACAGAAGCCTGCAGGAGAGGCCTCTCGAAGCGAGGTGCCAACATGGGTTGAAATTTCCTGACACGAACTCTCAGGGTTTGATGCTCTCTCAGAAGAGTGTCCACCTTGACAGCCAAGGCGATGAGGTCTTCAACTTGCGTGGGTAATTCACGAGAGACCAGGTCATCTTTGATGCGAAGGGAGAGACCATTATAAAATGCAGTATGGTATGCGTCGTTGTTCCAACGAGTCTCAGCAGCAAGTGTACGGAATTCAATAGCATACTCCGCTACACTGCGACTCCCTTGGCGGATTTGGAACAGACGGGACGCAGCGGAAGTCACCCGGCCGGGAGCATCGAAGACGATCTTAAATTCTTTGAGAAATGCTTCTGCGTCATCCATCAGTGGGGACTGCTTCTCCCAGTGTGGAGATGCCCACTCGAGAGCTTTCCCTGCCAGACGAGTAATCACGAACCCCACCTTAGCACGTTCAGAGTCAAATTCAGTGGGGTGTAGGGCAAATCGAATCTGGCACTGATTCACGAATCCTCGACAGGCTTGAGGATCGCCATCGTAGAGAGGCGGAGCAGGAATATGAGGACCAGAAGTGGAGGGCTGGGTAGCCATGGCAGCAGCCGCTTGCGGAGGAGGTGCCGCCCGGGGGGTCGCTGGTGTCAACAAGGAGAGCTTTTCCAAGATCGCCTCCAGCGTGAGTCCCACGTAATTCTGCCGGGCTTCATACGCCTCCATGCGGGAATGCAGGCCCCGAAAGGCCCTGCCGAAATCTGGCTGAGCTTCTGGCTGAGCTTCCTCAGTGGAATCCATGGCCCGAAAATAATGTCAGGGAACCGGGAGTTCCCTCTGGGGAGTAGTCCGGATTTAGGAGGAAGCCCCTCAGGAGGGATCAGGATCGTGGTATCCAGGGATTTAGCAGAAGGGGTAATAGAGTTCAGGCAACAGGTCAAAAGGCAGGCAGAATATAAGCAGAGTCCAAAGTCCAGGCAGGGGGTCAACAACAAGAGATCAATCAAGAATATACTCAGGGATAACAGGAACAGCAACAGGGAACCCAGGAATCTATTCAGGAACAAGATCCTATTTTCGGGCGCCATCTTGGCGCCTCAGGCGTCCTTTTAAAGGGGATTTTTGGCGCCCTTGCGTCGGCGTCAGCACGTCTGCGACCGACGCGCTGCGCCTGCGTCCGTCGCGTCGTTGTGACGTCTTCGCGCCTGCGCACTTGCGCGCAGGCGTCTCTGCGCCGGCGCCGCTACCCACGTGGCGGCCATGGGCGCCGCCATTTTGGGAGCGGCGTCGGAAGTGATAGCTGCGCCGCCCGGAGCTCCTGGTCCTGCTCCGGGCGGCGATCGTGACACTCACACATTCGAATAAACTTTAGAAAAGATTTTTTTTTCCTAATAAACAGGACACATGGTAATTGTTTTATAAAGAGACCACACGCCTCAATGTTGATTTAACCAGAAGGATAACAGGGCGACCAATCAGGGCTTTGCTTTCATTTCCAGAACGGTAGAAAACCGGTCAATGCTGATTGCTGATTGGTTGCCTGTGTTTTTTAATGGAGTTTGAAAACTGATCCTTGAAACCAGGGTATCATGAGTTTTGCTTTACCAACAGTTACCATCAGATATCAGGGGGGGCATACTATAGGGACCCCCTCCCTCCGGGCAGCTGGAATACTTGCCCACTGCCCATCTTGATTCCTATGTGTTAACTAAGTAGAATGGGGCCTCAACTTTAATTTAATGCTCCCTCCTAACCAAGACACAAAAACATTCACAACCTCACCCATTGCCCCTCAACATCCCAACCCTTTGTGGTCTTCTGCAACTGTACTTGGTCCTGAAAGGATTTCAAACTGTTCATCTTGATGGCTGTCCAACCATGTATGTTGCAGTAACAGATTGGAGCCTTTATTTGCCTTAGTTCTATTGTCACTTGTTCATCAGTTTCAGTCTTGCCTAAGCAGCCATTGTCTCTCTTGGTGGCTGTCCCTAAGCCTCCTGATTTACACAGCTAGGTTTACACTGAGCAAACAAGATTATCTTGCATAAGCTGAGCCAATGGCCTTTTAGATCCATTTTATTTTAACAAGCAGTGCTGCGTTAAAGGAAATGTAAATACACAAAACAAAGTACTATAAAATGATCCTCCCCTGTAAGAGCAGTTAGTGGGAAAGAATATAAAGCGATGACTAAATCTGAGAAGGGCTGAACTTTTGTAGGTTGTTGGCTTGGCTGCGATGCAACTGTCGAAATGGGCCCAAAACCCAACATTTGATATATTATGTGATATGAGCACAATTACAAACATAAACTAAAAATGACTTAGGACTTTTATTTAAAAAAATATTTTTGAAGGTTACAATTAATCCAGAAAACTAATATATAACGTCATTCGTGTTTTTTCAAGTATTACTGAACAGAGGCACAAAAGTGTTTTGCCAGAACATAAAATTAAATAGGTTATCACACAGTGTCACCTAGTGGGAGTTGGAAAAATTACACCCAGTTGGAAGTTTTGTGGTGGTCCCAGCTGTTCAAACCAGGACTATTTTGATTTATTGTGCAAGTTTGGGTAAAGAACAGCCCTGACTGGGACCCAATAACATATTACAGCAAAATTTCAACAAAAATTCCAGTCTCCCTGCCTCCCTGATTCCAGCGAATCTGACCCGTTTCATTTCTCCAAAAATTCGCCGCTGTCGAAATGTCGCATGTCGAAATTTTTTTTGACGCACGACACCATACAAGTCTATGGGCGTCATTTCCACGGCAGAACAAGGCGAAAAAATGTGCCCATCCCTAATTCCAGTGCCTATATCAGAGTCTGGTGTCATATGCCTCATTGCCTTTATTCAAAAGCCTTAAAGAATAACAAATGAGGACCAACTGCAAAATGTCTTAGAATATCAGCTTTCTCTTGTGACAATGAAACATTAATGACGGCCGAAGTTGTAACAACCTGAAAAAAAACTGTTAAAAGCTTAGACGGGCTGCCCAGTAGGAAGCGATACTCTCATAAAAGCCAAGGAGGTCATTAATAGCAAAAAAAGAAGGTGATGAAATATACATTCATTCCATTTGCCTTCATCAAACTGGTGGGCGCTCAGTGAATGGATGTTATATGGGGTTCATGTCACATGTCACAAGCTGGCCAGCAATAGTAGCCACTGAGCTAGGGAGCATTACATTCAAAGGGCATTATAGGGTATATTGATGATAGTGACATGCACACTGTGGGGCCCTGCATATCTGCAGTTGTAAGTATCAAGTTTGGGTTTAAACATGAATCACCTTTTAACTCTACACACTGTGGCTGTGGGATAGCAGGTATAGTAGGGAGAGATGGTGCCTATAGTAACAGTGGATAATAGTCTCTGGGAAGGGAGTGTGGCTGTGGGATAGCAGGTATAGTAGGGAGAGATGGTGCCTATAGTAACAGTGGATAATAGTCTCTGGGAAGGGAGTGTGACTGTGGGATAGCAGGTATAGTAGGGAGAGATGGTGTCTATAGTAACAGTGGATAATAGTCTCTGGGAAGGGAGTGTGACTGTGGGATAGCAGGTATAGTAGGGAGAGATGGTGCCTATAGTAACAGTGGATAATAGTCTCTGGGAAGGGAGTGTGACTGTGGGATAGCAGGTATAGTAGGGAGAGATGGTGTCTATAGTAACAGTGGATAATAGTCTCTGGAAGGGAGTGTGACTGTGGGATAGCAGGTATAGTAGGGAGAGATGGTGCCTATAGTAACAGTGGATAATAGTCTCTGGGAAGGGAGTGTGACTGTGGGATAGCAGGTATAGTAGGGAGAGATGGTGCCTATAGTAACAGTGGATAATAGTCTCTGGGAAGGGAGTGTGACTGTGGGATAGCAGGTATAGTAGGGAGAGATGGTGCCTATAGTAACAGTGGATAATAGTCTCTGGGAAGGGAGTGTGACTGTGGGATAGCAGGTATAGTAGGGAGAGATGGTGCCTATAGTAACAGTGGATAATAGTCTCTGGGAAGGGAGTGTGACTGGGATAGCAGGTATAGTAGGAAGAGATGGTGCCTATAATAACAGTGGATAATAGTCTCTGGGAAGGGAGTGTGACTGTGGGATAGCAGGTATAGTAGGGAGAGATGGTGTCTATAGTAACAGTGGATAATAGTCTCTGGGAAGGGAGTGTGACTGTGGGATAGCAGGTATAGTAGGGAGAGATGGTGTCTATAGTAACAGTGGATAATAGTCTCTGGGAAGGGAGTGTGACTGTGGGATAACAGGTATAGTAGGGAGAGATGGTGTCTATAGTAACAGTGGATAATAGTCTCTGGGAAGGGAGTGTGACTGTGGGATAGCAGGTATAGTAGGGAGAGATGGTGTCTATAGTAACAGTGGGATAATAGTCTCTGGGAAGGGAGTGTGACTGTGGGATAGCAGGTATAGTAGGGAGAGATGGTGCCTATAGTAACAGTGCGATAATAGTCTCTGGGAAGGGAGTGTGACTGTGGGATAGCAGGTATAGTAGGGAGAGATGGTGCCTATAGTAACAGTGGATAATAGTCTCTGGGAAGGGAGTGTGACTGTGGGATAGCAGGTATAGTAGGGAGAGATGGTGTCTATAGTAACAGTGGATAATAGTCTCTGGGAAGGGAGTGTGACTGTGGGATAGCAGGTATAGTAGGGAGAGATGGTGCCTATAGTAACAGTGGATAATAGTCTCTGGGAAGGGAGTGTGACTGTGGGATAGCAGGTATAGTAGGGAGAGATGGTGTCTATAGTAACAGTGGATAATAGTCTCTGGGAAGGGAGTGTGACTGTGGGATAGCAGGTATAGTAGGGAGAGATGGTGTCTATAGTAACAGTGGGATAATAGTCTCTGGGAAGGGAGTGTGACTGTGGGATAGCAGGTATAGTAGGGAGAGATGGTGCCTATAGTAACAGTGGATAATAGTCTCTGGAAAGGGAGTGTGACTGTGGGATAGCAGGTATAGTAGGGAGAGATGGTGTCTATAGTAACAGTGGATAATAGTCTCTGGGAAGGGAGTGTGACTGTGGGATAGCAGGTATAGTAGGGAGAGATGGTGCCTATAGTAACAGTGGATAATAGTCTCTGGGAAGGGAGTGTGACTGTGGGATAGCAGGTATAGTAGGGAGAGATGGTGCCTATAGTAACAGTGGATAATAGTCTCTGGGAAGGGAGTGTGACTGTGGGATAGCAGGTATAGTAGGGAGAGATGGTGCCTATAATAACAGTGGGATAAAAGTCACTGTGAAGGGACTGTGAGATGTGTTGCAGTTCCATGATTTGTGGGCAGACAATCTTCTTTGACCTAAATATCTATGACTTTGATGCTTACACTACACTGTCAGTTCCCCCCACTGCCACCTTAAAGGCTGGAATTCAGCAGGAATTCATTGATGGATTGACTTCTTCCCATAGACATGTCTCTTCCTGCTGCTGATATACTGTTCTTCTTATCTAAGCACTTGAAAAGCCTTCAAATCCAGCTAAGTCTCACCTTCCTTAGGGTTTCTCTTATCTGTATCTGCCCCATCAATCCTGCCGCTATTGATCTGTCTTATCGCATCCTATCCAGACTCCTGGCCATCTCCTTCTAGGAAGAGGAAAATGTCTTCCAAATAATACAAGAATTTTATGAATATCTATATATATAGTAATTATAAGGGTAGTAGATGAAAGAAAAGAGTCCACTGATATTCTAAGTCTTCTATAGACGACATAGTAGACTATGAATACATAGACTTTAATGGGCGTCAGCGACATTTCGCTAGTGGCGAATTTTTGGCGAAATGAGACGGGTCAAATTTGCCCAAGCCTAATAGACATGAGACTACATGCCAAGAATGATCCCCCCAGCCGCTACCAGAACTAAAGCAGGGGGGCTGGGTAGGAGGTGATGAGTGCCTGGGTCACGCACTGGCTAAGTGACATCACTCAAATGGACATGACATCACTTGTGCATGCTTAGTTGCCTGATATAGGGGGAGGGAGTTCTTAGGTCTAATGCCTAGGGTGGCACTGGACTGTAATATAGCACTGCCTGTGACCCCCAGTTACAGACCCCCTATTTCCCTAGGCCCACCACAACACAGGCAGATGTTACTCAGCCTTACAGCAAATTCAATTTATGGAAAGTTGACCAACTCTACCAAGAAATCTAGAAATTGCTCATTAATTAGATCCTCACTGGGCCTTCTACATTCCAGGGCCCCCCTGAATTCGGGGTCTGCTCCTCTATACTGGTCCCTGGAAATTTGGGTGCTCAGCTTGATGAGATTAATGTCAATTTGTCTCTACTATATTGCATACAACTGAAAGCCAAGCTACAATGTCATTGAGGGTAAGATTTGGGGTAGACACTTATTTGGTGTCCTAGATGTTGCTACTGGTGAATCAGTATATCTGTAATCTTGTATGAGCTAATGGGGGTCTGAATCTCATTGCTTCTTCAAGATGGGGCTTGAACCCAAACCTTGGCCTTTGAGGTGATCCACTGATTATTATGGGTTATTATAGGGTCAGGTACCATCTACTGGTCTGTTGAAGGCTCTCAACTGAATGGTTGCTATGGGTTACTAGACCAATTTTACAGCTATTTATGACAAAAATATCTCTTTTTGATATATATGATCATTTGTATCCTGGGTGGTAGAAGATTGGGACTGTGCTCCCCCCCTTTACGAAAAGCTTGAACTTCAACCTGGGAGACATCTCCTCCAGCAGACAGCATGATCAATGAGTAACCAGGGCCCTCGTCTGATGTTCTCTAGGAGATGCTGACCCACTGGGAAAGTGAGCTGTTTCAGGCGCCTGGTGATGGGCAGGGGAAAGCTAAGGTCTGCTGGTTAACATCATCAATCTGAGGCCTGATTCCGTGTCTGCTGCCCCAACTCCCAGCATGCATTCCACAGAGGCGCTGACTGGTGACTGCTGGGAAGAAAATCCCAAATCCTGCCTGACCCTTCTCAAAATCATCAATAACCCTCAGGATAGGCCCCACTCACATTCTGTGCCTCCAAGCTGGTCTACTTTTTATTTTCTAGTAGCACTAAACAAAATCAAAGGGGAACTCCACCCAAGGAAACAAACAACTTCCCAGTAAACATTAATTTCACAGTTTCAATGGTCTTTGTAATTCCAACTGAAAGTCTGTCCCTTTCTGATCTCTGTTTCCGACTCTTGAAACAATGTTGCTTGAAGTCAGTTTTCCTCCAGGTCTGTAAATCAGCTGGCTTCTGCTGCATGGTTTCATGAGTCAGAACCAGCAGTTCAGATAATATAAACAGTTAGAGAGACTCTGCTTTCAATAACAATGATATTTATAAATAACCTTAAAACTAGTGAAAATGTGTAATTAATGTATGTTGGAAACTTGCTTAGAATGACATTGTTTTTCATTGTTCAAAACAACTAAAACTGGACTTACCCTTTAAAGGGGAAGCAAAGAAAACAAGTCATTTATAAAAGGTTCTTTATGTATGTAGGTTTTTTTCACTAGTGATACCATGTGATAAATTCCGATTTTTGTTATTACCCAGCTCTGCTTCTGATTTCCTTGCATTGAGCCAAAACTGAGACACTTTTACCAAAGCTAGACCCCTCTTGACAGGCTTGAACTGGGGTGTCCGGGCCCACCAGGGCTATGAATTCAAGAGCCCTCCTTGTGAACTCGAGGGCTCTCCTCTCTTGTCCCGGGTGGGGGAGCTAGCCTGATTCCGGCCGTGGTAGTGTACCGGGTTCTGGGCAGAGGAGTGAACCGGGTTCTGGGCAGAGGAGCGAACCGAGGTCTGGGAAGAGGAGCGAACCAGGGTCTGGGCAGAGGAGAGAACAGGGGTCTGGGCAGAAGAGCGAACTGGGTTCTGGGCATAGGAGCGAACAGGGGTCTGGGCAGAGGAGCGAACCGGGTCTGAGCAGAGGAGCAACCATGGTCTGGGCAGAGGAGCGAACCGGGCTCTGGGCAGAGGAGCATACTGGGGTCTTGGCAGAGGAGCATACCGGGTTCTGGGCAGAGGAGCGAACCAGGGTCTGGGCAGAGGAGCGAACTGGGGTCTGGGTAGAAGTGCGAGCCGGGGTCTGGGCAGAGGAGCGAGCCCATGAAGGCCGGGGCCCACCGGGTTTTTTCCTAGTGTCCCGCCAGCCCCGTTCGACATTGGGCAACTGACATAGGTTAATCAACATTTTCCACCGGTCCTAGTCAGGCCTGGATTTGTGGAAAGGCCACCTAGGGTGGCAGGATTTTAGGGGGGCGGCATGCTGCCCAACCACACCCACATTGGTTCAAAAACACTGGGGATGCGCTGGAGATACAACCATTTTTTAAAATTCCCATGCGCCAATCCCCATTGCTCCTGTCCCCCTGGAGGGGAGAGGGGCGACGAACGGCAGCCGACTATGTAAATCCGGCCCTGATCCTAGTAACTCGTAGCAGCTGAGCTCACACCTGTCCTAAACTATTAAAACCCAAACTGTGCCCCCCCCATATCTTATTGTCTTCATAAACAATCAGAAATAACCCAGAACGTGGGTGCCCAAATTGTGCAAAAGAGCTGCTCATCTGACAGCCTTGTCCAACCTGCTCATTTTATCTAAGTGCAGCTTTAGTTGGGACGAGTAATCTTTAAAAACAGTTCAAGTCAGTTGGGTCTAAGATACTGAATAGAATCCCCAGAAGTTTGGGGTGTGACCAAGGTGGATGTGAGGTGGTCTGAATATTTTCAGGTGTTGGGAAGTGGTTAATTAATACTGTGAGATGCTTCCTTAAGGTACAACTACACAGACGATTTCCCCGTGATTGTGCCGGATTTGACACGATGCACCAAAATGCAGGCGTCAAGTCGGATGCGACGGAAAACAAGGTAAGAAATACAAATGTCGGATGGTATCTGACGCGACACGACTGTCCGATGCAGACGCAGCATGAATCGTCATCATCCGGCAGTCGCGTTGGACAAACGCTGCAACACCATCCGACATTTGTATTTCTTACCTTGTTTTATGTTGCATCTGACTTGATGCCTGGGTTTTGGAGCAGCGCGTCGATTCTGGCACAATCGCAGGGAAATTGTCCGTATAGTTGCACCCTTAGGGCTCTCTTTTCTGCGCTCCCTTCGGTTCAGCTGCAGGGGAGCGCAGGAGTCGACGCACTCAATTATTGTGAAGGGGGCTGGACTCACACAGACGCATGTATGCACCTAATGCAGGTGAAATGCAACATGCTGCGTCCCAACCTGCGTTTGGCGCATAACTGCGTCTGTGTGAGTCCAGCCCCCTTCACAATAATTGAGTGCGTCGACTCCTGCGCTCCCCTGTGGCTGAGCAAAATACTTTTTATCCAATATCTGCTGTTTGGCTGTTTGGCTGACACTCTAGGGAACTTGTTCCATGGTCAGTCTTTGCCCTGGAGTGATGTCACAATGAAGCAGCACAGAGGCATAAAGCAGAGCAATAATGTTGCTCCTCTTGCACATTCCAAGTTTAAACCTGAGAAGAGAGAGAGCAGCAGAACCCTTTCCCCCTTGGCCTGTTTAAATGAGGTGCATTCTTTCAGGGCTGGCAGTGTCAGATTGTCTCCCATATATCTCAGTAATTGGACACAGATGCCGGCAGAGCGCAGACACTAAATCAATCCAACATGTAAATAACAAGATATCAGCTCTTGCAGGTGCTGGGATCTCTCACACACTCACGTGCCCTTTCCCATAGAGCCCTGTATTAACAGGGGAAGGCTGGTGCCTGTGAATTCAGCCTCTGGGGAACTATAACAGAGTAGATTGTAAGCTCTTTGGGGCAGGGACCCATTGTGTATAGAAATCACTTATGTATTTATTCTGGTTAGGTTTTTTTATTGCATGCATGTTGTGTAAAGCACTACATAGACTTGTGGAGATTACATTACAAACAAAATAGGCCCTTAGACTGTAAGCTCATCGGGGCAGGGACTGATGGGGATGATGTCTACATTGACACACAGGCCACTAAACCGAAAGCGTTTCCAATTCTGTGTTGTGTTGATAGTACAACACTAGAGGGCAGCAGTTAAGCACTGATTTCAATGTAGCGTTGGATTTGGATCTAAATTCATTCGAATTATGGAATGTTGTTTTTGCAATTTTTTATATTGAATTTCCTCACTTTGTTGCCAGGAAAACATACCTCCTACAACTGTTATATATTCTAACGTTGGTATCATCTCCAGCTGCTCTTTGCTACTCTGTTACTCTGTTACTCTGTTACTCTGTTAAGGGTAAATGTAGTTAATCTGATCCAATTTGTCTTCTTTGCTGACATGGCGAAGGCAAGTCTGGAGAAAAATGTAACGTTCTGCATCTTAGTTCATTTGCGGAGTAACGTCCATTCGCCAGAGCGAAAATTCGAATGGCGATAGAGTGCAAATCACAATTAGCGGCTGTCTCTTTCGCTAGGGAAGTTACGACTGCGCCCGTTAGTAAATCGGCCTGAAAGCGGTAACGCTGGCGAATCGTCACCAGCTTTACTCACTTCGCCCTTTAGTAAATCTGCCCTGGCAGGTTTCCCTTTGGTTTTCGCAGGGCATCTGCTTTATATTAAAATGGAATTTTAGCTTTGTGTTCGGTACACTCAGGCCACACTGGCGACTAATAGCTGCTGAGTTTCCTCCTTCCAAGGCCTGGAGCAATTCTGGTCATTTTCCTTGCTGGAAATAGCAACAATAGTTGTGAGTCCCTTCAAAAATCAGTCAGAGGTAGTTAAAGGGATACTGTCATGGGAAAAAAAAAATTTTTCAAAATGAATCAGTTAATAGTGCTGCTCCAGCAGAATTCTGCACTGAAATCCATTTCTCAAAAGAGCAAACAGATTTTTTTATATTCAATTTTGAAATCTGACATGGGGCTAGACATATTGTCAATTTCCCAGCTGCCCCAAGTCATGTGACTTGTGCTCTGATAAACTTCAATCACTCTTTACTGCTGTACTGCAAGTTGGAGTGATATCACCCCCCTCCCTTTTCCGCCCAGCAGCCAAACAAAAGAACAATGGGAAGGTAACCAGATTACAGCTCCCTAACACAAGATAACAGCTGCCTGGTAGATCTAAGAACAACACTCAATAGTAAAAACCCATGTCCCACTGAGACACATTCAGTTACATTGAGAAGGAAAAACAGCAGCCTGCCAGAAAGCATTTCTCTCCTAAAGTGCAGACACAAGTCACATGACTTGGGGCAGCTGGGAAACTGACAATATGTCTAGCCCCATGTCAGATTTCAAAATTGAATATAAAAAAATCTGTTTGCTCTTTTGAGAAATGGATTTCAGTGCAGAATTCTGCTGGAGCAGCACTATTAACTGATGCGTTTTGAAAAACATTTTTTTCCCATGACAGGATCCCTTTAAAGATACAAAAATATTTATTAGGACATAGTGGACAACGGCCTAACGCCTTTCGTGCCTGTTGGGGCACTTACTTGCTAGAGCCTATGAGTAAGTGCCCCAACACGCACGAAACGCTTTAGGCCGTTGTCCACTATGTCCTAAAATATAAATATTTTTGTATTTTTAACTATCTCTGACTGATTTTTGGAGGGACTCACAACTATTGCTGCTATTTTCTGGATATGCACCAGTGGACTGGGGTGAACTGTGACTATATCCTCCTCCTCCTCGCACTCATTTTATGCCTGTTTGCATCATTTATTGCAACTTTATTGATTGTGGTAGTGGATACATTGGCCTTTGGCACCTGTTCTTTTTGTTATCATTTTCCTTGCTGCCTATGGAAGCCGTCAATTCTCCCTCCCATCCCCTGTCCTTACAACTTGTGCCGGGTACAAATTCATACCTCCCAACATTTTGGAAGTAAAAAGAGGGACAAAAAATTTTTTTCCGCATGTAGCGCAGCAATTTTTTGACCACACCCCTTTATGTGGCCACACCCCCTAATTACCATGTTTGTTTTACAAAATTTGGCAGGTTATGAAAGTTTGAAAATATTTCTCCTTATCTTAACTGTGTTTTTGTGTCTCAAAATTGTTACAAAGTATCTTATTTGCACCTGTTAGCTGTTCTGGGCTCTCTGCTAAAAGCCAATTAAGTGAGAAACTTTGTTTCTTTTTCTGGCTGTTCAGTGCAGAGAAAAGAGGGACTTTCCAGTACAAATGAGGGACTGCGGGTTGAGCTGTCAAAAGAGGGACTGTCCCTCCGAAAAAGGGACAGTTGGGAGGTATGAAAATTACTGACAACAGGTGACTTGTTATAGCAGGAGACCAGGGGAGACGGGCTTAAATCAGAGGGAAAAGCCTTAAATCCAAGCCCCATACTCTACCCCTATGGAGGCCATACATTTTTAATATTAGTTTACAATACACAAAAGCCATGAATATCTTCTAAATTATATCCTTATAAATGGTGACTAGTGATGTCATCAGTTACAAACGGTGAGTAGTGATGTCATTTTTGTCACATGACTCACTAAAACTTGTGTATTATAATAAATAAAGTTCCCCTTGTTGGAAAATATGAGGATATTAGAAGTAACCTCGGAGTTCCAAGACCTGTATAAAAGCTTTTATATGGTCATGAAACTCCTCGGTGACTTATAATATCCTTATATTTTACAATAGGGGGTACTTTATTCACTATATATTGGTATATGTCTGTTCTAGTGATAAATTCGGCAGGTGCGAATTTGTGGTGAGATTTCCCGCTTTTCACCACCGGCAAATGACTTTGCGAAACTGCGGCGAAAATTCACCGGCATCAATAAATTTTTTTTGATGTCTGTGAATTTTTGCTGCAGTTTCGCAAATTCATTTGCCGGTGGTGAAATGCGGAAATTCGCCACAAATTCGCACCTGCCAAATTTATTCGCCCATCACTTGTGGCGAATTTCCGCGTTTCACCGCTGGCAAATGAATTCGTGAAACTGCAGCAAAAATTCACCGGCATCAAAAAAATTTTTGACGCGCATCAGAATAGTCATGCGCATAAAAACTGCCACGCGTCAAAATTATTTGGATGCCCAATCACGTTAATGCATTTGGAAAAGATAGGCGCGCGTCAAATTGTTGTGGACGTCAAAATTGTCAAGAGCGTCAAAATTGACGTGGGCATCAAAATTTGTTTTCGCAAATTTTTCGCCGTTTCGTGAATTTCTCAGAAGAAAATTCACCCATCACTAGTCTGTTCTAGTAGGGCTCTAACCCAGGGGTGACAAACCTGTTGTCCAACAGTGTTACTAAAGGACAACTCTCCCAGCTCTGCACAACAGCTTTTAGGTAGGGCTGGAACTAGAGAGAGGCAAAAGGGCCACTTGCCTAGGATGCAACTGTGTGGGTGGGGGGTGCTAGGTACATACTTCTTCTGAATGACTACCCCAAAGTCCAGACATTCTGTAGCTTTTCACCTCTCCTACCCCTCAATGTCCCTCCACAATTCTATAGTGCTGGTATCAGTACAGCAGGGGCAATTGGGGAGATTTCTTGCACTGGGTATGGGAATGAACGGGGTCCTGCCTTGGGTGCGTTCAAGGTTTGGCCCACCACACTGCTTTTAGACGCCGGAAAATAAGGAGAGCAATGGATCAAGGAATATATCATTAGAAGGTCAAAAAACTCTGGCTCATGGGGTACTGATTTTATTTCTGATGATGACTATACTCCAATATGCCTTGGGTAAGCCTCCCTGTGTGCCAATAATGAAACCTGCATTGTATAATCTATGGTCAGTAGGGATGTAGCGAACGTCGGAAAAAAAGTTCGCGAACATATTCGCGAACTTGCGTCAAAAATGCGAACGGTTCGCGAACGTCGCGAACCCCATAGACTTCAATGGGAAGGCGAATTTTAAAAGCTAGAAAATACTTTTCTGGCCAGAAAAATGATTTTAAAGTTGTTTAAAGGGTGCAACGACCTGGACAGTGGCATGCCAGAGGGGGATCAAGGGCAAAAATGTATCTGAAAAATACATTGTTGACACAGCGCTGCGTTTTGTGCTGTAAAGGGCAGAAATCACACTACGTCACTCAGGTGATGTTTCTGGACACGGAATGTGAAAAAGCTCACACAGCTAGGTGGCACTTGGTTAAAGACTGGGCAAACAATGCCTGCAAGGGCAACGTATACAGTAGTGGATACGGAATATATTATTGCTGCTGTATCACTCAGGTGATGTTTACGGACACAGAATTATTATTGTTATTTAGACAGAATGTGAAAAAGCTCACACAGCTAGCTGGCACTTGCATACCTCCCAACTGTCCCTCTTTTGACCACTCAACCCCCTGTCCCTCTTTTGTACTGGAAAGTCCCTCTTTTCTCTGAACTGAACAGCTAACTTAATTAGCTTTTGGCAAAGAGCTCAGAACAGCTAACAGGTACAAATAAGATACTTTGTAACAATTTTGACTCTGGTTGGTGCTGGTAGTGGTGAACTACTAGGAGGAGCAGCACACCAGTCCCACTCCCCAACACAGCTAGACTAATAGCACTGGGCTCTTACAGTAGCAAAGTAAAAAAACAAAAAAGAAAATAAAAGCAGTCCTTACAAGGACTATTGGGTTACAGGCAGCAGTCAGCAGATGAGATCAGAAGCAGTGCCCACAGCAGCTACATACAGAGCACTGCAGTAGAAGGTAGATTACTAGCCAGCAAAGCTACCTAACCTAAAATGTCCCTCAAATCCCTGCAGAGTTCTGTCCCTACAATACAGAGCAGTATCAAGTAGATTACTAGCCAGCAAAGTTACTATCAACTGTCCCTCAAATCACTAAACAGCTCTCTCCCTACACTAGCTCTTCCAAGCACACACAGGCAGAATGAAAAAACGCTGCAGGGCTTCAGTTTATATATGGAAGGGGAGTGGTCCAGGGGGTGTGGGGGTGGTCCAGGAGGGAGAGCTTCCTGATTGGCTGCCATGTATCTGCTGGTCTGGGGTGAGAGGTCAAAAATAAGCGCCAGCTAAGGCGAACCCAAATTGGCGAACGTCGCGTGACGTTCGCGAACATTCGGCGGACGCGAACAGTCGATGTTCGCGCGAATTAGTTCGCAGGCGAACAGTCCGCGACATCCCTAATGGTCAGAAGGCTTTTTATGCTTGACGTTGGGCTTCTTCTGGGTACTCAGGTTCCCTCTTACACTCCAAAAACATACAAGCAGCTAAACTGGCTCCAGATAACAGTGGCCATTATGAGTATGAATGTGATAGGGGCCTTAGATTGTAAGCTCCACTGGGGCAGGGACTGATGTCAATGGTTAATTAGGATATAAGTAACTCAGTCCCTCGGTGTATTTGTCTGTGGGTATGAGATACAGTTCAGGGGTCGCAAGGAAGCTTGTTTCCTTTCATGACTTCTTTTACTTTTAAAGTGTGTTTTGCCCTCCTGAGCTCCTCTCCTGAATGTTACATGCTATGGGCAGTGTTTGTTTTCATATGTCATGCTGGTTTATGGCCTGGGAAGTTCAGTATTGGCTGTCACAGGGGCGCAATAATTCACTGCACTTTGCTGGGTTTTGGGCTGGGAAGGATATCTCTGGAAAGAAACCTCACGCCTGTTCTTTCACAGGTCGCCTCTCAGAATACAATACAAACACAGGCCATATGAAGCAGCCTGTAAACTAAGGAGATGATACACAAACTTGGTACAAATATATCCCTTTCCATAAACCAATCAATTAGCTTGTCCAAGCAGCCACTGTCTCTTTGGATTTCAGACCGCCCATACTGTATGTCTCCTATTGTGTTATAACTCAAATATAAGAAGCCAGAAGGGGGCATGACCTAGGCAACTCCAAAACTCTTAGAGAGGAATATCATGAGAGCATGTTTTGTCACCCCTATTTTATTTAATTGTTGAGAAAAAGGGGTTGTGAATTTTCCTACCTACCCAGGAGTCTAGACCAGTACATGTAATAGGTGGTTTCTCGTGCCAGATATTGGACGCTGGATCTTATTAAAATGATGTCATACAAAGATGGAGCACTTGAGTAGACTGGAAGCCATAAACGCACCTTCCAACTGGAAAGATACAGTATTTGTAGCTCAAAGGGTATGGACTTACAGTACATAAAACATATGGATGTGTAGCCATCATATCAATGAAGAAGAACAAGATCCCAAATTCTCATCGGAGCATCAAGGAGAAGAGGCTCAGAACATAACTCAGAAAGACAAGTGGTTTGTAACCAACAGCTTCAAACATCAAAGGCAGCCATAAGATAAATCCCTCAGCCTGACAGCCTATCACTGCTTTTCTCTCCCAAAGGTTTCTGTGTATCGTCCTGCCCATGGCTTAGACTGTCAGCTAATAAGAATAAGGAGACTAATTTAGGGATAAGGTAGATTGTGTTGTATCAGTAGAGATGACCCTACACTATAAGGGTAAGGGCACACTCGAAGATTCGGGGAGATTTAGGCGCCCGGCGATTAATCAACTCTGCTTCAGGGCGACTAATCTCCCCAAACTGCCTTCCGCCGGCTAGAATCTAAATCGCCGACAGGATGGCACTGGAAGCGCTTCGTTTTCCAAAGTCACCCGAAGACTTCAGAAACCGAAGAGCACAGATTGCCATCCCGCCGGCGATTTACATTCTAGCCAGTGGGAGGCAGTTCAGGGAGATTAGTCGCCTCAAAGAAGAGGAGATTTGCAGCTGGGTGACTTATCTCCCCAAATCTGAGTGTGTGTCTCTGCCCTTAGATCCGCTTGTTTGGCAAGGTCGTCAAACAAGCAGATATTTCCCCTTATATGTCCACCAAAAGCAGGACGATACCAAGCTAATCTGATCGTTCGGCCCTAGGGCCAAACAATCAGATTACAATGATAGAAATAGGTGCTGACAGGACTAGGATCGCATCAACTAGCCAATGCTGTCATTGATCGCAGGGGAAAATCTAACCTGCCTGATCGATATCTGTCTTATTTTTGGGAAGATATCGGTCGTAGAGGCCAATTGGAAGACCCCATACATAGGCAAATAAACTGCTGAATCGGCCTAAAGGCCTAAAAGTGTATGGTCACCTTAAAGGGATACTGTCATGGGAAAAAAAGTTTTTCAAAATGAATCAGTTAATAGTGCTGCTCCAGCAGAATTCTGCACTGAAATCCATTTCTCAAAAGAGCAAACAGATTTTTTTATATTCAATTTTGAAATCTGACATGGGGCTAGACATATTGTCAATTTCCCAGCTGCCCCAAGTCATGTGACTTGTTCTCTGATAAACTTCAATCATTCTTTACTGCTGTACTGCAAGTTGGAGTGATATCACCCCCCCCCCCAGCAGCCAAACAAAAGAACAATGGGAAGGTAACCAGATAATAGCTCCCTAACACAAGATAACAGCTGCCTGGTAGATCTAAGAACAACACTCAATAGTAAAATCCAGGTCCCACTGAGACACATTCAGTTACATTGAGAAGGAAAAACAGCAGCCTGCCAGAAAGCATTTCTCTCCTAAAGTGCAGGCACAAGTCACATGACCGGGGCAGCTGGGAAACTGACAATATGTCTAGCCCCATGTCAGATTTCAAAATTGAATATAAAAAAATCAGTTTGCTCTTTTGAGAAATGGATTTCAGTGCAGAATTCTGCTGGAGTAGCACTATTAACTGATGCGTTTTGAAAAAAAACATGTTTTCCAATGACAGGATCCCTGAGTCGGTGACCACAACAATAGTGTGTTCCCTGCAGAGACCTCCAGTAGATTTGCCATTATTCAAACGTCTACAACATTCCTCAAGAGGGTTGGTCCAGATGTTTAGGAGCAAAAAATTGCTGCAGCAGACAAAACCGTGATTTGGAATTCTATCACCTCAGTTATTATATGTGTTTATGTTTTTGTATCAATTTTAGATTTATTATATGTTTATATTATTATATATCTATGCTTAATTATATTTCTTTTCTTTAATATGTTGGTTAAAACTGAATTTTTTTTGAGTTTGAGAAACGTGTGGACAGAAAAGAAATTCAACAAACAAAAAGAGAAGATTCAACAAACAAAGCTTTGTTTTTGTCTCAAACAAGTGACAAGGGTACACAGATGAAAAGAAAACAAATGATGGGCTCTCTATCACCTTTCTCCCTGTTGCTCTGTTAAGGTTTAGAAGGTGGGTTTTAAGGAGATGGAATTTTGCTTATTAGAACAAAACATTAGATGCTTGAACTTTCTCTATGGAACCTTGGGGTGAGTTAATGGCAAATATTAAAGAGATAGTCATCATATCAGATTTTGAGACCTCAAAAAGTGTTCTATAGTAACAGCATGAAGGGCTCCAAACTGTAATTAGGGTATACAGCATCTAGTGGAGATAGTGGACATTCTGAGTGTTCTACCATCTGAGTGGCTTCTTGAGTTCAGCTGAGTTGCAGGGAATTCTCTGGCATTTTAAGCTCTTAAAGGGATACTGTCATGGGAAAAAAAAAATGTCAAAATGAATCAGTTAATAGTGCTGCTCCAGCAGAATTCTGCACTGAAATCCATTTCTCAAAAGAGAAAACTGTTTTTTTTATATTCAATTTTGAAATTTGACATGGGGCTAGACATATTGTCAATTTCCCAGCTGCCCCAAGTCATGTGACTTGTGCTCTGATAAACTTCAATCACTCTTTACTGCTGTACTGCAAGTTGGAGTGATATCACCCCTCCCTTTCCTTCCCCAGCAGCCAAACAAAAGAACAATTGGAAGGTAACCAGATAACAGCTCCCTAACACAAGATAACAGCTGCCTGGTAGATCTAAGAACAACACTCAATAGTAAAAACCCATGTCCCACTGAAACACATTCAGTTACATTGAGAAGGAAAAACTGCAGCCTGCCAGAAAGCATTTCTCTCCTAAAGTGCAGGCACAAGTCACATGACCAGGGGCAGCTGGGAAATTGACAAAATGTCTAGCCCCATGTCAGATTTCAAAATTGAATATAAAAAAATCTGTTTGCTCTTTTGAGAAATGGATTTCAGTGCAGAATTCTGCTAGAGCAGCACTATTAACTGATTCATTTTGAAAAAAAATGTTTTCCCCATGACAGTATCCCTTTAAGGGTCACCAAAAAATAGTTTGACTGAACTTATTCAAGTAGACAGCATCGAACTGAAGGGGCCCCACCCCCCTCCCTCGGGACCCCCCTGCCCCAGCTCATTTAATTTTAGTTTCATCTAAATCCAATGGAAATTGGATTCATTTTTCTCCAAGAGTGTCTGGCAGTCTTTGTGTTCTTAGTCAATAAATGACTTTCTTCTGCAGCTCTCCATTTTGAAATTAAGACTGAAAGAATCTGTTGTTTATTGCTCTAGGGGATGCTGGGTGATGTAGTCCAGCAGCAGCTGTAAGTGACAACCTTGATGTATACTGTAGCAGGCACTGCATTCTACACTCAGGGTGAATATGAGGGTCTGACCTATGTGTATGTTGTCACCTTGGGTTAATTAGCATACTAACGAAGCTTGTCCTTTTCTAGTTTGTAATATTCTCATGGTATCTGATGTCCAACATAAACATGTCCACTACAGCAACAGTCATCTACTGAGCATTATAACTGGAGAATACCTCTGCTACCCTAACACGTAACTGTCCTGAAGAAGGGAGGCTGTGTCCCCCCGAAACGTTGATTATTGATTGTTGGTGGCATTAATAAAAGGGGCACAATCCCCGACTGCAATATTGGTGTGTGCGGACCGTTTTTCGAAATTACAGACCATTAATAACACCACCATTTATAACACCCACCAGCCTATGCTCCAGTAACTCTAGGTCATTCATTACCCAAGACACCATTGACCCTCAGCTATATATCAATGTGCCCTACATTATTAATTAGGGTATTGATACTTTCTAACTGTTTCTGGTTCATCTCTAACTTAGTGTTCCTACTCTCCAAGAAGTGGTTAGGGTGGGAATGTCCATCCCTTTATTTGGGAGATGCACATCACCCAACATTCCAGGCAGCCAACAGCAGTCAGATATCTGATCTCATCATCATCAGAGCCCCCACTGATGTAAATAAACACATCTCTGCATGCAAAGCCCACGTTTATAAGGAAAGAGTACATGGTACTTTCCAGGCTTTCTATCCTTACTGAAGACAACTGAGAATGCCTTGCCTAAGCCAACATTAAGTGTTACTTTCCCTTAAGCATCATTATCAAGGTTGAAAAGCCCAACACAAAGCTAACAGCTAGACAAAAACAAGAGTCCTCTGCACTCAACCCAATATCAGTATATTTAAGACACTGAGACATTTTGTGCTTTTTGTGTTTAAAGCTTACCCTTTAAACAAAACAGGGATTGTTTGTCCATATATTGCAATATATTTAAGCTGGCCAACTACGTCAAATTTATCCCATATCTGTCTTACGCTCAATTTTCATCTGATTCATTAAAGGGATCCTGTCATCGGAAAACATGTTTTTTTCAAAACGCATCAGTTAATAGTGTTACTCCAGCAGAATTCTGCACTGCAATCCATTTCTCAAAAGAGCAAACAGATTTTTTTTATATTCAATTTTGAAATCTGACATGGGGCTAGACATTTTGCCAATTTCCCAGCTGCCCCTGGTCATGTGACTTGTGCCTGCTCTTTAGGAGAGAAATGCTTTCTGGCAGGCTGCTGTTTCTCCTTCTCAATGTAACTGAATGTGTCTCAGTGAGACATGGGCTTTTACTATTGAGTGCTGTTCTTAGATCTACCAGGCAGCTGTTATCTTGTGTTAGGGAGCTGCTATCTGGTTACCTTCCCATTGTTCTGTTGTTTGGCTGCTGGGGGGAGAAGAGGGGTTATATCACTCCAACTTGCAGTACAGCAGTAAAGAGTGATTGAAGTTTATCAGAGCACAAGTCACATGACTTGGGGCAGCTGGGAAATTGAAAATATGTCTAGCCAAAAAGGAACACTTAGGGGCAGAGTTATCAAGGGTCGAATTTCGAAGTAGAAAAAGCTTCGAAATTCGACCATCGAATTGGAATACTTCGACTTTCGAATATCAAATTTGAAGTTTTTTTACATCGAATTTGGCCATTTGCGGTCAAAGTAAAATCGTTCGATCGAACGATGAAATCCTTTGGATCGAACGATTCGAACGATTTTTCTTCGACTTCAAAAAACTTAGAAAAATGCTCTAGAAGGTCCCCATAGGCTAGCAATAGACACGTACTTTCACATACGGATGCGCCGCTCTCGCATACGTCTTTAGGGCTGAAGGTGTCAATAGACGTACTGACCTGCCAGTATAGTAAACTAC
Source organism: Xenopus laevis (assembly GCF_017654675.1). Taxonomy (NCBI): domain Eukaryota; kingdom Metazoa; phylum Chordata; class Amphibia; order Anura; family Pipidae; genus Xenopus; species Xenopus laevis. The sequence goes on from NC_054378.1 coordinate 10,232,888, forward strand.
GTGCCAGTACGTGTCTATTACTAACACCTTCAGCAACAGGCAGCAGTATAGACCAAGTGGCAGATCATTTCACTAATGTGCCCAAATATTACAGTTACGGCTAGGCGATTCCTTGTTTAAATGGGTTAAATGATGTTAATGGTTCAAAGAATGTCAGGCTGAATGGTCCGCCCCCACACATTTTCACCTCACCAAATCTGGCCCTCATTGCAAAAAGTTTGGACACCCCCGGCCTAAAGTTTCATATTTAATGCAATTAGGAAAGTAAACTGAGAAAGAGCCAAAAAAAGCAGTGCTTGCTGCAAAGGTGTTTTATTCCAATGACATGTTTCGGGCTCAAAGCCCTTTATCAGGTATACTTGTAAGTGGTCTTTTTTGGCTCTTTCTCCGTTTTCTTTCCTAATTGCATTTTGCTATTACACCTGAGGCAGGGGTGTATACTGAAGATTAGAGCCTGGAATTGCCCCACACTTAGCCACCTATTAATATGCTTATGCCATCATAAGACGTTGGCCTTATTAAACTGATATCATTTAATACACTGGAATATAGGATTGCGAGGATTCTCTGATTCTCTTACAGAGCTTTTCCATTTGTACATAGGTATGTGAGCCACAAGGTCCTAAATAAAACCATGTATTTCACTTAACAGGCAATGAACAAATGACCTGTCCAATGTGGTTTTCCCTGAAAGTTAGCTTTGATATATGTCACCAGGCATCCTTGCTCAGATTTATATAAGGCCCTTAAAACACAGCTTCTCCGCGGAGCCTCTGGCTTTCTAAATCCAACAACTATTTCTAAAATGTGACTTATTCTCATAGGATACAAAAGCCTGGCTGAGGTCAAGATTCCTTGGAATTGAGTACAATTTATGGCTGTGGGCTGAATAAATAGAATAGAGAGGAAAATAAGGTGGAAAGTGCAGGCACTTCGGTGAAATATTTGACTCCAAATACATCAGTGTGGAACATAAAAAGAAGTCATACTCTAGTTGAGCATCTAAAGGGAAATGACCTACTTTTCCCATATGGAATAGCATGTGCCTTTTATCAAGCCAGGATGACACCAGCATCTATAGGGAGATATAAGAGGAGGGTAAATCTTATGGCGGAGGTCTCTTGGTTTTTCATCTCAATCTCCAAAAACTTACAGGCAGGTTCATTGGCTCCTTATAAACTTGACATCAATGTGTGAATGTGTATGGGACCTGTTTTCCAGAATGTTCGGGTTTTCCGGATAACAGATCTTTCTGTAATTTGGACCTTCATACTAGTCTACTAGAAAATCACGTGAACATGAAATAAACCCAATAGGCTGGTTTTGCTTCTAATAAGGATTAATTATTTGGATCAAGTACAGGCTACTGTTTTATTATTACAGAGAGAAAAAAAATCATTTTTAAAATCTTTTTTTTAAAAATTGGAGTTTTCTGGATAATGGGTTTCCAGGTAACAGATCCCGTACTCGTACTTAAAGGGGGTTATTTATCAAGGTCCCGAATTTATCTCAGTATTTCTAATATCCAACTCCGAGCAACTCCGAATTCCTGAATGGACCTTATTAATGAAGAAAAAAGCCCAAAAAAATAGGGCGGGGCAAACTTCTGAGCTTTCCCCGAAAACTCTGAATAGTTTGGAGTTTTCCGCAAAACTACGATTTTTTTTTGAGTTTCTTTAAGTTTTTTGTGCAGAAACCCTGAAATCATTGGATATCAGTATAGACATCAGCGCATACACCGGGACCTTCCCCATTGACTTATACCGGACCTCGAGAGCTTTTAGATTCCAGGGTTTCGGATTCAGAGGTTTTAGACCATTGGACTTTAATAAATCTTGAAAAATTCATTGTTTTTTTTTGCTCCGAAAACGACTTATTATTCTGGGTTCGGATATTCGGACCCTGATAAATAACCCCCAAAATGTTGGTTCCAGCATCCCTTCAATGGAAGCATTTACAAATGAAACAGCAGCAAAATATGCCAAAATGTGCCTCCAAGTAGGGGACAAAATTGGAAAATATGATCCAAATTTGAAAATATCTCACTTTTTCCCACCTTGTCTCCACCTTTTACACATTTTTGTTCTCACTTTGATGCATTTCTATAGATCCTTGCCATCCTCTTCAACCAAAATAACTTGTTTTGGGCAAAAGGAGACGTTGATATTTTGTTCAATTTCGGTAAAATTTGACTTTAAAATGTAACATTAAATTCTCTAAATTTAAACTTGCAGTACAGCAGTAAAGAGTGACTGAAGTTTATCAGAGCACAAGTCACATGACTGAAGGCACCTTAGAAACTGACATGTCTAGCCCCATGTCAGATTTCAAAATTAAATATAAAATCATTTGTTTGCTCTTTTGAAAAATGGATTGCAGTGCAAAATTCAACTGGAGCAGCACTATTAACGAATGCATTTTGGAAAAAAAACTCCCATGACAGTACTGCAAACAAAAATTGCATGGTTCCATTTATTTTCAACGAGTTTGTAAAAATGTCCTTGTTTCAAAAATCTCAAAAGATAAAATAGCTTGAATTTCTAATATACACTACCCACAGGTTTTATCTGTTGGAAAGTTTTCAAGATTTTTGTGATTGCTAAATTGTGAACATTGAGTTGACTTTGAAGAAATGTAAGATTTTTTTGTGTTGTTGAAGCGTGGAATAAAGCATGATCAAAGAATTGTTATACATGTAATTAAAGGGCATGTAAAAGCAAAAACATAAAATCCCATTTTTACTTTCTATAATGAAAAATAAACCTATTTCCAATATACTTTATTTAAAAAATGTATACCGTTTTTATAAGAATTTTTCTAAATTCTCCCTTCATTTACTGCTGTGGATAGGAATTGTCAGACGGTCCCTAACTGCTCTGCAGGGAAACAATCATACTTATGAACAGCAGGGGGAGCCCCCGCCTTACTTCCCAGCCATGCAGAACTCAAGCAGCTTTGTTTGTTTCCCTGTAGAGCAGTCGGCGACTGTGTAAAGATTTGTACTGGATATATATTTTTGCCTTTACATCTGATCCCTCTTTACTGTTTCCAACTCCAGCTGCAGGGACAAAGATCATGGAGCCAGATTTAAAGAGATAAACTGGGATTCTATTTGGAGGATTATTTTGCTGCAGCCACTGGTTCTGCAGAGTTGGAGAAAGTTTGTATTAAACAACACAAAAACTATAAAATCCACATTAGATTACATGACAACACAGGACCCAGTGCAGTCTGTATATTCTAATTATTAATCAGTCTTGTTGTATCAGCTTCTGGCAGATATTATATGACTTGTGCTGTTTTGATAATGTATGATGATCCCTAAGCAGCCCAGACCACACTGAGCATGTGCACAGTCTTGGTCTTGCAAAGATGTTTAACAAAGTTACAAGATGGTGACCCCCTGTAGCCAACTTTGAAAGCATAAACCATTTGTTTGATTAGGCTTGTGGTGCCGTAAACTCATGTTTATGTTTAGTATACAAAATACAGCATTTCTCAGCTCAATCATAAGAAGTCACCAAAATTTGAATCCTACTATTCGGCCGAATCACAAAACGAATTCTAGTCAATGAACTTTGTTTATTTCTATTTATTTTATTTATTATTTTCTCGTCTGTGTAGTATCTGCAATGCAGCCGAGACCAAACAAGTTGAGTAGGCAATGAGTTTAGACTGTGTAGCTCCGCAGATTAAGGCAGAACATCTCTGTAATGTCATTTGCTGCCCAAGCTGCCAAAACGCTTTAATATCAGCAGCTTTATCTGAACTCCGGTGTGTTGGAAGAACTCATTAGGACAGTATGTGATACTGAAACAGAAGGCTGCCTGTCTCAGGCTAGCGATGAGCAAGTCCCAGCTGAACTTTACAACTGATAAAGACTGGCAGATTCATTCTTTTTCTTCCCCTTCACTAGGCCATCTGTGTCCAGTCAAGGATAACTGCCCTTTCTAAGAAAGCTATCCATCTTGTTCAACCCAACACAACTTTCTCTTGAAGCTCTTGGGCAGAAGAACAAACATGGTTAATATACTCATCTGGAGCCAGAGGTCAAGACTGCTTTAGACAAACCAATGTCATAATAATATACAGAAGCATTGAAGTTATTTTGTATGTTTATGAAACCTGGTACCCAGGTCCATTGTTATCAGGCCTGACTATCAATTATTCAGCTGCTTTCAAGCCAGAGGCCCATAAATCTTGAAATCAGTGGGGTTTTTTTGACTCGGCTTGTTAGACTTTCATTTTATCACCTATTTATGTGTGTGCGGTGCATTTGGCGTATGAAATATTGCTGCTCCTTCCCCAAAGATATGTATTGTACTTGTATTTACTCTATGTCTAGACTCTTCTGGTTCCTCCCAGGTTAAGGGCTTATTGTGAGACTCTCTACAAAGTAATAACACAAAGACACTGGGCATGAAACTGATAATGCTAACAATCGATCTATTAAAGGAATTGTTCACCTTTAAATTAACTTTTAATATGGCGTGGAGAAGATAAATAACTAGTTAATAAATGGGAAGGAATTAATGGACAAAGATAAAAATTAGGGATGCACCAAATCCAGGATTCGGTTCGGGATTTGGCCAGGATTCTGCCTTTTTCAGCAGGATTCGGATTGAGCCAAATCCAAATCCTAATTTGCATATGCAAATTAGGGGTGGGGATTGAAATTGCGTGCCTTTTTATCACAAACCAAGGAAGTAAAAAATGTTTTCCCTTTCCCACCCCTAATTTGCATATGCAAATTAGGATTTGGGTTTGGTATTCGCCCGAATCTTTTGCAAAGGATTCAAGGGTTCGGCCGAATCCAAAATAGTGGATTCGGTGCATCCCTAATAAAAATTGATGCAACAATGGATAAAAAAAACCGAATTACATAAAACAATTAAAACTGATAACATTTTTGTGACAGTCACCTGAAGGACCACTAACAAGGCTGGTTTAAAGCACCAAAAAAAATTTGTTTGTATAGAACCAAAAAAAGACACCAAGACGACATATGTTACTTTATAATAGCCAAGTCATATAACTTACCAAAACTCCGCTTGCGCTTCTCTTCAGAAAAGGCGACAGGGCGACAATCCATCGTGCGGCGCTCGATTTCTCCTCCCTGCCTTTATATATGGCTTGGTGGGTTTTTTTCGTTCTGTACAAACAATTTATTTTTTTTATATTTTAAATTGGCGTTACTGGTCCTTTAAGTAAGATATAGTTCAGCTGGGTTAAATGCACAACAGCATTTTTTTAAAAAAAAAAGTTTTTTGTTGCTTTTTCACATTGTAAAAAAGGGTTAATAACTGTCTGAGCTAAAACATCCAGTTAAATAATCAACAATATCACTTCCCGACTTGTGTTTTAAAAAGTTGCCTGTGTTAATTATGCCTATGACTACATATCTTAGGATACGAAATGCGTCAGGACTTGATGTTTTTAATCTGCTGAAATAAAGTTGCTTTTTACCTTATGAGTGATGTCTGGAGTGCTTGCCGATACTTCTCTACAATTGGAGAGTGATAGTCTGAGATTAGTCGCAACTGGTTTAAATTTCTTTACTATTTGTGGTCTTCGAGTTATTTCGCTTTTTTTATTCAGCAGCTCTTCAGTTTGCAGTCAGCAGTCTGGTTGCAAGGGTCCATATTACCCTAGCAACCATGCATTGGTTTCAAAAGTGACTGGAACATAAATAGGAGAGGATCTGAATAGAAAAACTAGTAATCAAAAGTAGCAATAACTAAACATTTCGAGAGCATTTGTTTTTTTTCAAAAAGTATAAAAAAAATATAAATGAAGGCCAATTGAAAAGTTGCTTAGAATTAGCCATTCTATAACATACTAAACATTAACTTAAAGATGAACCACCTATTCATCCAAAAAAAACTTTGACTTAATTTTGGTTGGTCTTTTTGAATTCGAATTCAAAGTTTTTTCAATTCAAAATTCGACCCTTGATAAATATGCCCCTTAGAGGCACATTTATCAAGGGTCGAATTTAGAATTCATGTGAGTTTTTTTAAACTCCCATAAATTTGAAATTCGACTAGTAGAAATTTAGTAATAAGATCGAGTTTTTTAAACTCGAACAAATTAAAACAACCCGAAAACTCCAATTGAATTCAATTTGAATTATAAAAACTCGAATGTCAGGAAGGCTACAAACATCAACAAATTGATCGAATAGGTCCGTTTTCGTTCTTATTTGAATCGTATGAATTAAAGTAATAGCGCATTCGAAGTTTTCCCCCCCAAAAAACTTTGATTTTTCAAAGTCCACCAATTCACTCCAAATAGGTTCTAGGAGGTCCCCCATAGGCTAAAACAGCAATTTGGCAGGTTTTAGATGGCAAATGGTCGAAGTCGTATTTTTAAAGGGATACTGTCATGGGGAAATTTTTTGTTTTCAAAAGTGAATCAGTTAATAGTGCTGCTCCAGCAGAATTCTGCACTGAAATCCATTTCTCAAAAGAGCAAACAGATTTTTTTATATTCGACTTTGAAATCTGACATGGGGCTAGACATATTGTCAATTTCCCAGCTGCTCCAAGTCATGTGACTTGTGCTCTGATAAACTTCAATCACTCTTTACTGCTGTACTGCAAGTTAGAGTGGTATCACTCCCTCCCTTTTTCCCCCCAGCAGCCAAACAAAAGAACAATGGGAAGGTAACCAGATAGCAGCTCCCTAACACAAGATAACAGCTGCCTGGTAGATCTACACTCAATAGTAAAAACCCATGTCTCACTGAGACACATTCAGTTACATTGAGAAGGAAAAACAGCAGCCTGCCAGAAAGCATTTCTCTCCTAAAGTGCAGGCACAAGTCACATGACCAGGGGCAGCTGGGAAATTGACAAAATGTCTAGCCCCAGGTCAGATTTCAAAATTGAATATAAAAAAATCTGTTTGCTCTTTTGAGAAATGGATTTCAGCGCAGAATTCTGCTGGAGCAGCACTATTAACTGATTCATTTTGAATTTTTTTTTTTTGCCATGACAGTATCCCATTTAAGAGACAACACATGATAAATTTTGAAATTCGAATTTTTGGATTTTTTTCAAATTCTAAATGAATTAGGGCTATTTCCTAGTCGAAGTACACAAAAATTATTTTAATTCGAATTTTCACTTCAACCATTGATAAATCTGCCCCTAAATGTTAAAAATGTTCGGGGGTTCGTCAGAATCAGAAATAGTGGAATCGGTGCATCCCTAATATATATCTATGACTGGCTGCTATGGGTACCAAGCTCTGGTGCCAAAGGTGCGCCTTTAGTACCAATGAATTGACTGAGTGGAACCATCTTCTTTACAGTGATAACCGAACTATGGAGCATGGGGTGCTTGGATCCAAAAAGTCTGGAAACTATTGCTCTGGTGACTCTCATTCAGACATCACATTCCAGTCTCTGACAGTTTTGTGAGTCACATGGAATATTCAGTTACTGTCCGGATGATAAGGAAGGGGAATATATGAATTTACAGTAACAGAAACATAATATCTCAGCAGCAATATTAAGGCAACCGTACCCCAATAATAGAAAAGTATAAGGCTGAGCATAAGTAAATGTATTTAACCTGGGGGTGGAACAGTTTGATATTAAGAGATATCTTTGATACCACTCTCGCCCATTTGCTAAAGATATTTTACGTGCTGTGAAACTAAAGGCACATCTAGTAAATAGTTTCATTTAAACTGCCCTGTACCTCTTTATTGGGGATTTATATGACATTCAATGTTTTCATGGTGAGAGCTAAATTCCTGCGACATTCCTCGTGTAGCTCTCGCAACATAACTATTGAAATGCAACTACACGGCTTCAATTCAAGCCCCTGGAATTTCTGTTCTGTAGAGTGAAGAGGAATATGACATTTCCCGTATTATACAAAGCAGATCTAATGAAGACAAAGAAGGGTTTCCAGCTCGGCACCACTGTGTACCATGCAATGATTTCACCCTCTGGCTTAAAATAATAAAATGTACAAGACTGTGACATGATGCATCTGCTCAGCAACATACACACTCTAACTTGGCCTTGCTTTTAACCTTATTACGTCCTACACCTACACTTTCCATGGAACTCTTTCATTTCACATTTTCCACCTGAACAGAAATTGGTTGTTTTTTTTACCATAAATACATGGGAATGTGTATTGCTTAATTCAGGGAGCACAGCGCTTTGCTTTCCTGCATGTTTGCATTTATAGATATAAACAGTAGCCGCCATGGTTTTTTTTGCTTTTTTTTTTAGATCTCAGTAGAGATTGGTCTTCAGACTCTTTGAGGTTCAACAATTGGACAAAGTCTCCTATTTGCTGATTATAGCTTATTTCTGGATATAGGAAAACTCTGCTGCCAGAGTAGTTAGGACAGTTGACCCCACATCTTACTGTTTAAGTGACCTTCCAGCTGGGATTCAACAAGCATCTAGGAGAAGAAATTGGTATCCAATCTTAGCCTTAAGATGGCCATAGATGCACAGATAATATCATACGAAACTCATTTTCGTACGATATTCGGTGCGTGTATGGTGGGAAAAGAGTCGACTGATATCGGCAGAAGACTTGGATACTGGTAGGCTCGTTGACTTGAAGGCACCCTAACATCGGCCATTGTTAGTGCTGAATAATCAGATACAGGTAGAATTCTATTGTTTCTATTTGTATATCTGAAGATTCAGCTCTACACGTGTGTATTGAAAGTAACGATCTTTCTTGGAAAGATCTTTTCCAAGAAAGATCGTAATTGTTACGTCTATGGCCACCTTAACTGACCTTCAGGTTGGTCACAAAAGAGACAGACCCGCAACTTGGAAACTACTGCCTTAGACTCTGATGAAACTAAACCTCAAGTGAGCATACATTGATGGGATTATGTAGTGTCTGGAGTTTCCCTCAAAGTTAGTTAACATCATAGAAGGTCCCACTTACTGTATATCAATAATGCAATTACAGTGACTGTGTTTTTCTTCATTCTATTGACTACATCTTCTAGGTCCCTAAAGACAAGGTCAACCACCAACGATCAGGTTTCACTTAAAACAAAATCTACTGAACTTTGGAAAACTGTTTTGCAATTGAAATATTTTGCCGTTAAAGTATAAAAGTTCACAAGGATCGACCTAAACTGCCGACCCATTTTGGCAGTTTGGGTCGATCCTTGTGAACTTTTATACTTTGTGGATATATTCAGCAGCACACACAGTGGAGGTGCATCACATGGTTTTCGACTGAAAGTTTTTTCGCAGTTTGTTTGAGGTAACAGCACCATTTCTTATTGAATTAATATTTTGCCGTTGTTTTGGTAAATTAAATCTTCAAAATGACAATTCATTTGCAAGATGGGTCTATCAAAAAACAATAAGAGACTTATACCAGTACCTATATTCTGCTTCTGATCTAGAGGTGAAGTAACTCTTTTTAAACTTTGCACTTGTGTCTTTTTCCCTAATCCAACCTTCATTGGTCTTTATGGGTTGTCTTAAGTGTTTTAAACCCTCAATAAAACGACCCCACTCCGCCTTTTGAGAATCCTATATACATTGGCCTTAGATAACAATGAGCAAAAATGTTGACATCCCCTTCCAAATTGTTGTTTTGGCCACTTGTTAAATGTTTTATGGAATGGTTTGTGGAATGGTTTGTGATTAACAGCAAAATGTTTCCATCTTTTTGACAGCATTATTTCTTGGGTCACACAACTTAACAAATTACAGGCATAGTCTTTGGTTGTTGCTTTCTATTTTTTTTTTTTTAAATGGATCAACTGGTACTGAAGTAATCAGTGATATTATGGTCAGAAATTTCATCATAGAAAATCATGAGTTGTGTATTATTTCCATAGGCATCTAAGGCGTTTCCAACCCAACTCAAGAATTCTCATGTAAACTTATAGAATTCTTTCATAAAAGTAAGCTGGTCCATTGGATAGAATCATTCTATCCAACTCTAATCTCCAAAACGGTTAGGATGACCATTGAAAAAAATGTGTGAAAATCTCAAAATTTTGATTTGAAGATAATATTTCTAAAAGAGATCAAAGTTAAGTGATATATCTCAGTTGCATTGTTACAACCCTGTCCATTAAACAAGTTACATATGGCAGGGCGGCACATTATGCCCTGATTTTTATGCGGTTCACACATGGAATAATAAATCAGCATCAAAGTGTCCTTTGAAATTATATATGTAATTTTTTTAGGGATGCATCGAATCCAGCATTCGGCCTTTTTCAGCCGAATCCAAGTGCCTGGCCGAACAAAATCCAAAATTGCATTTGGACAAAAGAGTCGCGAGTGTATAAATTGTTGTGCGCATAAAAATTGTTGCGCATCAAAATTATTCGGATGCCGATTGACTTTAATGGATTTGGACAAAAGATTGGCGCTTATAAAAATTGTCACTTGCGTCAAAATTGTCATGTGTCAAGTTTATTTTGATGCACATTGACTTCAATGTGTTTTGCAAATTTTTCGCAGTTTCTTGAATTCCTGATTTTTTGGCATACCAAAACGGGACAGATTCGTTCATCACTAACAGTAAGGCAAGTATAGCACTGAAATAACATTAATGAAATTAAATTTAAATGTTGGGAAATATGAATTTCAAGGTTTTAGAAATAAGAAAAAAAACTCCAATGACTCAATGGAACAAGCTTTTATTAAAGCTGTGTGAATTATGCAGATTACATTTACAGTAAAAACATCAAAACAGTCAAATTATACATTTTCTACGCTGGAATGTTTTCTAAGAGCAATACCATACTGTATTTATATTACATATTTATTTACATACAAATCAAGCCTGAAATAAAAAAAAGACAAAAAAACAAACTAAAACGAATGTCCCTTGTTATAAAACCCTGGCTAATAATATTCTTCTTTTGTTTCATGGGCTTTAATAACATGGAAAGTAATTAAAAAACAATCTGAGAAAAAAAAAAATTATGGACCAGCCGTTTTGCATTTTCTTTATTACATTTCCGTACAGCAATATATTTACAAATCTCAGCCGCAAAACCAGTGCAGCATTTACAGTGTTCACAAATCTCTCACCTCTTTAGGGATTTGAAAGAGACACTTCCACTCACAACTATCATTGTGTTATTATGTGAGCGGAGAAAATCTAGACTTTGTAGCACAAGCATAGATTCACCAAAGTCACCTTTTTTTTCAGTTGCTTTCTAGAGATTTTTTTCCTGCAAGAAATTTTTCCAATAAATCGAAAAAAAATGCATTAAATTATTACACTGAAAATTGTAACAAATTGAAATCTTAAATTAAAAAAATTTAATTTGAATAAATTGTATTGTTAAATTAATAGACTGAAAAGTCTACATTATAATACATTTTTGGCTGCTGGAAACAGATTACTATTACAATTTCTCAAACTTCACAAAGTGAAATTGTGCCCCTTAACTTACTAGAGATCTCTGTATTAATGTTTAAATACATTTCCACTGATTATTAACCAACAATTTCCACCCAAAACGAAAATCTCTAACAGGTGAAAAATGTGCCTGGTGAATTATAACAGTTTTACCCCTATTTCTCACCACAAGGAATGAGCGAGGCATGGAAGATTAATCACCACTATCCCTTCTTGCACCAAAAGAAAGTCACTTTTTTTTCAGTTGCTTTCTAGAGATTTTTTTCCTGCAAGAAATTTTTACAATAAATCGAAAAAAATGTATTAAATTATTACACTGAAAATTGTAACAAATTGAAATCTTAAATTAAAAAATTGAAATTTGAATAAATTGTATTGTTAAATTAATAAACTGAAAAGTCTACATTATAATACATTTTTGGCTGCTGGAAACAGATTACTATTACAATTTCTCAAACTTCACAAAGTGAAATTGTGCCCCTTAACTTACTAGAGAGCTCTGTATTAATGTTTAAATACATTTCCACTAATTATTAATCAACAATTTCCACCCAAAACGAAAATCTCTATAAAACAGGTGAAAAATGTGCCTGGTGAATTATAACAGTTTTACCCCTATTTCTCACCACAAGGAACGAGCGAGGCATGGAAGATTAATCCCTTCTGGCACCAAAAAACAAATATAAAAAACAACATATTCTAGTGAAGTTGTAAAATAAATTAAAATCTACAAAAGAAAAACAAATCAATAAACTATTTAAAACAAAATATTTTGACTTCAACCTCACTTTTTCTTAAAGGTTAGTGGGGATATCCATGGTGCCCCCGGAAGAGTTGTATATTTTCTACTAATGAAGCAATTAGTTATAGAATTGAACATATTTATAATTGTTTTAAGTTCATGTTCAAATGGAAAATATTCTTTCATACCCTAGACTCTGAAGAAAGAGTTAAATGTAATAATCTTCTTAAAGGAAAACTATACCCCCCAAACAATGTAGGTCTCTATTAAAAGATACTGAGTAAAACAGCTCATGTGTAAAACCCTGCTTCATGTAAATGAACCATTATCATAATAATATACTTTTTTAGCAGTATGTGCCATTGGGTAATCTTAAATAGAAAATTGCCATTTTAAAAAATAAGGGCCGCCCCCTGAGATCGTAAGATTCACTGTGTACACATACAAACCACATGTAAGGTCACGTGAGCCAATTAACAGACAGAGTTCTGCCTTTTGCTTCAACACTTCTTCCTGTTACAGTTAGAGTTGTAGTATTTCTGGTCAGGTGATCTCTGAGGCAGCACAGATAGAGTCACGAAATGGTGGCTCAAGGCAAGAGATGTAAAAGGGCAATATTTATGTAAATATATATTCCAGTTTGGTAAGATTCTTTAATATGTCATTCAATTTGATATAAACTATCTGTTAATTAAGTATTCATTTTGGGGGTATAGTTTTCCTTTAATTGTTCTATGGATACTTAACATCATTTCCTTATTTTCTAGCCTTATTGGTTGCAATACCAGGAAAACTACTTTCTGATTGTTTATCTCATTGTTACTGATAAATTCTTGATGCTTATTTTATTATAATGATTTTTAGTTGAATTGTTTGGTTTTATTTTATGTTATAGTTTCTTCTTAATTGCTTGTTTTCTTTTATGAAGATAAACAATTACATGATAAGACAAAAAAAATTATATATTCTTGACAGAATACCAGTTTCCTTTGTTATTCCGCCATATATTTTCCCAGACAGAGAGACTAATATATGTTTTCATTGAACCTTCCTTCTCTGCATATTTTCCTGCCTTGACTTATTCCTTTTCCATAGACAAAAAACAGTTGTACATACATGGTCACTGGGCATGCCAAAGAACAATTTTTACATGGTCACAAGAGTTGAGAGAATAATCAGCATTTATCTACGTACTGTAGAACAAAAGCACGTATGCTATGGCCTCTAGGGGTGTTGTACAGGATGAGTATGTACAAGGGCTTGCTTTTTGTAAAATACATTTATTTGTATAGGGTCCATAGTTGTGCTTTAAAATAGCTATATTTTTAGTTAAAAGGCTGTTGCATGGAAGAATGTATCTATACCACTAATAGGTTTGTAGAACAGCAGTATTAATTTATGGCCTGTAGGGATACTGTAGAATGGCAGAATTAGTCTATCAGGTATGTAGAACAGCAGTATTTAGGCATAGCCACTAGGGGTGTTGTAGAATGGCAGAATTCATCATGACTGACCCCTTTGTTATTCGTCCCTTCATTTTCCCTCAACGAGAGACTTAAATATATTTTCACTGAACCTTCCTTCTTTTCCTGTCTTGACTCATTCCTTTTCCATTTGTATATTCCACACTATTTTTACATGATCACAAGAGTTTATGATGGGCAATATTAATCTAAATGTACTATAGAACAGAAGAATGCATTTATGATCTCTAGGGGTACTGTCTAGCATGAGTATGTAGGAAGTCTAACCAAATATATGTTGAGCAGGCACTCAGATACGGCAATCTTCCACCAGGATAAAAACAAGTGAAGACTAGGGGTAGGCAGAGTATGCGCCCGCCTAGGGCGCAGTCATAGGGGGGCGCAATTTTGAAAAGGAAAATTTTTTTTAAAAAATTTTTTTATTTTTCTTTAAATTTTAAACTTCTTGCGGCTGACCCAGGCCCCCATCAGAGTTCGGCTCTGCTTTTGAGATCCAGCCAGTCTCTACTTGTCCTGCTGGCTGGATCCGTCTTTTAGAGGCAGCAGGCCAGCAGCGAGCCAGCGACACACGTAATGTGTAAATCTATCCAATGATACGCCTGCATAAAGAGAGGCGCGCCGCCGCGCCGGCGTGCGCGGTGACGTCAGGACGTCAGGTGGGACCGAGGGAGCTGTGCGCCTGTGTAGTGTAGCCTGGCGCGTCGTATGGGTGACGCCGCATTCTCTCTTGCATAGTCTCCTTCCTTCTGACTGAAACTGGGTGGCTGCCTGTGCCTGGCGAGTGGCGACTCATCTGCTGCTACTAGTATTGGAATTTGGAGCTGGCACACAACAACAGGTACAGACTTGGGGGGGCTGGGGGGGAATGCATTTTTTTTGGCACAACAGGTACAGATTTGGGGGGCAATGAATTTTTTGGAACAGGTACAGATTTGGGGGGGCAATGATTTTTTTTGGCACAACAGGTACAGATTGGGGGGGGCTGGGGGGGCAATGAATTTTTTTGGCACAACAGGTACAGATTTGGGGGGGCTGGGGGAGCAATGAATTTTTTTGGCATTACAGGCACAGATTGGGGGGGCTGGGGGCAATGATTTTTTTTGGCACAACAGGTACAGATTGGGGGGGCAATGAATTTTTTTGGCACAACAGGTACAGATTTGGGGGGGGCTGGGGGAGCAATGAATTTTTTTGGCATTACAGGTACAGATTGGGGGGGCTGGGGGCAATGATTTTTTTTGGCACAACAGGTACAGACTTTGGGGGCAATATTTTGGGTGCTGCTGGGTGGCACATGTACATATTGGGGGCAATATTTTGGGTGCTGCTGGCTGATGTACATATTGGGGGCAATATTTTGGGTGCTGCTGGCTGGCACAGGTACATATTGGGGGCAATATTTTGGGTGCTGCTGGCTGGCACAAGTACATATTGGGGGCAATATTTTGGGTGCTGCTGGCTGATTAGGTGGTAAATGGTCCTACAGAATGGGGGGGGGTGCTGATGGAAGTCCTAGGGTGCCAAACTACCTTGGCCCGGCTCTGCATTTTGTGGTCAGTTGTAACACTCTTTTCGCCCCTCCTTTCAGTTTTTATGTATGAAGCCTCCCAAGGATTGTTGTAGAATAAACATATTTATACATGGTTACCAGGTGGGCTGTCGAATAGCTGTATATATCCTTTGTTAGTGGGCAGTTGTAGAACAGCATGATGTATTCATGACTACTATGTGGTTATCCATGACTTGACTGCTGGGAGGTCTGTAGATCAGCAATATTTATCCACAACCATTAGGGGTATAAAAAAAGGTATTTAACCATGACCAGCAGGAGTGCTGTAGAACAGGCATCTAGGGGAGGTGTAGGACAGTTGTACTTATCCATGGCCACTAGGAGCATTGTAAATGAGCCCTATTTATCCACTGCCACTGGGAGTACTGCAGAACCATAGATATTATCCAAGAGCACAAGGGGTGTTGTAGGAAAAAGGTATTTATGAGCTTTGTTGAATCACTGGAGGATACCACTAAAGGCACAAACACAAGGTGACCACTCATATGCCTGGATGCAAATATGCAAAGACGAAATGTTCTGTTGTACTTCTTCAACCTTCAGTGAAAATAAATGCAGGAAGACCCAAGTAAGGGAATAAAACAAGGAAAAGAGTAAGATATGGGATAAATATCAAAGCCCACTGTAGTAAGAAGACATATTTTATGGGAAGGAATGTCAGTAGTTATGGAATCTATACAACATATATTGGTGAAACTACACAACGGCTCGTCAGGTGAATTCAATGCAAGTCTGGGGGGCTGGTTTCCATGTTCTTGGGCTACACTTCCAAAATAGCCCTGTGTGCCTTTAATTATACACTAAGTTTGCCAAGTAACCCCTAGCAACCAATAAGAGGTTTGATTTTAAACAGGTGACCAGTAGCTACCTGCTGATTGCTTGCTATGGGTTACTGCACCTTAATGCCTTTTATTACATAACTCTTCAAGAGTTGTAGAGTTGATTTGATTGATGCAGAAAAGGAAATATGAACCTTGCATTGCACCATTGAATGCAACTGTTCAAGCATATTCTCAATTAGATCAGCTGAAATGCTAATAACTAGACCAGCGTATGACAAACAGACACTCAACATTCAAGAACATATCCAGGCATTATATTACTGGTTAGCTCCTTAACTATGAGAGATGAACAGAATCCCACTTAGTGGATAATGGCAGAAAATGCCTATTAATATTGGCACGAATGTTTTATATATAATACAGTAGCATTTTTTTCCAGTCCCATTGTCGTTCCCTTTTGTCTAAAGGGCCAGCTGGAGTTTGGTCATGTTCCTCTGGTGCATGTTGTGATGACGAACCAGTTCATCGGACCTGGCAAACTTCTTTTGGCAACTTGGCCATCTGCAGCTAAAGGGCTTCTCGCCTATCGAAGAAGAAAATTTGCCGTTATCAAAGAAGAGCTTTCCATTTTGTGTCTAGTAAGCACATTCTACTCTACCTGAAGAACGTGTACAAGAAATGGTTTTTACCTATGTTGTGTTTTGGTGAAATTTAGACAAATAATTAAATTCCCTGAAAGAAACTGACCTTCCTGATTATCTCATGCGATTATTTTGTGTTCTAATTAGGAACCAAACTTGGTAAATACTGACGTTGTTTCTCAAGTAGGCAGCTTGAAAAGACACATGGCTTGGGCTCTGTTACATTAGGCCTAGGATGCTCAAAGTGAAATGTGAACCAGATTAATGGGGCAGGTGGAGCTAATCTGCTTGCCTTGGCCAAAAAGAGATCATTTGATGTAAAATATTGGAAGATCTTACTTGGTGCCATAAGACTGGTTAATCATTGGCTTGAGTGCTGATCAGCACAATATATGGCACAATGTGCTTCAATCCCCAAAGCCCACCTTCATGCCTATATGCTATAGGGTTTCTCTATATTCTAATCTAGTTTGATGACCAATTAAACACTCTTCTTCTGCAGTTAACAGGTTGTCTTATTTGAGCAGGACAGGAGATAAACTTTGAAATTTGCATTTTCCGTGTGTGTGCCTTTCACTTTTACCCTTCAAACAATTGACTGGTTTCATTGTAGTTATGTCAATATTTTACATTACATCTGCATCAAAAAAAGGCATTCCCATCAGCAGGCTGCAAAAAGGACATAGGACCTCTGGGATTGGATAACTGGATGTAAAGCAATAGATTCAGCTTTGTGTAAAAATGGACCAAAATTATTATGAAAGTGAATTTAAAGCCCTATTTATTTTGCTTTTGGTTCCAAATATAATAATTCTCATTATGCACATCCAGAGAATTGGACTGAGTGGCAATTTTTTATTCCTTTATCCCTTCCATAGCAACCAAACGACAATCATATCAACATTCCCACAATTAAAGATTTCCCTGGACCCGGTGTACGTTAAGACTCCACGCCCAAAGTTCACCACCGGCCCATGCTGAAGATATCAACAATAAAGTAATAAAAATATGAAGAAAAGTATACGCACTTGTTTTACCTGTATGAGTCCTGGTGTGAGTCTTCAGATGGTCAGACCTGGAGAACTTTCGTTGGCAGGTTTTGCATTGGAAAGGTTTGATACCTGCAATGTGATGATGATATTAACACAATAACCATAAATGGTGATGCTCTGTCACATCTATAGTCAAAACCATATGCAGGGGGGAAATCATAAATGAATAAAACAGGGAGCAAAAACCTGATGAATCTTCATATCTGAGACCAGGCCATTAGCAAGAGAAAAGTGAAAAATATCCTACTTCCCAAAATCTCCCTTATGTTTTGCTTTTTAGGTTCTTGGGACATATTGACATATTTTTATTAAGGGGGACATTAACTTTTCTTAAACTTACTATTTTGCACTCCTAAAGTATATATCCCCATCCCCAATTTGAATGATTGTCGGACTTTGCACCCTGCCCTGCACATGGCAAATGACTGCTTAAGTGTAAACAGAGTAGGGATGCACCGAATCCACTATTTTGGATTTGGCCGAACCCCCGAATCCTTTGTGAAAGATTCGGCCAAATACCGAACCAAATCCGAACCCTAATTGACTTCCTTGTTTTGTGATAAAAAGTCACCCAATTTCCCTCCCCAAGCCTAATTTGCATATGCAAATTAGGGTTTGGATTCGGTTTGGCCGGGCAAAAGGATTCGGCCGAATCCGAATCCTGCTGAAAAAGGCTGAATCCTGGCCGAATCCCGAACCGAATCCTGGATTCAGTGTATCCCTAAAACAGAGCAAGCAGGATTCTCAATAGAGGATGCTCTTACATCCTGCGGAAGGACTTGATACCCTTGATAATTTGGTGGAGAATGCAGGGAGCTGTTATCTAGTAACATTGGGCGGAGCAGCACTTTTCTGTAAAGTCCACTTCACCTGCAATGCTTGCCTTTATTGCTACAATAGAATTTAACGTGGCCATACAGGCTACAATTACGATCTTTCCCATGACCATTGACTGTGCGAAAGATCTTTTGTCCACTCTACTAACGTTTAGAGCTGAATCGTCAGATATGCAGGTAAAAACAAATATATTTTTTTAGCTCTAGCTGATGATTCAGCCTTAACTTTACGATGTTCAAAAACTTTCAGTTGTCCAATCGAGGAGATGACCAATATCCCAGGTTGCCTTGTCTCCCACCACACATGCACCAATTATTATACAAAAGATTTTTCGTACAATAATATTGGTGCTTCTATTGGCACCGTAAGTCTAAAAACAGTATCTTGGCCTTCACCTAAAAACTAGGCATAGTTCTTTGCAAACCTAATTTTTATTCTTTGGGTACACTGTTTCAGAAGACCCCCAATCCTTACCATAGCCACCAGTGTAATGTGCTTGCCCTATCCAGTCTTTTCTTTAGTTATAATCAAATAATACAACAGTCCAACCACTGATCTGTGTGTCTTTTCTTCCCAACTTAACCTGATGGATCACAATAAATGTACACACCTGTGTGCCTCCTTTGGTGCCTTTTAAGTTGATCTGAACGAGAAAATCGCCTCTCACAGTCTTTAAAATCACACTGGTACGGTTTTTCCCCTGAGGAGGCAAAGGATAAACAAGAAATCTTTACCATTTTGAAGAACAAACATTAGAAATTGTACATTAACTTTAAAGCTTAATAGCGATGAGGGAAGCAGAAAGGAGAGTTGTAGTAGCAACACAGATGTTTAGCACTGGTGGGCCAACCATAGCAGCAAATTAGCAGTTAACTTTTGCTTGTGGGGCAATATAAATATTGGCAATATACTATAGGATTCTGGATGGAGCTAACGTTGTCCATGTTATTACATGTTACTCCTATAATATGATATGCCGCCAGCAGCGATCCTAGAGGGAGGCGGGCCCTGGCTCGCTCGCACCCCCTGCTCCCCCGGTAGTTCCGCCACTGTATGCCGCCACATGTCTTTTCAGTTTCCAACACATTCGGGTGTAGAAAACAATTCCTGGACCATTTATTTTGCAGACAGTTCCAATGGGGGAAATACGGAACTGTGGCTGTTGGGGTCTCAGCATGAAGTCTGTATAGAGTGAAATTTGGGGATAATGCCTTCTTGCTCTCTTGGATACCACTGAAAGACTAGGAAGATCAATTAAGATTTGATTTCGGATGCTGTCCTATATATTTTTGGAACACCAATGTTTTCTTCTATCTTGTAACCTTGTCATGACCTAAGAGGGGCTTTAAACAGCACATGTCCCTCAAGGGGAAATAAATCAAGTTACAGGGAATCCACTTGATAGCAATGCTTCAGATTACATCTCTCCTGAATATGATCTTCAACTGTAGGGTTCAAGTCTTAGTTAGGATGATCCACGACTTGGTAGGGGCACATAGGTGGAGGTTCATTTTTTTTGTTTGGTAGACTAAAGGCATTATCTATGCAGATTCTTGCTTTGTATCCCAGGACAACATCCAAGTATAATAACCCAGAACCCATGGCAGGATAAATAAAGGCCCAGTTGCATTTCTTATACCCCTATTCACATGGCAGGATAAATGCAGTGCAGTTTAATATAAAATAAATACAGTGCCAATTCCATATATAATGCCCCGGAATACATGGAAGGACAAATACATTGCCAATTCCATATATAATGCCCCCAGAACACATGGAAGGACAAATACAGTGCCAATTCTATATATAATGCCCCAGAATACATGGAAGGATAATTACAGTGCCAATTCTATATATGATGCCCCAGAACACATGGAAGGACAAATACAGTGTCAATTCCATATATAATGCCCCAGAATACATGGAAGGATAATTACAGTGCCAATTCCATATATAATGCCCCAGAATACATGGAAGGATAATTACAGTGCCAATTCTATATATAATGCCCCAGAACACATGGAAGGACAAATACAGTGCCAATTCCATATATAATGCCCCAGAATACATGGAAGGATAATTACAGTGCCAATTCTATATATAATGCCCCAGAATACATGGAAGGATAATTACAGTGCCAATTCTATATATAATGCCCCAGAATACATGGAAGGATAATTATAATGCCAATGCCATATATAATGCCCCCAGAACCCATGGCAGGATAAATAAAGGCCCAGTTGCATTTATAATACCCCTATACACATGGCAAGATAAATGCAGTGCAGTTTAATATAAAATAAATACAGTGTCAATTCCATATATAATGACCCCGGAATACATGGCAGGATAAATACCATGGCAATTCCATATATAATGCTCCCAAAAAACACACGGCAGAATAAATACAGTATAGTGCCAAGTTCATGTGTAATAAAACACATCTTTATGTACAATACCTTCATCCTGTTTCTTGGAAATTGACCATTATTTGTTTTTGGGGGTGGGCTTCCCTTTATTAAAATCTACCCATGTAGGGAAAAAATCTCTGCAAGTTCTGGTCAGAGAATCTATTGCTCTACACCGGAATTCAAGTTTTACCTTTGCGGCCCAGTATGGGTTATAAGATTTTGGATCTTCTTCTAAAACACCAAACAATACAAAATGTTGATTTGAATGAACCCCAAAAGTTGGGTCACCTGTGCCCCCATGATGAATTCCATAGGTCCACAAGTCTAGTCAGTGACAAGAGTATAAAACGAGTGAACTTCATAAAAACTGGGTTCCTTTATAAAGGGCATAGTGAGCATTCAGGCTCATCAAAAGCAGTTTATCCAATTTATAAATGGTCCAGTAATGTTGGGGGTTTAACCCCAAATTAAATAAAAGATGCAGCATGTGCACAAACTCAGTTCTTTTGATTTAAGTAAATTCTGGGACATGTCCAAGACCTGCCTATGATATTTAGCAATAACCCATATAATGTTACGTCCACATAACCAGAAGTGCCTAATTGCGGGGTACCTGTGTGTTTCCTGCTGTGCATCTGCAAATGGGACAATTTGAAGTATCTCTTGTTGCATCCTGGGTAGGCACACATGAACGGCCTCTTTTCATTGGCTTCTGTTGATCTGACTATAGCTGGAGTCACTCCAGGCACGCGCCTCACATCCTAGCGGAAAAAACAATGAATGATAATGAAATTTATAAGAATTGTTGCAGCTGATCCAATTTCTTGTGGTAGAACCAACTACACTTATTGGTATATTAATTATTCCATATTAGAGGAGCTCACATGGCAGCTTCAGCTCACTGAAATAAACACAAAGACGCTAACATGTTTTATTGTCACGCCTGTCGAAAGTCACTAGAATGTTAAAGGGAAACTTTTGAAATCTAAAATATATATATTTTTTTACAGTTATTTGATCTATTGCTCAGCATCACCTTTCAGCCACAAATAAAAATCCTTTATTCGGATGCAAGCAGCTGTTAATTACTCTTGTTAGTGATACTGTGCGGAAAGCAATGAGTCTTTTGTACAATAAATGACCTTTGCTGCTGCGTCAGCCGGGGGAAAATCGGCTTTAGGAGTCACCAGGGATTATATACATTTGTAAACTCCTCCACGCTCAGCAAATTCACAATGATTCTATCCTGTTATAGCACAGTGGGGTGTATACGGCTCATCAGCACCCACAATAACACACAATCATTCCATGCCAGGAACTAGGTATGAATCACAACTGATTTATGTTTGTAGCTATATATATATATATATATATATATATATATATATATATATATATATATATATATATATATATATATATATATATATATATATCCGATGTGTACCCCTTGGTAGTTAAATGTTCACCCGATTTGTTCACCCGAAGTTCCGGGGCTTTATCATTCAGATTCTCAATTAAGCGCAAGTTGCATCAGCAGCAATATGGGTGCTCCTGAGCATGTTTGTATGCAATTAAACTGGAGCAAGTTGAAGCACCTATTGGTGCAACATGCAAAAAGGACCCCTGAACAGGCCTACTAGGGGTAAGCAGAAGAGACACCTGCCTAGGGGGGCACTGGACATGTACCTGTTAAAGTGACTATTGCCAACCCCTAGTCCCTGTTTCGCTTCCCTCTGTCGCGCTCCCTTTCCTCCACTCTGTCGCTCATGCGCGGTTAGGGCTGCCACTGGGGTCGGAAAACAGGCAGAGGGCGGGGCAGATGATGTTGGAGGCGGGGCAGGACTGGTGATGTTGGGGGCGGTACTGGTGATGTCAGGGACGGGACTGATGATGTGGCGGTCAATCATTATTTTCAATGTCCTGTCTTGATTTTCTTAATTTGGAAATCTGGACAGAAAGTAGTAATGGGCAGGGTTGGACTGGGGGCTCGGGGCCTACCGGGACTGCTGTCCAGGGCTCCCCTCTGGCCTCCCCGCCCCCCTACTGTGATTTGTCGAATGCGCGAACGGCACAGAATTTTCTTAATGTAAAATCTGAATATCGGGAGAGGGGGTCTGGCCTGGCAGGGGCCCATGAGGGTCGGGCCCACCGGGTTTTTCCCGGAGGCCCGCCGGGCCAGTCCGACCCTGGTGATGGGTGAATTCGTCCCGTTTCGCTTTGCCAAAAAATTAGACCTTGCTCAAGGCAGATGTAAAGCAAAGGGTTCCTTTACACTAGAGTCTGTATTGTGTCCTGTTCTGCAATGCAGGCAGTGTTAAACTGGGCTGGTCGGATACAGGGAAAAAACACTGTGGGCCCTGGCCTTCATGTGCCCCACCGACCCAGACCCACTCTTAGGTTTGCCACTTGCTGGCTTTGAACAAGACAGGACTCTCCTAGATTGACAAATTGCAGATCGCCCTGCCCCATGACACCATTGACTTCCACATGACATCACCACTCCATCCGTGATGTCACTGCCCGCCCCCCTGCCCTACTTAGCCCTTATATCTCAGTGAAGAAGGCCTCAGCAGAGGCAAGTAGTATGGCAGATCTCTTCAATATGTAAAAATGCAAATATGCAAAGAACAAATGTACGCAGAATAATTTGTCTTCCTACAAAACAAATATTTATTACAGATAAGCAGTGTAACCCTATTCTCATTTATAAGACTGTACTTACTTGGATTCCTCTAAAGACCCCGTGCGTGTGAATCCTGTACTGACCCCCGCAGTTGTACAGCATCGGGGAGCTGTGACTGTCGTTTTCATAACTCGTCCCGTGACTGCAAATAAGACAGACATGAAACCCATCAGAGAGCCATTTTTATCCCATGATACCGGTACTGTACTTATTTCTCAGGAGTCAGGTGACCTGCCGCCCTCGATAACACTTAACACGGCTCTGGTGGGCTGGTAATGTAATCTCACCCCAGGTAGTTATTCCACTGTACGGCCCTCCAGCTGTTTTTGAGCTACAACTTTCAGTAACTGTTTTTTGCAAAACACATTGGAGTCTATGGACTTTTTTTTTTTTTTTGCGGCAAAACCTGGTCGCTCATCAGTGACTGGGAGTTGTGGTCCAGCAACATATGAATATGCCATGATGCTCACAGCCCGTTGTTTTTTATAAGGTTTCAGGGTATAAGATGACACCCCAGCTGAGTTGAATCTGCTGCTGGCTGAGGGTCCTCTCTTCCCCCTGACCCATACCTCCCAACTGTCCCGTTTTTTTCGGGACAGTCCTGATTTTGACAGCTCAACCCGCAGTCCCGGATTGTTACTGAAATGTCCCGACTTTCTCTTTGATCTCCTGCACTGAACAGCCAGAAAAAGATACAAAGTTTCTAGCTTAATTGGCTTTTGGCAGAGAGCCCAGAATACTTGGCAGGTGCACTTGGATACTTTTGTAACAATTTAAGTAGGGACGCACAGAATCCACTACTTGGGTTTTCAGTTAAATCCCAGAATCCTTCATGAAAGATTCGGCCGAATACCGAACCGAATCACAATCCTAATTTGCATATGCAAATTGGGGATGAGAAAAAGTGGAAAAATACATTTTTTACTTCCTTGTTTTGCGACAAAAATTCCTGTGATTACCCTTCCCGCCCCTAATTTGCATTTGCAAATTTGGGTTCGGATTCAGTTCGGCCAGGCAAAGGATTCACCAAACCGGACCAAATCCTGGATTCGGTGCATCCCTAAATTTAAGATAAGCAAAGAAACAATTGTAATGGTTTAGATAAGCAGGTCTCTTGGGGAAACTGTAACTTGCAGCTTAAAGGGCAATTCACCTTTATTTGCAAAACTGTAATAACGTAAAACATTGCCCTAAAACGCCCAAAAATGTGTTCAAACTAGGGATGCACCGAATCCAGGATTCAGTTCAGGATTCTGCCTTTTTTTTAGCATGATTTGGATTCGGTCGAATCCTTCTGCCGGCCAAACCGAATCTGAATCCTAATTTGCATATTTGCAAATTAGGGGCTGGAAATCGCGTGACTTTTTGTCACAAAACAAGGAAGTTAAAAATGTTTTCCCCTTCCCACCTCTAATTTGCCTTTGCAAATTTGGATACGGATTTGGTTTGGTATTCGGCCGAATCTTTCGTGAGGTATTCGGGGGTTCGGCCGAATCCAAAATAGTGGATTTGGTGCATCCCAAGTTTAAACTTATCATAACCTGCCAAATTTTGTAAAAGGGACATGGTAATAAGGGAGTGTGGCCCTAAAATGGGCGTTGTTTCCTCCCAATATTTTCAAAATATTGGAAGATATGCTGACCCAATGTCCCCATAATGGAAGTAGAAGATTGGCAACAACCCGTATATTATACACAGCTAAATCCTTTGGACGCTATACAGAGAGAGAAGCCTATCATATCAGACATGTACTGGGCTGTGCATTGTAACTCTCGGCTTAGGAAGACATAAATAATTTGGCTCTGGGTCTTAAAGATGAGGCTATGTCTACAGATTCTGCCTCTTTGGCCTAAAAAGTACAGGAAGAATAAAAAAAAAACAGCTCCATAGATCATCCATTGCCTTTCATTACTCCTAAAGCATGCGAGGGTCAAGCGCTTCTCTTTATTGACCGCCTGTGAACCCAGGGAGGCAGAACATAAGGTTTCTCCCTATTCTAACATTGCTATTGTGTCCTATAACTTCGGCAGCTCCCCATATCCTTACGTTCAGACGTTGGACCGAGCTCAAGGCCTATTTGTTTCCGCCACATTAATCCCCAGTGTAAGAAAATAAATAAGCCCTCTCCATAAATGTGTAAGGGAGGCTGATGGAACTCACTTAAAAAAACTAATTTTCAAACTTCCAAGGAAAAAGATTACATAGGTATAGGATCCCTTATCCGGAAACCCGATATCCAGAAAGCTCCGAATTACGGAATGGCTGTCTCCCATAGACCCCATTTTATCCAAATAATGCAAATTTTTAAAAATGATTTCCTTTTTCTGTGTAATAATAAAACAGTAGCTTGTACTTGATCCCAATTAAGATATAATTAACCCTTATTGGAAGCAAAACCAGCCTAATGTTTTAATGAATTTCTAGTAGACATAAGGCATGAAGACCCAAATTACGGAAAGATCCACTATCTGGAAAACCCCAGGTCCCATTCTGGATAACAGGTCCCATACCTGTATTATAGTTATATTTTCATGCATTGGAAAAAGGAAAGGGGATTTTAATGCTGAGCAGCGTTTGCCCAGTATATTAACTAGGGATGTGCCGAATCCAGGATTCACTTTGGGATTCAGCCTTTTTCAGCAGGATTTGGCCGAATCCTTGTACCTGGCCGAACCGAATCTGAATCCTAATTTGCATATGCAAATTAGGGGTGTTAAGGGAAATCACATAACTTTTTGTCACAAAACAAGGAAGTAAAAATGTTTTTTTTTTTTTACACTTTTCCCTTCCCATACCTAATTTGCGTACGCAAATTAGGATTCGGTTCAGTATTCGGCCGAAGCTTTTATGAAGGATTCAGGGATTCGGCCGAATCCCAAATAGTGGATTTGCTGCAACTTCCTAGCAATAGTGATGGCCAAATTTCTCCCATTTCCCCAAAAAAATTTTAATTTCCAGCGAAATTCGCAAAAAAATTGTGAAAAGCTAATTTTGACGCCCACGTCAATTTTGACACCTGCATTAAAGTCAATGGGCATCTGAATAGTGTTGACAACGGTTTTAACGCAATCTTTTCCGACGCGCGTCCAAAATCTTTTGACACCTATCGAATTTATTTGCCCATCACTACCTAGCAACCAATCAGCAATTGTTAATTAATTTACTGCAGGAAGAATAATAGCAGCACAATTCTGATTGGTTTCTGGGGCAAATTTGCCAAATGGTCAATTTCATGATTTATATTTCAGTGCAGTTATCCATGAACCCCAGTAGATTTTGCCTTTAGATGGATATGAAACAACACTTAAGCGCGAAAGACGTGAAATATCGAAATTTCATAACTGACCTTTTAAGTGAAGATCCCAAATTCATCTGATTCCATGTCATACAATCCAGTTGGGAGGTCATTGGGTAGAGATTATCGCTGCGGGGAATGTTTAGAACTGGTTATTGTGATGTACAATTACAGTAATACAGGGGTAGGCTAGTAATTCTTATTAGCAATACAGTAAAGGTATGGGATCCGTTATCTGGAAACCTGTTACCAGAAAGTTCAGAATTACGGAAAGGCTGACTCCGTTTTAATCAAATAATCCAAATGTTTTAAAATGATTTCCTTTTTCTGTGTAATAATAAAACAGTCGCTTGTACTTGATCCCAACTAAGATATAATTAATTCTTATTGGAAGCAAAACCAGCCTATTGGGTTTATTTAATGTTTATATGATTTTCTAGTAGACTTAAGGCATGAAGATCCAAGTATATTGACAAACAGCTATAGAATATTATTCCAGTGTAGGACTAGCTTGTATCACCCCAGTACAATTCCCTGTGAGCTGCTATTGTGCTGTACCCCACATGTACTTATTATAGGAGCAGGTTGTCTCTTGCCCCACCCCCGTGCTGGGCCGTACCAATGCTCTGAGCAATTCCACAAATTCTTGCTGTTACATTCATGTAATCAATTCCTTCAGGACCAAAATTCTTTTTTTTTTATTTGAAATACCATCCCAGGTCGCTTGCAGCAGGAGTTTCTCCGCAAATTTCATTAAGTTGACACATCGTTTTTAACTTGCTGTGTTTTCCTTTAATTCCTTTTCTCCATTAATCTCCATGTATCACAGGGCCATTGTTTTCTTTGGTAGAAACCATTACCCGTTTTGTTATAAAACAGGGACTGACAAGTTACCAGTGAATTTCATTAACCTCATAGGGTCTGAGGGGCATCAGGTTATAAGCGATATTTAAAAAAAAAAAAAAAAAGCAGCGTAATGAGCATTAAAGCGATATTTTTAAAAAAAAATCAGTTAATAGTGCTGCTCCAGCAGAATTCTGCACTGAAATCCATTTCTCAAAAGAGCAAAAAGATTTTTTTATATTTAATTTTGAAATCTGAAATGGGGCTAGACATAGACAGTTTCCCAGCTGCCCCAAGTCATAAACTTCAGTCACTCTTTACTGCTGTACTGCAAGTTGGGAGCGAAATCACCCCCTCCCTTCCCCCATCAGCAGCCAAACAACAGAACAATGGGAAGGTAACCAGATAGCAGCTCCCTAACACAAGATAACAGCTGCCTGGTAGATCTAAGAACAGCACTCAATAGTAAAATCCAGGTCCGACTGAGACATTCAGTAGGAGAAACAACAGCCTGCCAGAAAGCAGTTCCATTCTAAAGTGCTGGCTCTTTCTGAAATCACATGACCAGGCAAAATGACCTGAGATGCACCTACACACCAATATTATAACTAAAAAATACACTTGCTTGTTCAGGAATTAAATTTTATATTGTAGAGTGAATTATTTGCAGTGTAAACTGTGTAATAAAAATAACATCATAGAAATCACGACAGAATCCCTTTAAAGTTCAGCTCCTTATTTATTCCCATCTGAATAAACAGGCTGAAACCTCTGCACAATCCAATTTACTTTAGCTGCATTCTTTTGGGGGCTTTATTTATTCTTACAGTCAGCTGGAAACACTGGCAAAGGTGAAGCTGAAATTCTCATGTCAGTTTATGCTTCTGCCCATTTTTAATTATTTGTCTTCTTCATCTACTTCTGCATCAGGGGTTGTTCACCTTTAAAATGAACTTTTAGTATGATGTAGAGAGTGATATTCTGAGACAATTTGCAGTTTCATTTTTTATTATTTGTGGTTTCTGAGTTATTTAGCTTTTTATTCAGCGGCTCTCAAGTTTGCAATTTCCGGATAGCAGATCTTTCTGTAATTTGGATCTTCATACCTTTAGTCTACTAGAAAATCATATAAATATTAAATAAAGCCAATAGGCTGGCTCTGCTTCCAATAAGGATTAATTATATCTTAGTTGGGATCAAGTACAAACTACTGTTTTATTATTACAGAAATAAAAGCAAATACATTTTAAAAAATTGAATTATTTGATTATAATGGTGTCTATGGGAGACAACCTTTCCCTAATTGGGAACTTTCTGGATACCTTACCTGTACATACCTTGTTGGAAAATATCAGGATATTAGGAGTAACCTTGGAGTTCCATGACTTGTATAAAAGCACTGATAATATCCTTATATTTTACAATAGGGGGTACTTTATTCACTATATATCCTATATAATGAGTCTCTGCAAGCTGTTCCCTCACTTCCGACAATAATAACGTGTTCCCACCAGTGAAGGTTGTACACACTCTGCTGTTCCTTTTGTTTTGGGTTTGTTGGCACTTTCCACGTGACACCCGGAGCTGCCAGAAGCAGGAACACCATCAGCCTGATGAAGTTACAATCTGACAAAAAGTTATCTCTAAACAAGGACAGTTAAATAGCCAGCAGACATATACATGTTTGTTTGGATCAGCAGTTTCACATTCTCATTTGTGCCCGGAATTTTTTTATTAGCCTTTTTCCCTAAAATTTGTTGTATTTTCATAACTCAAAGGGAGCATTTCCTCCAGCCACAAGAACCGGGTCTAGAAGCTTAAATGTGCCTCTCTAGTATGGGTACTGTGTTTTCATAGCTTCAGTTCAGGATGGGACACCAAACCATTATCTTGTGCCAGAGCCACTCAAACAGTGGAAAGTGCACTGGTCTGGGGCTTCTTCCATTGAGCACCATGGAGTGATTGGTTTCCTTCTTCTTTCTTCAAATTTCCCGGGGCAGACGTATGCGCAGTAGAACGAAACAACCAGCTTCTTCGTTAAAGTTCGGCTTTTCACGCTACTTGCCATGCGCACCTAGGGTTGCCACCCAGCCGGTATTTTACCGACCTAGCCAGTAAAACACCTGCCAGGGCCGGGGCCGGTATTACAAATTTACCGACAATATAGCTGCCGGTAATTTATAATACCCTTAACAAAAGCCCTTGCCCTCCGGTGGAAACTTACCTTTTGTCATCTGGCCCTCATGCGTTGTGGCCCCGCCTCTTTTGCATCATGACCCCCCTGCGGCTCTGCACCTTTTTGCGCTGTGGCCCGCCCCTTTAGTCCCCGCCCCCACCACTGGCCTGAATTTTTTTTAAAAAAAGATGGCAACCCTATGCGCACCTGAACAAAGAAACGAGAAGCCAGAAGATGGTCGCTCCGTGGTGCTCACTGGAAGAACTTCCGGACCGTGCAGTTTTCTGCTGAGCAGAAACACCACCCGAGGGTGTTAAGTAAGTATATACAATCACTTGGGTGTGCATAACTTTTGGTACCCCCAAGAAAAGAGAGCCTTTCCTTCTTTAAATCAACTCCTACACAGTCCCTAGCTTTCTCTGCTGATGTATTGACCCCAGTGCAGGGGAAGGGTCTTCTGGTTGAGCACCCTACACCCTCAGAAGTGTTGAAAAAATTTTTAGGGTTGATTGAACTCTACACTCTATCACTCTATCATGCATTATCTCGAGCTTCTGTAAAGGAGTTTTTATGGGGTTGCAGTTGCAATCTTGTAGCACCAGAAATAATGGTTCACAGAGCATACCATAGTTCGTTGCAACTACATGACATGATATAGCAACCAGGGCCATTGTCTCCCACCATCAAGGGTATAGCCAACCCAAATATACAGTATATGGAAGTACAAAGGCTGAGCTTCAGCAGGAATGACCCTCGCTGATACAGACAATAAATATACAAATTCTCCTGTGCTAAATATCTGTATAGAGGCCATTTAATGTACATGTAAGAAATACATTAGTGAACTGTCCTGCTAGGTATTAATGTTCAGCAAGAAACCAAGCCCAGAACATAGAAGTAAGAGTCATCAGACATATATCTTCACCTTAATAAACAGAAATAACCTAAGTGGGAGGTTCCCAGACAGTAAGAAATTTGAGGAGCTTTTACTGAACATTTCAAGGGACTGAACTCTGTCAAAAATCACACAGTAAATCAGCTTGGATGTCTGAGAGGTCCCTGATGGCTCATAGAGCCTGTAAATTAAGAGCCTTCTGGATTCCAATGGTTTGACCCTTTACTAACACAGCAAGTGAGGGATGCTTCATGACGGGACACTGTGTGCTTTTAGATCTAAAACCAAACAATTGTGACTGGTCTCTTTTACAAGGAAACAGTTTCAATAGTGTTTTAATTATTTAGCCCTTCTTCTTCTTCTTTATTGTAATTCCTACAGAAGGTTTCCATCTTCTCATCCTCTGTCCCTTTTGCTGCTTTCTGTTCTGGGTTTTGATTGTCATTTCGTTTAGTCCCTCTACTTTCTCTGTTACCTTGTGTCCTCTTTCCCCCATTTTTTAAGGAATTATGGGGGGGGGAGGGGAGCGGTATGGTCGAAAGAGGTCATATATTACCAATATTGGCAAACTAAGTCAATAATGATATATCCAACAATTGATCTATATTGCAATGTAATATAATCAATGTATATTTTTATACAAGGACATTTTCTGGACTACTGGACATAAAGAAGTAAAGGGCCCTGGGCTAATACTTTCTCTGCCCTGTCCAAGAAAATTCCGCACTGGGGTTACTACATTTTGCCCCTATCTCAATACAACTTAGAATATTTGGACCAGGCCAAGGATCTACTCTCAGAGAAATACATCTTATCCTGAGCATTGCAGAACATGGTTTAAGAAGGATAAGAACCTTCCAAGATTCTATACAGTGAGATACACAAATCTTAAGTGATAAAAAAGTGATACAGGCCACAGAGAACCCCAAGTTGGTGGTGTCCATATTTTGCAAAGTAGGGTGTTATTTCCTATAAGCTTCAGAGAATCAACTCACTAAGCACTTTTTACACAGAATTATAGAGCTTTTGGGGTCGCAAGGAGGCAACTCACTTGACGTCATTGTGCTGCATCTGGTTTCAGTAAGTCATGTGACAGACATGACATCACTAAGCACTATTTACAAAGATAGGATATCATGGCTCTGGTGTATTATAAGGATACACTTGCATATGGGGCATATTTATATAAAAGGTGAGCAAACAAGTTAAAGTAAAATTCTTCACGGGAAGCGACAGGTATGGGAAACCCGTTATCCAGAAGGCTCCGAATTACCTAAAGGCCGTCATAGACTCTATTATAATCAAATCATCCAGATTTTATAAAATAATTTCCTTTTTCTCTGTAATAATAAAAACGTAGCTTGTACTTGATCCCAACTAAGATATAATTAATCCTTATTGGAAGCAAAACCAGCCTATTGGGTTCATTTAATGTTTACATGATTTTCTAGTAGACTTAAAGGGATACTGTCATGGGTAAAAAAGTTTTTTTCAAAATGAATCAGTTAATAGTGCTGCTCCAGCAGAATTCTGCACTGAAATCCATTTCTCAAAAGAGAAAACAGATTTTTTTATATTCAATTTTGAAATCTGACATGGGGCCAGACATTTTGTCAATTTCCCAGCTGCCCCAAGTCATGTGACTTGTGCTCTGATAAACTTCAATCACTCTTTACTGCTGTACTGCAAGTTGGAGTGATATCACCCCCTACCTTTACCCCCCCAGCAGCCAAACAAAAGAACAATGGGAAGGTAACGAGATAGCAGCTCCCTAACACAAGATAACAGCTGCCTGGTAGATCTAAGAACAACACTCAATAGTAAAAATCCATGTCTCACTGAGACACATTCAGTTACATTGAGAAGGAAAAACAGCAGCCTGCCAGAAAGCATTTCTCTCCTAAAGTGCAGGCACAAGTCACATGACCAGGGGCAGCTGGGAAATTGACAAAATGTCTAGCCCCATGTCAGATTTCAAAATTGAATATAAAAAAATCTGTTTGCTCTTTTGAGAAATGGATTTCAGTGCAGAATTCTGCTGGAGCAGCACTATTAACTGATTCATTTTGAAAAAAAAATTTCCCATGACAGTATCCCTTTAAGGTATGAAGATCCAAATTATGTAAAGATCTGTTTTGGATAACAGGTTCCATACCTGTACTATACAGCACATGCACCTGCCTGAACTATTAGGTTCCAGATATGGTACAGAAGAAAATGGCAATTATCCTTATCTGGAAAACCTCAGCATTCTGGATAACAGGTCCCAAACCTGTACAAGTGAACAGAGTTGAAGAACTATGCGGTCCCCCTTTGCCAAATATTGAACTAAATTGTCTAAACGACACCTTTTTTTAAAAAGAGTTTTTTATGTTCAAAACTCAACTTTTTCTTCGCTATGTCCCATTACAGAACTTGGCTAATTTATTGTATAAATCAGTGTAGTAAGATAAGGCCTGGAAATGGTTAGAAAGCTATTGGCAGAGAAGGAGAGAAAATGTTGTTCTCTGTTTATGGAATATTCCAAAATGAGAACAACCAATGGAGGACCAGAGAGAGAAGAAGAGACAGCATTTTTGCAAACTGTACATAGGGATCACATTTTATCAAGTTTTTTGTCCTATTGTATTTACCAGCCATTTTTATTCTAGCTCATTCCATGAGTTTATTCAATAGATATCAAAGCTCTGCAAGTAGATTTCTCTTTTACCGCTAGTTCTACTATACAAAGTAGGGATTGATGAGTTTTGGAGTTGTATGAAAGGGAAAAAAGGACTTTTAGCATAAAGGAACTTTAAAGGAACCGAGTCGTAGATCATCCAGAGTTTGTTTTGGCCTAAAGAGAAAAGATGATGGTGCCTGACCCTGCAGTGGTTACGGCTTTAATCTACACTGAGATTCCCCCATTCAGCAGCGTGACTCATATTACATACTGGATAACCTTTTCATTGCCAAATAGGACACTATAACTGATTTACTGACTGTCAGCTGAAGGGGAGATGATAACAAGTACACTGTTTCATTGCAGTAAAGGAAGCAGGACTTGCACTGCATTGCATATATATATATATATATTTTCAAAGTATAACAACTTTTATTTATCGCATAACAATCTGACATTTCGGTCCCCTCTGGGGACCTTTCTCAAGGATCCTCAAGCATCCTTGAGAAAGGTCCCCAGGAGGGACCGAAACGTCGGATTGTAATGCAATAAATAAAAGTTGTTATACTTTGAAAATGAGAGTGCGGATCCTTTATCACCTATATCACAAATATTGATCAAGCACATCCAATCAACTACTGTCAGAGGTGCGGGCACTCCAAGAAATAATTATATATATATATATATATATAAATACTCAACATTAACAAGCACTTGTATAATCCAACATACAAGTTACAAACAAATACTAGTCAATACAGAAAGTAAAGACTACCCTGATCAACAGAGCTTACAATCTACATGATAGTGATGCTCTGCCCTAAAAAGAGTGAATTCTTATGCACATGAGCCAATAACAGCTGGAGACTTGGTTCTTCCAGACCTGTGTATTGGGTCCAATATGACTGATATCTGACCAGAAATTGGACAGACATCAACCTGTCAGGTTTGATTTTCCCATTGGGGTGAGAAGAGCATTGGCTCATTGATTTGCTTCTCATCTGACGGCCTACATTTACCTTCTTTATCAACCGACCGTTGGACCAAGGGACAAATAATAGGATCAGCTTGATTTCGCCCAGCTCAAGGGGGCCACAAACAGCGGATCTCCAGGTGTATGGCCAGTTTATGTTTTGTGCTTAAGCTGGCCATACTGGGAGAATTATGGGAAATATGGCATTTGTATAAATTCTCCAGTAGTTACTATATCTCCATAAACCTCCATGAATCCCACCCAAACCACCCTGAGTTGGTGTATCTTATCCACTGTGCCACTCCCCTTTTTAAAATTTACAGGAAAAAAATTCTAATTCATTTAATTTTCAAATATATCTAATCTAAACCACAAACTGTGATACAATAATATAACAATAAATGACTCTATTATCTATTACTCTATTACTATTATCCTCTTATGTACAACAGACTGTGTAGGACTAACAAGTCACATTCATTTTAACACAGGTACAGGATCCATTATCCAGAAACGCTTTATCCAAAAAGCTCCAAATCATGGGAAGGCGTCTCACATAGACTCTATTTTATCCAAATAATTCATTTTTATAATGATGCAGTTGTTTGGGACTTTGGGGCAGATTCACTAAATGTATATATTTTCTTATATTTAAGGTGGAAAATACCCTAAACATAAGGACCTAAAGTGGGAAACATCAACCTATTTTGAGACTGCTTTTATCAGTCCCTTTTTTTCCAGTGCCGGTAACGTATGACTTGATAATCCCTGGAATTTAAAATACAGGTACGGGATTCGTTATTCAGAAACCAGTTATCCAAAATTACAGACTATAGACTCTATTCTATCCAAATAATGCAAATTTTTAAAAACAATTTATTTTTCACTATAGTAATAAAACAGTATGTTATACTTGATCCCAACTCAGATATAATTAATCCTTATTGGAAGCAAAACCAGCCTATTGGGTTTATTTAATGTTTAAATGTTTTTCAAGTAGATTTAAGGTATGAAGATCCAAATTACAGAAAGATTAATTATCTGGAAAACCCTAAATCCCCAAGCATTCTGGATAACAGGTCCCATGCCTGTACTGCTGGAG
This sequence comes from Xenopus laevis, assembly GCF_017654675.1. Lineage (NCBI taxonomy): Eukaryota > Metazoa > Chordata > Amphibia > Anura > Pipidae > Xenopus > Xenopus laevis. Next base: position 10,268,426 of record NC_054378.1, read on the forward strand.
TTTTCCCATTAGCAACTTAAGCTGGTCATGGAAGACCCAATGGTTGGTCATTGTCCCATGTATGGGGCCCAGAATTTTACTCCATAAATCTGAAAGAAAACCCCATTGGGCAAGGACTGTATTTAGAAACAGATGAAGTTCTCTCCTGACCAGTCTACGAGAAGGTCCCTGTGTTTGGTCCAGTCGTTGGCCCATGGGTCATACAATTCATATGAGCTGGATTTGACCCACTGCTAGCGATGGGCGAATAAATTCGGCAGGTGCATTTTCGCTCTGAATTTCCACGTTTCGCCGCCGGCAAATAAATTTGCGAGACTCCTGCAAAAAAAAATTTGGACGCGATTCCAAAAAGTCTCTCGCATCAACACCGTTGTGCGTCAACACTATTCGAACGCCCATTGACTTGAAAATTTACGTGAAGGGCAAAATTGATACCAATTGACGCGGGCGTCAAAAAATTCAAATTTCGCAAAACGGGAGTAATTCGCCCATCACTACCCACTGAGAGCGGATTTGTCTGTGAATGGATTTCCATTTAAAACCACATAAGAACTCTTTCCCCTATATCTAATATAAGGCACTAAGTTTGCCCAGGAGCAGTAACCCAGGGTAACCAATAAGATGCTTGCATTTATACAGGTACTTAGCAAATTCTATCTGCTGATTGGCTGCTATGGGTTATTGCCCCTGGGCAAAACTTTGTGCCTTTTATTACATTACCCCATTTGTGTCTTGCCGTGTATCATACAGGCGATAATATTTTTCAACACGAATTTTTGAAAAAAAAAACTTAAAAATATCCGGCATAAAAACTGTTTAACAGTTTATATGTTCATTCTGGTGTGAGTGTAAGCTCAGAGGGTGCACTTGAGTTTCTATCCCATGCCTGGGCAGACTTTTCTAAATATTTTGCTTACATTTAAAATTCTTGCATAACTGAAAGTAGTGCAGGGAATTTAAACTTTTTGCTCCATTTGTGCCGCTGGAGCTGTAAAATGGATTATCATCCAACAGGAAGACTGACCGACCCCCTCCACAATTTAACTCTTTCCCTTGACGTCAGCCATGTTTTATAGAGCGAGGTTAAGGAAATTACTTAATTTCAGTGTAGAATACATTAATAATTGTTTTTTTATATTTTATTTTAAGTAATTCTTTAAGGGGGCTTGTATATGAGTTATGGCTTCCCTTTGCTATAAGTGGAGCTCTTTGTACCAGTCACCAGACAGGCCTTATCAGGCTGATAGAGGAGCACAGCCAAGTTCACTGATATCTGCAACCGCTCACTGCACTAAATGTTAGCGAGGAACAAATACAATATTTTCTGAGCAGGGTCTGAAATGAGATCTGTTTTATCTGATTATTTTTTTATATTTTTATATAAAATATTATATAAAAATGAATGGTAAATTATTAAGCATCAGTGTGTTTGTATTACACATGATTATTATGTCTGTCTCACTATGGACGTACACCCTCCAGTCTGGGGTGACTACTTATTGCCCCTTGGCTTCAACAGAACAACCGACCAAACCATTCGTTCAGGTGGGGAGATCTTATAGGGGTGGTTCACCTTTAGGTTAAATTTTATTATGTTATAGAATGGCCAGTTCTAAGCAACTTTTCAATCGGTCTAAATTGTTTATTTATTTTTTTATCGTTTTTAAATTATTTGCTTCTTCTGACTCTTTCCAGCTTTCAAATGGGGGTCACTGACCCCTTCTAAAAGACAAATGCTCTGTAAGGCTACAAATGTATTGTTATTGCTACTTCCTATGCTCATCTTTCTATTCAGTCCTCTCCTATTCATATTCCAGTCTCTTATTCAAATCAATACATGGTTGCTTAGGGAATTTGGATCCTAGAAACCAGACGGATGAAACTGCAAACTGGAGAGCTGCTGAATAAAAAGCTAAATAACTCAAAAACCACAAATAATAAAAAATGAAAACCAACTGCAAATTGTCTCAGAATATCCCTCTCTACGTTATACTAAAAGCTAATTTAAAGATGAACAACCCCTTAAAATGAGCGGCTAAATTCTTTCTCTGCAAATATGTCCGTAAATTAATATATACGATGGGTGTATTATTTCCAGGCAACAACAATTGGCAAACAATCTTTTCATTTCTGAGCGTTTTTGTAGAAGAAAATCACAATATTATCACAAAAAGTAGGTGAACCACTTCTTTAGGGCAGAGACACACGTGGAGATTCAAGGAGATTAGTCGCCTCTTCTTCGTGCGACTAATCTCCCCGAACTGTCTTCCTGCCAGAGGGTTGCGTTTGGAAAGGAAAAAAAACACCCTCTGTTGCATTAAAAAATGCCCTTAAACCCAATATATTCGTGCTCAACATGCGTTTAAAAAACAATGAAAAAACACCCGTGTGTAAAAGCCCTAAGAAATAAGGGCACTCATCTGAAAAGTAATTAAAATTTGCTGCAGACACAAATCTAATACATTTGCCCTGAACTTTCTTTTTTTTTTTTCTTGCAGTTTTGGATTTTTTTCACCTTTTAATCCTGTCTCGCACCATTAGGACAACTACCTGTTATCCAGAATGCTCAGGACCTGGGTTTTTCTGGATAATGGATCTTTCCATAATTTGGATTTTTATCCCTTAAGTCTACTAGAAAATCATGTAAACAGTACTTAAACCCAATAGTCTGGTTTCGTTCCAATAAGGATTAATTATATCTTAGTTGGGATCAAGTACAAGGTACTGTTTTTTTAATAGAAATATTTTTATGTGATTTTACTTTAAACCATACAAATCAAATTGATACAGAACATATGCAGCTTAGGAAAAATACTGCAAAACAGTTGTTGTTTTTTATCACAGAAAAAAAGGAAAGAATTATTAAAAAAATTTTGATTATTTGGATAAAATGTAGTCCATGGGAGACGGCCTTTCTGGATAACGGATCTCATACCTGTACTTATAGATGATTATTTTGTTGGTCTGTGTGGTTGTGTGTAGACTGTAGTGCAGATTTTGTATCATGGATGATAGTTAGGCTATGAGAGTTTTATCCGAATGGCTTATTTATCTGTCCACTAAGGCAAATCTACTTGAGAACTTACCAGGGATTTGTATTGATGCAAATACAATAATGTTTTGATTGTACAACTGGGATCTACAAAGGTAGTTCCCTACACACAAAATTCCTTTGCAACATAAAAGTAGCTTTACATTGGTTGTGGATATCATTTCTTACCTGTTATAAGGAGTTCTCAGGAGAAGCGCTTGGCTCCCGGTACAAGTGTCAGTAGGGGTGTGACAGCCGTACACTGGAGGGGGGACAGAATACTGCTGCTCTCCTGTAGGAACATCACATCACATTAACTCTGCAGCTTACTCATCTCTTGCATCAATTTCCCCTTCTGTCTAAGAGATTTCACAGACCCTACAGACTGGGACCAGGCCCTTAACAAGTGATTTATGGTCTGTGTAATTGTAGACTTGAACTTGCAAATGGGATTTCAGAGATGCTCATATTTAATCAACATAATATCATTCTTTGCATTGCTCTATATGAGACCCGTCGGAACATCACAACTATCTCCATAAACATCTCTGGTTGCTGAGTTTATGTTCTAGGAAGGAAAATCTCTGTGAGACACAGGAAAGCCAAGCACAGCCATTAATTATACGGAGAGGTTCCCTTCACTCCTGCTTCTTTGTAAGGGATACAAATAAGGGGGATTTGGGACATCTAAGGAGAGGACTTCAAAGGGTATTATCAGAATTTATAGGAAAGGAAGGCAAGGAAAGAAAAGGGAAGGCTGGGTTGGAAGGAGAAAAATGAATGGGGCAAAGAAGGTGGAGGTTAAATGGAGGGGAAGAAAATAAGGGAATTACTGGTAGAGAGGGAGGAAGCAGAAAAGAAAGAAAGATGGAGCAATGGAGACAGCAAAGAAGGAGACTTCATACATCCAATGAGAAGAATAATATAAGAAGGGAGGATGGAAGGAGGAAATATAAATGGAGCAAAGAAGGTGAAGGCTAGTAGTTAAAAGTGAATGAGAAGAAGGAAAAAGAAGGGAGGGATGGAAGGGGGGAACATAAAGGGATGAGGTTGGAGGTTTAATAGGAAGGAAGGAAGGAAGGAAGGAAGGAAGGAAGGAAGGAAGGAAGGAAGGAAGGAAGGAAGGAAGGAAGGAAGGAAGGAAGGAAGGAAGGAAGGAAGGATCTAAGAGAACATTTTAAATGATAATATTAATTATGACAAAGGATGGAAAAAGGAAGGAGTGATAGAAAGGGAAAAGAAGGTGGACATTGGAGGTTGAATAGAGGGAGAGGAAGGAAGAAATGAAGTAAGGGTAATAGGAGGAGATAAGTGTAGGGAACAGGGAAATTGCAAAGGAGGGCAGTGAGGAAGGTGAGGAGGAAAAGTGATGTAATGGAATAGGAAGAAACATTTGAAAGAATGAGGAATAGAGGGAAGATCAATGAATAGGAGGCAGGAATTAATAGTGGAAGGGAGGAAGAGGGATGGGAAGGTGGATGGGGAAAGAGGGTAGAAGGAGAAATGCAGAGGGGGAGAGAAAAGAATGGAGGGAGGCAGCATAGTCTGTTTCATTGCTCACACAAGTCAGAGGAACTAAATAACTAAACAGCAGTTACCTAGAGAGGTCTGTTGGCTGAGGGGGTCCTCATGTTTGAAGGAATGGTTTGTGAACTGTGAAGTATGATGAGAGGGGGTGTGCCCATAACTTGGGGTACCATCAAAAGCCACCGCGCTGTAACCTTACAAACAAAAACAAGAGAAGTATAATGTTATTCACTTGCAGATATCCAAAAAGAACAAACATGATATGGGACATAAACAGCATTTTAACTTTTATAATAGTTACAGTGCAATATTAAATAACCTAGAAAAACTATTTTTCTGACATCAGAGGTCTCTCTATGATAAAGATCTTATATTAGATATTAGTCTGCAGCAATACCACAATGCCCCCTGCTAGAGTCCACTTCTGCATTCAAGTGAGAGCCTCGTATTATATCAGAGGATTTGTAGTCTTTCTGGTCATACCAGTGAGAAAAGAAAATTAAATTAGAAAAGGAAAGGAAAGATTTGACTGGTTGCCACGGTTAACTGTCCAGGTACAATTTATTGCCAACAAAACGAAAACAACCCCAACAAACTCAGTATTTAAATTATAAGGACATCAGACTTTGCTTCCTAGTTCTGTTCTCTCTGTAAACAGAAGGCATGTACAGGTATGGGACTTGTTATCCAGAATGCTTGGGACCTGGGGTTTTCCCGATAATGGATCTTTCCGTAATTTGGATCTTCATACCTTAAGTCTACTAGAAAATCCTGTAAACATTAAATGAACCCAATAGGCTGGTTTTGCTTCCAATAAGGATTAATTATATCTTAGTTGGGATTCAGTACTGTTTTATTATTACAATGATGTGTCCCATCTTAAATAAAAGTGAAGTACCAAATATCTGCATCTGCTAAAAGAAAATACATCATAGAATTGGGGACTTCAATGTCATTTGTTGATGTTTCAATAAATAGAGACTCCATAAATGAATAAGAAGAAGTCTCACTGATGAAGCAAGTGCACATGCAATTTCTAGACACAAAAAAAATTTGGACACATTCCCCCATATGGGGGGAATAAGTTTGCCCAGGAGCAGTAACCCATAGCAACCAATAAGATGTTTGCATTTAAACAGGTAAATGCTACCTGCTGATGGGTTACCAATGGGACGACAATTCCTATGTTTTATCCATGGTGATTCCTGCAGCTCCCAATGGCAAGGGATTTTGCAGCCATGCATGGATATGAATAAGAGACTGGAATATGAAAAGGAGAGGCCAGAATAGAAAGATGAGTAATAAAAAGCAGCAATAACAATAAACATGAAGCCTTACAGAGCATTTTTTTGAGGGGTCAGCGACCCCCATGTGAAAGCTTTGAAAGCTGAAAGATTCAGAAAAATAAAAACTGAAGGCCAATTGAAAAGTTGCTTAGAATTAGCCATTCTATATTATACTAAAAGTTACCTTATAGGTGAACCACCCCTCTAAACGTGATTATTTTGCCCCATAATCAATACACAATCATCCAAACGAATCTCTCAGGGTTACATGTGTTGTTATAAATATAAATCTCCCTCCACTGACTATACTGAAAGTTTCCTTTCTACAGTACCCCATTCCTCAATGTTCAATCAAACGGGTTTTCTGATCCCTAAAGGCCTATAAGACCTTGGAATCCACTCATTCCGGCATGGAAAGAAAACCTTTATAAAGAAAGGGAAGTGTGGCCCCTGTGCCTTCCGGATCAGCCAATCACCTCCCACACACGACAAAGGGAGGTTTTTACAGACCGGATTCTCTCTCCAGGCAGACATGAGTGGAAAGGAAATTTAAAGGGTAAGCTCTCCAATTCTTGAAAAGGATGTACAGGTTATCCAGAACCCCGTTATCCAGAAATCTCCAAATTACGGGAAGGCCATCTCCCATAGTCTCCATTTTAATCAAATAATGTCTGTAATAATAAAACAGTAGCTTATACTCTATCCAACTAAGATATAATTCAGCCTTACTGGAAACTATTCTATTGGGTTGAATTAATGTTTAAATTATTTTTTAGCAGATATAAGTTATGGAGATTCAGATAAGAGAAAGATCCATTATCTGAAAATACCCTCCCAGGCATTCTGGATAACAGCTCCCATACCTATAATTTCAAAAAAGTTTCTTTCTTTCTTTCTTTCTCTGTCCACCACCCTATTCATTTTAGTGTCTTTAGTGTCTAGCACAAGTATGGGATCCCTTATCTTGAAACCCGTTATCCAGAGAGCTCGCAATTACGGGATGGCAATCTCCCATAGACTCCTAGAATTGTTTACTCATTTAATAGGTGAAATCTCTCTTTTTCTGGCATTTACAGGGGATTACACATTTATATTCTCCTGTATAGTATATACTTCTACTTTACAGCTGCATAGTAGTCAAGCTGGAAAATATTACTCTCAGGTAGAAGTGAAAAAAGGTGCATTTAGTTTTGAGCCTTTGTTACAGGCTCCTCTGAGTCTTCTTCTCCTCTGACCTTTGAGTGCAGGAGAGAGAGAGAGAGAGAGAGAGAGAGAGAGAGAGAGAGAGAGAGAGAATGAGGAATAGAAAGAGGGAGAGAGAGGGGGGAGAGAGAGAGAGAGAGAATGAGGGGAAGAGAGAGAGAATGTGGAATTAAAAGAGAGAGAGAGAGTGAGGGATGAGGGAGAGGGAGTGAGAGAGAGAGAGAGAGAGAGAGAATAAGGAATAGAGAGTGAGGGGGAGAGAGAGAGGGAGAGAGAGAGAGAGAGAGAATGAGGGAGAGAGAGAGAGAAAGAGGTTTTGGGGTCACATGTATAGTCCTGTATTTGTACCCTTTGTTAACTAAAATAGTTCTGATCAGTCTCTGTGTTGGGAATTTAAAAATGAAATGTAAAATAATGAAATTCCAATGAATTCCTTAATTTCTGACATTTCAGGAAATATCCCCACAAATCGATTTCAGCCCATTAATATTGATACAGTAACAAAAAACCAGCATCTTTGGGGTTAAATCAGCTGCACCTCACTGAATGGAAAACGACTTGCCAACAAAATAAACTCTTCATATTTTTAGCAAACAAACTCAGCCCTTGTCCTGACCCAGGAGTGACTCTGCACCCATTAATCAATCCATGGGAGAAGCACTTTCATTAATTCCTGGGAGCCAACCAAACAAATGCAAAAAGCAATTAGAACCTGATATTTTCTTTTTGTGGCCTCAAAAACTAGTCATGAAGCAAATGATACGATTCCCAGGACCAGAGTATCTTATTATGATATTTTGTTCTTACTTCTGTTCCTGTTTTATATTTTTACTTCCACCTTTGTCTAGAATTCCACCAGTATTTTTATTTCCTAAAATAAATTCCTTAAAATTAAACCTTTCCTAAAGCCTGAAATATTTCTCAGCACACGATCCTCACCCAAAACAAAATCAAATTGGCACTGGCTCAATAACGATACCGCCCCTCTACACTATAAAATCCTTTCTTTAATCAATATATGACTTAGTATCCCAGGAAGCCACTTCCATTCATTGTCACTAAACAGTTTCGTTACTAAACGAATGCGGCCAACGGGACTGACGGCAGAAGAAGATGTTACTCTGGGATAAGAGGGGAAATATAATGTCTCTCGTGTTGCATTTGTTTCCTAAAGGGACATTTTAATCGAATATTTTATTTATTTTTATTTATATTTATTATATTAAATACATTTCCACTTTTTATATATATTTATATATATATATATATATATATATATATATATATATATATATATATATATATATATATATATTATATTTCTATTATATATTATTATATCAAATATTATTCGTGTCAAATGAACTAAGACTTTTTATCCTCTACATTTAAATCGTATAATAAAACCAATTTAAATCAAAAAACCTATATATATATATACATGGACGAATACATAAACGAATATAAATGAGGTATTTTCCGAGTTTTGGTCTCAGGAACGAATTAATATTCTTGACTTTATAATATATTTATTCTCTTTCGTTCTGCGCGTCAATACAACTTCTGACGATTTATTTGGGGATAGAAATGTCGCCTCCATCAAACCTTCTAATCATGAATGATTCTATCAATCACCTACCTGCCTGTCTGTCTGTCTTCCTACACCTGCCTGTAATTCTGCCTGAAACCCAAGATAGTTGTTCCAGATGTTTGTTATAGATTTGTACAATTTATAAAATCTACAATACGCATTTTGGATAAATAAGGGAATTAAAAAATAATATATATATATATATATATTGTATTTTTTAATATTTTCAATATACCTATATATATATATGTATATCTATAAAATAAATATATAGTATTTTTATATATATACTGTATATAAATATATATTGTATTTTTAATATATACCTATATATAAATGTATATATATATATAAAATAGATATTTTGTATTTTTTATATATATATATATATATATATATATAATATATACAAAAAAAAATATATATATATATAGAAATTCAATATATTTATAAATATAAATATATATTGCTATATTAAAAATTTTAAAAAATACAATATATATTTAAATATATAAGAGAAACTATATATATATATATATATATATATATATATATATATATATATATATATATATATATTAAAAATACAATTTCCTTTTTTCACTCAATACAAAGAGCAGCAGCAGTTTGGTGGATACATTCTATCCCGGATACTGACTCTATGTTTTGTTTTTTAATTTCTTGTGACCTTGACAAAATGCAAGATATAATGTTTTGGCCAAAAAAAAAAATAATAATAATCCCCCCCTGTCTTGAGTGACCCAGAACTTCAGGAATTTGATAAGAGGCTTTTGCTGTGTAACACCCAGTTCTCTTTAATTAGAACCTTATCACCTGATTAAAAAGTGCTGAAAAACGTGAATGTGTTGGAGAGAGACAGGGGGGCAGCAGGGAATTGTTTCTCTATGACTCAATGTATCTGGACACACTTTTCCAAGTCCTCCTTCTGTAGATCTGGCACCACATCCAGAACTGGATCAAGGTGAAATCTTTCCCACAACAGCAACAACATACAACTCATTCCTAGGGCTGCAACCTTGGTGTTCTCACAATTGTGATTTCATTGTTATTTCCCCACTTAGCAGATTCCTTTGCTCCCTCTGTCATGGGAGGTATGTGTGGAATCCAACCA